>NC_060144.1:555127271-555752271 GCF_021461385.2 Schistocerca piceifrons
ACTTCACCCACAATAACACTTGGTCCTTTAGAGTAGTTGCACTATGTCAAACACAGCCTGCAGGTCATGTCTCTGATGGTCTGGCTCTTGTATGATTTGATTTGATTTCTTTATTAATCCGTGAAACAATTTACATTGTATGGACTTCATCATTGAAAAATAGACAATTTAACAGTTTAAATTTGTTTCTTAAACAATAGTTGACAGTGACATTTTCTTATAATCTAATTTACATTTTTCAGTCTTATATAATTATTATTTCTCCATATAGTTTAACACAAAACTTTCAGATTTTAAGAAACCTTTTTTAATTCAAGTACTCCATTACTATATAGTAACTTTCATTCTGTAAAAAATTTTTTAGTTTTTGTTTGAAGGAGGAGATTGTCTCTATGTCTTTTATGTTTTGCAGTAATTTATTATATAATCTGATTGCATTGTACAGTAGACTGTGTTGAGTTTTAACTTTATTTTTTCTATCCAGATGCAAATTATTGCAGCTCCTAGTTTCAAAACCACGTACAGAACCATTGTTAACATAGTGTCCAATATTTTTTTAATGTACATAACATTCTGATGCTGTGGCGACAATGTTCCGGCCCCACCAGCAAGCAGTGGGCCTATACATGTGGTAACTGGCTCGTTTCAGTGCCCAAGCAGGGTGTTATGTGATGTCAGCTCAGCACCTTTCCAGCTACTACAGTGAAATGCAGTAGGCAGCCCTCAGGATTTTCTTGCAATAAGTACAGATGTCGATTTGGGAATGTAGTGGCATAACACTATCTTCTCTTTAGATGCACTCCATCAGACTGCAGACTGGTATTATTTCTCAAAATCATTTAACAATACGACTTACATTTTTTTTACATTTATCTACACTGCTTGCTATAGTTTCTCTTCAGGTAGCACAATCCAGCTTACAATCCTCAGTGGCTGGTATACTTTGCAATTGTACAGCATTATTAAATAAAATAAATGAACTAGCAAGAATTGGTTTTGTTTCCTCTTAATATCCCATGTGCAACTGTAGAATTGTAAATTTAAATATCCAAAAACACTGTTCCTGGGCTTCAGGATACTTGGTTGATTTTTATGATTGGAGTACGCCACTGCCTGGGGCCAATTGAACACATTTCTCAAAGTTACCCTTGATAATTTGTGACAAATGTTCAATAATTAAAATTTGTTGACAAGATTATGTGATGAAAACAGTAAATGTTCACAATTCACAGTACTTTTCATTAAAAAAACTGAGTTTATTATTCTTGTTTTAGTTCTGAATCAGAGTAATGACTGTTTAACACAGAAACAAAGTAATGACTGTGAGAGAGCTTATCCTAAAAGAAAACCATAGCACTACCTCAATTTAGGTACTATTGCATAAGCTGCAGTAAAATCTCATAAGCAGTTCAAAGTTTATTTAACATGTTCTAAAAATTAAT
This sequence comes from Schistocerca piceifrons, assembly GCF_021461385.2. NCBI lineage: Eukaryota > Metazoa > Arthropoda > Insecta > Orthoptera > Acrididae > Schistocerca > Schistocerca piceifrons. The sequence continues at coordinate 555,128,714 of NC_060144.1, forward strand.
GTTCCCCATTGACTAACCAATTAAAACCATAAGTTTAAATCACTCAAAAAATTAATTGTAAAAATGTTTCAGAGTTCTGTATTGTTCATTCTAACATGAATTTTTCAGAGTTCACATGCTAGCTCAGATGCTCGAAATTTCTAAGTGTCCACTGCAAACACATGCGAGAAAATACATGTCTCCAAGATACCACTTATTAATTTTTCAGGCACTACCAAAACCCAACTTGATAGTCGATCATGCATACATTACTAGTTCAGTTCATCTAGGTCTGTGGTTCCCAACCTTGCTGAGACTGTTACCCCTGAGTGTAATCAAATGTTAGCTAGTACTCCCAACCACCCCCTGCCCCCATCATCATAGACAACAGCACGTAGCTACCTGTAGAATGAAGAAGAATTTTCTTTGAACATTTTTGTTTTTAAAATGGCAAAGAATAAATGATATTTAATATTTATAGCTATTTTATTAAACAACAAACCAATGAGTGAGTGTGACAATTGATACTGATTATTTCTAACAACATTTTTTTGGTATGGAATGATGCAATTCTCAGTGGGTCACGAGTGCTGCCTGCAACACCTTGTGAGAGGAGAAAGCTAACTATCTGAATTGGGGGTAGACAACTGTTACAAAATATGATTGCTCTGCAGCATTCTCTCCCTAATTACACCTGCTTTAACCCAACCATGCACCCCCACTTAAAATTAAACAAGTTAAAATGTGGATTCTACACTTATTGTTTGTAGATCACTACTTACTTTTGAAATGACAGAAATTGGAAGACTTCAGGCTGGCAACCCTTTTGTGTGTAACCACTGCCACCAATAATAATAATAATAATAATAATAATAATACTGTGTAGGCCCCCTGAGCAATGTAATAGCTATTACTTAGTTATTCCATTGCCAATTAGTTCATTTATCTATTGTGAAGTAAATAATGAAACAATTTCTGGTACATTGTGGAAAATCTAAAACACGGAGAAACCATTTTCATGAGATATTTAAGCATACACGATGTGTATGTTTCAATTCTACTGTCATAGAATGATGGTATAAAGTACAGGGTGAGTGTGTAGTGGATGGACTATGTGAAGATGATATTAATATATTCGTTTCACAAGCTGTAACATCCATCACATTTGTCACGTTTTAATGCTAGTATATGAAAAAGAAATTTAGTTATTGGGAACTTATATAATCATTATTACAGTCTTATGAAAAGTAATAATAATAATAATAATAATTATAATAATCTTTTAAAAATAATTTTGTTTCATTACCAAAACACAAGTGAATGCTTTTGTTTTCACCCCTTAGAAAATTTCAGTTTACTCCCCAGGGGTAACTACCTCCAGGTTGGGAATCATTGATCTGAGCGAACCATCACCTAAGACTTCTGACTGATGAATGCTCCAGATCAAAATGGCCGTTAGTTATTTAAGCACTCACATTATCGCTGGTCAAACCAACACCCTTCCATCTTCTGAGACATAGTCAAATGTAATTAATTTTTTACTGCACCCATGTACGATACATCATTTAGCATGTAAATTTACTCATTTTGGTTTTATGCTAAGTTCATTACTTAGCCCAGTAAATGGTATTTTGTTAGTGTAAACACTAGTTTAATCTATTTGTTATTAATAAATTTAAAAAAATAAAACTAAATACACTTATGTATATATGGTTCTCGGGCGAGACGTCGGACGTCATAGTGAAAACTCCACAATATTTCATCAGCGCAACTGGCCAACATCTTCAGGTGCAACAAACACACTGCTAAGGCATGACTAGAGCCCCCTATTTATGCCAGTCTTAGGCAGAAAGTGCGCATGTGTGGAGGTGCCAGATTCGATGGCCAATAGCGACAATATCAACCGATAGCTGGAAGGACAGCAATGGCACCTGTAAGATGAAGAACCAAAGACTTTGGCACATGCGTGGAGGCTGCTGTCACTGCTCTGTGCTGCCATCAGCTGCCCGAGCGACCTCTGTTGGAAGCCGGAAGCAAAAATGCATGTCCGCGTTGGCGCGTGACCATCCTCCCATTGTCAACAGAATATTTATGTTGCTGGCGAATCGTCATCCGTCGTATGACCAATAGTACTCCTCTCTGCTCGATGCGACTTCAATATGGCCACTGCTGGATCCCAAGCCATACTGAGCTGAAAGCCCGTGTCTCTGTTTACAAGATGCATCAAGCTACATATTTCCACTGATTCTTTAATAACACTGTCCCAGTACGAACTCGTCAACGCAAAAATTTTGGTGTGTTGATAATTCATAGAATTGTCTGTACTGAGACAATGCTCAGCCACTGCAGACTTCTCTGGTTGCCCCAGATGAGTGTAGCGTCAGTGTTCAGTTCATCCCTCTTTTACAGTGCCAAAGCTGTACTTAGATGAGCCCAAGAGAGCTCTGAGTTTTGCTGGCGGATGAAAGACACATTTAACTTTATGCCTCTTCAATAATCTTCCTATTTTTGAAGAGACACCGCCGAAGTATGGCAAGATGACCATTCCTCTTTGTTCTTCGCCTTCTTCCAGTTCCTCACATTGGGTAACCCACTCTGGGTGTAAGGCATGGTGAATCTCCAGTTCGGAATATCTATTTTGATGGAAAGTGGTACGCAGATGGAGTAGCTCACTGGATAAGCTGTCTGAGTCTGATATGGCTCGTGCTCTGTGAACCAACATCCTTAGTACGCCACTTCGTTGCAAAGGATGGTGATAGCTAGTGGCCTGTAAGTGTGTGTTGGTTTATGGTACACTGTGTCACCTAATGTGCCATCTTCTTTTCTCCATACCAACACGTTCAGGAATGGAAGTCCACCGTTTTTCTTCATCTCCATAGTGAACTTGATGTTGGGATGAAGCGGGTTAAGATGCTCAAGAAGTACATTCATCGATGCAGTGCTGTGAGGCCAGATAACAAAGGTGTTGTCCACATATTGCCAAAAACACGTAGGTTTCATATCCGATGACTGGAATGCTCTCTCCTCGAAGTCTTCTATAAAAAGATTAGCCACAATGGGTAACAAGGGACTGCCCATTGCGACGCCGTCAGTCTGTTCAAAGTATTGTCCATTGAATAGAAAGTACATCGAAGTGGGCACAAGTTGAATAAGTCTAAAAGTTCCCCATCCAGCTTCTTGGTAATGAGCAACAACAATTCCTGCAATGGTACTCAAGTAAAAAGTGAGACTACGTCAAAACTTACGAGTATATCTGATGGTGTGAGTCGTAAGTTCTTGAACCGATAAATAAAGTCTTGTGAGTTATGGATGTGATGCTCACACTTTCCTACTAAAGGGCTCAGTTGCGCTGCCAGATGTTTCGTGAGATTATACGTTGGTGCCCCAATATTACTCACGATAGGCTGCAGTGGCACATTATCCTTATGAATTTTGGGCAATCTATATAGCCTGGGAGGTACGGGCGCCTGTGTACATAGTCTCTTAGCAACCACATCAGAGATCGTGCTGTTCTTGAGGAGCTCCAAAGTTTTTCACTGAATTTTGGCTGTGTGGTCCTTATTTAGTATGCGATATGCAGAGTCGTCCAAAAGATGGTGCATCTTGCTCAGATACATTGATGTGGAGAGGATAACAGTCGCATTTCCCTTATCTGGAGATCAGGGGACCTGGTGAGAGGCAAAGCTTGTGAACTGTGCCATTGGTGATGACAGAAATGTTGCCGGCAGCACAGGAGGCGGTTTGTTTACAATGTGTGGTGGGTGGGGCAGGCGAGGCGTGGTCATGGTGTTCGGAGCCACTCGGCGGATCCGAAGGGAGCCGAGGCGGTGAATTGTCCCAGGAGTCAACGCGACAAGAATACCGCCATCCCGAAGCAAAGGCACCGTGGTTGGTGTGGCAGTATGGTTGCGGGCGAGTCGCTTGGCGCGAGTGCACTGTTTTTGTTGTCAGTGGCGGTCGCACGGCGGCGCGCAGGAGCTGAAGTTGCGTAGTTTGAAGTGCTGTCCGTGAGGGGTGGGGTAGGAGCCGTCAGTTCAGGAACACGTGACACTCATCGCGCATGCGCACTTGTGTCCGGCCAAGTGTCAAACGCTGCCGTGTTAGGAGGGTGTGGCCCTGCAGAGCTGTCAGTACATGTTATGGCAGTGTTGATAGCACAGTTGCGAGGGGTAGCGGGAGGTAAACACACAGAGCCTCGATTGCTGGGATTGATAGCAGAGTCGGCGCACTTACTGACCTTGCTTTGTCCTTGCTGCAGTGTCTGTAATTCCTTTGCTGCATCAGAGAGCTGGAGCTGTGTTTCATGGAGCCGGAGGGAGAGTTGGAAGTTTTCCTTGTCTAGGCAAGTGACTTGTTCAAGCTCGACAAGGCACTTGTAACGTCATTGACAGACACCAGCATGTACGGCTGAGATGAGCCTGGATCGATTTGTCACAGGGGGGGGGGGGGGGGGTTTGCTCGACGGAGCACAGGGGAAGTGAGTCTTGGACAGGTGGTGAAGCACGGTTTTGCAGTTTGCGGAGAGTGAGGCGACGTGGGAAGTTGAACCCGAGCATTGTAGTTTAGTTGAATTCATTGCCTGCAGTGAAGTATGATGAGGGCGGATGTTTGACGACGCTAAGGACGTGGGCAGCAGTGAAACATCGGCGCCTGAGTCCACTAGGAAAAGGTATCCTGACAAAATATCTTTAATGTAAACTCGTCCACAATTATCCGGTCATTCCCGGACATGATGGAGCACTGGGGGTTGCCTGTCATGTTGTGCGCAAGAGGTGGCACCAGAACCTACCTGCGATTGGCGTTTGGAAAGCAGCAGGGTGGTCTGCAGTTCCGTGCTGCCTCACCAAACCGTGTGTGGAAGTAACAGTATGGGTAGTGTGGTTGCATTTCCTACAGAAAGTTCGTTGCAAGAAGCTGTGGTTGAGGTTTGGTGGCCACAGCCAGTTCGGTTTGCAGGAGGGCGCGTGACCGTGGGCGGAGTCGGTGACGTCCCAGCTGCTTGTTTACTGCGTCCCAGAGCGAGCGGAACAGTCGGTACAGTGCGATCCTGGCCGCATCCGGCTGCGGGACGAGGAGCCTGAACCTGAGACTTGTCAGGTAGGCAGTGGCTGGCGAAATAGAGCAGTGATGCATCATGTAATTTGTCAGCCATTGTCATTCGTTGCTCGACAGGTTCGGGTGACCTCTGAGCCAGAGCAAAGCGGATCTGAGGTAATTTATCTGACCATATGGCTAGGACAGCTGTGTCAGAGAGTCGCTGACCAGGGCCCGTGGCTGTCTCCAGAGTTGTGAAGGTTTGTCATTGCCTAGTTGCTCGACGTGGAGTACTTGCCGTATTGCTGTCTGAGTTGAGCGCGCAAGCTGACGTAGAACTGCCTTTTTGGCTAGAGTGTACTGGGTAGCTGAGTCCGGGGCGTCGACCAGGTCAGCAATCAAGTCCTCCTGGTCGTGCAGGTGGGTGATAAGGCACAGAAATCTGGTTGATTCGTCGAGTTTGAAATGGTCGAACACTTCATCCACAATTTTGAACCAGGTTGTTGCCCTGTCGGGATTGAATGGCAGCAGCGTCAGTAAGCATTGTAGAACGTTCGGAAGAACAGGTTGAGTGGAATTTGTTGGTGCACTGCCTGAAACGAGCTGCTGTTGCTGCAGTGTTCCAGGAGAGTGTCTCTAGGGTTATGTGGCGACGACGGCTGGTCAGGTGGCAGCGTGAAGGTGATGCGCTGTGGTTGAGCGCGATCCGTCACGATGCAGAAGGCCGACGTGGGTGAGACACCGTAATGTGTCGATTGCGGTTGTGGAAGTTCGACACTTTGTGGGTGTGTTCGGATTGACGTGTCACGGAAGACTGACACGGATGAGGCACCGAGATGTGCCGAGAATGGTAGTGGAAGCTCAACTGGAGCCGGCGAGGAGGCGACAGGTGAGAAAAAGCTCAAAGTTCGACATACGATCAGAGTTGGAGCCACCTGTGTTGCAGGGAGGCTGTGGAGGTGCGGGCTGTCCAGAAACACAGTGAGAAAAATGATGTCAAACATCGGGTGGAATATGTGAATGTTCACTGATCATGGTCACTCCACTCAAAACGATGTGCGGATAAGGTGAATGTCGTGGCACAAAACACTGAGGCGTAGCAGTAGGATGGAGATGGAGGTCAGGCACAGATAACAAGCCACTGCTCCTGTTGCAGGCCGAGGTATTGAAGCTGGAAGGCATGTGCTGATGCTGAACCGAGGCAGGCGCGGGCATGGTCAGATGCTGAGGAGGTTCACCTGTGAACAAAGCAGTTGCTGCCATGTGTCAGGAATCCGCGTGGTACTGCACAGATTGTGGCGTGGCAAACCATTGTCCTGGCAGTGGTAGGTTATCCAACGAAGCATTTATAGAAATCAGCATTGATCCCGCACTTCACGGAGATTCGTAACAGGTAACTGCACTGTTGATGAGGGAGGGCACATGTGGTGGGAACAAAGGCGTCTGATAGCCGGAGTCATGCACACTACTAACCTCACTTATTGTTACAGGCACAAAAACGTCCGGCGAGATCAGCATAATCATCGAGTGAAAGGCATCGTGTCGTAGTCCTGGCAGGTGTATATTGCCCACAACACGATGCATGTCGATCACAAAATCCAGCGTTAGGTGTTGGGCCGAAGCCATTGTTCGAATGTTGTGTTGATGTAATACACACAAAAATAACTGACGTGGAAGCCACGGACACTGTAAAACAGCGAAAATGGAAGACGTTACAACTCGGGGTCACCAGTGAGGTGGATGCTCAGGTCAGATACACCAAACAACACCTTATAATCAGGAGTTCATTTATTCACCTCTTTACACAAGTAAGGCTTACAAAGAACTGGCTGGCGGAACTGCACAAAGATAATGTTTAGCTTAGTTCAAAGACGATACTCAGATCGATACGGGTGTCGATCTCATCAGCGCCACAATGTCCTTAGATTACTTAGATTTAAGTATTTTCTAAGTCTAGGGGACAGATGACCTCAGAAGTTTAGTCCCACAGTGCTAAGAGCCATTTGAACCATTGTTAAGGTAAATAACCTCTATACAAAATGCATATCATACTCTGTGGAAGACCTATAATGTCATCTCTGTTGACTACTTGTAGGAACATCTTTGTAACTGGTTTGTTTATCTAAAATGTTTTCGATATATAAAAGTGTACAGCAAGTTGTGTGTGGTGTTTAGCGTTTGTGAGACTGTGCAGAAATGGACCATAAGGAAACATAAAGTCAACGAAATGAAGCAGACTCTTACACATCGACAACATCACATAGAAATGGCATAACAAACACAAAAAAAACACACTTGGAGATGGGAATCATTTCCCGAAACGCGCCGTGCGAAAAATAAAATAAAGAAAATCCTGATGGTAGCAGATGATTTATTTATGATCAAACCTATTGATCTATTAGTACACAATCAATTCTGACCGTCATTTTGAGGGGGTAGGAATTTCGCCTCTGAATGATTTATTTCGCCTGGTGTCGGACTTCGTATCACTATTGATATCCTTTTATCATCGCTTAGTCATCAAACCGCAGTCCAAGTATTTTATGTTGTGACCGAGGTGCCGTGACTCTCAAACTCTTCGGGTACGTATTAGAGTTGTTTTGATCATGTTTCTCATTTGCCTCGGGTGATGATTCTAAGGATACTATAAGTTCCAATCTATGTGTAATGACTTACAAAATTCAACCCCACTTACATGCCAAACTAAATGTGAAGGAGGCTGTTGCTTCCGAATGTCACAAAGTGTTTCGCACTAGAACTCCACACGATGATGTTGTCATCCAAGTACCTGTATGTTATTGCAGGCTTCCAACGTGCTGATTTCAATGTCTCATTTTCGACCTAATCCCTAAACATGTGGAAGATGATTCTTTGAGTATGTCGGCCACTCGTGCTGACGGACTGTCTGGTAACTAAACGCCCGTCGATCGAAGAACCCGAAACAGATGTCTCTAGGTGATAAGTGATGCTGAAGTGTTCGAAACATCCATAACTTTTGAGATGAAACTTTTCTGTCTACGTCTACATTTGCGCACTGCAAACCTCTGTGAAGCGCTTGGCAGAGGGTACGTAGCATGCTACTGCATGATAGGGTTTTCTACATCTTAACTGTCTGCGAGCGTATACGCACTGTAGCCACCGCCGGTACTAAGTTTTATCTTGTAATAGGCTCTGCTGAAGAGTAAAAACACGTCTCTGTGTAATACAACGCGAACATTTCGTGCTTTGATAAGTGACGGTAGTTTTGTGTTTATCATTGAAGATAAGGCAAAGCTTTTGTTTATTTTTCTACCTCGTGTCTCATTCCAGATTATATTACGCTCGAGGTGCGCCTTTCGGATTTCAAAGCACTACGATAACGACATCTCGCTACTTTTCTTCTCGTTATTACGCAAGAGGTTACGACGCACAACATTTGCTTATGAAAGCTCTCAGATTTGTGTTTAAATCAACAATAGTATACGTGTCTTGCAGATAACGAAAAGAGATAACACGACGTTATATCTCTGAGGTTCACAAAGCTACTGAAGTATCTTGCGGTTAACGGAAGGTTTCATAAAAACACTGTAAGTGTCCGTCTATGCTATAAAAAATCCCCAACTTTATTTTGCTTTCTCAAGCCATACCATAGAACAGTCTACTAGCAAAACAACTAGGTACTGGTTTTTCTGCCCTGTGTCGACTAGAAAATTCCACGTAACACGTCTACAATTAAACCGGCATGCCTCTACAAGATAATTTCGTGTTCGCGTTTACAAAATTATTTACCATTGTAACAATACAAACTTTGTCACTCAGCAACCTGTAATCAGGAATGAAAAAGTCGAGATCAATTCTGAAGGCTATGTTATCATTCTGAATTTTCACAACGAGACCTTTCGACATGCCGACCTGTGATATAAGTATAACTCTCTGTAATAAGATTCCTGAAATTAGATCCCTGTAACTGGATGCGCTGTGATTAAAATTGTAGAAATGTAACATGGTTGCCAAAGATAACTTTAGGCGACGCACTGCAAAGTAATATTCAGTGAGACAACTTATTTTTTACAAAACATGATGGTAAACTGAGACTTCTAACTGGTTAATTGTCAGCACAGCGTCATATAAATTTGAGTGTATGGAAGCGATTCAGTAACATTCCCAAACTCAGCACAGTAATTCAAAACCATCAACCCAAAGAAATACAAAACCGAGTTCAGTGCTAGTTATGCCACAAGTGTGTCGCTGAAATATTTCTAAGTCGAGAGTCACTTCACACGATCCAAATTCGTAGCTCAGAACATCTCGGAAAAACGGTGAAGTCTCAGAGCGAGAATGCAAACATTTTCATATTCTATACACGACAGCCCAAATTTCTGCAAACTCTTACATCCGTCAACAGAAAAGTATGCCACGTTTTATTATTCCTATGCCTTCGGCTTCGAAGTACACTACTGGCCATTAAAATTGCTACACCAAGAAGAAATGCAGATGATAAACGGGTGTTCATTGGACAAATATATTATACTAGAACTGACATGTGATTACATTTTCACGCAATTTGGGTGCATAGATCCTGAGAAATCAGTTACCAGAACAACCATCTCTGACCGTAATTACGGCCTTGACACGCCTGGGCATTGAGTCAAACAGAGCTTGGATGGCGTGTACATGTACAGCTGCCCATTCAGCTTCAACACGATACCACAGTTCATCAAGAGTAGTGACTGGCGTATTGTGACGAGCCTGTTGCTCGGCCACCATTGACCAGACGTTTTCAATTGGTGAGAGATCTGGAGAATGTGCTGGCCAGGGCAGCAGTCGAACATTTTCTGTATCCAGAAAGACCCGCACAGGACCTGCAACATGCGGTCGTGCATTATCCTGCTGAAATGTAGGGTTTCGCAGTGATCGAATGAAGGGTAGAGCCACGTGTCGTAACACATCTGAAATGCAACATCCACTGTTCAAAGTGCCGTCAATGCGAACAGGAGGTGACCGAGACGTGTAACCAATGGCACCCCATACCAGTATGGCGATGACGAATACACGCTTTCAATGTGCATTCACCGCGATGTCATCAAACACGGATGCGACCATCATGATGCTGTAAACAGAACCTGGATTCATCCGAAAAAACGACGTTTTGCCATTCGTGCACCCAGGTTCGTCGTCGAGTTCACCATCGCAGGCGCTTCTGTCTGTGATGCAGCGTCAAGGGTAACCGCAGCCACGGTCCCCGAGCTGATAGTCCATGCTGCTGCAAACGTTGTCGAACTGTTCGTGCAGATGGTTGTTGACTTACAAACGTCCCGATCTGTTGACTCAGGGATCGAGACGTGGCTGCACGATCCGTTACAGCCATGCGGATAAGACGCTGTCATCTCGACTGCTAGTGATACGAGGCCGTTGGGATCCAGCACGGCGTTCCGTTTTACCCTCCTGAACCCACCGATTCCATATTCTGATAAAAGTCGTTGGATCTCGACCAACGCGAGCTGCAATGTCGCGAAACGAAAAACCGCAATCGCGATAGGCTACAATCCGACCTTTATCAAAGTCGGAAACGTGATGGTACGCATTTCCCCTCCTTACGCGAGGCATCACAACAACGTTTCACCAGGCAACGCCGGTCAACTGCTGTTTGTGTATAAGAAATCGGTTAGAAACTTTCCTCATGTCAGCACGTTGTAGGTGTTGCCACGGGCGCCAACCTTGTGTGAATGCTCTGAAAAGCTAATCGTTTGCATATCACAGCATCTTCTTCCTGTCGGTTAAATTTCGCGTCTGTAGCACGTCATCTTCGTGGTGTAGCAATTTTAATGACCAGTAGTGTTTTTTGTGATACACTCTACAGACTGGATTGTCAACTCATGCTAACTAGTGCTGCCCAACTGACGCAGCTTCCCCTGCCTTACACACGAAATATACAGTACTTTAGTGCTGAGACAGCCAAACACGGCACCAAAGTTGGCGTGTTATACTGTAATCTAGGTCAAAACATCCGAAGAAGGTTCATAACGGCCGAAATCGGTAATCACTGCTATTCCATCGAAATTATAATTATTACAACTTTCTAACAATTATTCCTGTATCTGCTTGTATATACAACGTATGTGCTTGCAAATGAATGTCCCTTTGCGGAAGTCTATCATCTCACATGTGGTCCGGACGATAGTTGCTACGTTTGTTATGTACGATATTTAAATGTGCATCATACGTTCTACTCGTTCGATTCTTATATTGTCGACAGCGAAAGGAAACTTTGAAGATCGTTGATAACTCGGGAAGCCAGTTTTCGAAATACGAAATATTGTTATACAGCAGTGGATTGAAAAGGGTTGATCGTAGTTTAGCTTGTATTTTGCTCAGATATTTCTCGGTCCCGCTGCTGCATCACAGTAGTGACAGACGAACAGTTAAGGCGTTGACCTCAACGAGGTAACAAGGTGTCGCGTCCAGTATATCTAAGTCGCGCGCAAAACGTTACTCGCGAATAATCAGCTGAAAAACTCCTTAGTGTCGTTTGCATGAGGGGCTGAATTGTCGCTCAGATACAACGCTGAGAAAAGTCATGGGATACCTCGTAATGTCAAGTCGAACCTCCTTTTGGCCGGCGTTGCGCAGGAGCTCGACGTGGCATGGGCTCCTCAAGTCGTTGGAAGTCTCCTGCGGGAAACTGTGCCCTGTCGCCTCTATAGTAGTCAATAATTGCGAAACTGTTGCCGGTTCAGGATTTTGTACACGAACTGACCTGTCGATTATATCCCATATACCGGGTGATCAAAAAGTCAGTATAAATTTGAAAACTTAATAAACCACGGAATAATGTAGATAGAGAGGTAAAAATTGACTCACATGCCTGGAATGACATGGGGTTTTATTAGAACAAAAACAAAAAACAAAAAAAACACACCCCATATTGTTAGACGCGTGAAAGATCTCTTGCGCGCGTCGTTTGGTGATGATCGTGTGCTCAGCTGCCACTTTCGTCATGCTTGGCCTCCCAGGTCCCCAGACCTCAGTCCGTGCGATTATTGGCTTTGGGGTTACCTGAAGTCGCAGGTGTATCGTGATTGACCGACATCTCTAGGGATGCTGAAAGACAAGATCCGACGCCAATGCCTCACCATAACTCCGGACATGCTTTACAGTGCCGTTCACAACATTATTCCTCGACTACAGCCATTGTTGAGGAATGATGGTGGACATATTGAGCATTTCCTGTAACGAAAATCATCTTTGCTTTGTCTTACTTTGTTATGCTAATTATGCGCCACCTGTCGGACATTTTTTGAACGTTTGTATATTTTTGGTTCTAATAAAACCCCATGTCATTCCAAGCATGTGTGTCAATTTGTACCTCTCTATCTACATTATTCCGTGATTTATTCAGTTTTCAAATTTACACTGACTTTTTGATCACCCAGTATGTTCGACGGAATTGATGTCAGGCGATTTCGGTGGCCAAATCATTCGCTCGAATTGTCAAGAATGTTCTTCAAACCCATCATGAACAATTGGCATGGTGCATTGTCATCCATCAAAATTCCATCGTTGTTTGTGCCAAGATTGGCTGCAAATGGTCTCCAAGTATCCGAAAGTAACCATTTCCAGTGAACGATCTGTTCAGCTGGACCAGAGGACTCATTCCATTCCATGTAAAGACAGCCCGCACCATTATGGCGACACCACCAACTAGTACAGTGCCTTGTTGACAACTTTTGTCCAGGTCTTCATGGGGTCTGCGTCGCACTCGGACCCCACGTCAGCTCTTACCAACTCAAATCCGGCCTCATCTGACCAGGTCACGGTTCTCCAGTCGTCTAGGGTCCAACCGATATGGTCACGAGGCTGCAGGCGATGTCGTGCTGTTAGCGAAGGCAGGCGCGTCTTTCGTGTGCTGCCACAGCCCATTAATGCCACATTTCGCCGCATTGCTCTAACGGACACGTTCGTCGTACGGCCCACATTGATTTCTGCGGTTATTCCACGCATTGTTGCTTGTCTGTTAGCACTGGCAACTCTACGCAAATGGCGCTGATCTCGGAAACGTTAAGTGAAAGAGTCGCCAACTGCGCTGTCCGTGGTGAGAGGGAATGCCTGAAACGTGGTGTTCTTTGCACAGTCATTACATTGTTGATCTCAGAGTACTTATTTACTGGCACTCCGCGTTGAAAGTCTGTTAATTCCGTGCGGCCATAATCACGTCGAAAATCTTTCGACATGAATCATCTGAGTACAAACGGCAGCTCTGCCAGTACCGTGCTCTTTTACACTTTGTGCACGCGCTACTACCGCCATTTGTAAATGTGCATATCACTATCCCGTGACTATTTTCTCCTCGTTGTAGGTTCTTGACTACTAGCGAACCATGACGTGCAGAAGACCTGAGCTAAAAATTCCCGAGCCCTGCTGTGACGGCTCGTAAGTACAGGGCGTCTCAAAACGTACGCTACAACTTCAATGCGTTATAGCACCCATACTAATTAAGATATTCACATCTTAGTTATACCACAGTCTAACATAACAGTCGCGACACTCACTGCTGTAAAAGATATTGCCGTTTGACAGATGGAGCGACACTAGCGCTCCAAGCGGCGGGTAAGGTGAACGTCAGACGCGTCGTAAGCATAATGTTTGTTTGCATCCATTTCCTTCGTAATTTCCGATTTATTCGAGTTATTTTCTTGCCTCCAAGAGTTTTTGTGGTATCAGAAGGCATATACGTTTCTAAAAATGATTCTAAAATATGCGCAAGTATGGACAAAAACCATGAATAGAGTGGCAAGCTACAACACATTCGTGAAGAAACACTTGTGACATTGGACAGAATTGCAGCTTACCACGTTGATATCAAAAGAATATAAACACACAGATTCACATGTAAGAAGCACAGACACGTACCTTTACATGCAAAAGCGATCGACAGCTCGTTTATCGTTCTGTAGGCTTACTGTGTTTGTCATTGTCTCCTGTTGCCACAAGTACGACCTTCATCTTTATATTATTCTAAGTGGGACAAGCAACTGCCGAATAGTGGGAAACATATGCTGAAAACACTATAATGAGCTGATTACATTACGTTTCACGAAAAACCAAATATTTGAATAATTTTCAAACAATCTGTCTGTAGGCACTTTCCTTGTCCCGTAATAGTTTCGCTTCTGGGCATTCTGACACTTCACACGCTTTTGTAAGACACGAACAGCTACACTTAATTTAACCACTTCATCGTCAAAGCAGGTCTGTGTTGATGATTCACACGAATCTGGCACTGATACATGGAGAGTCGAACTGGCTGCTTCTGTGTCACAGGACTGTTTTACAGCTTTAGATTGACTGTCGAATCTTTGTGGCAGTTTCTTCTTCATAGTCAGCTGAGGGGGTTTATTTGGAATGTCAAACAGTGTGGGTACTGCATTCCAAACGAGTTTGTTATTGTCTGCATTCATGAACCGGTTTTGTTCGAAATGTAGCGAACAAAAGCTAATATTATTATACAGGTAAACTGGGTCTTTCTTCATAAGGTCTTCTCGTCTGCTATTAACTAGCCATTTTCTGCTCCTAAAACGAAACATTCATAATTTATACACATATAGTTCGCAAGTGAATCCTGACGATACAGTTTAGTAACATGATGGAATATACCTCCAAGGATCCTTAGGAAACCTAAAAAAAGACAGCTGTGGTGTCTTCTTCCTGTTGTTGCTGCAATTTATTGCGCTACAAACGTTCCCGATGGTAAAAACCATTGTATAAATCAAAATAAACAATCACTAATCGCTTTCGCGATCGCACCGAACTCACAGTTCAACCTACCGGCCGCTTGGGGCGCTGCTGGCGCTGTAGCAACAAAATAAAGGCGAAGTGTCGCGACTGTTATGTTAGACTGTGGTTATACTTATTGCGCCAGATCGCTGGTCGATCATCAGCGGTCGGCTTGTTATCTTTGGCGCGTCCCCGGGCATGAGCATCTTTGCGTTTTCGGCTGTGGCGCGCCGGACGGCGAGAGGCAGTCGGTTTGGGGCGGCCGGTGAGAATGGCGGAGTTGTGGCTCGGGCGTAAGCACATGTGTGATGTCTGTTACGCTGGGGCTGTTTGCTAATCGTGAAACTCCTGCGGCGGTTGCTGGTTGCCTGGAAGGCATTTCGTATAAACTGCGCCAAGCCTCGCAGTGAGAGGGGAGTCCAGAGTTGGTGTTGGCCTAGATGTTTGTACAAATTGAGGTGCCTGTGTGAGAAGCACAGCGTGGGCCTGTCGGTTGCTTCGTCCTTCTGGCAGCCACCGCAAGTGGATGTTCGGCCGGAATGTCTACAGTTTGTGGTGAGCATAGTGTGAAGAAGTTCTCATAGGATGTGCTCCCAGCCTTACTCTTAGCCTGTGTTATTTGTGGGTGCTGACCCCTTGTCTGTTACTGCTTCGGGTGTCCTGTAAGATTTCACAGCAAAACTGTGTTTTTGTGGCATTCTGTGTTTCTGGCGCAGCCTCCGACTAGAAAGGGGAAAGATTTGGAATTCCTTAATGCTGTAATTTAAACATATAAAAAAAATTGTTCTTTCAGAATAAGCGCCTGTTTCTTGGGGACACTGCAGCTCAAACAGGAGTGGCGTAATGTTAATGAGTATTTGTTAATCGTCAAATGAAGTGTATTTAATGTCTTGCTGTTTTCTGGGGCACGCAGCTGTGTTATTGAACTCATTTTGAAGTGTTCTGTCAGGTGAATGACTGCTCCCCACTTCAGTCTTTTCGTTTGAGTAGTATTGTAAGGTTTTTTGGATATTGGTCAGTGGGGTGTATTGATTTAATTTTGTTTTTCTCTTTCTTTTGAATTGTGGTGAATTGTTTAGTTTGCCTGGTTATTGGCTTAACTCGCACTTCACGCAGTAAATCAGCTGATATTGAAATTGTTTTTATTATTCCTGTTTAATGTCAGACAGATTCAAATGTAACTTCATCTATGTTATTTGAAATAAATGTGTTGGATTGACCTTAATGAATTATGTGCAATCGAAGTAAGGGACCCAGTCCTTCATTAGTGCTCAACAGTGGCATGTGGTTTGGGTTGTGAGCCCCGTGCTCGGACCACTTATGTGATAGAAAAACTCACAAAGTTTTGTTTGTGTGTGTTCCAGGTTGTCGTGAGTGAAAAACATACACACACACACACACACACACACACAAAATGCCCCTACCAACCACGCTTCTTCCATCCCTACCCCAACACCTCCATCCACTCTTGCCCTCTACAGCCTCCACGATGCCCTTGGCAAGCCCTGTAACCAGTTGGCAACACCATGTGCAGTGTGCAAGAGAATATGTTATATGTAGTAGAATGTTTGAAGTGACCTACCAATTCGAATCATTTACTTCATTTAGTATCTGTAGAAGAACATTAGGACACATGAAGAGGACAAAAAAATGAAAGTTATAAATCATGATCATATACAATATCTGCAAATGGTTTGATAGTATGAATGTGCTGCCAAGAAAAATACTGATTATCATCATCATCTTGAACAGCCACAGGGAGAGGCTGTTTTGAAAATAAGCCTCGCCATCTAATCCTATCTTCCTACCATCTTTCTGTTTTGACTGGTCCAATCCTCGTCTCCTTTTTCAGCACTCTCCTCCATACCTTTCAGCCATCTAACCGTTCAAGATAAGACTCGGTGTGTGGAATGGTTTGTTGAGGCTAAATCGGACCCGTAGGTTTAAAGGAATTTCCAAACACGCTATAATAAGCAACCACCATCGTTGACATCAATACGCCTGCGGCACAGGAATTTTATGCATACAGGAAGCGTTAATGCAAAGCATCATACCGGACGACCTGGAACAAGTGACGCCGACACAGAACGGATACAGTTGGCTTCACTGCTGAAATCTGTTCGTAGGGCGTCGTGGGAAGTGCAAATCACTCGCTCAGACTGAGCGAGATGTTCTATACCAGGTATTTCCAACTCGCTGAATTCGCAGAGGTGGTCCAATTCTCTGACCAGCTAGATCGCCTGACATTACACTGACGCATCTCTGTCTATGGGGCAGGCTCTACCTAACATCCGTCAACCACATCGATCATTTAAAGTATCAGACCGTTGCTACCACTGCCACAGTTGATACGGACATATTGCGCCGAGTGTGGGTCGAGTTTGAATACAGACTGGTTGTTCTGCAAGCCAATAAAGGTGTACTTATTGAAACTGGCTGAATGGCATAAAAGCTTTGTTGAGATAGTTTGCCATATAAGCCAAACGTGGCGTGAATATCTTAATTATTCTAGATACTTAACACATTACAGTTGTAGTCTCCGGTTTGAGACACCCTGTTCTTTCACCGGCTCACCATCCTTTTCAGTCTCAGCCGTTCTACACTACATTGGAAAATGGCCCATTTTTCAAAACATTCAATAACCGAACTTACAACTCACAAACGAAAAGAAACGTCTTGCAGTGTCGGCCACTTCGCAGCCTAATAGCAGTTTTTTTATAACAAACTTTTTTAATAATCATAATAATCATGCGTTCAACACATTACGTAAACAATAGAAACATCACTTGTTAGTGTTTTTTCATAACTGAGATTACCGCAAATAAGAGAAGAATATTTTTCACCAGACGCATTTCGCTATTATTTATAAAGCTTCTTCTGTGGTTATTCTGGAAATACAAATACAAAAGATGTCTATACCTTTTGGTATTCTTTCGTTAAAAACGTTATTTCCTTATAAAATTCGTGCAATTCACTTGCGGCGTTTGGCTCTTGTTTATGCGTGATGTCCCTGGAGGAACGGTCAATATTCAGCGATATGACAGTAACGTTTATTCGAACAAAAAAAAAAAAAGTTCATTAAACGTGGGCTCTAAAATGAATACCTTAAAGAGCTATGAGCATTGCTTGCTGGTGCGACCGAGCAGTTCTAGGCGCTTCAGTCTAGAAACGAGCGACCGCTACGGTCGCAGGTTCGAATCCTGCCTCGGGCATGGATATGTGTGAAGTCCATAGGTTAGTTAGGTTTAAGTAGTTCTAAGTTCTAGGAAACTGATGACCTCAGATGTTAAACCCCATAGTGCTCAGAGCCATATCAACCATTTTTAGATAGATTAGATTAGATTTACTTTCATTCCAATTGATCCGTAGTGAGGAGGTCCTCCAGGATGTAGAACATGTCAGAAAAACAACAATACATGACAAATATTTACAACTAAAACAAATAAGTTAATGTACCATTCCACAGGTCCCAAGTGGAATGATCATCATGTTTTAATGAATACTATATGAAAGAGTCATTTTACAAATAAGAATCAACTGAATTTAAAATAAAAAGTTTATTTATTTACTTAGAAGGTAATAAACGTGTAATACAACTACTATAACACTTATTTACAGTGAACACATTACTGCACTTAAATGGTGCAGAAGTTAGATTGTACTTACATATATACAATGAACATAATACTGCACTGAAATTGTGCAGAAGTTGTATACAGGGTGCTACAAAAAGGTACGGCCAAACTTTCAGGAAACATTCCTCACACACAAATAAATAAAAGATGTTATGTGGACATGTGTCCGGAAATGCTTACTTTCCATGGTAGAGCTCATTTCATTATTTCTCTTCAAATCACATTAATCATGGAATGGAAACACACAGCAACAGAACATACCAGCGTGACTTCAAACACTTTGTTACAGGAAATGTTCAAAATGTCCTCCGTTAGCGAGGATACATGCATCCACCCTCTGTCGCATGGAATCCCTGATACGCTGATGCAGCCTTGGAGAATGGCGTATTGTATCACAGTCGTCCATAATACGGG
Source organism: Schistocerca piceifrons (assembly GCF_021461385.2). Lineage (NCBI taxonomy): Eukaryota > Metazoa > Arthropoda > Insecta > Orthoptera > Acrididae > Schistocerca > Schistocerca piceifrons. The sequence continues at coordinate 555,147,529 of NC_060144.1, forward strand.
CACGAAGAGTCGCTACATTTTGTACCGGGGTTGCGTAGACAAGAGCTTTCAAATGCCCCCATAAATGAAAGTCAAGAGGGTTGAGGTCAGTAGAGCGTGGAGGCCATGGAATTGGTCCGCCTCCACCAATCCACCAGTTACCGAATCTGTTGTACAGCAGCAACTTCTCTGACGCTGACATTAGGGTTATCGTCAACTGCACGAAGAATTGCCTCGTCCATTGCAGGTGTCCTCGTCGTTCTAGGACTTCCCCAGTCGCTAGTCATAGGCTGGAATGTTCCGTGCTCTCTAAGACGCCGATCAATTGCTTCGAACGTCTTCCTGTCGGGACACCTTCGTTCTGGAAATCTGTCTCGATACAAACGTACCACGCCACGGCTATTGCCCCGTGCTAATCCATACATCAAATGGGCATCTGCCAACTCCGCATTTGTAAACATTGCACTGACTGCAAAACCACGTTCGTGATGAACACTAACCTGTTGATGTTACGTACTGATGGGCTTGATGCTAGTACTGTAGAGCAATGAGTCGCATGTCAACACAAGCACCGAAGTCAACATTACCTTACTTCAATTGGGCCAACTGGCGGTGAATCGAGGAAGTACAGTACATACTGACGAAACTAAAATGAGCTCTAACATGGAAATTAAGCATTTCCGGGCACATGTCCACATAACATCTTTTCTTTATTTGTGTGTGAGGAATCTTTCCTGAAAGTTTGGCCGTACCTTTTTGTAACACCCTGTATATTTACAAATCAGTTGGTTTTACTGAGAAATTCATCAATGGAGCAGAAGGAGTTGGTCACCAATAAATCCTTTAGGCTTCTCTCAAACTGAATTTCATTGGTTGTCAAGCTACGAGCATTTCCTTATCCTCGATATTATGAAAGAAATCTCTTCTACCGCAAGCTCTTTGCTTTCCTTATTTCCGGAGCAGGTAGTATGGAACAAAACAAGAAATAAGTGTCTAAGAAACATGGTCTCTAAAATGCATACCTTAAGAGCTATGTGCACTTGTTCAGTAAGAGATTTGTTTCACAGTAGCGAAGATGCGGAAGTGCTCAGAGCTCTTAGAGCATGCATTTTAAGGCCCTTGTTTAATGGACATATTTTTCTTGTTTACGCCCATAATAACTACCGAAATACGGAAAGCAAAGAGCTTGCAACAGAAGAGATGTGCTTCACAGTAACGAAGATGAATAAGTGTTCATAGTTCGTAAGTGTGCATTTTAGAGCTCATGTTTCCTGGACATATCTTCTGATTTTGGTGTAAGGCACCTGCCCTCAAATTCTGTAAAGGGAATTTACACTGAAGAGCCAAAGAAACTGATACATTTGCCTAATATCGGGTAGGGCCCCCCACGAGCACGAAGAAGTGCAGCAACACAACGTGGCATGGACTCGACTAATATCTGAAGTAGTGCTGGAGAGAACTGACGCCATTAATTCTGCAGGGCTGTCCATAAATCCGCAAGAGTACGAGAGGGTGAAGATCTCTTCTGAACAGCACTGCAAGACTTCCAGTTATGCTCAATAATGTTCATGTCTGGGGAGTTTGGTGGACAACGAAAGTGTTTAAGCTCGGAAGAGTGTTCCTGGAGCCACTCTGTAGCAATTCTGGACGTGTGGGGTGTCGCATTGTCCTGCTGGAAATGGCCTGTCAGAATGCAAAACCGGCATGAGTGGATGCAGATGATCAGACAAGATGCTTATGCACGTGTCACCTGTCAGAGTCGTATCTACACGTATCAGGGGGCCCGTATTACTCCAACTGCACACCTCCTGTACCATTACAGAGCCTTCACCAGCTTGAACAGTCCCCTGCTGACATGCAGGATCCATGGATTCATGAGGTTGACTCCATATCCGTACATGTCAATCTGCTCGATACAATCTGAAACAAGACTCGTCCGACCAGGCAACATGTTTCCAGTCATCAACAGTCCAATGTCGGTGTTGACGGGCCCAGACGAGGCGTAAAGCTTAGTGTAGTGCAGTCATCAGGGGTAAACGAGTATTCCTTCGGCTCCGAAAGCCCATATCGATGATGTTTCGTTGAATGGATCGCACGCCGACACTTGTTGATGGCCCAGCATTGAAATGTGCAGCAATTTGCGGAAGGGTTGCACTTCTGTCACATTGAACGATTCTCTTCAGTCATCGTTGGTCCCGTTCTTACAGGGTCTTTTTTCCGCCGCAGCGATGTCGGAGATTTGATGTTTTACGAATTCCTGATTTTCATGGTACGCTCTTGAAATGGTCGTACGGTAAAATCCCAACTTCATCGCTACTTCGGAAATGCTGTGTCCCACGGCTCAAGCGCCGACTACAACACCACGTTCAAACTCACTTAAATCGTGATGACTAGCCACTGTAGCAGCAGTAACCGATCTAACAACTGCGCAAGACACTTGTTGTCTTGTGCAGGAGTTTCCGACCGCAGCGCCGTATTCTGGCTGTTTACATATCTCTGTATTTGAATATGCTTGCCTATACCACTTTCTTTGGTGCTTCTGTGTAGTTACACTCTGTGTATGATCAATCATCTGTCACAGGAAGTGCTGATAGTGGATGTATAAAAGACCATGACTACTTATTTTGCTTCGTATATGAAGAAAGTGCAGCTTACAGGAAAAAAATTGAGTCTCTTCCCTGAGTAATAGTCTGAGATTTTGTCTATCATTCCGCAATATGGTAACAAATGTCTTGTGATCGTAGTAGAGTACATAGATGTATGGAAGATTTGGGGAAACTTTGTCTTCAGTGCTGGAGAAATGTCATAGATGACAAATGTGGACGAAATTTTATGGAAAATATAATATATTTAAAAAAAATTATCGCTTTCCCTTCCAAAGAATCCGTTTACATAATATACAGTGGCTGGCAGCGAAGCAAGTGAACCCTAAAGCCCATAACGTTTGTGTTTAATTAACTTGAGTGGTAATATCCCAATGTCTTCGCAATGGCTGTACGAGATGAGGTTATTGCGAAGGGTCGGTGACACCTTGGGGACAGTGAGATTTTGAGGGGTGGACGGGAGCAGTGGAATTTCGCGGGTTGGGTGCGTAGTTGCACTTAGCTGTGTGTAGGTACTGCGCTATTTGCTGTGTGAAATTTCACTTAAATCGGTTGAAATTAAAGAAAAAACCCTTTGCCTTCGATGCCGTTTTAACTTAGAACACGTATCAACTTGTTTGAAATTATTTAAACATTAAATGTTATGAAAAAAATGATGAATTAGAAAATCACACATGACGGGGTTTGAACTCAGAACCATTTGACGCCAAAGCATAGGACATATGGTTGTATATGCAAAAGGAAAGGTTATACTTAGCAAAGTGCGCTATTTGCATTGCGAAATTTACTGAAACTGGTTGCAATGTAAGAAAACTGAACTTAACAGAACTGGAACACAGAGCATTGTGGCTACAGTGCTGTTAGCAAATCGGCGCAATATGTAAGTGGGAGGTTGCACTGGTTATGTAGGTATTTCCATTGAAAAATTTCATTTGAATCAGTAGAAATTCAACAAAATGAAATATGACGGGGATTGAACAAAGAACCTTCTCACTCCAAAGAAGTTTAAGAATTGAGAAACTTTGTGACGTCACATAACCTTGGACTATCTTAAGTCACTTGGGCTGTTTAAGACTTTGGATCGCGTCATGACCGTTCATGACCTACGACTACTGCCTAGCAGTGAAAGGGTAGGGAAGATAGGGTGTGAGCTTGAACTGTGTCACAAATCTCAGTTACCCCAAATCTCAGTTACCACATGCAATGACTTGTTCATGTTCGAAGTCACAGCTTTCCTGACAACGTCTTTCTACTGTTACTGCATCTCTGTTGATAACACAATACTCCCTGTCTCCTTTTGTATTGGCGGACCTGTCTCTCGTAACATATAGTGGTCAATTTCGCATTACTTAAAGCTGTCTAGATACTTTTGATCACTGGGTGTATTTCTCTTTTTCTTAATATTTCCGACTCTCTTATGAAGGGAGAGAAAATATGTATTGTATTCTGTTAAGCACCAATTCCGCAGTACTGAGCTGAGTTATATTTGGTCGTGAACGCACCATCTGCAGCATGAATACTGACCGTTATATGAGTAGAGGGTCATGAGAGGGAAGCAGTGGTTGGGAAGGGAGTGAGACAGGGTTGTAGCCTATCCTCAATATTAGTCAAGCTGTATACTGAGCAAGAAACAAAAGAAAAATTCGGAGTACGAATTAAAATCCATGGAGAAGAAACAAAAACTTTGAGGTTCGCAGATGACATTGTAATTCCGTCAGGGGCAGCAAAGGACCTGGAAGATCAGCTGAACGGAATGGACAGTGTCTTGAAAGGAGGATATAAGATGAAGATCAATAAAAGCAAAACGAGGATAGTGGAATGTAGTCGAATTAAATCGGGTGATGCTGAGGGTATTAGATTAGGAAATGGACCGCTTAAAGTAGTAAAGGAGTTTTGCTATTTGGGGAGCAAAATAACTGATGATGGTCGAAACAGAGAGGATATAAAATGTCGACTGCCAATAGCAAGGAAACCGTTTCTGAAGAAGAGAATTTGTTAACATCGAGTATAGATTTAAGTGTCAGGAAGTCGTTTCTGAAAGTATTTGTATGGAGTATAGCCATGTATGGAAGTGAAACATGGACGATAAATAGCTTAGACAAGAAGAGAATAGAAGCTTTCGAAATGTGGTGCTACGGAAGAATGATGAAGATTAGATGGATAGATCACGTAACTAATGAGGAGGTATTGAATAGAATTGGGGAGAAGAGGAGTTTGTGGCACAACTTGACTAGAAGAAGGGATCGATTGGTAGGACATGTTCCGAGGCATCAATGGATCACCAATTTAGTACTGGAGGGCAGCGTGGAGGTTAAAAATCGTAGAGGGAGACCAAGAGATGAATACACCAAGCAGATTCAGAAGGATGTAGGTTGCAGTAGGTACTGGGAGATGAAGAAGGTTGCACAGGATAGAGTAGCATGGAGAGCTGCATCAATCCAGTCTCTGGACTGAAGACCACAACAACATATGACTAACAGCTGTGCAGCTCTAATTTAGGCGTTTTATCCTTTGTGTCGGTCCAGAGAAGCAGCTGCACAGGTGCCTCCGCGGTGTTTGTTTCGGTGCGTTGCGTAATTAACGAGTATGGCTCTATTACATTAACAGTGGCGCGTTACGCGACTCTTGTTTGGCGAGGACAGCCTTAGTACCGCAGCAGCAGCAGCTCTATAGGCACGGCGTTTCGTATACTGTAGTAAATGGTTAATGAATAAATGATTGGTGGAGTCCCAGAGAATAATCTTGGTACCTGCACAACAGGTGATAACAGGGTAGTGGGGGCGGGGGAGTGAACCGAGGATCTGTGTTTCTCGATGAACTGCACGTTGTTCCGAAGTGCAAGCTATAACACGTGTACGAAATTTGTATGGCGATACGTTTCAAGCTATAGATTTTAGGGTAGATGGCGTAATAGAAACCTCAAGTCTGCAAAAAAGATCTTGATATGATTTTAAAACAATACAACATTTAGCAACTTCCTTCAAGCATTTAGATATGCGAACCTGCGTTTTACTAAATGACGTATTCTGTGACTACAACATGAGTGAGCTTCAACTGGAATGAGCCAACTCATTTAGATACCCGTGAGTAGCAGTTTGGTGGGATATGAAGTTGAGTGACCAATCGTGGGCAAAACAGATGGCAGACCACCAACAAGCTTATTATATTACCATGGACAGTGTAAGAGGATGTGTTTAGTGTAGTCACTCACAGATATTTACAGATTATGTAAATGCACTGTATTTAATATATCTTATCGAACAACTCAGAAAATTAGAAGGAAAGCTATGGCGTTGTCAACACTGCATGCTGTACGGAATCGACGTTTAATAGAAACACTGCCTAAATTTAGGTTTGCCGGCCGGTGTGGCCGTGCGGTTCTAGGCGCTTCAGTCTGGAACCGCGTGACCGCTACGGTCGCAGGTTCGAATCCTGCCTCGGGCATGGATGTGTGTGATGTCCTTAGGTTAGTTAGGTTTATGTAGTTCTAAGTTCTAGGGGACTGCTGACCTCAGATGTTAGGTCCCATAGTGCTCAGAGCTATTTGAACCATTTTGAAATTTAGGTTTTAAGTTGAAGTTATCTCTGGAGGCAGTCCGTTGTAGAAATTGTTCATATAGTCAAACATTTTTCTTTTGTGAGAGTGAGTAGGTAACTGTCATTATATCACAGGCCAGATAAGAAGAACGCTTCACCACTACACTATTTTTTGGAGTATGCTCCACCTGCAGCTCTCTGGTTATCTATACAGGGACGAGGTCGCGTTCTGACCAAAGCTCGAGGCACACCTTATTCGTCGATAACCACGCCGCTGAGTGTCAATACACCACAAAAACATACTCTCTTAATTGTTAGCTATGATGAGCAGAATATTTCGATTTCCAGCAATTAACGATCATTTCCAGGCTGCCTTTACTGTTTGCAAACAGTACGATGTTTTCAGTTTCAGTACAATACCTGCACAAACACACACTTTTCTATGGAACATGTGATTTCTACACACCCTACAGTTTTATTATTTCTGTTTATTAGTCCATTTTCTGTCAAAATAAGATTATATCTAAAGTTTTTATTAGGCTACTATGGTCTGTACAGGTGCAAAGACTAGGCAATGCAAACAAAAATGAAGTCTTCATTAATTTCACAGATATTTTAACAACTCTAAAGAAACAAAGGTTATTAGTCCAAACTCCAGGTCGTACGACAATAAAACTCTGTAGAATGTTAGCGATTGTACACTACTGGCCATTAAAATTGCTACACCAAGAAGGAATGCAGATGATAAACGGGTATTCATTGGACAAATATATTATACTAGAACTGACATGTCATTACATTATCACGCAATTCGGGTGCATAGATCCTGAGAAATTAGTACCCAGAACAACCACCTTCTGGCCGTAATAACGGCCTTGATACGCCTGGGCATTGAGTCAAACAGAGCTTGGATGGCGTGTACATGTACAGCTGCCCATGCAACTTCAACACGATACCACAGTTCATCAAGAGTAGTGACTGACGTATTGTGACGAGCCTGTTGCTCGGCCACCATTGACCAGACGTTTTCAATTGGTGAGAGGTCTGGAGAATGTGCTGGCCAGGGCACCAGTCGAACATTTTCTGTATCCAGAAAGGCCCGTACAGGACCAGCAACATGCAGTTGTGCATTATCCTTCTGAAATGTAGGGTTTCGCAGGGATCGAATGAAGGGTAGAGCCACGGGTCGTAACACATCTGAAATGTAACGTCCACTGTTCAAAGTGCCGTCAAAGCGAACAAGAGGTGACCGAGACGTGTAACCAATGGCACCCCATACCATCACGCCGGGTGATACGCCAGTATGGCGATGATGAAAACACGCTTCCAATGTGCGTTCACCGCGATGTCACCAAACACGGATGCGACCATCATGATGCTGTAAAAAGAACCTGGATTCATCCGAAAAAATGTCGTTTTGCCATTCGTGCACCCAGGTTCATCGTCGAGTACACCATCGCAGCGCTCCTGTCTGTGATGCAGCGTCAAGGGTAACTGCAGCCATGGTCTCCGAGCTGATAGTCCACGCTGCTGCAAACGTCGTCGAACTGTTGGTGCAGATGGTTGTTGTCTTGCAAACGTCCACATCTGTTGACTCAGGGATCGAGATGTGGCTGCACGATCCGTTAGAGCCATGCGGATAAGATGCCTGTCATCTCGACTGCTAGTGATACGAGGCCGTTGGGATCCAGCACGGCGTTCCGTATTACCCTACTGAACACACCGATTCCATATTCTGTTAACAGTCATTGGATCTCGACCAACGCGAACAGCAATGTCGCGATACGATAAACCGCAATCGCGATAGGCTACAATCCGACCTTTATCAAAGTCGGAAACGTGATGGTAGGCATTTCTCCTCCTTACACGAGGCATCACAACAACATTTCGCCAGGCAACGCCGGTTAACTGCTGTTTGTGTATGAGAAGTCGGTTGGAAACATTCCTCATGTCAGCACGTTGCAGGTGTCGCCACCGGCGCCAACCTTGTGTGAATGCTCTGAAAAGCTAATCATTTGCATATCACAGCATCTTCTTCCTGTCGGTTAAATTTCGCGTTCTGTGGCACGTCATCTTCGTAGTGTAGCAATTTTAATGTCCAGTAGTGTATTACCATGGACAATGTAAGTGGATGTGTTTAGTGTAGTCACTCACAGATATTTACAGATTATGTAAATGCACTGTATTTAATATATCTTATCAAACAACTCAGAAAAGTAGTAGCAAAGGTAAGGCGTTGTCAACCCTACATGTTGTATGGGATCGACATTTGACAGAAACACTGCCTAAATTTAGGTTATAAGCTGAAGATATCTCTGTCCGCAGCTCGTGGTTGCGCGCTAGCGTTCTCACTTCCCGCGCCCGCGTTCGATTCCCGGCGGGGTCAGGGCTTTTGTCTGCCTCGTGATGACTGGGTGTTGTGTTATGTCCTTAGGTTAGTTAGGTTGAAGTAGTTCTAAGTTCTAGGGGACTGATGACCATCGCTGGTAAGTCCCATAGTGCTCCGAGCCATTTGAACCTTTTTTTTTTTTTTAAGATATCTCAGGAAACAGTCCGTTGAAGAAACTGTTCGTATAGTCGCGCGTTTTTCTTTGTGTGAGTGAGTACATAACTGGCATTATATCAGAGGCCAGATAAGAAGAACGCTTCACCACCACACTATTTTCTGGTGCCTGCTCCGCTTACAGCTCTGAGGTTATCTATACAGAGACGAAGTCGCGTTCTGACCAAAGCTCGAGGCACACCTTATTCGTCGATAACCACGCCGCTGAGTGTCAATACACCACAAAAACATACACGCTTAATTGTTAACTATGATGAGCAGAACATTTCGATTTCCAGCAATTTCCGATCATTTCGAGGCTGCCTTTACTGTCTGCAAAGAGTCCGATGTTTTCAGTTTCAGTACAATACCTGCACAGACACACACGTTTCTATAGAACATGTGATTTCTACACACCCTACAGTTCTATTTTTTCTGCTTATTAGTCCATTTTCTGGCAAAATAAGATTACATCTAAAGTTTTTATTAGGCCACTATGGTCTGTATAGGTGCAAAGAATAGGCAATACAAACAGAAATGAAGCATGAAGTCTTTATTAATTTCACAGATATTTTAACAACTCTAAAGAAACAAAGGCTATTAGGCCAAACTCAAGGTCGTACGACAGTAAAACTCTTTAGAACATTAGCGACTGTAGTTTTAAATTGTACCCCACTTACGTGGCCTGCGATATGCGTTATTTTAATAAATACAAGGGACGTTCAATAAGTAATGCAACACATTTTTTTTTGGGAAAGCAGCTTGGTTTTGTTCAGTATTCCACCATACTGGGGGGGGGGGGGGGGGGGCAGTATGCCCGCATGTTACCACTCTACTGATCTACGTCGCAGCCAACGTCTTGCTGCACTAGTAACCTCCCCATCGTCTACGTACTGCTTCCCGCGGAGTCCGCCCTCCAGTGGGCCAAACAGATGGAAATCGAAAGGTGCGCAATGCGGTCTGTAGAGTGGATGAAAAAGAACAGCCCAAAGAAGTTTTCTGACCTCCTCTCGGGTGCGCGCATTTGTGTGAGACCTTGCGTTGTTATAGGCTCCGCAGAAATTCTACGAACGTCATTGAATATCAGCGATGCTCCGGTTTTCCGCCGAAAGAAATTCAGTGACAGCTCTCTGCTTAGAACTTACCTGGGTTGCAGACGCCATTTTGAAGGCTACTTATAGCGTAGCGTAGCTACGTAGCACCACGTATGGGAGCTCCACGAAACTGTAGGGGATGAAACGGGAACATTCCACGGCGTCTCACAACACATTTCTCATTCTTTCGACCGAAACTGGCCGGAGAAAGAAATGTGTTGCATTGCTTACTGAACGATCCTCGTGTATATCATGTACCTGTTGAAGATAACGACTTATCAGCAATGATAACAACAAAACATCGTTATGCAGTTAGAAGAGCTTGTTAAATGCCGAAAGAATAGCGTATAGGCAGACATATAATAACAAAACATCGTTATGCAGTTACAAGAGGCTGTTAAATACCGGAAGAATAGCGTATAGGCAGGCATCAAAATGTTTACAATTCTGCGAAAACTTCGGAGCTGCTTCGTGACTAGCAAGAGTTAAGGTCGGGACACACATGTCCGGACAGTGTCAGTGTCGAGACACGTCCGAGTATCGGCCGTCACCCGGACAACGAAATACATCATTAAAACAAATGTAGCGGGCCCCACCAGACCGGGCCGTGCACGGAGAACGTCAACGGGCCGGGACCGGGTCGGGCGGAATTCGCCGTGTTTAATTTTTCACGTGACGGACACGGCTGACGGTAGAATTGTCTTGTGAGCTGTGCAACTGCGCAAGACTGTTCTGCGTCCAAAACATGGATGTGGAACGACTAATAGAAGAAGTTCGTAAGTTTCCTGTTCTTTCCGATCAGGGAAGTGAAAACTACAGGAATATCGAGTACAAAGACGGTGTTTGGAAGACAATTGCAACAGATCTACAAGCCAAAGGTAAGATTAAAACTATACAAGTTTTAATACCCGAAAGATAAGTATTTACTTTTTATTTTACAAACAGATGTTTGGTTTATGTCATCGTTATATCGCCAAGGTGACATGTTCTTGCCATTCCACAGTCCCTTGTGGAGAATTCAGGAATTTTTTGAGTTGCAACATTTTAAACCTTGTAATATAAATACGCGATTTAAAATATTTTTGCTGCAGATGGAACAGAGGAATGCAAAAAAAAAAAAAAAAAAAAAAATGGGCATCTGTTCGTGACCAACTAAGGAAGACCCTGCAGCAAAGGAAAACTTTCAGGACAAGCTGCTGTTCATCAACATAAATATAAGTATGAAGATCTCTTAAAGTTCCTGCTACCTTACATGGTAGAACGAGAAACAGTTTCCAATGTTCCTTACACGCAAGACAATAATGAGCATAAACAAGAATCAAATACAGATTCCCAAGAGGCTCAGTCTATTGTTGAAAACGAAAAAGAGTCTACACAAGAAGACATTGCAGATGAAGAATGGATCATTAAAACCCAGCGTAGTGAAACAGAGAATTTGATAGAGCACACTCGGCATTCCCAGACGTCCTCAGCTCATTCGTCCGTCACTTCAAATAAGAACACGTTTATGAAACCACCACTGAAACGAAAATTTCAGCGTGAGGTTAAACCACAAGAATCTGCATCAAGCCGGCTCATGGTATTACATGTTGGCAGAAAAAAAGCCGAAAAACCGAGAGAAATACAACACCCAGTTGATGCTTTTTTGGCTGGTATAGCACCAGCCCTAAAATCGTTGCATCCACTACTTTTTCATCAAGCTAAAAGTAGGATTTTTTCAATTGTACAAGACTTTGAACTGAAGCAACTCATGAATGACGTATCAGTGCATTAATTCACTGCATCATCCTCCAATTCCTCAGCAAAATCTGTTTCAACACCATATCCTTCACCTGTGGAAAACGAGTCAACAGAACCTACACAGCAGCTTTTGGATCTACAAAGGGATTCCCACAATTCGTATATAAATAACCAAAGTCATTATCCTGCAAGCTCCCCTGCATCCTCATCAGCTTCAGAAACTAACTCACTGAATAGTCCCCACTTGTTTTCCTTAGGGTAGTAGAAATTTAACTGTATTATTTACTAACTTATGTATTTATCTTTCAATTACTAAAGTAATAAAATAAAAATGCTGTGCTTAAAACTTCATATTTCATTGTGTTCTGTGTACTTTTCTTTAACCTACCTTAAAAAACAGCCAGTCGTTCTTTGGGTGAAACTGATACTCTCCAGAAAGTGTCTTTTTTTTCTCAGTCTTGATTCCAGCTTCTTTAAAAGTTCACAGAAGGTGTACTGCATCATCCTAAAATATTCATAAAACTTAGTCTCATCATCTATGACATGAGAAAATTATGTTCGAAACTCTCCCTGTACTGGCCTTGTTTTCCAGGCACTGTGGATCCATAATTTTCTTCTTGTTTGCCTTCGTTCTTTTTCCTCTTCGACTAAAGCAAGAGCTGTAAGTCCTAATTCACTATTACTAAAATTAGTGAACATGTTTTACAGCTTTCACAAACAGAAACACAGCTCACCGCGACCGAGTCACTGCAAGGAACAACAGAGACACGGACGTGCCCCGGTCATGTGTGGCCCCTGCAGAAACGGACCGGAGCACGGCCGTCACTCGCCCTACGCACGGCCCTGACACGGCCCGGACGTGTGTGTCCCGACCTTTACGACGCAGAATATCAATGGTGGAGTAAGAACTAACGTTACGGTTGTCTCGTTAATTCTGTACTTACTGAGGAAAACAAGCTACACAGCCGAAAGGCCTCTGACTAGCCTTCTGTAAAGACTGCTGTAGAAGAGAAAACGAACAAGGCTGTTGTATTCTGCGACTCGCGACTGATAAAGCAGTGATTTGTGGATGGGTGGTTGGTTAGGGTTCCAGTTATAAATAGACCATTAGAAACGAAGATCTTGCAAATTTTTAGGGATTAAGGGCCCTACACATACCAATTTATCGGTCGATCGACCGACTGACCAATTTCGTGGCAGCGTACAAATTGCCCAACCGATTGCACTCAACGAATGCAGCGCCGCCCTGTACATATCGCTGATGGTGAATTATTAATTTCCGTTCGTTGGGAGTATGTCCTACTGTTGTTCAACAAACACAAAATTGGGGTTTTGCCTTGACTATTTTAGAGGAAACAAACCGAAAAAAGCCGAGAGAAAGCTATGGGCAAAGAAATGGCTAACCTAAAGGAAAAATTAACTTATGTCCTGTACTTAAAGACCCAGGAAAAATATCTAAGAATGGACGAGATATATTTTTCTCAGGTATTGAACGTCATCAAGCTATATTTAGAGACAGAGATTACAGTCACGAGAGAATCTGTAAGCTGCGAGGCTTTCAGGTACTTTACGGTTTCTAGCAACTGGCAGAAGCTACGAGGGCCCCAAATTCAGTGCAGCTGTATCCCCACAATTATTATTTAAAATGATTCCAGAAACCTGCAACTTGATTAATATAAGCCAAAAAACTAAAGTAAGTGATGTTCGTGTGAGCTTCATGAGTAACATCCATGTATGTAGCGTAAAAGATGTCCCCCATCGGCTTTGGAAACACGTTTCAAATGAGAAGAAGAAAGATTAAAAATTGTGGTGGCGTATATCATGTAATAAACACAGTCACTAATGCATAGGAAATTAATCATTTAATTACAATTAGAACAGTAAAAAAAAGACCTATTGTTTGGTCTTCGTAGCAGAAGGTGTGGCCTTAGACTGTATGTTTTTAATACATCTAATGAGAACATTTTATAAATAACAGTCCGTTGATGTCAATGTTTCGGTTTTATTCCCGATCTGTATCGGAAATTGAATCTAACATGTAATTTGTCTGTATCTCGTTTGTATATTTCATTTCCGATTAATCTAAAATGTCTATATTTAGATTTTTAGATTTCATTTACGATAAATATCGGGAATAAAACCTAAAAACAGGAAAACAGAAAGTTGATGGACTTTTATTCACAAAAAATAAAGGGTGAGGCAGAATATCACCGACAGACTGATCGGAAACATTTCTGAGTATTTTGGTATAAGAGGTCTGTGGTCTCCTCTGGCTCGTTACGGAATAATGATGTAATTATGTTTTATTCGACCTGCAATCTTTCTCAAACGATTTTACAGAGATTATTCGGTAAAAAGTTTCATTTTTGCCTAATAATCAGGTTCACTATGATGTGCCCATCCCCGCGTCCGGCCATCCTGATTTAGGTTTTCCGTGATTTCCCTAAATCGCTCCAGGCAAATGCCGGGATGGTTCCTTTCAAAGGGCACGGCCGACTTCCTTCCCTAATCCGATGAGACCGATGACCTCGCTGTCTGGTCTCCTTCCCCCCAAAAAACAACCAACCTTCAAGAAATAAACGGAAATAATAATAAGCGGATGTGCCCATCATTTCGTTAATGGTCATAGTTATTGTGATATTTGCCGGCCGCTGCGGCGAGCGTTTCTAGGCGCTTCAGTCTGCAACCGCACTGCTGCTATGGTCGCAGGTTCGAATCCTGCCTTGGGCATGGATGTGTGTGATGTGCTTAGGTTAGTTAGGTTTAAGCAGTTCTAAGTGTAGGGGACTCATGACCTCAGATGTAAAGTCCCATAGTGCTCAGAGCCATTTGAACCATTTTGATGTTTACGCGGAAGTAAGACACTGCACGAAATTCGAAAAAGTTTGCAACGAAAAATAGGAGTCGCTATGAATTTGCGTTTGGTGCATATTACATAATATGTTTCTCCATATGAAATTTAGCTGTCATATTGAATTTTTCTTTAGACTTGATGGAGGTCTCTATCTGTCTCGAAAAAATCAATCTGACATAGCACAGCCGCGCGGGGTAGCCGCACGATCTAGGCGCCTTGTCACATTCTGCGAGGCTACCTCGGTCGGAGGTTCGAGTCTTCCCTCGGGCATGGGTGTTGTACTTAGCGTAATTTAGTGTAAGTTAATTAAGTAGTGTGTAAGCTTAGGGACCGACGATCTCAGCAGTTTGGTCCCATAGGACTTCACTCATGCATTGACATAGCACACTCATTTGCGATCGCACTGTGCCAGCAGTAAAGCCAGAGTGAAATATCCACAACATTCCTCATATTTTTTTAACGGTTTGAGATATCGAAATTTGAACATGGCAACAAGGTAAATGTGTATGTTTTACTCAAAATTCCCCACTTGTGACACATCTCTGAAAGGCACAAATGGTTAACAAACCAAGCGAAAATAAATCGCTGCATTTTCGGTGGAATTCAAATCAAAGAAGAGGTGATAGATCTTTTTTAATGGTCACCATGCAAATTTGGGCATGAAGGCGCAAAATATGTGAGTGTAGGCTTCAGTTTAGAATCGCACTTCCCCTCCAGCGCTCGGTATTTCCCCGACAGCGCCTGCCCGCAGCCCCCACCACTGCCACCCTCCCCACACTGCCCTGCTGTCTGCGCATCTGCCGGTCACGGTATTCTGCGTGCACTGTACCTTACAACACCTCCCAGACTTTCGCTTCTAGACAGTACTATATCAGAAGTTCTCTAATTTTATATATCCATTTCCTTATTTTATTTAGAAATTACAGCACTGGTTTCAGGTGTGTTCCAGTGTTTTTCTGAATTTTCAAAATTTATACTGAAAATAGTAAGGTTTTTCCAAATGCGAAAAACTTTTGCAAGGTAAAAAATAGTCATGAATCTAGGAACAAACACTGTACTCAAATTTAACAAATGGTTCAAATGGCTCTGAGCACTATGGGACTTAACTCCTGAGGTCATCAGTCCCCTAGAACTTAGAACTACTTAAACCTAACTAACCTAAGGACATCACAACATCTATGCCCGAGGCAGGATTCGAACCTGCGACCGTAGTGGTCGCGCGGTTCCAGACTGTAGCGCCTAGAACCGTTCAGTCACACCGGCCAGCTCAAATTTAACGGTTTTTCAAAGGAGAAAATAGTTTCAGCAACACAGTTAACAGTTTGTCTGTTACATTACCAATCAACTACACAACAACAATCAGTAAGTGAAATCAAATTAAGAAAGAAGCACTATCGAAAATCAGTTACAAGTTAAAAACTTTTTGAAATAGAAGCTATTGACAACTGACATAAATTTCCATTTTCAAGACAGGGAAAACTGTTAAGACTTTAAAGAAACTCAGTTCATTTCCAAATATCATGTGTTGCGTGGTAGAAGACCTTCTTGCCTTTCAAAGTGGAAGGTGATGCGTTATGGACAAAGTATGGCGTAACTACCCACACTTTATACAACTAGTTTTGAAAATAAACGGAATTTTATTCACCATAAACCTTGTAACTTAAGATTTAACAATATTCTCTAAATAGCTTTAATAGATTATACAGTGCTCGAATATGTAGACTTCGTATTACAGAGGGGTCCAGTAAAATGTAGACACTCTTTGATAGTTAATATATTTGGAACAAAATGACACATGGTCGTAATTTTGCGAGATAGCGTTGTCCATTGTTTCCTCAGCAGATGTTGGCGCGCAATTTCCAGGAGATGACAGTGCAGCAATGAATGAAGTAAGATTGTCATTTGAACAACGAAAGCCGTATTGAAGTGGTACTGGAAGTACGAAAACAACAGTTTATTCTGAATAAATCGTGTGAAGCAAGTTTAAGCTATGCTTTGAGAGGATGAACGTTAAGCAGAGACGGCTATCTGGTCTGACGAGGTGCAGTTCAGACTGAACTGTACTGTAAAACGCCACAACTGCGTGTACTGGGCCGGCCCCAGTGGCCGTGCGGTTCTAGGCGCTATAGTCTGGAGCCGAGCGACCGCTACGGTCGCAGGTTCGCATCCTGCCTCGGGCATGGATGTGTGTGATGTCCATAGGTTAGTTAGGCTTAATTAGTTCTCAGTTCTAGGCGACTGATGACCCCAGAAGTTAAGTCGCATAGTGCTCAGAGCCATTTGAACCAATTTTTTTTTTTTTTTTTGCGTGTACTGGGCTGCTGAAAGTCCTCACATGTTAATCTACTGGGTGTTAATGTGTGGCCCATTCTTCTTTGAAAGTACCACAACTGGTGAGATGTATCTTCATATGATACAAACATCGATTTCACCTGCCATCCGAGGGGTGTTTGGAAATGAAATATTTTTACCTACCACAAGATGGGTCTCTGGCTCACTGCTACAGAGATGTCAGAACCTGTTTGGATAAAAATCTACCTCGACGATCGACTGGTTGAAGAGGAGCTGTTGAATACCCATCAAGGTCCTTTTGACTTCTACCTACAAGGAACCTTAAAAAAGGAAGTTTATGAACAGAAGGCAGTTACACTGAACAAGCCACGAGAAAGCTTCCTCTGCGGCTATCACTCCTGCAACAATGATAGCCGTGCAAGAATTGTAACAATATGTCATTTTGTTTCATTAATATTGACTACCAAAAGCAGTCTACATTTTATGGGCCGCTCTCTATTTACAAACGCTGAACCTCATGACTCACAACAAAGAAAACAGTAGAAAATGCCGGATACTTCTCATGGTAATTTCTGGTGAACATTCCTACGTGTGCTACTAAAATCAGTCACTAGTCTCAAACACCGACCAGGAAATATTGTATGTTCCTAGATGCACTATCTTGCAGGCACAACAGTCTCCTCTATACACAGAATTTTAGCGGCAGTGAGTACTCATGAAGGGGGACATCGCTGTATCGACTTCTTATGGAGTTGTGAGTCCACTTTCTAGCCAGAGACGTGCAGTGAGCGATTGAAACACCCGTCGACCAGAAGCCATTGGCAACCCGCAGGCAACAAGACCGATTGTCAAATTTAAAACGTAGATAAGATGACATCCCCTACAGTGATGGAAATCTCTGTTACCTAATCCTTGTCAGCCACCTCTACTGTAAAGATATTATTTATTGAATTTAGCCAACTGGTAGAGTGTGTCAAATTTGTTGTTAATCGTATTCGCCCCAAAATTTCCCATTTGTCCTAAACAAACCCGAATTTCTTTAAAATCTCGCAAAAAAATTACTATTCTAAATCATCGTCAAAGGTTTGTCGGTTAAAATTTCATTATTTTGAGTTTATTCTTCGAAATCCAAATTAAGACTCTTAATTGGCAGAAATAGCATAGTCTTGATATGGAAATTACAAATCTGCCTTACACCCAAAATTAATTAATTACTAGAGCCGTAAAGTGGCTGTTCGTTTCGATTAATGTATCCACCATTCCTGTCACAAACTGTTTAACTCATACGTGGATCAATTCACAGCAGATGAACGTCTGTATGGACATTTCCAACACACATCGCCTTGACAACTTTGTCGCGAGCCCAAGAAGTATTTCGTGAGCAGAGGACAATCATCAGGGTAGTGCAAGCTCCAGGCCACTTCGATGGTGTGATCTCTCTCCATGTGGTTTTAACCTATGGGGCAAATTGAAGATCTGGACATACAGAGTAGCTTCACATACCTGTAAAAATGAAGTACTAACAAAATGTCAGTTTGGTTTCCAGAAAGGTTTTTCAACAGAAAATGCCATATATGCTTCCACCAATCAAATTTTCAATGATCTGAATAACCGCACACCACCCATTGGGATTTTTTGTGACCTCTCAAAGGCTTTTGATTGTGTAAATCATGACATTCTGCTAGACAAGCTCAAGTATTGTGGCATGAGTGAGACAGTGCACAAATGGTTTAATTCGTAACTAACTGGAAGAGTGCAGAAAGTTGAAATAAGCAGTTCTCATAATATGCAAAGATCAGCACATTCCTCAAACTGGGGAACTGTCAAGAATGGGGTTCCACAAGGGTCGGTCTTGGGTCCTTTGTTGTTCTTAATATATATTAAATGACTTGCCATTCTATATTCATGAAGAGGCAAAGTTCGTTCTCTTTGCTGATGATACAAGTATAGTAATCACACCTGACAAACAAGAATTAACTGATGAAATTGTCAATCATGTCTTTCAGAAAATTACTAAGTGGTTCCTTGTAAACAGACTCTCATGGAATATTGATAAGACACAGTACATACAGTTCTGTACAGCAAATGGTATAACACCATTAATAAATATAGACTTTAATCAGAAGCATATAGCTAAAGCAGAATATTCAAAATTTTTAGGTGCATCCATTGATAAGAGATCAAATTGGAAGAAACACATTGATGATCTGCTGAAACGTTTGAGTTCAGCTACTTATGCAATAAGGGTCATTGCAAATTTTGGTGATGCGAGGGTTGTTTTTTAAGTAAGGGCCGTTTTTATTCTTAAAAAAAGATACCAATACTTTTGTAAAAAAACTTTTATTTTCTGATTCTATACACTTTTACCTATTTTTCTACATAGTTGCCTTGTTTATTTAAGCACTTCTTATACCATACAACTAAGTTTTTAATTCCCTCTTCAAAGAATTCGGCCGCCTGCTCCGACAGCCAAGAGTTCACGGCCAGTTTCACTTCATCGTCGTCATTGAAGTGCTGCCCGCCAAGATGGTGTTTCAGGTACCGGAAAAGGTGAAAATCGCTAGGAGCAATGTCGGGGCTGTATGGTGCATGGTCCAAAACTTCCCAGTCAATTAATCAATCAAATCCCGAGTCTTTTGAGAGGTGTGAGGCCTAGCATTATCGTGCAGGAGCAAAACTCCTTTTGTCAGCATGCCGCGCCTTTTGTTTTGAATTGCTCTGCGGAGCTTCTTTAGAGTTGCACAGTAGGCATCTGAGTTGATTGTCGTTCCTCGTGGCATAAAGTCCAGTAGCAAAACACCGCGCTGGTCCCAGAACACAGTTGCCATATCCTTGCGTCTGTTTGGATTTGACCTTGATGGGTGAGGTTGTGTGTCGCCATTCCATCGATTGTCGCTTGCTTTCGGGAGTGATATGGGATACCCATGTTTCATCTCCAGTGACAATTTGACTCAACATGTCATCCCCTTCTTCCTCGTAACGAATCAAAAAGTCCAATGAAGTGGCAAATCTCTTCCCTTTGTGGTCCTCTGTAAGGAGTCTGGGTACCCACCGAGAACACAGTTTCTTAAAGTTTAGGTTTTTAGACACAATTTTGTACAAAACCGATCTTGAAACTTGTGGAAATTCCAAAGAAAGAGTGGAAATTGTGAATCTTCTGTCCTCACGAATCTTTGTTTCGACTGCAGCCACCAAATCATCAGTGATCACAGAGGGCCGGCCTGAGCGTTCTTCGTCATGGACGTTTTGACGGCCATTTTTAAACTCTCTAACCCATTGACGCACTTTACCTTCACTGATTGCATTCAAGTCATAAACTTCTGTTAACTGACGATGAATTTCTGCAGCTGATAGGCTTGTCGCGGTCAAAACACGTATCACTGACCATATCTCACACGCAGCGGGCGATTCAATAATCGTAAACATTATAAAGTAGCACAGCGATGCGTACACGTCAGCTACAGAGCTGCAACTTGCATCAGTGTGACCGGGAAGGATGCCGGCAAGTGGCGCGGTGGCTTGTTGCGGCGTCCGCGCGAACTACGGGACTATGCGCGCGAACGGCCCTTACTTAAAAAACAACCTTCGTAAACATCTTAGTAAATTATCTTACTACGCCTATTTTCACTCATTGCTTGCATATGACATGATATTTTGGGGTAATTCATCACTGAGGAATAAAGTATTTATTGCACAAAAGCGTGTAATCAGAATAATAGCTGGAGTCCACCCAAGGTCATCCTGCATACATTTATTTAAGGATCTAGGGATATTCACAGTAGCTTCTCAGTATGCATACTCTCTTATGAAATTTGTTATTAACAACCAAACCCAATTCAAAAGTAATAGCAATGTGCATAACTACAATACTAGGAGAAAGGATGATCTTCACTATTCAAGATTAAATCTAACTTTGGCACAGAAAGGGGTGAATTATACTGCCACTAAAGTCTTTAGTCACTTACCAAATAGTATCAAAAGTCTGACAGACATCCAACAAGTATTTAAGAAGAAATTAAAAGAATTTCTGAATGACAACTCCTTCTACTCCATAGAGGAATTTTTAGATATAGATTAAGAAAAAAAAAGAAAAACAAACAAACAAAAAATTATAAAAGATTAAAAAAAACAAAAAATAAAAAAGTTGTTATATTAAGTTTATTAAGTTGTTAAATTAACTTAATTATGTCATGTATTGGAAAATTTGACTCGTTCCACATCATTACGAAATATCGTATTCATGATCCATGGAACTAGTATTAATCTAATCTAATATAATCAACAGCCAAACAGTATGACAATATGGCGCCATGAGTTTGTAACCTCCCCCTCACTTATCGACCTTAATGAGAGTGAAAAATTAAACCGCGTGTACCTAATGGAAATTCGAGAGAGCAATCGTCACCGAAGTTAATCTGTCGGGAAAGAGGGAGGAAAGGGTTACATCTAAATGAAAGGAAAAATGCAAATGAAACTGGTGGAAATTAATTTTGAAAACGGGTAAAGTTAATAAAGAAAGTAAATGTGCGGCCGTTACATTAACAATTAACTAGCGGTAATTAGATATTTGAGATTTGGGGGAAATTACGGTCGCCAGTCCTAAGGACAATTACTATAGTAACTGAAAAGAAAGGTTATTACACATATAATTAGCACTAGAAGCGTGGCAACTGAAGGTTGACACGTGTAGTGTGAAAACTGAAAGTTTGTCGGAAGTAATAAATTTCGCTACACTCTGACTTAATTTAGCAAAAGAATTAATAAAAACCGGAAAATCGAAAGTTAATTTAGTGACTGAAGTTAGTAGTGAGCTTTATTTCTGAAGCACATCGAAATTCAGTAAAATACGGTTAGTCTTGGACTACCTCAACAATCATTTCAAAAGCAACTTGACTCTACGCAATTTAGAAATAAGAGATTTAACTTTGAACTTGAATTAAATGATTCTGAACAATTAACAATAGTAAAATTTTGTACGTACCAAGCTGAGCTGCAGTCACAGGTAAGCTAAAATACGGTAACAAAACTCGCACTCTTAATTTGTGCTTGTGTAATCTAAATATTGTAGCCAGCTACGAACACTTTAACTGAACTTTGAAATTAAAGCAGTGAAATCGAATTATAATGCTTTAATGCTGGCGTTTGAATTTCAACGACACTCGGGTTCATTTCGGAAAAGGAAGGGACCCTGCTTGGCAATGCAATTGGGACAATGAGCAACAAAGGTTCATGCTACGTTGCTGTAATTTTGTGATTTGAACAGTTTGAAAAGCTGAGGTCTGCCATACAGTTCTGAAACTTAAGGTGCTTTTAGTCTTCCTTGTTGGTTGATTGAAGGTTTGAAGTCGCCGATCGAGGAGGTGGCGACAGTCACTCACTGTCGGCCGTCGCTGTTGCAGAAGCTGGATGCTGGCGCGCCTTCTTCTCGACACGGTCACCAGGCGAAACGGGCTCTTGATGTGTGCCAGCTAATGCTTCCCGTCCGCGACACCGTGCTAGAAACTACCATAGCCAGTCGATCGCAATTACATGCTGCCAAACCCCGAAAGCCCAGCAACTTGCGGGAGCGTCACACAACACACCTGCTCAATCGCACTACTCCAACCAGACCCCTTCTCGCTGCCCGCGCTCCACGCGGCAGAGTTAACACTATCAAAGATCCTACACACTTTCGTTCTTCACACGACCTATCGATGTATTCGTTCGATAGCTTAGTTTTCCCTAGTCAAGACCCAGCGTAAAATACAAATAATATTTACAAAACAAACCAATTATACATCGACATAAATGCATATATATATATATATATATATATATATATATATATATATATATATATATACAAATATTAAAACAATTACAATATATAAAGACACAGAAATGTTATATCTTCGGGTAACAAAATAAGGAAAAAATTCTGGTACAATAGATGGAAATAGGAGGATATGCATTTCCGGTGTTAGAAGTTGCCTATGTCCAAAACCGCTGGGTCATGACAACGCAAAACAAAACAGTGTATCAGTATGGTAATAACAATAACAAGCCATAGGCCCCAGAAGAATTCCAGACGCCACTGATGCGACTCCGGTCGGTCATCTGGAGAACAGACAGCAGTGTCATCGCTCCTTGGAGATGCAGCTATTGCGCAACGACACTGATCAGCCATTACATTATATCCACCAGCCTGCTACCAATATAAACCCGTCCGGGCGATAGTACCGTCACCTGGCGAAGAACGTCTGCTAGTCTGACACACACACACACGGTGCATGTAGTATCAATGAGCAGGCTGTCAGTGTGTAGAATGGGGATGGCGCGCGATTTACGAGTTAGACCAAGGGCAGATTGTGATGGCCCGTAAGCTCGGCATGAACATTTCGGAAACTGGACAACGTGGGTGTTCGAGGAGTGCTGTGGTGAGTATCTCCAACACGAGGCGAAACCAAGGTGAAACCACGACCAGATGACGTGATGTTGGGCAGACACCCCTCGTTACAGATATCTGACGTTATAGGCTGGGCAGACTGGTAAAACAGGACAAATGGCGAACTGTGGCAGAACTAACATCAGAAATTAATGCTGGGCAGAGTACAAGTGTGTCTGAACACACAGTGCTCTGAATGCTCCTAAAGATGGGCTTCTGCAGCCGATGACCCATGGATGTGCCAAGAGTAACACCACAATGTCGGAAACTTCGACTGAAATCAGTACGTGACCATCGACACTAAGAGTTGGCACAATGGCAGAGCGTTGCACGGTCCGATGGATCACGATACATTCTTCACCATGCCGATGGGAGCCCTCGAATCTGTCGTCTACCAACAGAACAGCTCCTTGACACCTATACTGCAGGGTCCAGTGGAGCTCGTGCAAGGTACCATGACGGCCAAGGAGTATCGTACACTGGTTGCAGACCACGTACACCCCTTCATGACGATCACGTTTCCCAACGGCTGTGGCATTTTTCAGCAAGGTAATTCTCCATGTGACAAGGCCAAGAGTGTGCTGGAGTGGCTCTAGAAACACAGTGGCGAGTTGCAGTTGATGTGCTGGTCCCCCAACTCACCTGATCTGAACCCGATCGAACAAATCTCAGATGTGACTGAACATGGCGTCAGAGCTCATCGCCCCCTCCACGGAATTTATGGGAATTAGGTGACTTGTGTGTGCAGATGTAGTGTCAACTTCCCCTAGCGACCTACCAAGACTTTATTACTTCCATGTGATGACGCGCTGTCGCTGTTATCCATGGCAAAAGTGTACATCCTGGCTATTAGGTTGGTGATCATGTTCTGGCTGATCAGTGTATATGCTTCTGCCCATTAAACCGTTTCCCAGTTCGCATCTTGCAGCTGCAGTTAGCCAATCTGGAATCACTGCCTTCTGTAGCTACGTGGAGCCGCCAGCAGTCTTCATTCTGGCTATGCAGACACTTGGCCTCTCGATGCTAGGGTCTGCCAGACTTTGATACCTTGGTTCGTTACTGTGCATTTAGAGACAGTCGTCTCACTGCATGTTAGTTAAGTGTTTTGACTCTCTCTAATATCGTCTGTGACTTAGCCATTCCATTTGTACAGTTAAACTATGACTTATAGTACCAAAAGTGTAAAGTACTCTTAAGACAGAGACTTAGATTGAGGAACTATTTTTTTTCTTGTGAATTTGTGCTCCAAAATGGAGAAGTGTGACTTCATGTCATTAATAAATCTGTTGCTCATTGTCTACTGGGGTGTTAATTTTTCCGCACCGAACCCAGCGTGGGCCACCTCACGGTATACTAAAATAATCCTCAGACCCTGGGAGGGCTTCACTTGAACATTGAAAACTCTACCGTTGCTGTCCCTCAGGCAGGGATGCTGTATGTGTCTTACAATTTGATAAATTGAGCAGAGTGCCGCATAGACTTCACCGGTGGCTGTATCTAGAATCTTCTGCGATGCTCATTACCAAGGGTCAATCCTACATGTACATGTATACTCCACAAGCCACGTTGCGGTGTGTGGCGATGTGTACTTCGTGTACCATTGTCACCTCACCTCTTTCCTGTTCCAGTAGGGGGAGAGCAGCTGCTGGTAAGCCTTCACTTTCTGTGTTTATCTTCATGATCTTTTCATGAGATATAAACATGGGAAATCACTATACTTGTTGATTCTCCTAGGAATGTCCACTGCCACAACTTTAACAGTAAACTACAACCCGATGTACTATCCAACCTCCAATTGCTGATTGAGCACTTCGCCATATGCATCAACTGATTTTCCGTATTTTGATCCTTTACTTTATCCTCTTTCAATATTGTAAATATATATTATATATTTTGGAAGTAGAAGTTCCACAGCTAAAATTTGTCGCTTTTATTTTATTTATTTATTTACATTTTATTCTTTTGCAACTAGTTTCAGGGTAGCAGCCTGTGAAATTGCAATCACATGTCACAATGAGTTTTTTTTTTAGGAAGGTTCCAGTATCACTGCTTAAAACATTTATTATTACGACAGTGTTCTGGAAGATTTGCAAGTTGTCCTAACGCATATATAACATCTGATGTGACTGTGTCTGGTGACTGTTCTCGTTATATTTCACGTGAAATTATCGATTTCACGCCGATTTTGTGCTGTTTTATACAGTGTGGCGTAATATTTTGATAGAATATTGTAAATATTTCCTGTAATCTTTTGACACTTCACGCCATATATGCTTTATATTGTTATATATGGTGTGAACTGTCAAATAATTGCAGGAAATATTAACAATATCCTATCAAAATATTACGCCACACTGTATAAAACAGCACAAAATCGACGTGAAATCGATATTTTAGAATTTCACGTGAGATATAAGGAGAACAGTCACCAGATACAGTCACACCAGTTGTTATATATATGTCAGGACACCGTAGACGTACTTGAAATTGGAAATCTTCCGGAACAGCTGTTATAACGGTCAGTAAATGTTTGAAGCAATGACACTGGAACCTCACTCACAATATGTCCTTTCAAGTCGTATATTTCACTGCAGGTACAATCATCAAGAAAGTTTCTCTTTTTATTTGCTCATTTTTTATGGAAGGTTTCAGCTTGCCTTGGTGGAAAGCGAGCACTCTGTGTGGCAACATAACGATGCCACGTTCAACTTCACTTGAATCTTGATAAACTACCACTGTAGCAGCAGTAACCGATCTAACGACTCCGCTAGACACTTGTCTTATACAGGGTGCACATAAAGTCCAGGAACACTTTCAGTTATTTATTGCACAAGAACTCAACATTGTACAGATGTTATACATATTGCATTTTGAAGAGAAACTCTGAAAGTATTTTTACAAACATTCGATGTGCGAACCATGAGTGACCCGGCAGACGTCAATACGGTAATCGAATTCTTGCCATACCCGTCCCAGCATGGCATCGTCGACTGTGTCAGTCGCTTCCCGTATTCTCTCCCGGAGCTCTGCTACATCACGTGGTAGAGGCGGTACATACACCAGATCTTTAGTGTGTCCCCACAGGAAAAAGTCACACGGAGTGAGATCTGTTGATTGGGGCCGATCCATCGATGTGGCAGCTCCGTGTTCAGGTACACACGAATTTCACGATGAAAATGGGGTGGAGCCCCGTCCTGCTGAAAGATGAACGGAGAGCCCGTTTGCATTTGGGGCGTCAGCCATTGCTGCAAAATGTCCAAGTAGGAATATCCAGTAACAGTGCTCTCGGAGAAGAAGAATGGCCCATACAGTTTTCGAGGTGACAAGGCACAAAAAACATTTGCCTTTGGGGAATCACGCTCAAATTCAATGCATTCGTGTGAAGCTTTGTACCCCAGCTTCGACAATTACGCCTGTGCACTTTCCCATTAGTGTGAAACGTGGCTTCGTCGCTAAAAATTAAGCGATCAACAATGCCATCCACATCTTCATTCAATTATTGCAACTGCGAACAAAACTCAAAACCCTTGTCTTTGTCGTCGTCATGGAGCTTGTGCACTATCTCCAATTTGAATGGTTTCATAGACAGCTTCTGTCGCAGGACTTTCCACACTGTCATTGGAGTCATTTCGAGTTCACGGGATGCACGACATACCGGTTTCTTTGGACTCCTTATGAATGTCTCTCGTACACGCTCCACATTCACTTCACTCCTACTAGGACGTCCGCTTCTCTTTGCTGGGCACAAGCAACCCGTCCCGTCGTAACGAATTTGTTGGGCCAGTGGCAAATGGCCTTCCTCGTCGGTGGCTTCTTACCGTACTTGGTTCTAAACATCCGTTGAACAGCTGTAGCACACTTGTTTTTGTCGAATTCCAACACACAGAGAGCTCACTCCGCACCTGAACTCGCCATGTTTGCGACTAGCGCTGTCTATCGGCAAATTACCAAACTACGCTGTGGAGGTATACACTTCAAAATGACATGTGTATGATATCTGTACAATGTTAAGGTTCCTGTACAATAAATAATTGAAAGATTTCCCGGACTTTATGTACACGCTTTATAGGCGTTGCCGATCGCAGCGCCGTATTCTGCCCTTTTACAGAAGGGAAAGATTCACACGAAAACCACTACTCAAATTTGCACAGAAACAAGTAACATTTATTGGCATGAGGTAACGCTAACCAAGTCCATCTCATTCACTAAGTCGCTACTATCTAGCTAGCTACTGGCTCTGTGTTACGCTCTGAAAATGGTTCAAATGGCTCTGAGCACTATGGGACTCAACTGCTGAGGTCATTAGTCGCCTAGAACTTAGAACTAGTTAAACCTAACTAACCTAAGGACATCATAAACATCCATGCCCGAGGCAGGATTCGAACCTGCGACTGCAGCGGTCTTGCGGTTCCAGACTGCAGCGCCTTTAACAGGTGTTACGCTCTGAGGGCTACCTAAATCCAGCGAGTCCACGCTCACTAACACGCACCTCTCGCCAACAAATTAGGAAGGTGCCTAAACAGGACTATACAAATTATACACTCACACAAGGGAGCGTGCTTTTTAATGATATGAAGGCTTTCTCTACTGGAAATGCAGCCTTGTTGATGTGAAAGTGTCACTAACTTAAGACTTCCGAAATAATACACTACTGGCCATTAAAGTTGCTACACCACGAAGATGACGTGCTACAGAAGCGAAATTTAACTGACAGGAAGCAGATGCTGTGATATGCAAATGATTAGCTTTTCAGAGCATTCACACAAGGTTGGCGCCGGTGGCGACACCTACAACGTGCTGACATGAGGAAAGTTTCCAACCGATTTCTCATACACAAACAGCAGTTGACCGGCGTTGCCTGGTGAAACGTTGTTGTGATGCCTCGTGTAAGGAGGAGAAATGCGTACCATCAGGTTTCCGACTTTGATAAGGTCGGATTGTAGCCTATCGCGAGTGCGGTTTGTCATATCGCGACATTGCTGCTCACGTTGGTCGAGGTCCAATGACTGTTAGCTGAATATGGAATCGGTGGGTTCAGGAGGGTAATACGGAAAGCCGTGCAGGATCCCAACGGCCTCGTATCACTAGCAGTCGAGATGACAGGCATCTTATCCGCACGGCTGTAACGGATCGTGCAGCCACGTCTTGATCCCTGAGTCAACAGATGGGGACGCTTGCAAGACAACAAGCATCTGCACGTACAGTTCGACGACGTTTGCAGCAGCATGGACTATCAGCTCGGAAACCATGGCTGCAGTTACCCTTGACGCTGCATCACAGACAGGAGCGCCTGCGATGGTGTACTCAATGACGAACCTGGGTGCACGAATGGCAAAACGTCATTTTTTCGGATGAATCCAGGTTCTGTTTACAGCATCATGATGGTCGCATCCGTGTTTGGCGACATCGCGGTGAACGCACATTGGAAGCACGTATTCGTCATCGCCATACTGGCGTATCACCCGGCGTGATGGTATGGGGTGCCATTGGTTACACGTCTCGGTCACCTCTTGTTCGCGTTGACGGCACTTTGAACAGTGGACGTTACATTTCAGATGTGTTACGACCCATGGCTCTACCCTTCATTCGATCCCTCCGAAACCCTGCATTTCAGCATGATAATGCACGACCGCATGTTGCAGGTCCTGTACGGGCCTTTCTGGATACAGAAAACGTTCGACTGCTGCGCTGTACAGCACATTCTCCAGATCTCTCACCAATTGAAAACGTCTGGTCAATGGTGGCCGAGCAACAGGCTCGTCACAATACGCCAGTCATTACTCTTGATGAACTATGGTATCGTGTTGAAGCTGCATGGGCAGCTGTACATGTACACGCCATCTAAGCTCTGTTTGACTCAATGCCGAGACGTATCTAGGCCGTTATTATGGCCAGAGGTGGTTGTTCTGGGTACTGATTTCTCGGGATCTTTGCACCCAAATTGCGTGAAAATGTTATCAGGTGTCAGTTCTAGTATAATATATTTGTCCAATGAATACAAGTTTATCATCTGCATTTCTTCTTGGTGTAGCAATTTTTATGGCCAGTGGTGTACATACTTTAAAACCCAACCTTTGGCCCCCCCCGCCCCAAAGAGTCCACGACTTGTACTTGAACCCCACGAGGGATGACGGCCGACTTCGCTATTTTGCGAGCCCTCAAAAATGTCTATATTATTATTTAACCTTTAGCCTTGTGTGTGTGTGTGTGTGTGTGTGTGTGTGTGTGTGGCGTCATTCACGAAATTCTCATTTACTGCTAATGCTTTCAGCGCTTCTGTAAGGTCCTGCCTTTTGGCATGACTTTAAGAACTTATTCTGCAATGGACGTTGGAAATTCTGGCCGTTGCCGGAAAATTACTCTCCCTGTAAGCCAGCCATATAGGTTCTGGTCACGGAGCGATGTAGAAGGATTAGGGAGAGTTGAGCCCGTTCACTCCAGGCTGCAGAAAGCCTCCTCCCACCAGAGGCCGACCGCGTTGTGGACAATAGCCACAGGAAGTCACACAGGCACGGACAGGAAATGAGATGTAACAGCGGTATCAGCTATGGACTCACAAATAGAATTATCCTTCGAAAACAATGGCGAATATAATGAAAAATTAAATATTACCGCAAGTTTTGGTCTGAAGAGTGGTAGTTGACAGCTTGTGCCCACGAAGACAGACTTAAGAGCTCGATAACAAAGAAAAGGCTCAATTGAAATCCTTAGTGAAGTCATTCAGGGCGGATTCTGTACGGTGGGCACAGATCAGTGTCCTATTTGGATCTGGCTGGTCTCTGTTCAGTATTCAGACTCCAATCTGGCTCTGTTGTTGTTGTGGTCTTCAGTCCTGAGACTAGTTTGATGCAGCTCTCCATGCTACTCTATCCTGTGCAAGCTCCTTCATCTCCCAGTAGTTACTGCAACCTACATCCTTCTGAATCTGCTTAGTGTATTCAACTCTTGGTCTCCCTCTACGATTTTTACCCTCCAAGCTGCCCTCCAATGCTAAATTTGTGATCCCTTGATGCCTCAGAACATGTCCTACCAACCGATCACTTCTTCTAGTCAAGTTGTGCCACAAACTTCTCTTCTCCCCAATCCTATTCAATACCTCCTCACTAGTTACGTGATCTACCCACCTAATCTTCAACATTCTTCTGTAGCACCACATTTCGAAAGCTTCTATTCTCTTCTTGTCCAAACTATTTACCGTCCATGTTTCACTTCCATACATGGCTACACTCCATACAAATACTTTCAGAAACGACTTCCTGACACTTAAATCTATACTCGATGTTAACAAATTTCTCTTCTTCAGAAACGCTTTCCTTGCCATTGCCAGTCTACATTTTATATCCTCTCTACTTCAACCATCGTCAGTTATTTTGCTCCGCAAACAGCAAAACTCCTTTACTACTTTAAGTGTCTCATTTCCTAAACTAATTTCCTCAGCATCACCCGACTTAATTCGACTACATTCCATTATCCTCGTTTTGCTTTTGTTGATGTTCATCTTATATCCTCGTTTCAAGACACTGTCCATTCCGTTCAACTGCTCTTCCAAGTCCTTTGTTGTCTCTGCACGTATCTTTGTAGTGCCCACTCTATCGGGTTCTCTGCCTGAGGTGCAAATTAATACTCCTTAGTAGCAGAACAAAGGTGACGGGAATTCAGCGTACCAAAAGCCTTCACTATTATAACAGTCCCGGTGAAAATAATGGAACAATGTCGGAAAGAGGCTGTCTCTCAGCAGCAGCAATAAACGATCTGCTGAACCGATTGACGGCGTTGACTACCTGACCTCGAGTAGCAGCGGTACGCCTAGTTTTTCTCTTCGCTTCCTGTAGGCGCGGATCAGTGGGGCACCAATTTTTGCGCTTAAATGATCTATTTATTGCATTCAAGGTAAAAGATGCTACTATTCAGCTTACTCTCTTTCTCGTCTCAGTCTGTGTGTCGTTCATTGAAGAACTTATTCCCGCTGTCTGATCGATGAAGGGCATCCTTTTTGTCAGAATTGTGGTATGTTCATCTCACCCTTTACAGAGCGTGAGTTAAGCAGACAAAAGTTCTACAGACTGAGTTCCTATGAGACACGAGATTTCACTCTTTGGAAATAGCTGGCTTGACTCCGTGTTTTCGCGACCGTACAAGATTGGAATATCTCGTGCACCAATGTTATTCGCGCGGGGCAATCGGACTCTGTTAGTTAAGTACCAGGCAGGCAACAGTAGTTTTGTGGGTGATGTGGTCGCAATGGCAGCAAAGCAGATATCGCCAAAGCCGGTTACTTCCGTTCATAAAATAAGACTCACCCGCACTTCCATTGTAAAACTTGAAAAAAACATACCAGAGGTATTAGTGTTGCAAAATAAAAGAACATAACACAATGTTTGAACAGAAATGAGTAATAATTCTCACTTGAAGGAACTTACTTTAACAGATACGTCTTAACAGATCGTGGCTAGGAGGAAGAAAGGTAAAGAAAGAAGTGGCAAGTGAAATACACTCCTGGAAATGGAAAAAAGAACACATTGACACCGGTGTGTCAGACCCACCATACTTGCTCCGGACACTGCGAGAGGGCTGTACAAGCAATGATCACACGCACGGCACAGCGGACACACCAGGAACCGCGGTGTTGGCCGTCGAATGGCGCTAGCTGCGCAGCATTTGTGCACCGCCGCCGTCAGTGTCAGCCAGTTTGCCGTGGCATACGGAGCTCCATCGCAGTCTTTAACACTGGTAGCATGCCGCGACAGCGTGGACGTGAACTGTATGTGCAGTTGACGGACTTTGAGCGAGGGCGTATAGTGGGCATGCGGGAGGCCGGGTGGACGTACCGCCGAATTGCTCAACACGTGGGGCGTGAGGTCTCCACAGTACATCGATGTTGTCGCCAGTGGTCGGCGGAAGGTGCACGTGCCCGTCGACCTGGGACTGGACCGCAGCGACGCACGGATGCACGCCAAGACCGTAGGATCCTACGCAGTGCCGTAGGGGACCGCACCGCCACTTCCCAGCAAATTAGGGACACTGTTGCTCCTGGGGTATCGGCGAGGACCATTCGCAACCGTCTCCATGAAGCTGGGCTACGGTCCCGCACACCGTTAGGCCGTCTTCCGCTCACGCCCCAACATCGTGCAGCCCGCCTCCAGTGGTGTCGCGACAGGCGTGAATGGAGGGACGAATGGAGACGTGTCGTCTACAGCGATGAGAGTCGCTTCTGCCTTGGTGCCAATGATGGTCGTATGCGTGTTTGGCGCCGCGCAGGTGAGCGCCACAATCAGGACTGCATACGACCGAGGCACACAGGGCCAACACCCGGCATCACGGTGTGGGGAGCGATCTCCTACACTGGCCGTACACCACTGGTGATCGTCGAGGGGACACTGAATAGTGCACGGTACATCCAAACCGTCATCGAACCCATCGTTCTACCATTCCTAGACCGGCAAGGGAACTTGCTGTTCCAACAGGACAATGCACGTCCGCATGTATCCCGTGCCACCCAACGTGCTCTAGAAGGTGTAAGTCAACTACCCTGGCCAGCAAGATCTCCGGATCTGTCCCCCATTGAGCATGTTTGGGACTGGATGAAGCGTCGTCTCACGCGGTCTGCACGTCCTGCACGAACGCTGGTCCAACTGAGGCGCCAGGTGGAAATGGCATGGCAAGCCGTTCCACAGGACTACATCCAGCATCTCTACGATCGTCTCCATGGGAGAATAGCAGCCTGCATTGCTGCGAAAGGTGGATATACACTGTACTAGTGCCGACATTGTGCATGCTCTGTTGCCTGTGTCTATGTGCCTGTGGTTCTGTCAGTGTGATCATGTGATGTATCTGACCCCAGGAATGTGTCAATAAAGTTTCCCCTTCCTGGGACAATGAATTCACGGTGTTCTTATTTCAATTTCCAGGAGTGTATGTCAGACAAAAGACGCATATTGCTTTACAAAGATAACTTAATTACCGAACTTAAGCATTATGATTTAATATGGTTCATATCAAGGAGAATATAATAATTCCAATCCCAAGGAAGGCAGGGGTTGACAGATGTGAAAATTAACGAACTGTCAGTTTAATAAGCCATCAGTTTAATAAGCCACGGCTGCAAAATACTAACACGAATGGAAAAACTGGTAGAAGCTGACCTCGGGGAAGATCAGTTTGGATTCTGTAAAAATATTGGAACACGTGAGGCAACACTGACCCTACGACTTATCATAGAAAATAGATTAAGGAAAGGCAAACCTACCATTCTAGCATTTGTAGACTTAGAGAAAGCTTTTGACAATGTTGACTGGAATACTCACTTTCAAATTCTGAAGGTGGCGGGGGTAAAATACAGGGAGCGAAAGGCTATTTACAATTTGTACAGAAACCAGATTTCAGTTATAAGAGTCGAGGGACATGAAAGAGTATCAGTGGTTGGGAAGGGAGTGAGACAGGGTTGTAGCCTCTCCCAGATGCTATTCAATCTGTATATTGAGCAAGCAGTAAAGGAAACAAAAGAAAAGTTCAGAGTAGGTATTAAAATCCATGGAGAAGAAATAAAAACTTTGAGGTTCGCCGATGACATCGTAATTCTGTCAGAGACAGCAAAGGACTTGGAAGAGCAGTTGAATGGAATGGACAGTGTCTTGAAAGGAGGGTGTAAGATGAACATCAACAAAAGCAAAACAAGGTTAATGGAATGTAGTCGAATTAAATCGGGTGATGCTGAGGAAATTAGATTAGGAAATGAGATGCTTAAAGTAATTAAATGAGTTTTGCTATTTGAAGAGAAAAATAACTCATGATGGTCGAAATAGAGAGGATATAAAATGTAGACTGGCAATGGCAAGGAAAGCGTTTCTGAAGAAGAGAAATTTGTTAACGTCGAGGATAGATTTAAGTGTCAGGAAGTCGTTTCTGAAAGTATTTGTATGGAGTGTAGCCATGTATGGAAGTGAAACATGGACAATAAATAGTTTGGACAAGAAGAGAATAGAAGCTTTCGAAATGTGGTGCTACAGAAGAATGATGAAGATTAGATGGGTAGATCACATAACTAATGAGGAGGTATTGAACAGAATTGGGGAGAAGAGGAGTTTGTGGCACAACTTGACTAGAATACGGGATCGGTTGGTAGGACATGTTCTGAGGCATCAAGGGATCACCAATTTAGTATTGGAGGGTAGCGTGGAGGGTAAAAATCGTAGAGGGAGACCAAGAGATGAATATTCTAAGCAGATTCAGAAGGATGTAGGTTGCAGTAGGTACTGGGAGATGAAGAAGCTTGCACAGGATAGAGTAGCATGGAGATCTGCATAAAAACAGTCTCAGGACTGATGACCACAACAACAACATGGTTCATATACATGAGTATTTTCTTCATAAGAAATAACATACATCATAGTCAGATTATTGTATTTGTTCTTATAAAAAAAGTCGTTTTACTCAAACAGGAAAAAAGTGAAAAATACTGATACTTCCTTATAAATGTTATCGTAGAATAACTGCCACGAATCGCTTGTACTGGCAGTCCAACTAGAATTTGGTTAAAGTCGAAACGTGCGGCCTGTAGCGATATAGAATTTTGGGCAGTATCACTGTCAATATTTCCACCTACAAAACGGCAAATAAATTATACGTCACATATCAGCGTTACTGATTTTTATATTAATAATTACTTAATATACACTGAAGAGCCAAAGAAACTGGTACACTTGCCTAATACCGGGTAGGGCCCCCACGAGCACGCAGAAGAACCGCAACACGCCGTGGCGTGGACTCGACTAATGTCTGAAGTAGTACTGGAGGTAGTTAACACCATGAATCCTGCAGGGCTGTCCATAAATCCGAAAGAGTACGAGGGGGTGGAGATCTCTTCTGAACGGAACGTTGCAAGGCATCCCACGTATGCTCAATAATTTTCATGTCTGGGGAGTCTGGTGGACAGCGGAAGTGTTTAAACTCAGAAGTGTTCCTGGAGCCACCCTGTAGCACTTCTAGACGTGTGGGTGTCCCATTGTCCTGCTGGAATTGCCCAAGTCCATCGGAATGCACAATGGACATGAATGAATGCAGGTGATCAGACAAGATGCTTATGCACGTGTCACCTGTCAGAGTCGTATCTACACGTATCAGGGGTCCCGTATTACTCCAACTGCGCACCTCCCGTACCATTACAGAGCCTTTACCAGCTTGAACAGTCCCCTGCTGACATGCAGGATCCATGGATTCATGAGGTTGACTCCATATCCGTACATGTCAATCTGCTCGATACAATCTGAAACAAGACTCGTCCGACCAGACAACATGTTTCCAGTCATCAACAGTCCAATGTCGGTGTTGACGGGCCCAGGCGAGGCGTAAAACTTAGTGTAGTGCAGTCATCAAGGGTAAACGAGTGTTCCTTCGGCTCCGAAAGCCCATATCGATGATGTTTCGTTGAATGGTTCGCACGCCGACACTTGTTGATGGCCCAGCATTAAAATCTGCAGCAATTTGCAGAAGGGTTGCACTTCTGTCACATTGAACGATTCTCTTCAGTCATCGTTGGCCCCGTTCTTGCAGGATCTTCTTCCGGTCGCTGCGATGTCGGAGATTTGATGTTTTACGGATTCCTGATATTCATGGTACACTCTTGAAATGGTTGTACGGGAAAATCCCTACTTCATCGCTACCTCGGAGATGTGTCCAACCGCTCCTGCGCCGACTACAACACCACGTTCAGTCTCACTTAAATCTTGATGACCTGCCATTGTAGCAGCAGTTACCGATCTAACAACTGCGCCACACATTTGTTGTCTCATATTGGCGTTGCCAACTGCAGCTCCATATTCTGCCTGTATCTCTCTATTTAAATACACATGCCTATACCAGTTTCTCTGGCACCTCAGTGTGAAAATACAAAGTGTTTGTTTTGTGTTTACTTTGTTGCATGAGCGACACAGAGATACAAGGAGATATGTCAGCTGTTCTTGGAACGAAATGGGAATTTCACGCCACCAGCTTTAATCTTCACCAGGTCGACTGTGGTCTACACACGAAGTAGCCTGAACCTAAGTCAAATCTCCTGCAGCTATTATGACAATTCATTGAAATAAAATATAAGTGATTTAATCAATTACATTCCAGTCATGGGGCAGTACACATATGTTTCCCACTACTTCGAGTTTTTTGAATAAGTGGCAATGTATTGTATTCTAAAGTGGTGACTAAACCAATTTAATTTACTGAGAAGGTGAAAAATAAGAATTGCATATTATGTGTATCCTGTAGTATTTTATTTGTAAAAAAAGTGTACTTTCACTTGTGTCTTTATGAAAATCAGTCAGTCGAATATTTATTGAAAAAGTATTTACATGGCAAACAATACGTAAGTAACAGTATGTTTAGTTTTGAAACACATCGACGAAGGATGTTTGCATTGAGTAATGAGTTTTCTTAAAGAACAAAATAATTTACTAGGATAAATGAATGAAAACTATTTAATTTCACATAATGAAAGTAAGTACGAAGGTGGAAATTCGATAGCATTTAAGTTTATCTTGGAATGACACCACAAAATTAAGAGCTTCTGTGTTTTAGATGAGCATTATATTAAACACGATGCTGGTTATCTAAGCAACTAAACAATCAATAAGTTCTACGACAACCTTAGTGTTTTAACAAGAAGCCATCATTCTTTCTCGTCACTGTTCTTTCTCAAATAGATGAACCTGCAAATTAAAAAAAAATTTAAAAAAGTAGTAGTGTACACGTAGCAGTATACGGTCTAAATAAAAGTTCAATAAATTACCAAACGCTAATAGTAAAATCACTACCAGATACATGCTGGAAATCAGTAGGAATGACAAAGAAATAAACAAATGTACCAGGGGCCAGACTGGCCTGAAAAAGACATGTCGAGGCCGTTACCTGGTACAGGTTATCGAACTGCTGACGAATCAATTGCAAAATTAAATAAGAATATTCACAGATTTTTCGGACACGCAGAGATTTCATACTTAAATGACTGAGTTGTATATGTATGGAAAAGTAAATAAATCTCATATCAGTTTTAGCAAACCGCTTCAAAGAATATATAAACATCAACGGTGGGTGTATACTTCTTCCAGAGATATAAGATATACATGAATCATAAAAACTGAATTTTAACTGGAGCAGTTGTACACTATCGTTTGGCTTACGTCAGTTGCTGCTGTTATTTGAGCTATAAATGAAAGTGTAGTTACGGCCTGAAACTAAATAACGAATTTTAATTTTTACGCTGAACGAACGTAACACTAATAATGACAAAGCTGAACCAAGCAAAAGGACATACACGGAAAGTGTCAATAGTAGCAACACCAAAGCTGAATTTTTTAGCAGAGACATTGATTCTCATAGAGTGCAAATATCGACGGAGTGAGCATTTGGATAGGCAGAACAAGAATTCTGTCCGCAACATCTGCTGTAGTTCAAGTCATGTGATCTTGGGACGGGGCATTTTAGCCCGTGTAGCGCTCAGCGTATTTTGAGTGTTAGTACTTCGCTGCTACAGACAGATCACTTTAAGAAGTACCGTGAGTGTCGCCGCTTTACAGACAAGTTTAAAACCAGAAACTGAATTTGGCTTAATGATGTGAAGAGCAATGGTGTAGTGCGTTTTCACCGAAGTATCATACCCCAGCCTCCACTTTATTTACGTTTCTTCATTAACTGGTTAAGAAGTGATAGCAAACAATTCTTTTATGTTTTCTATTGCACTTATTCATATTGTCGAATCTCTGTTCTAATTAATTAGCCGGCCTGCGTGGCCGAGCGGTTCTAGGCGCTACAGTCTGGAACCGCGCGACCGCTACGGTCGCAGATTCGAATCCTGCCTTGGGCATGGATGTGTGTGATGTCCTTAGGTTGGTTAGGTTTAAGTAGTTCTAAGTTCTAGGGGACTGATGACCTCAGAAGTTAAGTCCCATAGTGCTCAGAGCCATTTGAACCAATTAATTACTTTACAATGACACTGTAGATGACGCCGAGGTGTCACGAAAAAACAACGCCTTTGGAACTATGGAGTTGTTACAGTAAATACGGTAAGCGACTTGCAGCACCTACTTGTCCACTATTATCTTCAATTTATCTTCATTTAACCTTCTTCTTTGTATGCACAAGTAAAATATCTATAACATCTTTTTCTCATGCAAAACAAAAAATAAAAAATACGAGGTCAATGTTCGAATTGTGGAGTAATAAAAGGAGTGGCAACCAACAATAGTTTTTTTTAGGTTTTCTGTTGCTCTGACTCATGTTGTCGAATCTGATCTAATTAATTACGTTACAATGACTCTGTATAGCAAGCTGTCTCATGCAGAAATATTTAGATACACATAAGAATTTGAGAACTTGCATAAATTAAGGAAATTAATATGTCATGTACAAATCTTTTCAGCATATTAACGTAGTACCAATATGTATATACTGACTGGCAGTTTACTCAAACACACTTGCAAATTTATCTCGCATTTGTCTCCTAAGGACATGACCGTAAAATCGCAGAAATTATCTCTACAATACAAGATTTTACAATACGGTGTCTCGATATTTTTCAACATGTAAAGTGTTTCATATGAATATGAGGTTTAGTTATACATTTGCTGTACATATTATGAAAAGTAACTGGTCCTCCTTTCACATACGTCGCTTTACTTCCGAAGCAACGACAATACAGCACCATACCTGTTACTAAAACTCAGACGTGCAGAAACGTATATAAAACAAGGTGAATACTTGTAATATTCAAGTTTCGCTATTACTGCAAACTGTAAACAAACAGCACCGACCCAAAATCGCGTGACTAACACGGTTTGATGTTGAGAACATGCGTAATAAGCTATGCTCACTCCGTAGCTATACATACTATGTTGATTCTGAGTGATGACTTCCAACAGTTACCATAGTTAAGTTTTATAAAGCAGATTAACTTAACTTTCCCAATTGTAGCATGCCATGAAGGACAATCTAGTATAGAAAATAATGGGAAGCCAGGATAAAACAACAACAATATAATGGTAAAAAGAATTGAAAAGTGCTCACCATATAGAGGAGAAGATGAGTTGCAAACAGGCACGATGAAAAGACTGCTGTACATTTAAGTTTTGGCTAAAAGACCTTCTGAAAGAGAAAACACACACACATTCACACAAGCACAACTCATATGCCCATGACCAATATCTTTGCCCGGCCACAGGGGCCGGAGACGGTGATAATGTCTGTGTGTGAGAGAGAGT
Organism: Schistocerca piceifrons; assembly: GCF_021461385.2. NCBI lineage: Eukaryota > Metazoa > Arthropoda > Insecta > Orthoptera > Acrididae > Schistocerca > Schistocerca piceifrons. The sequence continues at coordinate 555,186,838 of NC_060144.1, forward strand.
TTTGCTTGTGTGAATGCGTATGTGTTTTCTACTTTGGAAGAAGAACTTTTGGCCGAAAGCTTAAACGTATACCAGTCTTTTCATTGCACCTGTCTGCGACTCAACATCTCCTCCATATGGTGAATAGGAATCTATCCTTTTCATAATTTTATTACATGAAACATATTTTTCAAAATAATTATTTGAAAATCGTGATTTTTATATGCATGTACGATAATTGCTGTAATTTTATGTTGTTTCGTACATACCCACTGTTCATCTGTCGAATTATGTTAATCAGTACATGTCAGAAGTGCTTTAAGAAATATGTGTGTAACTATCAGGTACTCATTTCAAGAAACGTATTTCATATTTTTAAGAGGATCCAACTGGGTTTGTGACCCTGTGTGTCCATAAGAGTAAACTGGTGTGGATTTCAACGGTTGTTTTCTTGGTCACCATTATTGTACTCGTTATTAACATAAGTGCTTATATTGAGCCCTGCGCGGCTCGTGTTCATGCCGTTTATTGTTCGTTATCTTCTCCTTATTTGATTTACTGGTGTCACTAAGTTCCTGTTTTACCTGCCCGTGAGTGGCAGCAGCAGCGCTTATCGATAAATGCACTGTCGTATTATCTTTGAAGCGACCGCTAGTATTTCCGGCTCATGGTGTGTCGGGAGTTCAGTTGGGGCGGAGCGCCAGTGAGGTGCGGACAGTCAGTACTCGCCGATCACTGGCGACACGCAGATACTGTCCGACGGAAGGAGACTGGAGCGGGAAAGAGCGTTGGTTGGTCGTTCGGTCGGTCGTCTCATCTTTTGACCGTTTCTGGGCCTCGTCAGTTGGTCATCTTGCCGGACGTGGGTCGGTTCCATCCTTGTGCAGAGATGTCTGGTGGCCAATGGGCAAGTGTTCCCTGTGCATGGTTGGGTCCGAGCCAGTGTGCTCGGGTCTCCGAGTTCTGAACGGACATCAAGGGAGTCGGGATGGAGCTGCAGCGAGCTCCGGACAGACAGGACCCCCCCGACTGTTGGCGACAGACATAACTTGAGTGGGGACGACATCGGCTGGTTGTTCGGTCGGTCGCCTCATCGGACGACGTGTTTTGGTCGCCGACCGCTTGTGGAAGCTCCTTGTGTGTCAACTTGTGAGTTCTCCTTACTGTTCCACAGTGATTGGTTTTAGGATTATCGGAGTTCTTGGTGTAAGTGTTTACGTGGAACTGTGTGTAGCTTCTGTGACTTCCACTTAGCAGTTATGAATGCTGTCTGCGTACTGGAGTAGGCAGTCGGTCGGCTGGGACAGAGCAACGAGTGTGTGTTTCCTCGCCATGTTGATGCTGTCCGGCACGGCGTGTAGTTCGTCAGCCTTTGGTGTTTGTTTATATTTTTGAGTGGTTATTGTGCCTTAGCTGTATTTACACGCCAATTGTCAAGACATAGTGCTGCTGATATCTTCGTCCTCGCTGATATTTTCGGTTGTGATGCCGTTGGTCGAGTGGAAGGGGATAGATTAGGTTGTTGGTCGGTCCTTCAGCCGTTGTTTGAAATTGTCATTTTCTTTTGTCGCAAGTACTGGGAGAGGCTTTCAACCGTGTATTTATTTAGTTTGTTTTGGTGTTCAGTATATGGCCTTCAGCCGAATCTTATGTGAAATATTTTAAGATTAGGCCATCAGCCACGTTTTATTTAAAATTCTTGTTTACTCTGCTTTTAGGCCTTTTGTTTTAAATTCTGTGGCGTTCTGTAAATTCCTGTCTGTAAGGTTTCTCTTTAATTATCTTGAAATTTTAAAACAGCCTTCAGCCTTAGTGTGTAAATGCTTATCTTAAGGTTGTCTTTAATTGTTTTGATTAATTGTTTGGGCCTTCATGTGTCAAGATATTTCAAGTTTTCTTAAGATGGTTTTCCGTTGTACAGTGTAAATGCTTGTCTTTAAAGGTTCCCTTTTATTATATTGAAATATTATTGGGCTTTCAGCTGAAGAATTAATTTAAATTTTCCTTGCCTTTTAAGAATTTCCTTTGCTGATCAGAAATATTATTTAGGCTTTTAGCCGAGAAGATATTTTAATTTTATTTAAGTAAGTCCTTCAGCTGTTTGTCTAAATTCTTGTGCCTTAAAAGGAATTATCTAAGGATATTTTAATTTTACTTAATTAAGGCCTCAGCCGTTTCTCTAAATCCTTGTGTTTTAAAAGAGATTATTTAAACTTTATTATTGAGAAGTTACTTGGGCCCACAGTCATGAACTGATCCTTGTTGTTTTAAAGAGATAACTGTACATTGGTTTTCAAGGAATAAAGTTGTGTGTTCTTGTGTAACTAACAGTAATTGATCTTGGCCCATTTCCACATCCTGATCCCCTCTGTCCTGCGTAAGCAGATTTCATACAGTATATAATCTTTTTTCGTGTCCCCATATTAGCTACACGCGGGTGCTTCATGAACCTAGTATCCTGACTACAAGATCCAATTCGTCCATTACAAACTTATCACGGCACTCATCGATGGTATCTCCTTCTGTCCTATAATATGTAGAACCGACAGTTGTCACTCTGATGATTAACATGTAGGGAGAAAGTTGAAAAATGTATACCTAACCCGGTATTCGTGGAAAGAGGGCGATGTCCACGATAGGTCGAAAAGTCGCTATAGTTAATAGGTATATAAAACATTCTCGGACTTCTCGCCTCGTCATTTCAGAGTAAAACCTCGAGCTTTCGACGATTTCCACCATCGTCGTCGTCAGGAGCAAGTGACTCTCAAAATCGCGCTGCGGTGGCCTTATATAGCCCAAAGACGGCTTCTGATTGGTCGGTAGTTACGTCATACTGTCGCAGATGGTGTCAACGTACGCGCTGGTGGCGCCATCGCTCTCGCCGTACTGCAAACATAACGACGAATAACTGTGGCTCTTCTCTGCATCGAGAGTTCGCTTCCATTCACCACTAAGATTATATCAGCCATCACGGTTAAAGGTTCCCTCACACATTCTCACCGACCGAGGTGGCACAGTGGTTAGCACACTGGACTCGCATTCGGGAGGACGACGGTTCAATCCCGCCTCCGGCCATCCTGATTTAGGTTTTCTGTGATTTCCCTAGATCACTCCAGGCAAATGCCGGGATGGTTCCTTTGAAAGGGCACGGCCGATTTCCTTCCCCATCCTTCCCTAATCCGAGTTTGTGCTCCGACTCTAATGACCTCGTCGTCGACGGCACGTTAAACACCAATATCCTCCTTCTCCCTCACACAGCGTCTTCAATTATAGAGTCAAACTTTTGTTTTGTCAAACAGTATTTTATGTTTAAGACGAAACTTCCTGGCAGATTAAAACTGTGGGCCGGACCGAGACTCAAACTCGGGACCTTTACCTTTCGTGGGCAAGTGCTCTACCAACTGAGCTACCCAAGCACGACTCACGCCCCGTCTTCACAGCTTTGCTTCCGCCAGTACCTCGTCTCCTACTTTGCAAACTTCACAGAAGCTCTCCTGGGAACCTTTCTTTCAGGAGTGCTTGTTCTGCAAGGTACGCAGGAGAAATTCTGTGAAGTTTGGAAGGTAGGAAACGAGGTACTGGCGGAAGTAAAGCTGTGAGGACAGGCGTGGGTCGTGCTTGGGTAGCTCAGTTGGTAGAGCACTTGCCCGCGAAAGGCAAAGGTCCCGAGTTCGAATCTCGGTCCGGCACACAGTTTTAATCTCCCATGAAGTTTCATATCAGCGCACACTCCGCTGCAGAGTGGAAATCTCATTCTAGTATTTTATGTTTGTTTGTGAAGCTGTGCTCAGCAACTGCGGATTTCTCCAGCTCGCGATTTTTGATACTTGTATGCCGTTGACGCTCCACACAGCTGTGGAAACAGTGCGCAGGGACTGGCCGATGTATTTCCTCCCGCATTCACATGGGATGTTGTAAATTTCGACGGTTACGTCGACCAAGACTTTCCTTAAAAGGGCGTAGCATCTGCTTTATCTTTTTAGGAGATCGTAAAAACATATCTTGTACCTCGTCTTCCCAGGTCTCTGCCTATTTTGTTGGATGTATCTCCACAGAAGGGAAGGAATGCAGTCGCTGACTCATCACGTGAATGTTCAACGTTTTCACGTTTCCTTTCCTTGGTGAATGCTGACGATGGTGGCAAGCGTCGAAAGTTCGAGGTTTTACCTTTTGAGGCGGCAGTAGTCCGAGAATGTTTTATACAACAGTGCTGTCAGCGAAAGACTACGTTCTCAAATTCAATACGAGAGGACTTGCACAATGTTCAATACTTATGACACACTTCACAGAAGAAACTGTTCTTGGCTCCAATGGCTACATTGCAGAGAGATTTTGAAATAACATTACTAATACTTACATCTACATACATTCTGTGCAGGACGCCGTACGCTGCGTGGGAGAGTGTACCCTGTCCCACTCGCAAGCAGAGCGAGGGAAAAACGCTGTTAATATGCCTCTAGTCTCACTTCGCGAGCACGGGGTCCTGGGTTCGATTCCCGGCGGTGTCAGGGATATTCACCTGCCTCGAGATGACTGGATGTTGCTGTGTCGTCTTCATCATCATCATTCATCCCCATTACGGTCGGAGAAAGGCAATGGCAAACCACCTCCACTAGGACCTTGCCTAGTAGGGCGGTGCGGATCTCCCGCATCATTCCCCTATGCTCTCTCAAGGAGTATGGGACTTCATCATAACAACCACGCCTCTGTATGAGCCCTAATTTCCCATCTCCTACCTTCGTAGTCCTTACGCGAAATGTATCTTGGCGACAGTAGAATCTTTCAGCAGTCAGCTTGAAATGGCGGTTCTCTAAATTTTCTCAATAGTGTTCCTCGAAAAGAACGTCGCCTCCCCTCCAGGGATTTCGGTTTGAGTTCCTGAAGCATGTCCATAGAACTTGCATGTTGTTCGAGCCCAGCAGTAACATATCTACCGGCCAGACTTTAAATTGCTTCGATGCTGTCTTTAATCTGGCCTGGTTGGAATCCCAAACACACGAGCAGTACTCAAGAATAGGTCACATTAACGTCCTATGTGCCGTCTCCTTGGCATACGAACCACACTTACCCAAAATTCTCCCACTAAACTGAAGTCGACCATTCTCCTTTCCTACCACAATCCTCACATGCTCGTTCCATTTCACATCACTTTGCGAGGTACACCCAGATGTTTAAAGGATATGACAGAGTCAAGATGGACACTGCTAACGCTGCATCCGAACATTACGTGTTTGTTCTTTCTACTCCTTCGTATTAACTCACATTTATCTACATTCAGAGCTAGCTGCCACTCATCACACCAAGAAGAAATTTTGTGTAAGTCACCTTGTTTCCTTCTATAGTCTTTCGACCATGACATCTTATCTTACACACTGTGTAAGTAGGCTGTTTAGGTTCTTATATTGGTAACGCCGCCGCCACGTAGCGCTCTGTATGAAAATCACTGGCTGTGCTGTGGGCAGTCTGTGACTGGTTGGCATTGTTGTAATACCCGCCATTGTAGCGTTGGGCAGCTGGATGTGAACAGTGCGTAGCGTTGCGCAGTTGGAGGTGAGCCGCCAGCAGTGGTGGATGTGGGGAGAGAGATGGTGGAGTTTTGAAATTTGTAAGACTGGATGTCATGAACTGCTATATATATTATGACTATTAAGGTAAATACATTGTTTGTTCTCTATTAAAATCTTTCATTTGCTAACTATGCCTTCCGTAATTTGAATCTTTTATTTAGCTGGCGGTAGTGGCGCTCACTGTATTGCAGTAGTTCGAGTAAAGATTTTTGTGAGGTAAGTGATTTAGTGATTTGTGGAAGGTATAGTCAGGGCCATTCTTTTGTAGGGAATTTTGAAAGTCAGATTGCGTTGCACCAAAAATATTGTGTATCAGTTCAAGCACAGTCATGTATAATTTTTCTAAGGGGTCGTTTCATATGGCGACCCTGCTAGGATACCTCACTGGAATCTTCTGATTTTTTCTTGTAGTTTGTGCAATTAGTGCAGCCTTTGTTTATTGCTAGCGCGTAATTGTAGAGCAAATTTCCTTTGTAGTTGTAGTTTTTCATTCTTGTACAGTAAAACAGTTGTGGCATGCATGTAGATTTACACCAAGTATTTTGCAGCTGCACTTGCAATTAACGAGATACTATTTTTAATGTTATGTTAATGTGTTTTCTTATTTTGCTCTTCAAATTGTGTCTGTCTGTGTTGCCGTGTGAAATATTGTGACAATAATGGCGTGTGAAAAACGTAATACTAGGCTCCAAAGTAAACTGAGAAATGACAGTGAAGACGAAAGCAGTGTGTTAGCGCCACCATGTAATGAAGTAATTTGGTAACTGTGCATAGGGAAATGGATCGGGCTGCAAACAGTGGTGTAGGCAGTGAAATAATTAGTGAACAAGGAAGCATTATCGATCGATCGGTCGGCAACAGCTCGCCTCAGGATTCCAAAATGACAGGACACAATCTTGCAAACACTGTAGATTCAGGTTTTGCGTCCTCACCATTTTCTCAATTAAATCAAGACACATTTTCTGCTTTTCAAAATGCTAATATTGCCGGTTCAAATGCACTGCCGAAGAGCACTGAGGAACATGTTTCAGATACCAGTGCACTGTTATTACAGTTAATGCAACAAATGGGACAAAGGCTACGAAAGTTAGATACAACGCTTGAACAAAATCAGAAACAAATGGGACAAAATCTTCAAAAGTTAGACACAATGGAACAACACCAGAGAAAAACACAGCAACAGTTAGACACAATGGAACGAAATCAGAGACAAACACAGCAAAAGCTTCAAAAGTTAGACAAAATGGAACAAAATCTTCGGAAGTTAGACACCACACTTTAAGAAACACGTGAAGATTTAACTACTGAGTTACATAACATTGAATCGAAATGTAAAAAATCTGTAATGACGTAAAACACAAATTTGTGAGCATTTTCAACCTATTTTTTTGCGGCATGAAAATGCATTACAGAATCACGAAGCAGCCATAAAAGAACTGCAAACTATTGTTCATGAAAATCATGAGACCTTGCAAGCTAAAATTGACGCAATTGCATCTACCGATTCGGTTGCGCAACTTGCAAAAACTCAGGAAAACTTAAAGGACACAGTAGATACGATTTCAACACAAATGGACACTCTGAAACTTGGTTCAGAAAAACACACAGAGGAAATAATTTCACTAACGGATAAAGTAGCCGAACTTTCAGATCAGTTCACTAACTTATCTACAAAGGTAGATGATGATATGAATGACACAACACTGGTAGCCTTCACCGACACTGAAGAGTATGAACAAATTAGAAAATTCAAACAAAATCAAAATCAAATCAATACACAGTACAAAAGAGAAATCCGGGAAGTACAAGATCAGCTGACACAGGTAACACAAGAATTACATATTTGAGAGGACACTCGCACTCCAGTACGGGAAGAAGGACATAGAAATACAGAACAACCACAAAATAATAACATAGGACACTTCAGAAATTATGAAAGAAATTTACAAGGCGCATTGGATTTTGAAATGGAACCGCCGAAACGAAGTAACAATGAGCGATGTGCGACTCGCCGACACGATGATTTTGACTATAAGCTGTTCATTACTACACGTAAATTCAAAACATTTAAGAATTCTGACAACGACATTCATCCACAAGCATGGCTTCATCAATTCTCTCATTGTTTTCCTCCCAACTGGTCATTAGAGCACAGATTAGAATTTATGTGTGGCTATTTAGAGAATGAACCAGCTGTAAGAATGCGATCAGTCATTCACGATTGCCACGGTGAAGGAGAATTTTATCATGCCTTCCTCTCAGCATATTGGTCTCAAGCTACACAAGACCGAGTAAAACATAGCGTCATAATGATGAAAAATTTCGAACAATCTGAATTCTCCAGTCTTGTGAAATATTTTGAAGACATGTTGCACAAGAATCAGTACCTGTCCAACCCATACAGCTCCTCAGAACTCATCCGCATTTGCTTAATCAAATTACCTGAACATTTACGACATATTATTTTGGCAGGACGTTGCAAAGACGACATTGAAGCTTTTCAGGGACTGTTCCAAGAACTGGAAATTAACACTGACAATCGCGGAACGTGAAAACAGGAGCACAACAATTACAGGTCACATCCGTTGCAATTCCGCGATGAAAGAAATAATAACTGGACACGGCAAGGCTATTCTCACAACACAAATCGTGACAAAACAGACACCACCCGTATGATAACCGTTGGCAGAGTAGTAATAATTACAGAGAAAGATTGCGTTTCCGTAGTAATGAATATGACAGAGACAATCATAGAAACAGACAATATGGCAACCAGAACTATTATTATCACGGGAGACAGAATAACTTCAGACGCAACAGTTCAGCTCGCAGTTACGATTCAGGGAGAAATTCTCCACCACGTGATCGACAAGAAAGAAACTGTGGAATCTACCGACATGATGACAGACGATATGATCGTAACTACAGTGCTGAATTGCATCAGAATTGGCGGGATTCAAACAGAGCAGGGCCCTCTAGACAAGGTGAATTTGTAGAAGTTAGGTCTCCAAATCCCAATAACGACGCGCGCCAACAAAGAAACAGACAATGACTCGCACCGCATGCAGCCACGTGCGCCGGCTGAGCTTCAGAAAAATAACATTAACTAACCTTGAGATAAATTCCAGTATTTGTTACCGACGTATACCACATGATAATTGCGTTGAAACTGAAACTCTGGATACTAGGAAGAGTAGAGGTTTACACCATATTTCACGTGTAAAACCAATTACTGAGAGATACTCTGCCTTTTAACTTTGTCTTTGCCATAAAACTTTTCACTTCACATTTCTAGTATGCATTGTCAGACTTAGAAACTGTTACCATGCAACAATGTTTGAAGTTAAATATCCAATCAAGAACCAAGAGAACTTATTTAAACAGAAATTACGAATGCATTGTTATAGTGAACAGACGTCACAGTGTTATTATGTGTGTACATTCTTGCTTGTTAGTTGCATGATTACGTAACGACTATAAGGCTTACATACTTAGAACGTATACTGGTACTGCTAATGAGATTTTAATGCAACATTTTGGTTTAGTTGAAAATACATTCTGGATTTAAAATACTTTCTGCGAAATACCAGATGACACAGTGGTTACTTTATGTGACAGCTCCAGGATTTTATCACGATGCTACTAATGAGTGACAATTTACAATGTTGCTTTTGCGGTGTTTCTGTTTTATATCTGCACAGTTTTTCTGAATTCTTCTGGAAAGGAAAACATGTTTTAGTAGTAACTTTTGTGGTATAGCTACAACGAGACAGCCTTTTCTGTAGCACAACAATACGTTACAGCACAGTACTCTCTTCAGCATGGCAATAAGCGTAATAACTAAGATATCTATATGCAAAGCATTTCACTTTTGTTTATCATGAGGTAAGTACATTGGCTTCTGCAGAACTTAGCTTTATAGGACAATAACTACGACACTTCCACAGAGATTATCTTACAGCAAGACGCACATTTAGCGCTACAGGACACGTATTTGAGTGATTAATTATGTACTTAAAACATTTATTATTAAAGATTTTTGAATTACAAAGAAAGTTTTCCGTGATACATTTCATTCCACTGCTGTAATTTGTAACACCTGAGGGTATAATTACATTAATCCTCAGGGGGGTACACGCTTACTTTGTGTACCATGTGTTTGCAAGCACAAGGAGCCCTAGCTAATATGGTATTTGCTTATACAACTTTTCACATCGGTACCATATTTCTCTAACACATAAATTACACAGCTATCTGACCATTTAACTGAGAGAGACAAACATTTATTTTACTACATCAGTGACAGACGTTTACGTAATTACACCGTTGGATAACTTCACACTTACGAAATTGTATTTTGTCTGTACTTTGTGAGCTGTTCATATATTTTCAGAACCATTGTGATGCTATGGGAGCTTTCAATGATGTATTTGATATGGGATCATGATTTTTAAAGTACGTTTGAGGTAGATGACACTATTGAAATGAGCAGAGAATTTTTTTTAGGTTTTGAAATTATTGGAGGAAACTACGACGTTTTTGAGATTTGACTGAGGTGTTATGATGTTATTATTACGACGACGATGTGTATTATGCTGTTGAGAAGTGTTTATTATGATATGTATTTATTATGATGAAATATTGAAGTGTGTAATAAGGTAAGGAATAATGAGTAGTGGCTAGGAACTCTGATTTGTGAAAAAAGGATGTTGGAAACCAAGAATAGTACTTTATATATGAGATTTTGTTTCTACACACTTCTAATGCAAATTTCTAACCTTTGATTTTTTTTATTTTACATGAGACTGTCACTGTAGTGGAAACTGCTGCCGTAAATATTTCTGTAAAGAAGGTAGATGACCTTTACGTAATGTGCCATGGAGGCTCATCCGAGCGACAGTCACGTGGAAAAAAGTCATTAGTGTGTGCCTTTCAGAGGCACAGGTGGAGTAAAAAAAAAAGAGGCCATTATCCTCGCTATTGACATTTCTTTGTCGAAAGCATCACAAATACAACATGCTCAAACTTGAAAACATATGATTACACTGTGGAGCTCTTAATTTATGATATTTACTAAAATGCCTAATGAAATGATGAGAAACATTTTATATGTATTGTCTTTCTAGTTGAGAGATTGCTCAATTTGTTTAATATCTAGTTTCTAGCTGCACTGAAGCATTGGTTAAAATAAAATTTTATAGATGTACTAATTTTATGCCTACAGATCCAGTAAATCATAACTTTATGATGTACTTCAAAAAAAAAAAAAAAAACGAAGGAGCACAAAAAGACATTTCCCTTCACAGGAATTGCATACATAATTTTCTTTTCAAGTACTTGGTAATTTCTTTTGTAGAATAAGTTGTGGTGCACCACTTTAATGACATAGATATTAAGATGTGAATAGACATTTCCCTTATCTGCATTGTTGTCTTTAGTTTACTATTTTTTGTGCTTGAGCTCTGTCACGTTTAGATATAAGTTATAGCATTTGCTGCTGCTGTTTGCCAGGCATAGTGCTACTGAATTTCACTTTGTGTTACTCTGTTAAGCCAGTTTTACTACTGATTTATTTTTCTTGTTGCTGCACATTGGCTCATAATAGTTGTAATGTTGCATTTTCTCTGTTAATTTAGATTTACTGCTGCTTGCTTTGCCAATTTGCATTTTTGGCATTGCTGTTTGTGTTAATTGTTTTGTGCTGCTGCATTGCCTCGTCCCTTAGTTTAGCATCTGAGCTCAGTAGATTTAAGTTAGCTTAAGATGGGGTAGGCCATATAAGAGAACAAGTTGTGATGAATTGGAAGAAATGCATTGAGATGCTGTAAGAAAATGGTTTGGCCAAAAAAGTATTTTGAAAGAGGATATGAACAAAAAAAGTAGGGTTTAGGGACAACAGGTTTAGGTAGGATTTTCTTGGAAATAAATGATGAGGTACGATAATGGAAAATAAATAATGAGGTAAGAAATATGTGAACATATAAATACAGAAAGCATGCTTGGATATAATTTTTTTGGTGGAAACAAATATTGAAATAAGAGGAAAGATATATGGAATGAAGTTTTGGGGTGGACTGCAGTACCAAATGTCACACTGAAAACAAACCCTGTCCTGTATTTTTGTGTTATTACACTATGTGAATTTGTGTTTTTTCTGTCTGTATGTGTTTAGCTAATAAGATTTATGTTGTGGAATTTTTCTGATAATATGTTATTTACCTTGTAAAGATGCTTAGACATTATTTATTCTGTTTTGTTTTAATGCTCATGTGTGAAGTTGATGTTTCGAAAGTTACTCTGATCTTTTATGTATGTAGTTATGTCATAATTCCTGTAACACTGATGTATATGTTATTTCGATTCTTTTGTAAAGCCCCTATTACTACAAATGTTATCTGTATTGTTATGTTCTTTAATGATGTATTTTGTACCTTTGTAATTGTATTCTTATGTTATAAAATTGTAATTGACCCCAGTTCATCATATTATTAATTTGTAAGTTCCATTTCACTGCACACGTTTCTGTTGGTCATAGTATATGGACAATATGTGAGAAGTAGGGACTGTTAGTGTTTGCATGTGTGTTAATAATTCAGCAAGGGACTGGATAACAGCATTACTGGTTCTAAGGACAATTCCAAAACCTTTGTGAGCGCACAAGTGGTGGTTATGGACTTGCTATATTGTCCGTAAGATTCTTCGATGGTGATTGTGCAACTGCACAGTCGCAGCAGATGGCTGCTGGCCATCTCTACAAGGTCTACAGTGGGTCTACACCTTTGATGATCCATCAATACCATCATTTCTACAAGGACTGCAGTGGGTTTGCACCTTTGGTGGCCCACCAATACCGTAACCTCTACCAGGAATACAGTGGGTCTGCTCTGTGACGACCTACCTACCAATATTCTTCAAAACTTCGACTGACTCTGCTGTGGGTTTGCTCTGTTGTGGCACATTACCTGTCTGCATGTCAAGAGTCAGCACTGTCTTTCCGCTGGTAGAACAACACTACTTCAAGACTGCATGGAAATCCACTACTTTCGTGTGAATTCTCCTTTACTGCTCAGACTTTGAGAAAACACTGCAATTTTACTGTGATGAATGATCAGAGCCGGCCGCGGCGGCCGAGCGGTTCTAGGCGCTACAGTCCGGAACCGCGCGTCTGCTACGTTCGCAGGTTCGAATCCTGCCTCAGGCATGGATGTGTGTGATGTCCTTAGATTAGTTAGGTTTAAGTAGTTCTAAGTTCTAGGGGACTGATGACCTCAGATGTTAAGTCCCATAGTACTCAGAGCCATTTTTGAATGATCAGGACTGTCTTTATGGACTGCGAGAAAATTTTAGCTTTTGACCAACATTGTATCAATAAGTGTGTGCATTTGATATCTTTGTTATTGTAATTATGAAAAATTTAATCAAATGATTATTGGTCACTGCCCAAAAGAATTTGTAAAATTTTTTGTGGGGAGTATGGGGGCTATGTGAGTAGGATGTTTAGGTTCTTGTATTGGTAACGCCGCTGCCACGTATCCCTCTGTATGAAAATCACTGGCTGTGCTGTGTGCAGGCTGTGGCTGGTTGGCATTGTTGTAATACTCGCCATTGTAGCGTTGGGCAGTTGGATGTGAACAGTGCGTTGCGTTGCGCACTTGGAGGTGAGCCGCCAGCAGTGGTGGATGTGGGGAGAGAGATGGTGGAGTTTTGAAATTTGTAAGACTGGATGTCATGAACTGCTATATATATTATGACTATTAAGGTTAATACATTGTTTGTTTTCTATTAAAATCTTTCATTTGCTAACTATGCCTATCAGTAGTTAGCGCCTTCCGTAGTTTGAATCTTTTATTTAGCTGGCGGTAGTGGCGCTCGCTGTATTGCAGTAGTTCGAGTAAAGAAGATTTTTGTGAGGTAAGTGATTTAGTGATTTGTGAAAGGTATAGTTTAATGTTAGTCAGGGCCATTCTTTTGTAGGGAGTTTTGATAGTCAGATTGCGTTGCGCCAAAAATATTGTGTGTCAGTTTAAGCACAGTCATGTATAATTTTTCTACTGGGACGTTTCATAACTGTATCATCAGCAAACAACTACAAATTGCTCCCCACCCTGTCTGCCACATCACTCATGTATGTAGAAAATAATAACGGTCCTATCACACTACCCTGACGCACTACTGACGATCCCCTTGTCTCTGATGAACACTCTCTGTCAAGGACTTCATATTGGGTTCTATTACTTAAGAACACAAACATTAACCAGCTACATGAATATTTTCTATCGTTTCATGCTCTTATACAGTTGCTGGTGTACAGCACTTAAGTTATGTTGTTTTTGCGACAACTACATGCTGGAACATATAATCTGACTGTGGAGTTTAGTAATGGACACAACACACAAAAGGTTTTCTATAAAATTTATTTCTTTTTAGCTTACAAAAAGTGTATCATGACGTAAAATCTAGTTGGGAAAATGAAAGCACAAACAAATTCTGAAAGAATATTCTGTCCCAGTCATCCAGCTACCTTTTGTAGTTCACTGCACAAAATACTGTAACAAAATGTCTTTGTCCCCGCTTATGCACCCAAATCCAGTACGGTAGTATTCCTCACGCTTCAGACTTTAACAACAGCTTTCCCTAGATTCTCTCCTTGCAGCATGCCAACAAAGGCTTTGGGAGTGTTCTGGAAGCCGTCGGTAACAGTCTCGTGGTACTTGATTTTCCCCTCCCTGATCCACTGCATCAGCTGTCCGATGCCCTCTCCCCAGCGGTCGTGCCATCGGATGTACATGAATCCCTCCATGCGGAGCTGCTTGAATATGGCTGCGTGCTGGATGATGGTAGCCTTCGGGAGATTAGACTCGTTGTATCCAGATATCGCGCCGCACACGGAGATGCGACCGTACTCTCGCATGCTGTTGATGATTGCGCTGCTCATCTCGCCGCCCACGTTGTCGAAGTACACGTCGACGCCGTCAGGTGCCGCCTGCTTCAGCGCCTCTGTGACGTCATTCGTCTTGTAGTTAAATGCGTGATGGAATCCCAACTCCTCTTTCAGCCACTTCACCTGCGGAAGAGAGGCCAGTTATATCGCTACAAGAAGACGTTTTCACATTGTGGAAAGAAGTTACAGCTAGTTACTATAATGACATCCACTCCTCCTGATTCGGTTCAAAATGGCTCTGAGCACTATGGGACTTAACTGCTGAGGTCATCAGTCCCCTAGAACTTAGAACTACTTAAACCTAACTAACCTAAGGACATTACACACACCCATGCCCGAGGCACGATTCGAACCTGCGACCGTAGCGGTCGCGCGGTTCCAGACTGTAGCGCCCACAACGGCCGGCCCTCCTGATTCGAATTTGCACTCGTTTTCCCATATCATTCCAGATGAACGACACAATTTTTGCTACAAATAGGTCATAATTAGCACTTCTTCTCTGCAGCTTTAATAGATATCTGATTATGGTGGCATATGTTTATCATACAATAATTTTTGCCTTGCCTTTCATTTTTACTGGAATGGTAAAACTGCGTTGTTTAGTGTCTTATTATTTCAACTACATTCTTCCTTTATTAACTTCTGAATACATTAGTTTTTGGAGGGGGTCCACCTTCACAAACACCCAGTTTTACCTTTTCTCCTGTTTACCACATATGTTTCGCTGAATATTGAGAATCATCAGTGGGCCTTTATTTTATTTCTATTAAACAGGAAAAATTGCTCTTTACTATGTACTTGTAAACATATAAATTTGGGTTTTGAAGACAGTATTTACAAATTTGAAACACAAAGTATTGTTTATATGCAGTGGTTTTCCTGGGTTTTTATGTTTTTTTTATTGCACTTGTTTTCTTTCGCGGCTTGTCTTTTGCCACCATATAGATCTTAATGTGGAAAAGTTATTTACTTCGAAATTTTACCCCTGGGATGTTATGGTCGACCTAACATTAACTAATTCTATTTGGAAGATTTGTGTGCGTGCATGCATGTATGTGTGTGTGTGTGTGTGTGTGTGTGTGTGTGTGTGTGTGTGTGTGTGTGAATGGGTGTGGGTTTTATTTATTTACTTACTTTTTTATCTAATTATTTATTTTATTTTCATTTATTTCTATGTATTTTCTTTAAAAAGATGTGTGTGTAAGGGAAAGGGGGGGGGGGAGGGGGAGCTTATAGGTCGGTGTTGTCCGATAGTTCTTTGAGGGCGGGGAACACACTTCCATTATAGAGAGCTCTGTATACATCTATTATTTGTTTGTAAACGAACACAGACAGAAGAGCTTCAACCTCACGATGACAACTTCTGGATTTGTTACTCGACGCTCTATTTAATAGCTAACAACAGATTCCGGTACATCCTTGTAACTAACCACTTATGTTTATATTACCCCCAAAAATTTCGTACAGGTGGCGATGAGATCAGATCATTAATGTGGAAAAAATATTGCGTCGCTGCATGCTTCCCCGTTCTGTATTTTATTTCTATTTTGTATATTTTTGTCGATATTTTAATTTCAAAGAAAGGCAGTAATAAACATAAGATCTCCCGTTTACAGTAGACGATTGCAGTGCAAGAACACACAGACACAGCAGAAGTACGAGTAGTGTGACATAAGTCAAGCCTGCGATGAGTACGTACAATGAACTGTCTGTCGGGGTTTTGAAACAACCACAGAGTGTAATTTTTCTGAATTTACTTACGTAATTATCGTTAATGAAACATAACTAGTCATTTTTTTCTACTGTCCTTAGCGGGTCAGTGTTACACTGTGGCCTTGAAACAATGACAATGCGCCAAGACTCGACCAGATAGTACGTGGTTAGAATATTCGTGAAGAATGGGATTTCGAGCTTTAAAATTAGCTGTTGTGCTTGAGAGACTGAGTGCAAACGGTTTATGGTTCATCAGTACAGTACGGAGTGAAGACACGTGAGTACTGCTCATCAACATCTATCCTTGAGACGTCTCCAGAGAAGAGTGGAGGCTGTGAACGCACGCCCAGTTTCATTCTCTTTTTCTTATTTTTCATATGTATATTCACCGATAGTAATACAAATACGACACTTCATCTCTCAAGCTCAATTTATACCGGCCAACCAAACAATACGCTTTTGTACGAGTGACACATCATACAATTTTTTGAAAATAGCCAACATAATCTCGTTGAATGGAGGTGCGACCTTAAACATCTGATCAAAAGCATCCAGATACCTATTAATGGACATTAATATGGGAGGTGTCCACCCTTCGCCTTTATGACAGCTTGAAACCTCCTAGGGACACTTTTAGTGAGGTGTGTATTTGTGAAGAAACGCCATCCCATTCTTCCTCAAGAACCGAAACGAAAGAAGATTGATTGATTGATTTTAACAGGAGAGCTAAAACAGCTTAGGTCTAACCCGCCACTGCCCGCACCTAAACTAGGTTCATCGTGCGGTATCGCTCCCTGTATATCTACTAAAGCCAACCAGTGCCCTTAAATAGTGCAAAGAGTCCCTCTACCAGTTTTTTGTTAGACACAATTTCTTCAGGTCTAGTTGTTCCGAAGATTCTGAATCTTTTACTCTCCAATGCCATGCATTCAAAGATTAGGTGTGATGCAGTTTCTTCACCCTCATCACAGATCCTTCATTTAGGGTCCTCTTCCATTATACCCATTGTGTGTAGGTGTTTTTTGAAGTTCCCATGGCCGATCATCAGTCCAGTAATGAGTTTGATCTCTTTCCTGTTCAATCCCAGGATTACAGAGCTTCTTTTAAAACATGGCTTGGGCATCATTACCTTACCATGTTTTTGTTTATGGACCATGGTCCAATATCCTACATGCTGTTTCCTAAGCCAGTTCAGTAGTTCTAATTTGATCATAGCCTTGATGATTGTCAAGACAGGTTCCGGTCCAATAAATGGAGTTGTTGCCCCCTACCTACCCAATCTATCGGCTTGTTCATTGCCACAGGTCCCTGAGTGGCCAGGGACCCACACTAGGCTCACCCTATTGCTTCCTCCTAGCTCCACCAGAGCCCTGTGGCAATCTGCAACAATCTTAGATCTTGTTGCAGGAGCTGCCAATGATTTCAGGGCTGCCTGGCTGTCTGAATAGATGTAGATGCTACGGTCATTGTAGCACCTACTCATATTCTCCTCCTCACATGCCCTAATTGCAGTAATTTCGGCTTGGAATACAGAGGCCAGCTTCCCTAGGGAGATGCTGCTCTCCAGTCTTGGTAGAACCCCTTACAACCCTGCCCCGACGCCTTGATCTGTTTTCGACCCATCGGTGAACCAAACAATGTCCCTCGTATGGTGTCGAACTGTTTTCTTCCACTGCTCCCTACTTCCAATTATTATGTTGTAAGGCTTGTCGAAGCAGTTCGGAGTTATTATATAGTCGGCGGGCATTTCCCTGGCCATACCTATATTTATCTCACTCACTACGTTAGTGTGTGATTCTGGATATCTGAATGAGACCCAGTTTTGTCCAGTTTTAAGTCTGTATGCCCCAGCTGCTGCCTCCATCTTAACCCAAAGGTGAAGTGGAGGTATATCCAGCATGGCTTCCATTCCAGCGGTTGGTGTGCTGCTAATTCCGCCCGTTATGGCCTCTCCCCGATGTTATTCAATTTGTATATTGAGCAAGCAGTAAAGGAAACAAAAGAAAAAATCGGAGTAGGTATTAAAATCCATGGAGAAGAAATAAAAACTTTAAGGTTCGCCGATGACATTGTAATTTTGTCAGAGACAGCAAAGGACTTGGAAGAGCAGTTGAACGGAATGGACAGTGTCTTGAAGGGAGAATATAAGATGAACATCAACAAAAGAAAACGAGGATAATGGAATGTAGTCGAATTATGTCGGGCGATGCTGAGGGAATTAGTTTAGGAAATGAGACACTTAAAGTAGTAAAGGAGTTTTTCTATTTGGGGAGCAAAGTAACTGATGATGGTCGAAGTAGAGAGGATATAAAATGTAGACTGGCAATGGCAAGGAAAGCGTTTCTAAAGAAGAGAAATTTGTTAACATCGAGTATAGATTTAAATGTCAGGAAGTTGTTTCTGAAAGTATTTGTATGGAGTGTAGCCATGTATGGAAGTGAAACATGGACGATAAATAGGTTGGACAAGATGAGAATAGAAGCTTTCGAAATGTGGTGCTACAGAAGAATGATGAAGATTAGATGGGTAGATCACATAACTAATGAGGAGGTATTGAATAGAATTGGGAAGAAGAGGAGTTTGTGGCACAACTTGACTAGAAGATGGGATCGGTTGGTAGGACATGTTCTGAGGCATCGAGGGATCACCAATTTAGTATTTGAGGGTAGCGTGGAGGGTAAAAATCGTAGAGGGAGACCAAGAGATGAATATACTAAGCAGATTCAGAAGGATGTAGGCTGCAGTAGGTACTGGGAGATGAAGAAGCTTGCACAGGATAGAGTAGCATGGAGAGCTGCATAAAACTAGTCTCAGGACTGAAGACCACAACAACAACAACATGGCTCATATACATGAGTATTTTCTTCTTAACAAATAACATAGACCACAACAACAACATGGCTAAGCAGGTCAATCTCTGCACCTTAGCAAGCTCTTTAGCAGCAACCCGCTGTTCTACCTTCTTTCACCACACTATGGCCCCATAGGAAATCCTAGGTCTAACCACTGTGTTGTATATCCAGTGCATACCCCTGGGGCTTAGGCCCCAGTTTTTGCGAGAAGTCCTCCTAGTAACGAAAGAAGATAGTGAAGTTGGACAGTGGGATCTGGTACGAAGTCGACGTCCTAACGGTGATTCACTAATCTCAGATAGGGGCTCTGGGTAGGCTAGTCAATTTTAAGAACGTTATTGTACACAAACCATGGGCTCACAGACGCTGCTTTGTGGCAGAGTGTAGTGTCACGCTGATACAACATTCATCGTCTCCAAACTGTACCTCTACTGTACACAGTATGCAATATTGCAGAATGTGTTCGTATCCTTCCGCATTTAGTGTTTTCTTAAACCCAGTAAGGGGACCACTCCATAACCATGACAAACACCCCAGTAGCATAAAATCACTTCCTCCGCATTTTACTGTTGGTAATAGCTGATCACAGGAACGTTCTCCAGGCATCCAGCAAACCGGAAACTTCCCACGGAATTGTCACAAGGTATAGTGTGATTCATTACTCCAAATCATCAGTTTCATCCACTATCCAGTGATGTTGTTGTTTACAGCTCTCCAAGCGTCGCTTTGTACTGACTGCAGAAACGTGTGGCCTATAAGCAGCTGCTCGATGACTGTACCCCATGTTTGTTAACTACCTGTGCACAACCAATGTGCTGGCCGTACTGCTGGTAGCACTTTGGAACTGACGAGTGAAATCTATCGCTGATTTCACCCGATTTTTATAACCACATTCCGCAATATTCGATGGTACCTGTCTCTCAGTGTGTGAGCCCTGCCTGGTCTCGGCTTACTGTGGCTGTTCCATCGCTTTTCGACTTCAAATTCGAAGTAACAGAGCTCTCCCGACTGATAAATCCTGCTGTCGCTGCTTCCCTCCCCACTTCCTTTTATACTGGCACGTCTGCCTCTAGCGACATTTAGTCGTCAATTTCCCATTACATAGAGGTGTCCGAATACGTTTGACCAGGTAATGCACATGTCTTTATTTACACTTTGTACGAGGGTTGCCAGACATTAATGCACCGCATTTTTTTTCTTCAATAATTTTTTTTGGACATAATGAGAATTACACGCACGAAAGAATGGTGTTTTATCTACATACCCTATTTTTTCACGTAATCTCCATCCCGTTCTATGGTCTTCCTCCAGCGCAAAACGTCCTGTCGGTACCAGTCCTTGTCCTGGTGACGGAGCCAGTGCTTCCCTGTGTGAATCACCTCCTCATTGTCCTCAAAGTGTCTTCCACGAATGGCATCTTTTATTGGCCCAAACAAGTGTTAAGCCCGAGGGGGTAGGTCAGGGCTGTAGGGTTGATGGAGTATCACTGTCCAACCCTGTTCTGCGATGCGTTCAGCAGTCCTCATACTTGTGTGGGGCCGAGCGTTATCGTGTTGCAGCAAAACATTTGCTGGATTGTTGTGGCGCCTAAGTCGCCGGAAGCGCGTCTTCAGTTTTGTTAATGTGTTGACATATGCTCCTGAATTAATGGTACCGCCTCTTGGTATCATATCAATGAGAATCACACCTTAACAGCCCCAGAACACGATGATTATGATCTTACTGGCGGAAGCAGGTGCTTCGAATTTTTTCTTCTGCGGGGAAAGAGAACGGCGCCATTCCATCGACTGTCGCTTTGTTTTGGGCTCAAGATGGTGAACCCAGGTTTCATCACCTGTCACAATCTGGGACAAGAAGGCCTCCCCCTCAGTTTCAAAACGTTGCAGCAAATCAAGACAAAACGTTTTTTCTGTGCGATTTGTGATCCACCGTTAGACACCGCATGACCCATCTTGCACACGCTTTTGAATATCCGAAAATGCGGATAATTGCATCCACACTTCCTTTGCTGATTGACAGATGCAGCGCCAACTACCGAGTCGTAATGCGTCTGTCCTCGTGAAGCCGGCCGGTGTGGCCGAGCGGTTCTAGGCGCTTCAGTCTGGAACCGCACGACTGCTACGGTCGCAGGTTCGAATCCTGCCTCGGGCATGGATGTGTGTGGTGTCCTTAGGTTAGTTAGGTTTAAGTAGTTCTAGGTTCTAGGGGACTGATGACCTCAGATGTTGAGTCCCATAGTGCTCAGAGCCATTTGAACCATTTGTCCATTTGTCCTCGTGAATGACAACATCAGCTCGCTGCAACATGTCAGGTGTGACAGCCGTGGATGGTCTCCCCGACCGCTGCAAATCGTCGAGCTCCACCGAACCACCTTCTGATGACCTCACCCTCCGTGCCCAGCTACTAACTGTACCCCTGTCGACAGCAGATGCTGCATAGACTTTGCACAAATGTTTGTGAGTATTCCCCACTGTTTCTCCTCTACAGTGAGAAATTCAATGGCGGCACGTTGCTTGTAACGTGTGTCACCCTCAGACGCCACTTTGAAACTGTCCTGCTGCTACGCTATCTGTCGGAAGTGACAGATACTTGGCGCGCTCACTCAGGAGACTTCAAATAATACATACGTAAAGTTTCCCATTCGTAGCATTGTTTTCAGCTGAGATAAAAATGGGATGCATTACTTTCTGGGCAGCCTTCCTATGTCTGAAGAATGTAAGGATTTTGAGGAAAACTCAGCAGTACTTACGAACAAGTGTCACTGATCTGATGAGATTATGCTGCACTGACCTCACCTGCGTCTGTTGTGTACATAGTTCCACGTAGTCAGCGCATACACAACTTTCCCACTAGAGCGCGCCCCGCTAAGCACAACAGCGCAGGCACAGCGCTCGTCCATCTCCGCACTACGAGATGGCGCTGCCATAGAGACGGACCAAATTCTGCTTCCGCAGATCCGTGTATTAATATGTAACGCAGCCAATGAGATTGCTGCTAAAGTAGAACTTTTTCTCCTCGCAGATCACACTCGCGCAGTGATACACGAATGCGCGTGGTATTATAACGAGTGTACAGACCTCTGATTAGTCAGTCTGCATTTGTTTGCACCAATCTGTACCAGTCTGCATTAGTCTGTACCAGTCTACATTTGTCTGTACCAGTCTATAGTCAAGTTTCAGTCTGCGCCTAATAAGATTACCATATTCCTGTACATAGCCATGAAGATAAATGTATACACACTTTTGTCAAGTATCAGAGATATATGTGAGAATAAGACTAACGTACCAATACCAAAGGAACTTCAGATTGTCAATTGTAACTAGCATCCAGAACCGAGTTAAGTAATTTTTATGTTTGTTATTATTTTAATAAATGTGTGTGAAAATTAATCAAGTTCTGTTTTAGGTTGGTCACCGTAAATCTGCTACTCTAAGCGTGCAAGTGGCATTTCTATCGTCCGACCTAACGGCAGAAGATAAACACGCCACGATAAGACCACGAGACATATTGCTGACACTCAACTATTTCGTTAGAGCGACATGTCAAATAATCTGATGGTGTGTGTACTGAAGGTCTTACAGTACGCACACCACAGTGTCATAGGTGCAGGAATCGCAAATAGAAGCGGTGTCTTACCTTAGCATCTGATCCTGCGAAGCCAATTACTTTGCACCCCTTGAGGCGCGCTATCTGCCCAACTATGGACCCCACAGCACCTGCTGCCCCACTGACTACGGCGACCTCTCCCGGTTTGGGCTCGCAGATCTCCAGCAGTCCAAAGTAGGCCGTGATTCCGGGCATGCCCAGCACCCCCAGAGAGAGGGAGAGGGGCAGCTCCCCCAGGTCTGGCACCAGCATGACCGGCGACATGAAGTAGGGAGCATCCGGCCCCACGTCGGCCACGGTGCGGTCGCGCCACCCCCAGTAGCCGACCACGTACCGCCCCACTGGGAAGCCCGCCGCACGGCTCTCCACGATGCGGGCCACCTGTGGGCAGAGATTAGCACACTTCTCTTTGTGATTTCTGTTAATTGCAATAACTGGTATTTTTAGTAGTGTTTTGTTACGGTTTTGCGAATTCACAACCTGTATCCCTCCACAATGGAAGTGAAACGTGGAGTAGACGATAAATAGTTTAGACAAGAAGAGAATAGAAGATTTCGAAATGTGGTGCTACAGAAGAATGCTGAAGATTAGATGGGTAGATCACATAACTAATGAGGAGGTATTGAATAGAATTGGGGAGAAGATGAGTTTGTGACACAACTTGACTAGAAGAAGGGATCGGTTGGCAGGACATGATCTGAGGCATCAAGGGATCACCAATTTAGTATTGGAGGGTAGCGTGGAGGGTAAATATCGTAGAGTGACACCAAGAGATGAATACACTAAGCAGATTCAGGAGGATGTAGGTTGCAGTAGGTACTGGGAGACGAAGAAGCTTGCACACGATAGAGTAGCATGGTGAGCTGCATCAAACCAGTCTCAGGACTGAAGACCAAAACACATCCCACCACAATCCACCAACATTAAAATATTCCTGCTATTATCGTCTCACCTATTACATTGTGATTAGTAACGTGTAAGGACTAACAGTCACTGACAAGTGCGTTGCTAACTGGTATACCTAGCCAGGTGGATTGTAACAACGTGACGGAAGCCATATGTTCTCGCTTGTAAAGGCGATTACTTGTTTAGACCTAACGTTAGCGTTTTCGATAACCGACGAGACAAAATGTTAGGTGATATGATATTGATAATGCTCGTATTTAGAACCATTCATCCTCAGTTGTTGCTGACAGGCTAGAGTGTGATATTAGAACTCCACAAAATCTTGGTTGTAATGACAGACTGAGACAGACTGATCTCTAGCGTAGCCCGATGTTTGGATTAGGATGGAAGGCGATAGTTTGCTTGTGAATTGGCGGAGCTAACGAATGAAAATGGCAAATAAAAGTTGTGGTAAGAGATTGACCTACAGTGTAGCCTGATGTTTACGTTCACCCAATTTGCTACGTTTATCGCACTTTTCATCAAAAAATCTAAAACTGCAAGGTAAAGTCAGAAAACGTTTCTCAGATAATGGACAGGACTACTACATAACTTTTACTACACGATAAACAAAAGTTACTTGAGAACTGGACACGACTGTGCACAGAGAAAATTTTGCCCCAACGAAACAGACTATAGTAAGTATGGATTAAATGTATTCTTCCTCAGGCTTTAAATTTTTTAGTATTGAAACAAGTGTGAATATATTAATGGTGGATGTTGAGAATAACACAATTTGCCATGCACTACAGTTCGAGTTTGTGTTTAGAATACGTGGACCACTTCTTCGACCATAGACAGTTTATACATCGATAGCCTGAGACACAAAACTCTCAGAACGAAGTACGAACGTCGGTCAACAGATGGCGTATGACGTTGAAAGTTATAATGCCTCTTTTAGTAGAATAACCTTGCTTTTAGTTGTTACTTGTGACTTATATAATAACCTGTGAGTTTCATGATAGTGTGGATGCTATCAAACAGGTGGCATGCAGTCTGAATGTAACTGAAATCACAGCCAAATACTGATAATTTGTTACTGTCTTAGGCGTGACTTATTGATCATTTGATATGTTTCGGACATTGTATCAGCTTTACTAGCGATCTTGGCGTTTGAAAGTTTCTTCAGAGTTCTCAATCACTTGTTGATTTCTTGCCACCCAAGTTCTCTACAAAGCGCTCGAGAAAGATCTACTGCAGACTGCATAACAGAAAGGAATTACAGCGTGAGAAGTATTGAACTATATGAAAAAACGTAATTTAGTTACAAACTACAGCGTGCACACACCTTATTCAACATTTAAACGTTACTACATATATTCGGATATAGGTTATGACATGTTCGATAAGACTGCCTTCATTGGCGTTGATGTGGCACAGACGAATAGCGAAATTCTGCATGACCTGCTGAAGTGTCGGAACATTGATCTTGTCGATGGCCTCTGGAATAGCTGTTTTCAGCTCAGCAATAGTTTTGGGGTTATTGCTATACACCTTGTCTTTAATATAGCCCCACAAAAAGGAATCGCATGTATTCAGATCCGGAGAATATGGCGGCCAATCGAGGCTCATGCCAGTGGCCCCTTGACATCCCAAAGCCAGAATGCGGTCCCCAAACTGCTCCTCGAGGACGTCAAACACTCTCCTTCTTCGATGGGATCGAGCTCTGTCTTGCATGACCCACATCTTGTCTAAATCAGGGTCACTTTGGGTAATGGGGACGAAATCATCTCCAAAGCCTTCACGTACTGTTCGGTAGCCACCTTGCCATCAAGGAATATCGCACCGATTATTCCATGGCTGGACATTGCACGCCACACAGTCACCTGTTGAGGGTGAAGAGACTTCTCGATCGCGCATTGTGGATTCTCAGTTCCCCAAATGCGCCAATTTTCCTTATTGACGAACCCATCCAAATGAAAGTGGGTTTCTTCGCTAAACCAAACCATGCATCTGAGTACTAATTCCCACCGTGCCCTGCGGCCAACCGTACAGTTTGAACGTGCTAACGCAAACCGTTCAGAAGTAATGACGATTTAATTTCATACAGTTCAATAGTTATCACACAGTACTTTCCACCGATTTACATTCGTAATATTAACGTCACACTGCAGTGTATGGTAAAACATAGTCTGCCAACACGGTAATATTTAATGATATGCTGTTTCGTGGTCTTCATTCCAAAGACTGATTTGATGCGTCTGTATCTGCTAGACCTTCTGATTAAGTCTCATCATCTCTGCATACCTAATGCAAGCTTTGTCCGTATGAAACTCCATAGCCGAACACTGGCCGCCCTCTACTATTTGTAGCCCCACACTTCTCCGAATTACCAAACTGACTATTGCTTGATGCCTCATGATCCAATCTTACAGTTAAGTTGTGCTCATGCACTTTTTTCTGCTCAACACGATTCAGTTTCTCTTCATCAGTTATCCAGTCTACTCATCTAATGTTAAGCATTCTCCGTAACATCGGACATAAAAGCTTCTATTCTGTTCATGTCTACTCTGTTTATTCTACACGAATCGATTACAGATAAGGCTACTATAATCCAGCAAATACTATCGTCTAAACATTCAGACTTTTAAATTTGTACTCGATATCACCCTTTTTCTTGCGTTGCTTGAGGCTTACCCGACGGATTACTAGGTAAGGTTATCGGAAGAGAGGTCGATTGTCGTGGTGAAATACCCATAATGTTTCATTGACGCAGCTGATTGACATCTGCAGGTGCGTCGAACTCACTGCTGAGTTATGACAGTCATAACATTCATTACTCAGCAATGTATTAGTCGCACCTGAAGGTGTCATTCGGTTGCGTTTGATGAAATATTGTCGAAATTCACAACGACATTCGACCTCACACCCGACAACTGTTTCCACTCCCTATTTCTTATTTTTAGAAAAGATTTCATTGCTACTGCTAGTATGCATTTTATATTCTCGTTACTTCTGCCATCGTAAGTTATTTTGCTGTCCAAATAGTAAAAGTCATCTATTACTTCTAGTATCTTGTTTCATAATCTAATTCCCTCATCATCGCCTGATTTAATTCCACTACACTTCGTTACCTTTGCTTTGCTATTATTAATATTCATCTTACAACTTATTTTGAAGACACTACCCATTTGTTCAAATAACCTTCCAAGTTTTTGCACTGTTTGGTAGAACTGCAATGCTGTCAGAGAACTGAAGCGTTTTTTATTTGTTCTGCTTCAACTTTAATTTCCTTTCCAAATTTCTCCTGAGTTTCCTTCATTGCTTGTTCAGTGTACTAACTGAATAATATGATGGAGAGGCAGTTACTGATTTCCTTTTCGTATTCTTCTTGGCAGCTGCAGTCTGGTTACTGTGCAATCTAAATACATTTTCCTCCCCGTGTTTTATTTTCGATAACTTTTTAATTCCAAAGAGTGTATCCCAGTCAACAATGTCATTGTTTTTTTCTAAATATACAAATGCTATAAATATTGTTTTGCCGTTTTTGAATCTATCTGCCCAGATAAATTTTCTCGTATGATCCTACATTTCTCCAGAACCCAAAAATATCCCCCCCACCCCCCAGGTCATTGATACCTGTCGTTCCATTCGTCTTCAGGTGAATTAGTGATCTAACAATGCTTTTTATACGTAGATATCACATCAATTAATACTCTTCTGCGTTTGCACAAGCGGCTGAAAGCTGTAGTGTAAGTTAGAAGAAACTAAACCTTGAACCGAAAGGCTGCTGTACTCTTATCAACTGCTATGTATTCAAAAGAGTGATATGATTCTGTTGACAACACGTCTTCTAGGAAAATGCAAGATGTCGGTTCAGAGAAATTAAATTTTTCTTGTTACATAAAGCTTATGAAATATGTCGATGGACAAGGAGTGATTGAACTAGTGTCAGTTAGTCACAGCGATTGGTATTACATAAAGTAACTGTTGACTTACGGTCGTATAACACACTTGCCAGTTGTCAACGATATTAAGAATAACGTAAATACAAGTCAGACTTTTCCTATTTTTCTAAACACACGGAATTTTGATATTTCTTATAGACCATAAACATGTGTAAATGTCGAATTAATGTGTGTGATAAGTAGCAGTTCACAACAAGATGACTTTTACAGTAAAACAGTAATGGCAACTTTCTTATACAGTGAGACTGATGGTTTACTTAACGACATATGAATTGATCGTGTACTGTTGTAGGGAAGAGAGTCATGGATCCTTAAAAACGAGATAAAAGCAAACCACAAGCAGCAGAAATGAGATTTTTTAGGGAAGTGAGAGTTGTTCCCAGTGAAGACCGCATAAGAAATGAATTTGTTAGGAACGAACTAAATATTTATAACACTAATGAAAAGACTGAACAAAATAAAACTGTATGCTAACATCACCAACAAAGAATGAGTGGCCACGCTGTACCAGCCCAGAGGAAGAAGGGACGTACGATGGCCCAGAAAGAGGTGTCAGTAAAAGGTGAAGCCGGAAGAGGCACAAACGACTCAGCCTTGAAGGACAGAAGAAGGAGAAGATAAAATTGATCGTAACTAAAGGACCACGGCAAAAATCGCATTCAGTTAACGATAGATTTATGTCTATCATTTTATGATCAAGTAAATAAAAAAAGGCGTACACCAACAAACTAATTATTCATAATGTTATCATTTGAGATTAATACCAACTCACAAAGCAGTTTCAGTGTCGATCTGATTACTTCAGCTTTGTTACATATTAGAAATAAGCATGTGATAATATTATTCTCATTCATCATCGCCTGTAAGCAACTTAAATCTGCCACGGTTCGCGCCGCTGCCCCCGTCGAAGGTTCGAGTTCTTCCTCGGGCATGGGTGTTTGTGTTTGTCCTTAGCGTAGGTTAGTTTAAGTTAGATTAAGTAGTTTGTAAGCCTAGGGACCGATGGCCTCAGCAATTTGGTCGCATAGGAACTTACCACAAATTTCCAAACTTAAATCAAGTAATAAAAAAAAAAGATAAAAGTGAAATACGAGTGTCTGTCAAAACGCCTGAAAAGGCTTTTATCTTTCAAAAAATTGAACTCGTTCATGTACGACATTTTTTGCAAAGTTTTATCATCTGTCATTACCCAAAAGCAAATTGATTCATTGACTTCAGCACAGCAAATTGTTTTTGTTTTATTTTTGCATCAGTGGTGAACAGAAACTGGGGGTGCCAATGGAAAGTCAGTGATGTTATTTGTGAGCGTGTGTGTGGGGACTTGTGTCCTTCAATATGGCGTACCTGTAATAATTTTGTCATTCGCAATGGTGTTCTTCTGTCAGGACAGTAATTAGTGCGAGTTAATTAGAAGTGGTTAGCAACGGAGGCATATGAAAGAAACTTCACCTGCGAGCCGATCATGGTGGCGCCGACTTGGTGCATGTTCTTGTACGCCCTCTGGTAGGGATCGACGCTGATGTAGACTGCCTCGGCGAGTATCTGGCCATCGCGGAGGGCCGGCAGGTCCTCCTCCTCGATGCGGAAGTCTTGGAGCCGCGGCTCTCCCTGGAACACGCGGGCGATCACGATCTTGCGCGCCTTCACCATGGCTGCCGGTGTCCTACTGCAAGCGCTGTCGCTGCACGCCGCTTATATAACGCGGCCGCGCCGCGAGGCCGTGGCGCGTTGTTATCGCTATCTGTATTGGGTCCCAGATGGAAGGTCGTCAGACTCACTGTGCTGAATCACTGTGGGTCTGAGAGGCGATGAGATGCAAATTCCACCACTGTCTTGCAATTTAACATCCGTTTGTTGTGTAAATTAATAGCTAGTTCTCTCTACAAATGTACGAGGTGCATTCAAGTTCTAAGGCCTCCGATTTGTTTTCTAATTAACTATTCACCGGAAATCGATGAAACTGGCGTTACTTCTCGACGTAATCGCCCTACAGACGTACATATTTTTCACAACGCTGACGCCATGATTCCATGGCAGCGGCGAAGGCTTCTTTAGGAGTCTGTTTTGACCACTGGAAAATCGCTGAGGCAATGGCAGCACGGCTGGTGAATGTGCGGCCACGGAGAGTGTCTTTCATTGTTGGAAAAAGCCAAAAGTCACTAGGAGCCAGGTCAGGTGAGTAGGGAGCATGAGACATCACTTCAAAGTTGTTATCACGAAGAAACTGTTGCGTAACGTTAGCTCGATGTGCGGGTGCGTTGTCTCGGTGAAACAGCACACGCGCAGCCCTTCCCGGACGTTTTTGTTGCAGTGCAGGAAGGAATTTGTTCTTCAAAACATTTTCGTAGGATGCACCTATTACCGAGTGCCCTTTGGAACGCAATGGGTAAGGATTATGCCCTCGCTGTCCCAGAACATGGACACCATCATTTTTTCAGCACTGGCGGTTACCCGAAATTTTTTTGGTGGCGGTGAATCTGTGTGCTTCCATTGAGCTGACTGGCGCTTTGTTTCTGGATTGAAAAATGGCATCCACGTCTCATCCATTGTCACTACTGACGAAAAGAAAGTCCCATTCGTGCTGTCGTTGCGCGTCAACATTGCTTGGCAACATGCCACACGGGCAGCCCTGTGGTCGTCCGTCAGCATTCATGGCACCCACCTGGATGACACTTTTCGCATTTTCAGGTCGTCATGCAGGATTGTGTGTACATAACCCACAGAAATGCCAACTCTGGAGGCGATCTGATCAACAGTCATTCGGCGATCCCCCAAAACAATTCTGTCCACTTTCGCGATCATGTCATCAGACCGGCTTGTGCAAGCCCGAGGTTGTTTCAGTTTGTTGTCACACGATGTTCTCCCTTCATTAAACTGTCGCACTCACGAACGCACTTTCGACACATCCATAACTCCATCACCATATGTCTCCTTCAACTGTCGATGAATTTCAATTGGTTTCACACCACGCAAATTCAGAAAACGAATGATTGCACGCTGTTCAAGTAAGGAAAACGTCGCCATTTTAAGTATTTAAAACAGTTCTCATTCTCGCCGCTGGCGGTAAAATTCCATCTGCCATACGGTGCTGCCATCTCTGGGACATATTGACAATGGACGCGGCCTCATTTTAAAACAATGCGCATGTTTCTATCTCTTTCCAGTCCGGAGAAAAAAAATCGGAGGCCTTAAAACTTGAATGCACCTCGTACTCTCGCCAAATTCTGGGGCAACTCTTCACAAAGTGTTGCTACAGTACAGTACGGAAGGTAAATGAAAGAAATACCCAATGAGACGAACAGAAATGATACTTTCATTCACAGTCACTAATTTAAGTCAGTGCGATTTGCACTGAGGTGACAAAAGTCACAGGATACCTTTCAATGCAGTGTCGGACCTCCTTTTGCCGGCCGGCAACTCATCGTGGCACGGACTCAATAAGCCGTTGGAAGTCCCCTGCAGAAACACTGCGCCATGCCGCCTCTATAGCCGTCCAGAATGCTGAAGGTGTTGCCGGTGCAGGATTTTGTGCACGAACCGAGCTCTTGCTTATATCCCATTAATGTTCGATGCGATTCATGTCGGGCGATCTGGGTCGCCAAATCATTCGATTGAATTGTCCAGAATATTCTTCAGACCAATCGCGAACAACTGTGGCCCGGTGGCATGGCGCATTGTCGTCCATAAAAATTCCATCGTTGTTTGGGAACACAAACTTCATGAATGGCTGAAAATGGTCTCTAGGTAGGCGAACGTAACCGTTCCAAGTCAATGTCCCTTTTAGTTCAATGTAAACACAGCCCAAACCATTATGGAACCACCACCAACTTGCACATACCTTGTTGACGACTTGAGTTCAGGGCTTCATGCACTCTGCGCGACACTTGAATCCTACCAGCAGCTCTCACCAACTGAAATCTGGACTCGTATGACCAGGTCACGCCTCTCCAGCCGTCTTACCGATATGGTCACGAGCCCAGGAGAGGTGCTGCAGGCATTGTCGTGCTACGGCCGCAGGTTCGAATCCTGCCTCGGGCATGGATGTGTGTGATGTCCTTAGGCTGGTTATGTTTAAGTAGTTCTAAGTTCTAAGGGACTGATGACCTCAGAAGTTAAGTCCCATAGTGCTCAGAGCTATTGGAAACATTGTCGTGCTGTTAGCAAAGGCACAAGCGTCGGTTGTCTGCTGCCATGGCCTATTAACGCCAAATTTCGCCTCACTGTCCTAACAGACATGTTTGTCGTACTTGCCACATTGATGTCTGTGGTTATTTCACGTAGTGCTGGTTATCTGTTAGCAGTGAAAGCTCCACACGAATGCAGCTGCTCTCGGTCGTTACGTGAAGGCCACTGCGTTGTCTGTGCTGACGGGTGATAACTTAAATTTGGTCATATCGCCACATTCTTGACACTGTGGATCTAGGAATACTGAATTCCCTAACGATGCCCCATGTGTCTAGCTCTAACTACGATTTCGGTTTCAACGCCTTTTAATTCCCATCGCGTGGTCATAATCAAGCCGGAATCCTTTCCACATGAACCATCTGAGTATAAATGACAGCTCCATCATTGCACTGCCCTTTTATACCTTGTGTACACGATACTACCGCCGTCTGTATATGTCGTCCTATCCCCCTATGGGATTCACACGGATATGAACATATACAGGGTGAGTCACCTAACGTTACCGCTGGATAATTATGTAAAACACATCAAATACTGACGAACCGATTCCACAGACCGAATGTGAGGAGAGGGGCTAGTGTAATTGTTTAATATAAACCATACAAAAATGCATTGAAGTACGTTTTTTTACACAAACCTACGTTTTTTTAAATGGAAACCCGTTAGTTTTGTTAGCACATCTGAACATATAAACAAATACGTAATCAGTGCCGTTTGTTGCATTGTAAAATGTTAATTACATCCGGAGATATTGTAACCTAAAGTTGACGCTTGAGTACCACTCCTCCGCTGTTCGATCGTGTGTATCGGAGAGCGCCGAATTGCGTAGGGATCCAAAGGGAACGGTGATGGACCTTAGGTACAGAAGAGACTAGAACAGCACATTACGTCCACATGCTAACACCTTTTTATTGGTCTTTTTCACTGACGCACATGTACATTACCATGAGGGGTGAGGTACACGTACACACGTGGTTTCCGTTTTCAATTACGGAGTGGAATAGAGTGTGTCCCGACATGTCAGGCCAATAGATGTTCAATGTGGTGGCCATCATTTGCTGCATACAATTGCAATCTCTGGCGTCATGAATGTCGTACACGCCGCGGTACCTCTGGTGTAATGTCGCCGCAGGCTGCGACAATACGTTGTTTCATATCCTCTGGGGTTGTAGGCACATCACGGTACACATTCTCCTTCAACGTACCCCACAGAAAGAAGTCCAGAGGTGTAAGATCAGGAGAATAGGCTGGCCAATTTATGCGTTATCCACGTCCTGTCAAGGGTCAGCCTAGTGTTAATTGCGGAATGTGCAGGTGCACCATCATGCTGATACCACATACGTCGACGCGTTTCCAGTGGGACATTTTCGAGCAACGTTGGCAGATCATTCTGTAGAAACGCGATGTATGTTGCAGTGCTCTCCGATACACACGATCGAACAGCGGAGGAGTGGTACTCAAGCGTCAACTTTAGGTTACAATATCTCCGGATGTAATTAACATTTTACAATGCAACAAACGGCACTGATTACGTATTTGATTATATGTTCAGTTGTGCTAACAAAACTAACGGGGTTCCATTTAAAAAAACGTAGGTTTGTGTTAAAAATCATACTTCCGTGCATTTTTGTATGGTTTGTATTAAACAATTACACTAGCCCCTCTCCTCACGTTCGATCTGTGGAATCGGTTCGTCAGTATTTGATGTGGTTTACGAAATATATCCAACGGTAACGTTAGTTGACTCATCCTGTATATATGTACAGCTCGCTATCCCATGACTTTTGTCACCTCACTGTACGTGATTGAACACAGTTAACTACAAATAGACGTGTGTGTAAACAATAAATAAATAAATAAATAAAAACTGAATGTAGTCTAAGATCAGTGTAAGAAACAATCACGCAAAGGGTCAGCATGGTGTCGTATTTTACACTGAGAAAGTGTGTTGCAAGACAAGCTCCCGATTATCTGGGTGTGGATAATCGGGCTTGAGAATCATCCGCGATTTTTGAACAAATATAGAACTAGCCTTAAGGTATTTTGTTACGATTAGGAAGAATATATTCGTTTAGAATACAAATTTCTGGTTGTTAAGATGACGGAACATCCGCTGCTGGTTAAATAGAGATGCCAATGAACCGGAATCTGAGCAACCAAGTGACAACGCAATAGTGACAAGTGTTTTTTGATAGAGGAAGCGAGCGAAAACGAGGCGATAGACGAACTAAAATACGATCATCTGCTTTTGCAGTATGCGGGACAGAATTCGTTTCAACGTACCGGTGTTCAGACTCTCCGGAAAACGAAAACCGTCGTCAAGAAAAACTGACTGAAAGACAGAAATAGAACGAACTGGACGACTATTTCCCGCAAGAGAACTGGCAGCATGTGGTAGGAACTACGGTGTGTCTCAAGTGTAATTCTGCAAGCATGTTGCCACTTTCCGGTGAATAAGGATGTAAGTAATACGGCGTGCCTTCAAATGCTTTGTTAATACAGCAAACAGTAGATTCCGGTAAAAACTTCCGTGATTTGGAGAGTTCTAGTTTTTCTGTTATCCGTGCTGACTCGAACCCGCATTATAATGATATACTGAAAGCTCAAGGCGAAGCGTGAGCCACGTGTTCACAACGTGTCTTCTGATCTGTCCACAGCCGAAGCCATGTCCAGCGGGTGCGAACTTTTCCCATTTGTTTCGGGAAATACGTCTGGAATTTCAACTCTATTCAGATTAAACCAAGTTTTGCTTGGTAATTCGTACCTCAGTGATTTCTGGCGTGCTGCAGACCATGCTTGGTGTTTACATAATACGAGAGTAACCCAGAAAGTGGCTACAGATATAAATGAAATATTGAAATTGTTCAGCCAATTTAGTAGAAAAGTCTTAAAACTACAGCGAAACCTGTATAATTGGGGCCAGTCCTAGTCCGAATTATAGAAAGTCGGGATCACATAAATGTTTTCTAAAATAGTTATCTGCAGCTGTAATAATGAATCTAACAAACCGTGGACATAGTAGTTAAGTTGAAATGTAACATTATGCGTCTTTCTCATTCTTCTGAATGATAACGATATCATCAGCAAACAGGAGAACATTTGTAATCTTAATTCCTTTGTTTATATTACATTTTCATTTACAAAGAGTGAAGTCACTGTAAATAACAGAATGAATAGCAGATTGCCTCGTCCTTTTCTTTCACCTTCGTTAATAACTATTTCTTCTAATAAATTCCTACCTATGTTTGTTACAAAGCGTGTATTTCTAGTCTGTAATATTTGTCTTGTGGTCATTAACTATCGTTGTGTATAGCTAGTAGCCAGAGTTCAGAAGATATGTAATGATATCACAAAAATGTGCGACTGGATTAAATGCGTTGAAGTGTTGCAATGCAAATTCAAACATTTAACAAACTTGATGAATACACTACCGCATTTTAATACACTTTTAAGCGATCAAAGAGATAGAATTTAGCGTAACTCATTATGTAAGCTTGAGAAAGCAAACTGAGCAGGTTTCTAAATTGTTGTGTCCCTGTACGCAACACAGATACGTATGTTATTCGTTGTCGGCCTGTGAAGATACAGAATGTTTTGCGAAATGTAATTCTGGATTAGTCGCGTAATCATTAGGTGTATGATGTTTCTGTAGGCTGTGGCGCCTCTTTTCTGAAGTTTAAGACTTTTTACGTAGTAAATTATGGAGTATTACAGTGTTTTATGTCATTAGCATTTCATACGAAAGAAAGTATTCTTGATAACAATTTATGAACAAAAGGTGCAGTACGATCGCATTTCAGCATCGTACAGGATTTCATTGTTATAGCTATATAAAAGTAATCATAATCTCCCACCACGTACAATATTTAAGCGGGAATAGTAAAATTAAAAAGAATTAATTTTTTTATTAGTTAGAACCCTCGTCGCCGTATATAAATGATAAAAAAAGTTTCTACAGCGAATATTATAATAATGTTAATGATGTTTAAAAAATACATGAAAGAGTCATTTTAATGCAAAGGGCATTTTTATATGGTCAAACATTTGTTTTGTGTTGTATTGTTGTTTGTTTGAGGCACTTCTTGAGCGGGGCACGGCGCTTGGATTTAAGGGGAGCCTCGGAGTAGATGAAGTCACGAGTCATCGAATGTTTAAACATGTTTGGAAAAAGAATGAGTGTGAATTAAATCTCCGCTCACAATGAACATCTGTAGACAGTTACGTAATAAATCTTCATGCTCATACGAATTAGTTAGCTATTTCAAGCGTGTAAACAGAAGAACGATTATTAAGTGACACATCAACATTTAAACCTATACCAATGTTTTCATGGTTTTACCATCCGGAACCTTTCCGGCCTACAGGTGAATAGGAGGGGAAGGGAAGCAGCGCGGAGTGGCCGCACGATTTGAGGCGCCATGTCACGGATTGCGCGGCCCCTACCGCGGAGGTTCGGGTCCACCCACATGAGTGTGTGTGGTGTAAGATAGTTTAAGCATTGTGTAAGTCTAGGGACCGATGACCTCAGCAGTTTGGTCCCCAAGGAATTCACATACGTTTCAATTTTTTATTTATTTATTTTTTGTTGGGAAGGGAAGGAATTAGTGGGGATTTACTATAGATGTTTGCATTACTTATCTACATAATCACCAGTCAGATTTAAGCATTTACCATCTCTCTTCATGAGTTACTTAACTCCCTCTGAATATAATTCTACCACATGACTGTTAACCCAACGAGCACAGAACTATTGGTACCAAATTACTTACAATCCGAGAAACATGCAAGTAGTTGTCCAACAAATGATACATCCTGAAAAGACGGTTACCACAAATTGTTTGGATAGTTTTCCTCATCATTTCGTTGGTCACGGAAAACGGACGATCATTTTTGGAAGCAACTTATTTTTTGAACCTCGTGTTCGTCAATGTGAAGTTCGTAACTATGTGAAAATTTATTTTTAAAGGGAAATTTGAGGATCTCACGCTACACGATGCAAGATACACACTAGCCCGTACATCAAACAATTGGTCTGTGAGAGGGCAATGCGTTTCCAATGAAATTTACATACGCCATCTCAGTGCAAAACAAATTTACTCAGTTAAAAACGTTTGCCCTGAATATTACCAATCTTTATCGTTAGTCTTATAAAAAAATCACTGTACCGGAACTGTTATTGTAATTAAACAGCAAATTAACATAAAAATTAACGAATCTGACTTTCTGATAAAACTGAATGAAAATTCACAAGATCTTTTACTGGTGCAAAACTTCTGAAGTGATACTGATATTATTTTCACAAATACACTCTGCCAAACACCGTGCCTTACATTGGAACATGAACTTTGGTGGTACTTAAATTTATTGGCCTATCTGTGGGCACCGAACACTCATCTGCTCCGCAACTTGTTGCTACCAGGAATAATGATGTGACTGTTAAAAATCAAATTTCATTAATCGTACTTGCTATGTGCAGTGCAAGATAGTATACTATCAATTTTCATAACCGCTTGTTAGTACACAGTTCGCGATGTGCAATGCGATTGAGCAAGTAAATGAAAATGGGAAACTAATCTTAACTACTGTTAAATGAGAAGAAAGGCTACAAGTTTAGCTGTGCTTCATTAAGCTACAACAACAATACACTTTTTCGTAAGGTCCTCACGTCTAGACAAGTTAGCAAAATATTTCTTAATAACTCCCCTGTGTACTATTGCCTCCCCTGACACTTGTTTCAACTATAAGACAGGACCATATGCTCCATTACAAAATTTCTACAGCAAACTTCAACCATACGCAATGTTCTAGCAACAAGAAGCTACACAGTTACAAATATAAAAAAAACTAAATTACCTTAAAAGTTCATTCAATATAATTTCGTTTTCTCACTATCTTTCCTTAAAACATATTATTACAAAATCCTTTTTGAATAATGCTGCCTCCACAACACAGCAGACCAGCTTCCATCCTTTTCAAATCAAATACTTTGCCAGACTGTTCAACACACTCTGCTACTGCTGTTATCCGACGTACTCTGACAAAGCAAAGTTAACTTCTCTGACCGACATCGCCGGTGTCAAACACAGTTTTACAAAGAATATGATTTTATCGATATTACAGAGACTGAATACATTTATCAAATTCGTAACTTCATTCACATTTAGGGCCAAAACTTCCAGAAAATCGTCATGGCAAATTGCACAGCCCAGCTTCAACTTCTGTCAGCGCCGTGAACATCCGTGTTACCACTCCTACACAAAGGACAGCAATGATGCACAACATATCTACTGAAACTATCGTGGCGTCATTCTTCTGAACTCTGGCTACTAGCTATACTCAACGATAGTTAATGACCACAAGAAAAATATTACAGAAGCTGTTATTTCTGGAACACGAAATTGATTTATATCATATCATACATTCATGGACAATGTGTTTGTAATTAATAAGATTTTAGAAAAACACAGTGATGTTAATCGAGAAACACATATGGCCATTTTGGACTTGAGCAAACTTTCGACCACGTCAGTCATGATAGCCAAAGGAAGATTGCTCCTGAATGTGGATAACCATTATCACCTAACAGAGGTAGTGAAAAGTCTTTAAAAATACACGCTTTGTAACAAACATAGGTAGGTATGTATTAGAAGAAATAGGTATTAACGAAGGTGTAAGAAAGGACGTGACATCTGCTATTCATTCTGATATTTACAGTGACTTCACTCTTTGTAAATGAAAATGTAATACAAACAAAGGAATTAAGATCACAAATGTTCCTCTGTTTGCTGATGTTATCGTTATCATTCACAAGAATGAGAAAGACGTACAATGATCAGTATACCAGCTGAAAGAAATATGCAAGCAATTTAAAATTCATGGTAATAAAACGAAGGTATTGGCAATCCAAGGGAAATATACAGTCAGATCAAAAACTGTTTTAGATAATTCAGTTTCAGAACAAGTCTCTCGACTCTCTTACATGGGCTGCAACTTACGTTTTGATTTTGACTCCAATATTGAAAATAACAGATTTCAAATTCCCAGTGGTACAATTAGCAGAGTAATGAGCCATAAACTACAATAAGAGATCACCAAGAAATTTATGAAGTGATGGGGGCTCCTGTCTTATCCTACGGAAGCGAAAACGGCGTTACCAAAAAATTAAGAAAAAATACAATAGAATTCCGCCTCGGGAGGACGAAGGGCTGCACGTGAAGAGACATAGTTATGTAAAAAATGAAGATATCTGAACAGAATTATATATTTTCAGCACTAAAAAGATTCAAAAGTATCATGAAAATTGGAGACAACACCTCATGAGAATGACAAGTCGTAGAATTCACCTAGATCCTGAACTACAAGCGGAATAGAAAAACAGTTGGGTAAAGGCAGTAGGCTGTGCCTTGTTAAGGAAGACGTTGACGACGAGATTCCGTAAGTATACAGTACAAATTTCGCAATTGGTATCTTTAGCTTTGAGATTCTTTGCCACTAAGAACACGATTACAGAACGGATTTAGTCATATTAACAGAATCTTCCGTCGGTTCTTGGTATAACAACATTATAAAATAAATGAAAAGCACCAGTTTGCTTTTGTTCTACAATATTACTTTTATTGCTAACCGGTTTTCGGCTTACAAGTAAATGTCTGAAGATGGCCTTGTAAGCCGAGAACCGGTTAGCAATAAAAGTAATATTGTAGAACAAAAGCAAACTGGTGCTTTTCATTTATTATTATAACGGATTTAGTATTTGACGGGGTTTTCAATTCTAAAACCAGTTTTTAACGGCTACCGTAGGCGAACGAGAAGAAACGAGGCTTTCTCGCAGCTCCTAGTAAGTTGATCTACAGATTAAAACCAGTGAGTCGATGTGGACTTATTTTCATCGGAAATGGTTCTCATAGTAATCTACGTCTATATTCACGTGACTACCATGCAACTGGCAACTAAGCACCTGGCAGAGGGTACATCGAACCACTTTCACACTATTTCTCTGCCGTTTCATTCTCGAACAGCGCGTGGGCAAAAAGAAAACGAAAATCTTGCCGTGAGAGCTCTGATTCCTCTTGTTTCATTGCGATAATCTCCTTATGTAGGTGGGCGTCAACAAGATGTTTTTGCATTCGGAGGAGAAAGTTGGTAATTTAAATATCGTGAAAAAAATCTCGCCGGAACAAATAATGCCTTCGTTTTAATGATTGCCACCACTGGTTCGTGTATCTTACCCATAACACACTCTCCCCTATTTCGCGACAGTAAAAAACGAGCTGCCCTTCGAATATTTTCGATGTCCACACCGCACAGCAGTACTCTAGCACAGAACGGACAAGTGAGATGTAGGCTTCTATTGCACCTTCTAAATGATGTATCAGTAAATCACAGTCTTTGGTTCGCCTTCCCCACAACATTGTCTATGTGATCGTTCTAGCTTAAGTTGTTCGTAATTGTACTCCCTAAGTATTTACTTGAATTCACGGCCTTCAGATTTGTGTCATTTATCGTGTAACCGATAAGTAACGAATTCCTTCTAGCAGGTACTCGTGAGGGTGACCTCACACTTTTCATTATTTAGGGTCAATTACCACTTTTCACACCATACAAATTCCTTCTCTAAAGCACTTTGCAATTGGTTTTGATCTTCTGATGACTTTACTGGACGGTAAATGAGTACTTCATGTGCACACAATCTAAGAGCGCTACTCACATTGTCTCTTAAATCATTTATGTAGATTAGAAACAACAAAGGACCTATAACACTAGCTTGGGGAATGTCAGATATTGCTGTATCACTTTCCGTCGATTACTGCGAAATGTGACCTTTCTCACAGAAAATCACGAAGCTACTCGCACAACTGAGGCGGTACTCCATAGGTACGCAGTTGGATTAGAATTCTCTTCTGAGGCACGGTGTCAAAAACCTATCTAAAAATATGCTATCAATTTGAGATCCCCTGTCGATAGCACCCATTTCTTCATGAGAATAAAGAACTAGTTGTGTTGCACAAGAACGGTATTTTCTGCAATGTGCTTACTTTTCCTGAATGCTGAGCATTTAACCAGTGTATGTATGATAATATGGAATTCATACGACAGCCCCCACAGTGGCTTGCCCAGGGTTGCAATACGTTTGATTCTAAGGGTTTAGCACACGTATTTGGCGTATTATCCTGGTAATACCCAAAACATAAACTATAAATAGACACGAGCCCACAGAAGACAAGTCTATATCCGACCTCTCGGCGGATGCCACAGAAGAGATGGAGGCGAATTACCGTAATACTGCACTCTAAACCTGTATATGAATTAAGGCACAGGGCATGCGTTCTGCCGCTAAAACGCACTATGAACATTAGCTACACGTAGAATGACACTGATAACAGGTTATTACGCTACTACACATTGCTATAGTATCAACCATGGACACATTGCACAGCCCATCCCGTTTCCTAAAACAGGCAGTGCGCAGTTGTACTGCAGTCTCCTGCTACGAATCATAATTTCTGGATAACGGTCATCAGCGGGTGCTGTTGACCGCGAGTACCCACGGTTGTAATAATCCGCTCTAATGTCAAACATCCTACAACTGCCAAGATGAGTAACTTAGTAGATGTCGTCGGTGTAGCGAAGTTGCTCAAGTCACTTACTGAACGCAAAGCATGCTAACCAAATTGTACACGAATCAGGTTCCTTTCAGAGTACGCTGACACAAGAGCCCCATACTTAGCAATCACACACGACCGCTCGCTCGTAGGAAGTTCCGTATCCACAGACTGGTAAGTTGCACAAGTCCCACCAATACCCAAAAAAGGAAGTAATCCATTGAATTGCAGATCCCCATCACCAACGTTGATTTGCAGTAGGATTTTGGAACATATGCTGTGTTCGAACATTATTACTTACCTCGAAGAAAGAGGTTTATTGACAAATGGAACGAATGGTTCAAATGGCTCCGAGCACTATGGGACTTAACATCTGAGGTCATCTGTCCCCTAGAACTTAGAACTACTTAAACCGAACTAACCTAAGGACAGCACACAAATCCATGCCCGAGGCAGGATTCGAACCTGCGACCGTAGCAGTCGCGCGGTTCCGGACTGAAGCGCCTAGAACCGCTCGACCACCGCGGCCGGCTAGTCAGAACGGATTCAGTAAACATCGTTCACGTGAAACACAACTAGCTCTTTATTCTCACGATGTAATGAGTGCTATCGACATGGGGTGTCAAATTGACTTCGTATTTTTAGATTTCCAGAGGGCTTTTAACACCGTTTCTCAGAAAAGACTTCTTGTCAGACCGCATGCCTATGGAGTATCGTCTCAGTTACGCGACAGGATTTGTGATTTGTAGTCAGAAAGGATACAATTCGTGGTATATGACGAAAAATCATCCAGTGAAACTGAAGTGATACCTGCCGTTTTCCAAAGAAGTGTTATAGGCCGTCTGCTGTTCCTGATCTACATACACTATTTAGGAGACAGTCTGAGCAGCCCTCTTAGATTGTTTGCAGATGATGCTGTCATTTGCAGTCTTGTCAACCCATCAAATGACCAAACCAATTGCAAAATGATTTAAACAAGATATAAGCTAGCGCGGAAACTGGCTACTGACTCTAAATAATGAAAACGTGAAATCATCCATGTGAGTGCTAAAGAAATCTGTTAAATTCCGGTTACACGATAAATCACACAAATCTAAAGGCTGTAAATTGAACTAAATACTTAGCGAGTACAGTTACAAATAACTTAAATTGAAACGATCACGTAGATAACGTTGTGGGGAAAGCAAACCAAAGACTGCAAATTATTGGCAGAACACTTACGAAATGCAACAGGTCTACTAAAGAGACTGCTCAACACTACGCTTGTCTTCTGGAGTATTGCTGAGCAGCGTGGGATCCGCATCGGGTAGCAGGGACGGAGCACATCGAAAAAGTTCAAAGAATGGCAGCTCGTTTCGTACTGTCGCGAAACAGGGGAGAGAGTGCCACGGGTATGATACGCGAATCGAAATAGCAATCATTAAAACAAAGGCGTTTTTCGTTGTGGCAGGATCCTCCCACGAAATTTCAGTTTCCAACTCTTTCCTCAGAGTTTGAAAATGTTTTGTTGGTACCCATCTAAATAGGCAGAAATGATTATCATAATCAAATAAGAAAAATCAGAGCTCATACGGAAAGATTTAAATGTTCGTTTTTCCCACACGCCGTTCAAGAGTGGAACGGTAGAAAAATAGCTTGAACGTGGTTCGGTGAACCCTCTGACAGGAACTTAACAGTGAACTGCAGAGTAATCATGTAGATGTGGTTTGGTTTCTCTTGCCCTATTATGGGTAGGAGGCGGCAGAACTCTCCCTGTGCCTTTGACACTAGGTCCAGCTGTTGATACACGTAGCGTGTTGGTGTCGGGTAGTCAAGATCTCGCTAAGATAGTACCCATTCTCATTTCCCGATGAACATCTGCAATCGGAACATGACTTAAAGAAGAAACGTGATTATATTTTAACGTCCGGCAGACGGCGAGGTCGTTAGGTGACAAGAGCACTTTGGTGCGCATATTGGTGGAGAGTAGGAAAGGAGGTCGGCCGTTCACAAAGGATCCAACTACGAATTCGCGTTAAACGGTTAGGAAGCTTTAGCGGACATTACGAAACATCAGCCGAACAGCACAGCAATTTCAGACGTAGTAGTGCATCGAAACACTTCCACAGGTTTAATGTTACAAGTGCAAAGTAACATTATTTTAGAAACAACTCAAACAAGTGAACTCGGTATATGTGATATTTGTTTCGAGGGTGTTAAAATTCCTCTGCACCTCTATATTATGTCGAACTGGCAAGATACTAGCTTATTGCAAACTATGTTACATGTTCTTGCGCAATCGAAAAGTAGGTTTTGCAGACGGTACTCTAGTTGTACACCGCGTCCATTACTGCAGGTCGTGGAGGTGGAGAGAACGATGACGAAGCACCTGTGCCATCTGTTAGCCGCGCTAATTCATTCCCCGGCTGTGTGCCGCATATGTGCTGACACAACAGATAACGCCACTCAAACAAAACAGGCTGGGATTTTCCTCTTTTGGCGCAATCTAAGTCGTAGATAATAATCAAAACTCTTTCAGATATGAGAATACATTCGTGCTTTGTAAAATCCATCGAGAATCAAATATTGTTGTTGTTGTGTTCTTCAGTCCTGAGACTGGTTTGATGCAGCTCTCCATGCTACTCTATCCTGTGCAAGCTGCTTCGGTTCCCAGTACGTGCTGCAGTCTACATCCTTCTGAATCTGCTTAGTGTATTCATCTCTTGGTCTCCCTCTACGATTTTTACCCTCCACACTGCCCTCCAATGCTAAATTTGTGATCTCTTGATGCCTCAGAACATGTCCTACTAACCGA
This sequence comes from Schistocerca piceifrons, assembly GCF_021461385.2. Taxonomy (NCBI): domain Eukaryota; kingdom Metazoa; phylum Arthropoda; class Insecta; order Orthoptera; family Acrididae; genus Schistocerca; species Schistocerca piceifrons. The sequence goes on from NC_060144.1 coordinate 555,230,930, forward strand.
TCCCTTCTTCGAGTTAAGTTGTGCCACAAACTCCTCTTCTCCCCAATTCTATTTAATACCTCGAATTAAGTCGGGTGATGCTGAGGGAACTAGATTAGGAAATGAGACACTTGAAGTATTATAGGAGTTTTGCTATTTGGGGAGCAAAATAACTGATGATGGTCGGAGTAGAGGGGATATAAAATGTAGACTGGCAATGTCAAGGAATGAAGAAGAAAAATTTATTAACATCGAGTATAGATTTAAGTGTCAGGAAGTCATTTCTGAAAGTATTTGTATGGAGTGTAGCCATGTATGGAAGTGAAACATGGACGATAAATAGTTTAGACAAGAAGAGAGTAGAAGCTTTCGAAATGTGGTGCTACAGAAGAATGCTGAAGATTAGATGGGTAGATCACATAACTAATGAGGAGGTATTGAGTAGAATTGGGGAGAAGAGGAGTTTGTGGCACAATTTGACTAGAAGAAGGGATCGTTTGGTAGGACATGTTCTGAGACATCGAGGGATCACCAATTTAGTATTGGAGGGCAGAGTGGAGGGTAAAAATCGTAGAGGAAGACCAAGAGATGAATACACTAAGCAGATTCAGAAGGATGTAGGCTGCAGTAGGTACTGGGAGATGAAGAAGCTTGCACAGGATAGAGCAGCATGGAGAGCTGCATCAAGCCAGTCTCAGGACTGAAGACCACAACAACAACAACCTCCTCATTAGTTATGAGATCTAAGGGATTACACATACTACTAACTTAAACTAGAATGATGACGTAGATAATGTTGTGGGTTAAGTGAACCAACGACTGCGCTTTATTTGCACAACATTTAGAAGATGCAACAGGTCTGCTAAAGAGACTACCTACATCACACTTGTCAATCCCCTTCTGCTACACGGTTTGGAATCCGCAGCAGATTAAATTGACGGTGTACGCTGAAAGTGTTCAAAGAATGGTAGCTCGTTTTGCGTTATCGCGAAATAGGAGAGACAGTGTCACGGATATAACAGGCGAGTTGACCTGGAAATCATTAAAACAAAGGCGTTTTTCGTTGCGGCATGATCTTCTCATGAAATTTCAGTCCCCAGCTAAGTTGGTGCTCGCCTACGTAGGGAGAAATGATCATTGTAATGAAGTAAGAGAAATCAGAGCTCGTTTGGAAAGTTTTAAGTATTCGTTTTTCCCGGACACTGTTCGAGAGTGGAACGGCAGAGAGATAGTTTGAAGGTGATTCGATGAATCCTCTGCCAGACACCTAACTGTGAACTGCAGAGTAGTTATGTAGACGTAGCTGTAAACTCAGAAATAGATGACGGAACTGTGGTCATTAATTTGATGATATGTGGAAAAACTGCGATCTACTTAAATTGGAGTGGTCGTACAGATGCATGAGATTACACCTATTTTGATAAATCATTGTGCAAGATCGTTCGGTCACACTAAAATCACAATGTACTGTAATCCAGGTTGAAATGATTTTGCTCACGAATCTAAAATTCCCCGAAATTTGATCAGATCCAACGACAAATGGAAAGGATAATTTCAAGCTGATTACATCTCTTCAAGTCAAAGTTCGAAGACCATAACGCTTGGTATGGGAAAATTTTAATTATTCATAAATATTTAATCTAAGCGCCTTTTTAGATTTCATTAACAATGGAGAAGGAACAACAATTTATTGTAGTCTACGTACCATAGAAGTAATTTTATTGAGATGAGCTCTCCGTTGCGTAAATTAGCTGTTTACTCCTTGTACAGAATTATCTGTGATAATTATATATTGTTAACTTCGTGATTTTGGTAGAATGAGGTTCGTGTTTTTTTCTTATGTTCTGGAAATTCGTAACGTTGGAAGCAACTACAATAGAATTCACGTTGTATCTCGAGTGGGGGAGAAAAGTGAAAATGCAGAATGACTGGAATGTTAGTTTCGTTATCATGAATTGTAGCAAGAGTCTGAAACCGTATTCTGTACGTGAAACACAGTCGCATTTGAGAAAGTATTTTTTAATGGTAAAATGGAAGTATCATAAGCGGACGAACGTTTAGCCATCAACCGATGACAGTTGCCAATATTTCTGCTAAGAATTTGAAATTCTTATATGTCCGCGTGTTAATGAACAAATACTTCTGCTATCAAGAACAAAGACAAATCCTGCAATGTCATAATTTTAGTACATGCGCCCTGCAAAATAAAGTAATAATCGCTTTTGTTTGTTTGGAGTTTCAGAGTAGTGACCTGATTTTTGGCAGAACGGTATTAATGTACTTGTACGCAAGATTTTTAGAGAAGAGTAGCGGCATCCCAGAAGTCTAGCAGCTTCAGAACAAAAGCGAAACTCTCTGGCCAGAGTACACAGCACTGCAGTCGTATGTAAGCTGTCAGAGTACGGCGTGGAAGATACGGGTAAGTATGATGTAAAATCGAGCCCGGAATAAGGTCTAAGGTAAAAACTAAGACTTTTTATGTAATTGTTGATCAAATTGTTTACTCTGATCAAAAAAAAAAAAAAATTTGCCGAATTATGATATAACGATGATTCGAAAACCGAGTTGCTATCGAGCTTTGCGGAAAATCCCAAAATATCGAGACCGCCAGAAAAATGTATACCCACTGTAATAAAGGAAAAGTATTACTTATGTGTTTATTTTACATATAATAATTGATCGCACATGTTGTATAGCCTTTAGTTTAGCACATGGTTACTTTAAATGTTCAAAATGTTCACCGCTGGCGGCTATACGCAATAACAGAACGATGAGCGGTCGCGGCAACTACGTCAGTGGAAACCGCTGCACATGTCGCTGTAATCCACCGGCGAAGTTCCTCCTGCATGCGTTGCTTGTGTCAATAGACGTTATCTTTCACAGATTCCCACAAGTCCATAGGTGTTAGATCTGGCGACCGTGAAGGGAACTCAATGGGCCCTCTTCGTCCAATCCAATGTCCCAGAAAATTGTCATCTAGGAAAGCTCGTACAGCTAGGTGGTAGTGTGGTGGCGCACCGACCTGTTGGTAGAAGACCACATCATCAGCTCCATAAAGCGCACGTATACCCGGCAAAATTGAGGTGCATAACATTTCCAGGTACCTTTTTCCAGTGACAGTAGCATAAAAGAAAAAGGGTCCTGCTAAGCCTCTAGATGATAGTCCACACCACACGTGAACCCCTGGTAGAGAGACTGTTTTATCCACATTAACATGGGGATTTTCCGTCGCCCAGTACAAACTGTTATGCCATTTCACGGTTCCATTAAGTTTAAATTGTGCCTTGTCACTCCACTCTTCTTCGTCACAAATTGTTCCTCATTAATCACCATTTGCTGATGCCCTTCGCAATATTACATTCGGCGATCAGGATCGTCATCATTAATCGCGTGCAGTAATCGTGGAATGTAAACTTTCCACTTTGCAGATTTCAGAATTCTTCGTACATTGGTACTGCTATGAAACTTCCTGGCAGATTAAAACTGTGTGCCGCACCAAGACTCGAACTCGGGACCTTTGCCTTTCTCAGGCAAGTGCTCTACCAACTGAGCTACCCAGGCACGACTCACGCCCCATCCTCACAGCTTCACTTCTGCCAGGCTCTGGCTAAGCCATGTCTCCGCAATATCCTTTCTTTCAGGAGTGCTAGTTCTGCGATGTTCGCAGGAAAGCTTCTGTAAAGTTTCGAAGGTGGGAGACGAAGTACTGGCAGAAGTGAAGCTGTGAGGACGGGGCGTGAGTCGTGCTTGGGTAGCTCAGTTGGTAGAGCACTTGCCCGTGAAAGGCAAAGGTCCCGAGTTCGAGTCTCGGCCTGGCACACAGTTTTAATCTGCCAGGATGTTTCATCTGAGCGCACACTCCGCTGCAGAGTGAAAATCTCATTCTGGACTAGTACTGCTAACCCCCACTTCATGTGCACATTGCGTACCAGACTTTTGTGAAAAATTAACAAACGTTTCCAACACGAGAGCCGTCGAAGCAGGACTTGTAGCTGTATGCTGTCTTCCTGATCTTCCTTTGTGGATATCGCAAATCGTCCTATGCAATTAAAACTTGACAGTGACATGTTTAATTGTTAAGCAGGTTGGTAGTTCTGTTTCAAACTCCCGTCTCCATTGACGTTGCACTTCAACGGCATTATCAAACTTGAAAAACCACTTCACAATACATTTTCGTTACTCGAATGTCAAGCGTGCCCGAACCATTGTGTTTTCTGAATACCGAGATGAAAGTACTAACATCTGTTGAGCCAAAGACCGTACTAAACACACTCATGACTCAAATCGAACAACAATATCGATCTCTCGATAGAACCTGACAAAGGGTGTATTCATTTTTCTGGCGGACTCTGTATAATAATCGATAATTTTGAAGGGAAGTGTGGGTCTGTATTTGAGTTTAGTGCTAAGCTGTAATTGAAAACTGATGCACAAACAGTGTCAGATGTCTAGGTACTTAGAGTAGGCAGTGCGAGTACGTAATAACATTATGTTGCAGTCAGTCTTGGAAACTTTGCACCGAATGTTTACTATCATTACAATAAGACTCAGAGCAGTTATTCTGAAGTATGAACCAATTGTTTCGATGTGTGTACCACATGTTTACTGATCTTAAAAATGATCTTAATTAAAACAAATTCTCACTCACTAAGGAATATAATAGAAGTGTTATTTCTTGAGGTTGTAAGCTAGAACAAAAGGTAGAGAAAGTGTAAGAAGACTGTATGTTTGGATTCAAGTGATGGTGATTCATTGTAACAAAAGGCTAGCGACGACTGTAGTAGCAGACAATATAAGCTAGAGGAGCAGTGCGCGGAAGTTGAATCATCCCTAGAAGACGGATTATTTCAGGTGCAGGTGCGATGTATTGCTGAGCATGAAGATCTAGAAGCCAAACATGCCGAAGGGCTGAAAGAAATTTATCGGAATATAGTGTGGCAGTCTTCTGGAGTCTGGTTCATGTACAGGTAAGTGTGTACCTGTGGAAAGTTCTCTAATTAAGTGTAAGAATTTTTGCAAGTTTGATTTATCAGGAACAGTTCGCCTAATAGATTGTTTTTAAAGACTTTAGAGATGTTTTACTCAGTTATTGGAATGAAAAGAACTAGTCACCGTTTATGTTCATTTAGATCTAAATTTATACTCGATGAACAACTTTTCACTGTTTAGTGGATGTTACTTCTGATGCCACTATACTCTTACACCTCTTTTCCCCGTTGAAGTGTCCGTCGAAGGCGGTGCCGGAAATATACCCAGATATAAAATGAATATTAAGTTTGTTGTAACACATAGAAACAATATTCTCTGAGGGGAGTTACATTACTGGCCATTAAAATTGCTACACCACGAAGATGACGTGCTACAGACGCGAAATTTAACCGACAGGAAGAAGATGTGTGCAAATGTTTAGCTTTTCAGCATTCTCACAAAGTTGGCGCCGGTGGCGGCACCTACAACGTGCTGCCATGAGGAAAGTTTCCAACCGATTTCTCATACACAAACAGCAGCTCAACCGGCGTTGCCCGGTGAAACGTTGTTTTGATGCCTCGTGTAAGGAGGAGAAATGCGTACCATCACGTTTCTGACTTCGATAAAGATCGGATTGTAGCCTATCGCGATTGCGGTTTATCGTATCGCGACATAGCTGCTCGCGTTGATCGAGATACAATGACTGTTAGCAGAATATTGGAATCGGTGGGTTCAGGAGGGTAATACGGAACGCCTTGCTGGATCCCAACGGCCTCGTGTCACTAGCAGTCGAGATGACAGGCATCTTATCCGCATGGCTGAGTCAACAGATGGGGAAGTTTGCAAGACAACAACCATCTGCACCAACAGTTCGACGATGTTCGCAGCAGTATGGACTACCATCTCGGAGACCATGGCTGCGGTTACCCTTGACGCTGCATCACAGACAGGAGCGCCTGCAATGGTGTACTCAAAGACGAACCTGGGTGCACGAATGGCGAAACGCCATTTTTTCGGGTGAATCCATGTTCTGTTTACAGCATCATGATGGTCGCATCCCTGTTGGTGACATGGCGGTGAACGCCCATTGAAATCGTGTATTCGTCATCGCCATACTGACGTATCACCCAGCGTGATGGTATGGGGTGCCATTGGTTACACGTCTCGGTTCGCAATGACGGCACTTTGAACAGTGGACGTTACATTTCAGATGTGTTACGACCCGTGACTCTACCCTTCATTCGATCCCTGCGAAACCCTACATTTCAGCAGGATAGTGCACCACCGCATGTTGCAGGTCCTGTACGGGCCTTTCTGGATACAGAAAATGTTCGACTGCTGCCCTGGCGAGCACATTCTCCAGATCTCTCACCAATTTGAAACGTCTGGTCAATGGTGGCCGAGCAATTGGCTCGTCACAATACGCCAGTCACTACTCTCGATGAACTGTGGTATCACGTTGAAGCTGCATGGGCAGCTGTACAAATACAACTATATTCGAAACACATCAGTTGAGTCAATATTACTAAAATATAAACTTAATACTAAATTATCTTCGAAAATTTTACAGCCTCGCAAAATCTATCACCATTTTTTGAATCAGCGTAAGTATGCCTTTAAGATGAGACATTTTATACACAAATTCCCAGTCGTTTTAAGATTCGCAAAAATTTCGCCGATTTTATTTTGCTGAGATGGCAGACATCTGTGTAAAAATTATAGTCGTCTTTGGTATGGTCACTACCACATTAAATACAGAGTCAGCCTAAATGATTCATTAGGTTTCAAAGCACTGTTTACTGGCAAGTGCATGGCATACAAAGATAGACGATACATGAAAAGATAGAAACACTCACCAAGTTTAAAAGCGTGAATTCATACGCAAATATACGAGTAGAAAAGCTACACCTGGTCACCAGTGCATTTTGCGTTGGTTTCGCCAGTTTCGTGATACTGGTTGTCTGTGTAAAGGAAAAAGCATATGGCGACTGTGAGTTCCAGAGGAAATGATGGAATGTGTGAACAGGGCTTTGTGTGCAGCCCACAAAAATCAACCACTTACGCAAGCTGTGAACTGGGAATTCCGCCGAAAACCGTTTAGAATGTTTTGCGGTGGTTTGCCTTTCAAACCCTTCCATTTGCAACTGCTACAACAGCTGACCCTAGATGATTATGCCTGCCAAATGTAGTTTTGTACCCAAATGTAGCAAGCTATGGAAGATGATGGCGACTGCGAGGACATCGATGTTCAGCGTCAAGGCGACTTTCCATCTGTCAGGAAACGTGAGTTGTCACAATGTTAGAATGTGGTGTACTGTGTTGTTACATGTCCATGTGCAGTTGGGAAGGGATTCACCAGAAGTGAATGTCCTCTGTGCCACAATTTAGACAAAGATGTGTGGCCCCTTTTCCTTCATAGAGCAGATGGCGACAAGTTCCGTGCACCTGGATATGCTGCTGTTGTGGTTGTTGCCACAACTGACTGCTGACTTCTCGACTTCCATTCGTCAACAGGACGGAGCTTCACCTCACTGGAGCACAATTGTCCATGCCTTTGTCAACAGAGATCTTCCACATCGCTTGACAGAGCGCGCTGGTCTGTGTGATGTTCCTCTGTTGCTATGCCCCCTCCCTCCCCCTCACCCCGCTCCAGTTCAGCCGGATTTCACGCGATGTGATTTCTTCCTCTTGGATTATGTTAAGAATAAAGTTTTGATGCTGCGACCGACGTTGGCGGAGACATGCTAGTGAAAGTATGCGTGGAACATTGGGATATTTGTCAGGTGACCAATGATGCACATATTGAATATTTGTAGAATGTACCAAAAACATGGTGGATGTATCTATCTTTCCATGTATCACCCGTCTCTGTGTGTTGTATAGTTACAAATAAACAGTAATTTGAAACCCAATGAATCGTTTAGGCTAAGCCTTTAGATTCACACAATTTTAATATACAACAGAAAAACTATTTTACATTAATACTAGTATAAACGAAAATAGAGCTGGCCTTCAAGCAACTTAATTCTATTGTTAAATATATTTTTATATTTAGTTTTTATGACCTCACTTCCCTCTTGTTAAATGAATTATAGAGAGAAACCAAGCTGTGGTACATCATGCAAACCTGTAATACTTCCTAGTTCTGTGGATACCAACTAAATGGATGTTGGCAGCAGTTGTTTATGAAATAAATACTGAGCTGTAAAGACATGTTTTGATTTATCAATATTTACATTGCATATGGTTACAGAAACGTGATAGCACAAGTGATCTTCGGGACCAGAGACCTGAAACCGACTTCAGCCATTAAATTCATTATCACATTACGTTGATAAAATCCACAAAGCGGATTTGTGCCATGTCATATTGAATGGCTGTTGGCGAATTTCAATGACATTCATTTTTATCGAATCCAGGTGTAGCTAAAGCCACAGACTCGAACGCAAATTCCTACTTATCGTTAGCGGGTGGTTTACCCATTACATTATCTGAGCACACCTCCATGCCTGGTCCAAAATTTCATTGACGCTAACGTTTCCACGAACGATTTTCGAACACCACTACCAGAGGTTCAACCCGACAGGATATGTCGGAATAGCACTATTAGGACAAATGAGTCAGTGGAGGGCTGTGGCTTACGTTGACACGAAACATACAGTTAAATGTTGTTTTTATCACTATCAGTAACTTAATTAAGTTTAAAAATTATTGTAATGAGTACAAAGACTTTTCAAAGACATAAAATATGCATGAAAGGATTTCAACAATTGAATTTTATCTCCAATAATAGTGTACTAATCTTCGATTTATGTCAATTATTGTGATTCGTGTGGATTCGAAACGTTAATTGAAGTTATCATTTATAGTGCACCATCAACAGTTAACTGCTTCCTGTACTAAAATTTTCACAACAATTTCATAAAACTAGCGTTTTGCGTCGTTTTATGCACGTGTACCCATCGTAATTCTATTTGAATGACATCAGCATTGTCCTGCTTTTGTGTTCTGTTGTTAAAATCATGGTAACAGAGCTGTAATAATTCATTGCTGACTGCTTTCAAGGAATTTATAACATCTTTTTAAGTAGCCGCAAAAATGTTTGCGACCTTATGTGAACACAGGAAAAAATTACTGAGATTTTATTTTCGTATACTATCTTGGTCGCAAGTAGGATTACTGAAATCGTGACCAACATGTGAGTTTCCAACATTATCTTTCACACACATTGGCTAAGACACATAGGACCAACTGTTTTATGATTCTAATAGCTTGATTTTATCGTTTATTTAAGCCAATGCAAATGATTACATTTTCTCTTCTACCCTTGAGTACCCTGTCTGTTCCTTAATTGTGTAGAACAGACATTTTTTTTCTATTTAATGCTGGTTGTAATGAAACAATTTGTAATATGTGTGTCTATTTTAGCATTTGAAGTAAAAGGAAAATCGACACAGTTACATTAACAGACACCTTACTGAATCTGCAGAATGAACGTATTTGTTAATAGCTTTATGGTAGAAGCAACTGCTTTGTTGAAACACAGTTCTCGTTGGAAGATTATGGTATAACACTATACACAAGTACCACGTCAGTCTTGATAGATAACCACACACAAGTCACACTTTAATCAAACACTCCTATACGTCGTCTTATTCTTGTATGGTTCTACAAGTACAGCTTTCAGAACGGGCTGCTTTTATGAAAACTACAAACTCAAGTGTATACTTTGATGGCTGAGTGAAATGGTGGACGTAGTAGAAAATACTAAATACATAATATTGTAAGGATCTACGGGTTGCGCGCAGCCATACGGTACGTAACACGTGCTCGCCAGCCGACCTGTCTGGAATGCTGACAATTTGCTTGGTCAGTAGATGAGCGTCCAGCCGCACTGCGACGCAGAGTAAGCGACTGGCCGCCGTCCGCAGCGGGCAGTATTAACTAGCGTGGCCTCGGGCGCGAATATGTCTCTTTTCTTACAAGGGAACCTCCCCATCGCACCCCCCTCAGAATTAGTTATAAGTTGGCACAGTGGATAGGCCTTGAAAAACTGAACACAGATCAATCGAGAAAACAGGAAGAAGTTGTGTCGAACTATGAAAAAAGTAAGCAAAATATACAAACTGAGTAGTCCACGTGGAAGATAGGCAACACGAAAGACACTGTCAGTGTAGGAGCGCCGTGGTCCCGTGATTAGCGTGAGCCGCTGTGGAACTAGAGGTCGTTGGTTCAAGTCTTCCCTCGAGTGAAAATTTTACTTTCCTTATTTTCGTAAAGTTATGATCTGTCCGTTCGTTCACTGACGTCTCTGTTCACTGTAATAAGTTTAGTGCCTGTGTTTTGCGACCGCACCGCAAAACCGTGCGATTGTTATTGAAGTCGCGAGCTATATTTGCTGGATTCATATTGCCCACGGAATACATCTCACGTATTTAATGCACTCTCGTCCAAAGTAGTGAACAGTCAACTGCCAGCCAGGGAGCCTCGTTAGCAGGAATACTCTCTCTTCCGTGCGCTGTAGTCGACTGACGTCGTGTGTTTCGATGTTTGTTTAGGTGTGGCGTCCCCATACTACGGCGCAGTTACCTCGCATCGGATGGACTGACAGATAATAATTGTCTGAAAATAAAAAAATTAAACTTGTCAGTCGATGGACGACTTGAACCAAGGACCTCGCGTTTCGCAGCCGCTCACGCTAACCACGGGACCACGGCGCTCTAGAGCGCACATTGTCCTTGATGTTGGCTATGGTGCGCATTGACTACTCAGTTTGTATATTTTGCTTATTTTTTCATAGTTCCACACAACTTCTTCCTGTTTTCTCGATTGATCTGGATTCAGTTTTTCAAGGCCTATCCACTGTGCCAACTTATAACTAAATCTGAGTGGGGTGCGATGGGGAGATTCCCTTGTTAGCTCACAATGGAGCCTTTCGACACGACCGTGATTAGGATGTCAGACACAGTGATGGTGGGTACGCGTAGCGTGCGTGTTTTACAATCCGCCTTTGTTAATAAAACTGTTTAAACTTACTTCTCGGTTTCTCGTATTGCTGCACCTCAAGGACCCACCTCTAACAAATACTGACAAATATTTTGCCTAATTATCATCCTGGGCAGTAACACGAACTACCCCCTTATGGAAGTCGTGTTAGCATGGGGATAATGACGGAAAATCTTCAGTCCTGAAGAGGTGCAGTACAACGTGAACTTCGAACAGCAGCAGCGTGAACATCTTCCGACTGCGCGGGGACATCCAACACTGGAATTCAGGTTCGTCTACTCCAGTTTGGCTAGAATATGAAACGCAGTGATGGATTTTTATTTTACATTGAGTGACTCATTGGCGTTAAATTAGCCAAAATGTTACAATCCAGTCAGAGTAACGTTGTCGACCTACAAACTGTTATTAATGAACTGCAAGAAGAGATTCGGCAGTTAAAAGCAGAAAGAAGCGAGCGTAACATTCCGAAAGATTTGTCAAATGATAGTTCATGCACTACAACTACAATAAATAATTTTTCATTATTGCCATCAGTACCAGTGTTTAGCGGGAAAACCAAAGATGACGTGAAAGTGTTTTCTCGTAAACTTGAAGGTGCCGCCCTGCTAGGATCATGGAGAGATTCCGATAAGCTAGTGTTTGACAAATTAAGAATTCAGAGAGCAGCACAAGATTTCATTAGCGCGGAGCCTACTTGCATGAAAACAGAAGATTACAATGAGCTTAGAACGATTGTTGTTCAGAGATTTAAACGTAAAAACACGATCCGATTTTACAGAGAGCAGCTTCACAGAATTCGAAACATCAACGCTCAAACGTACGGAGTTATTAGAAGATGAAAATGAAAATCGCATTCAGTTGTTCGAAGCCGACCAGAGACCCTTGGACACATTCGTTCATGGGTTGTGCGGAGAGGAAGTAAGCAAAGCTGTTCGATTGGCGCGATGTAAAACGTTTCAGGAAGCAGTAGAATCAGCTGTTGGTTTCCTTGAAGCACTAAGACGACCGAATGAGATGCAAAAACAAGAACGCAGAGTTTTCAACACGACAGTACACTGCTACAGATTCAATAAGCTGGGTCACCAGCGTAAGGATTGTAAAGAGAATCGAATCTATCACTGTGGGTGCAGGGTCATGTTTTGAGAGACTGTTGCAACAAGAAGAATGGTAATGCGAACATCAGACATTCTGCCAGATCTTTAAGCGAGTACGGGGACGTACGGGCCACCACTCCCTCCGCCCCTTGCCAGAGACAGTGATTCCTGTTAGTTCCAGCCAAAATCAGACCGAAAATGACTTCGTGATAGATCCTGTGTATCGTGGGAGAAACACCAAACTACTTATTGTCACAGGAGCACAGACCTCATTAATGTGAAACTTCCTGGAAGTTTAAAACTGTGTGCCGTGCACTTGCCCGCGAAAGGCAAAGGTCCCGAGTTCGAGTCTCGGCCCGGCACACAGTTTTAAACTGCCAGGAAGTTTCATATCAGCGCACACTCCGCTGCAGAGTGAAAATCTCATTCTCATTAATGTGGTGTGGCATAGATAAACGGGATAAACTGAAACCGCCGCTATTAAAAGTGCGAGGATTAAACGGAGGGAAGCTACGCAACTATGGAGAAGTTGACGTAGAATTAATTCTTGGCCAAGGCCAAGACGAAGGTGAAAATAAAGATAAATACACAGCAAGGGTGCAAGTAGTTTCAAATAACGAAACGCGTTACGGCGGTGTACTTGGATTTGATTTCTTGTCTGCTAACGAGGCAGAGATATTTTTCGCAGAAAGAAAGATCAGACTAGGCCGTAGCAACTACAACATAGGTAATCGTTCTTCAGATCGTACTCAAAGGAGCAGCATTACTGACGTCGTGGGAATGGACCGCCCAAACGATGCACCCGAGTCGATGTTCAAATTGATAAGCCTCAGCAAATTCCCAAGGGAGCAGGAAAGACAATCTAATTGAAATTAAGTTTGCAAGGAAGGAAGTTTGTTATTAACTAAGCGATCCGAGAAATGTGAGTTACTGGATATAATAAAAAATTATTACATCATCAAGGTAGACAAGTGCTTGTGTTGGGGGGAGCCCTCGTAAAACTGAAGCCATCAGGCGTTGAAATGTAGCTGGAGCATTACGAAGTCCAAACGGCATATGATGATACTTGTATACTCCTGTTGCTGTTACAAATGAAGTGCTTTATTGATCATCTGGATGTAGGTGTCGCTACAATGGTGAGACAGAATGTCGCAGAAGTCCCGGTTACAATAACGAATATGAGCAATGGGGATGTTGTTTTGCCACGAGGAATGAAAGTTCCTGAAGTGTCGAGCGTAAGTTACAGTGACGTAATACAGATTCCAGATTAGGTAACAAATGCTGCAGTTATAAACACGGATTTTTGTAACAGTATCGCAAAATTGCAACGAGGAGACCAAGTCAATAATGAACTGAAGCGCAAGATTTGGAAGAAGATAGAACATTTGACAGCTGATGAACATAAGATTTTAGCGCCTGTTTAGCTGGAGTATGCAGATTTATTCCGAGAACGTGCAAATTTACCTATCACTCATTTAGTTCAGCATCGTATTCATACAGGGAATGCAGCCCCAATCACACAGAAACCTTACCGAATACCATTCAGTCAAAGAGAGTTGGTAGAAGACATGGTTAAAGAATAATTAGAAGCCGGCATTATAAAACCAAGAGATCCTTCAGACCCATCGTGGTGTTCACCTGTTGTAAAGAAGAAATCAATTTCTGGAGAACCACAGTTCCGTTTTTGTGTTGAGTACCGATCTTCGAAAGCTGTGAACACACCCGACATTTACCACTCACCAAATTTAGTGGAAACCTTGCATTACTTGGGCAAATGTCGAATTTTTTCGGTATGTGATTTAACAAGTGGTTATCACCAGTTAACAGTGCATCCAGATGATCAATAAAGCGCTTCATTTGTAACAGCAACAGTAGTATACAAGTATCATCGTATGCCGTTTGGACTTCGTAATGCTCCAGCTACATTTCAACGCCTGATGGATTCAGTTTTACGAGGGCTCCCCCCAACACAAGGACTTGTCTACCTTGATGATGTAATAATTTTTGGTGAAAACACGAAGCAGCATACTGAGAGACTACAAGCTGCTTTTGAGCGTATAAGAAGCGCAAACCTGCCTTTATCAATAGATAAATATCATTTTGCACAAAGCAAAGTTAACTATTTTGGTCTGTTATGACCAGTGAAGGTGTTCGACCTGAACCAAAATTAATTGAAGATGTAAAGAATTTTCCTGAACCACAGAATTTGAAAGAACTACAATCATTCTTGGGATTGTAAAATTTCTACAGACGATTTATAGCCGGTTATGCGAATATAGCTCGTCCATTGACACAGCTACTGAAGAAAGAAGCCACATTTAATTGGTCAACAGAGTGCAAAAAGGCAATGGAAAAACTTAAAACTGTTCTAACCACAGCCCCAGTGTTAGCCTATCCGGACTTCAGTAAACCTTTTATTCTTTCAACAGATGAATCCAATTTTGCCATAGGTACAATCTTGTCTCAAGAAGTTGATGGTCATGAACATCCAATCTCATTTGGTCCAGACAATTAAAAAAAGCAGAATGTAATTATACTACTACTGAGAAGGAGCTTTGTGCTTTGGTTTTTGGTATAACACATAACAAATGTTTCTTAACTGGAAGAGAATTTACAGTTATTACAGATCACGCCGCACATAAATGGGAATTGAGCTTAGAGGATCCAAGTTCCAGATTAACAAGATAGGCATTAGGACTGAGTGAGTACCAATTTAAAGTTATTCACTGACTTGGTAAACAACATGTGAATGCTGATGCTGAGTCGAGAAGTCAATGTTTGTGTTACAATACGTCGAGAAGAAGAGTTAAAGGCAGCTCAAGAAGAAGATCCACAATGCAAACTATGGAAAAATGATCGTTTTGTCTAAATAGATGGATTATTGTACAAAATCACTAGTAAAGGAAACCTCCTAGTTATTCCAGAAAGCATGAAAGAACAAATCATGAGAGAACAACACGATTCTTCATTATCAGGACATTGTGGTAAAAAAGCAACAAACATTAAAACAGCTCAAATGTTTTGGTGGTTGAGCCGCTAAGCTGACCTTTTCGAGTATGTTTCACAATGTGATTCCTGTAACAGACGGAACAATGTAGGGAAAAGTAGAGCACCATTGCAAGAACTGACAGACACAAGTGAACCATTTGAACGAGTAGGACTAGATGTCGTAGGGCGGTTGCCTAAGAATAAAGATGGCAACAAATACATATTGACAATGTTAGACCATTTCGTATATACTTTCTCATGATACCAATTGCTGATCAGAGCGCTGAGACTATGTTGTTGTTGTGGTCTTCAGTCCTGAGACTGGCTTGATGCAGCTCTCGATGCTACTCTATCCTGTGCAAGCTGCTTCATCTCCCAGTACCCACTGCAGCCTATATCCTTCTGAATCTGCTTAGTGTATCCACCTCTTGGTCTCCCTCTACGATTTTTACCCTCCATGCTGCCCTCCACTACTAAATTGGTTGTGCCACAAATTTCTCTTCTCCCCAATCCTATTCAATACTTCCTCATTAGTTATGTGATCTACCCATCTAGTCTTCAGCATTCTTCTGTAGCACCACATTTCGAAAGCTTCTATTCTCTTCTTGTCCAAACTATTTATCGTCCACGTTTCACTTCTATACGTGGCTACACTCCATACAAATACTTTCAGAAACGACTTCCTGACACTCAAATCTATACTCGATGTTAACAAATTTCTCTTCTTCAGAAACCTTTTCCTTGCCATTGCCAGTCTACATTTTATATCCTCTCTACTTCGACCATCATCAGTTATTTTGCTCCCCAAATAGCGAAACTCCTTTACTACTTCAAGTGTCTCATTTCCTAATCTACTTTCCTCAGCATCACCCGACTCAATTCGACTACATTCCATTATCCCCGTTTTGCTTTTGTTGATGTTCATCTTATATCCTCCTGTCAAGACACTGTCCATTCCATTCAACTGCTCTTCCAAGTCCTTTGCTGTCTCTGACAGAATTACAATGCCATCGGCGAACCTCAAAGTTTTTATTTCTTCTCCATGGATTTTAATACCTACTTCGAATTTTTCTATTGTTTCCTTTACTGCTTGCTCAATATACAGATTGAATAACATCGGGGAGAGGCTACAACCCTGTCTCACTCCCTTCCCAACTGCTGCTTCCCTTTCATGTCCCTCGACTTTTATAACTGCCCTCTGGTTTCTGTACAAATTGTAAATACCCTTTCGCTCCCTGTATTTTACCCCTGCCACCTTCAGAATTTGAAAGAGAGTATTCCAGTCAACATTGTCAAAAGCTTTCTCTAAATCTACAAATGCTAGAAACGTAGGTTTCCCTTTCCTTAATCTTTCTTCTAAGATAAGTCGTAAGGTCAGTATTGCCTCATGTGTTCCAATATTTCTACGGAATCCAAACTGATCTTCTCCAAGGTTGGCTTCTACTACTTTTTCCATTCGTCTGTAAAGAATTCGCGTTAGTATTTTGCAGCAGTGGCTTATTAAACTGATTGTTCGGTAATTTTCACATCTGTCAACACCTGCTTTCTTTGGGATTGGAATTATTATATTCTTCTTGAAGTCTGAGGGTATTTCGCCTGTTTCATACATCTTGCTCACCAGATGGTTCTCTTTTCTCCAAAGGTCTCTTTAATTTTCCTGTAGGCAATATCTATCTTACCCCTGGTGTGATAAGCCTCTACATCCTTACATTTGTCCTCTAGCCATCCCTGCTTAGCCATTTTGCACTTCCTGTCGATCTCATTTTTGAGACGTTTGTATTGCTTTTTGCCTGCTTCACTTGCTGCATTTTTGTATTTTCTCCTTTCATCAATTAAATTCAATATTTCTTCTGTTACCCAAGGATTTCTACTAGCCCCCGTGTTTTTACCTACCTGATCCTCTGCTGCCTTCACTACTTCATCCCTCAGAGCTACCCATTCTTCTTTTACTGTATTTCTGTCCCCCATTTGTGACAATTGTTCCCTCATGCTCCCCCTGAAACTCGGTACCTCTGGTTTAGTCAGTTTATCCAGGTTCCAGCTCCTTAAATTCCCACCTTTTTGCAGTTTCTTCAGTTTTAATCTACAGTTCATAACCAAATTATGTGGTCAGAGTCCACATCTGCCCCTGGAAATGTCTCTTGCCATTATATAATCTATCTGATAACTTCTAGTATCTCCAGGATTCTTTCATGTATACAACCTTGTTTCATGATTCTTCAGTCAAGTGTTGGCGATGATTAAGTTATGCTCTGTGCAAAACTCTACCAGGTGGCTTCCTCTTTCATTTCTTAGCCCCAATCCATATTCACCTACAACGTTTCCTTCTCTTCCTTTTCCTGCTGTCGAAATCCAGCCACCCATGACTATTAAATTTTTGTCTCCCTTCACCACCTGAATAATTTCTTTTATCTCATCATACATTTCGTCAATTTCTTCATCATCTGCAGAGCTAGTTGGCATATAAATTTGTACTACTGTAGTAGGCGTGGGCTTCATGTCTATCTTGGCCACAATAATGCGTTCACTATGCCGTTTGTAGTAGCTTACCCGCACTCCAATTTTTTTATTCATTATTAAACCTACTCCTGCATTACCCCTATTTGATTTTGTATTTATAACCCTGTATTCACCTGACGAAAAGTCTTGCTCCTCCTGCCACCGAACTTCACTAATTCTCACTATATCTAACTTTAACCTATCCATTTCCCTTTTTAAATTTTCTAACCTACCTGCCCGATTAAGGGATCTGACATTCCACGCTCTGATACATAGAACGCCAGTTTTCTTTCTCCTGATAAAGATGTCCTCTTGAGTAGTCCCCGCTCGGAGATCCGAATGGGGGACTATTTTACCTCCGGAATATTTTACCCAAGAGGACGCCATCATCATTTAACCATACAGTAAAGCTGCATGCCCTCGGGAAAAATTACAGCTGTAGTTTCCCCTTGCTTTCAGCCGTTCACAGTACCAAAACAGCAAGGCCGTTTTGGTTAGTGTTACAGGGCCAGATCAGTCAATCATGCAGACTGTTGCCCCTGGAACTACTGAAAAGGCTGCTGCCCCTCTTCAGGAACCACGCGTTTGTCTGGCCTCTCAATAGATACCCCTCCGCTGTGGTTGCACCTACGGTATGGCTATCTGTATCGCTGAGGCACGCAAGCCTCCCCACCAACGGTTAAGGGGGGGGGGGGAGGGGGGGGCTGAGACTATAGCGAAAGTTTTTGTAAAAGAATGGATTCTCAAGTCTGGATCACCATTAAGTATGATTAATGATCAAGGAACGACTTTTATGAGTGAATTACTTAAAAAGACTTGCAAGCTCATGCAAGTAACTCAGTTAAGGACTACATCAGCACACCCTGGAAGAGTCGAGCGAGTCCACAGAACAAGTATTAAAATCATTAGCCATTATGTGAGCGGCAAACATGACAAATGGCTCAAATGGCTCTGAGCACTATGGGAGTTAACATCTGAGGTCATCAGTCCCCTAGAACTTAGAACTACTTAAACCTAACTAACCTAAGGACATCACACACATCCATGCCCGAGGCAGGATTCGAACCTGCGACCGTAGCAGTCGCGCGGTTCCAGACTGAAGCGCCTAGAACCGCACGGCCACACCGGCCGGCAAACCTAAATTTAGGCAGTGTTTCTATTAAATGTCGATTCCATACAGCATGCAGTGTTGACAACGCCATCGCTTTCCTTCTAATTTTCTGAGTTGTTCGATAAGATATCTTAAATACAGTGCATTTACATAATCTGCAAATATCTGTGAGTGACTACACTAAACACATCCTCTTACATTGTCCATGGTAATATAATAAGCTTGTTGGTGGTCTGCCATCTGTTTTACCCACGATTGGTCACTCAACTTCATATCTCACCAAACTGCTACTCACGGGTATCTAGATGAGTTGGCTCATTCCAGTTGAAGCTCACTCAAGTTGCAGTCACAGAATACGACATTTAGTAAAACGCAGGTTTGCATATCTAAATGCTTGAAGGAAGTTGCTAAATGTTGTATCGTTTTAAAATCGTATCAAGATCTTTTTTGCACACTTGAGGTTTCTATTACGCCATCTACCCTAAAATCTATAGCTTGAAACGTATCGCCATACAAATTTCGTGCACGTATTATAGCTTTCACTTCGGAACAACGTGCAGTTCATCGAGAAACACAGACCCTCGGTTCACTCCCCCGCCCCCACTACCCTGTTATCACCTGTTGTGCAAGTACCAAGATTATTCTCTGGGACTCCACCAATAATTTATTCATTAACCATTTACTACAGTATACGAAACGCCGTGCCTATAGAGCTGCTGCTGCTGCGGTACTAAGGCTGTACTCGCCAAACAAGAGTCGCGTAACGCGCCACTGTTAATGTAATAGAGCCACACTCGTTAATTACGCAACGCACCGCAACAAACACTGCGGAGGCACCTGTGCAGCTGCTTCTCTGGACCGACACAAAGGATAAAACGCCTAAATTAGAGCTGCACAGCTGTTAGTCATATGTTGTTGTGGTCTTCAGTCCAGAGACTGGATTGATGCAGCTCTCCATGCTACTCTATCCTGTGCAACCTTCTTCATCTCCCAGTACCTACTGCAGCCTACATCCTTCTGAATCTGCTTGGTGTATTCATCTCTTGGTCTCCCTCTACGATTTTTGACTTCCACGCTGCCCTCCAGTACTAAATTGGTGATCCATTGATGCCTCGGAACATGTCCTACCAATTGATCCCTTCTTCTAGTCAAGTTGTGCCACAAACTCCTCTTCTCCCCAATTCTATTCAATACCTCCTCATTAGTTATGTGATCTATCCATCTAATCTTAATCATTCTTCTGTAGCACCACATTTCGAAAGCTTCTATTCTCTTCTTGTCTAAGCTATTTATCGTCCATGTTTCACTTCCATACATGGCTACACTCCATACAAATACTTTGAGAAACGACTTCCTGACACTTAAATCTATACTCGATGTTAACAAATTATCTTCTTCAGAAACGGTTTCCTTGCCATTGGCAGTGAACATTTTATATCCTCTCTGTTTCGACCATCATCAGCTATTTTTTGTTTCTTGCTCAGTATACAGATTGACTAATATTGAGGAAAGGCTACAACCCTTTCTCACTCCCTTCCCAACCACTGCTTCCCTTTCATGCCCCTCTACTCATATAACGGTCAGTATTCATCCTGCAGATGGTCAGGGAAGCTGTGACTTCGAACGTGAACAAGTCATTGCATGTGGTAACTGAGATTTGGGGTAACTGAGATTTGTGACACAGTTCAAGCTCACACCCTATCTTCCCTACCCTTTCACTGTTAGGCAGTAGTCGTAGGTTATGAACTGCAGCGCCTAGAACCACGTGGCCACCACGGTCGGCGCAAACATGACAATTGGGATGTCTGTTTAACATATTTTATAAGTTGTTACAATGCCAAAACGCACAGCTCAATTGGCCTAAGTCCATATGAGATCGTCTACGGAAGAAGAATGCATTCACCCTTGGACTTTGCACCATCGACTGCCGGAATCAGTAATGAATACGCAAGGTATCTAGCACGCAAGCTAAAGGAAGCATGGAAGGGAGTGAAACAGCGAAATCATCAATCCTTTCTTCAGCAAGCAAAACAACATGACAGCCAAGCTGCAGTGCCACTGTATCGAGTTGGAGATCTTGTGTATCTGAGCAACGTGGTGTTAAAGAAGAGTCAAATCAAAAAGTTTAAGAAGTTTTGGAAAGGACATTATTCAATCTTGGAGGTGTTTTCGCCAGTCACTCTTAAGCTTCAACTGCCCTTTCGTTCGATTGTCGTTCATGTCAGTCGTGTAAAGTCATTTCTGGGTAGATTTCCTGTAGCATCGCAAGACGACGAGGACCGACCGAGAGGCAGACCTGCTTTTCTCAAACCCAGGAAGCGAGAATGGTGAAGTCGTGGTCCAGACTTCGAGGCCGAGGCATCGCCACGTTCCGAGCGATCCTGTTCCAGACACCCTTACAATCTGCGTAAACGACGAAGTGGGCATTTTCCCGTATGACCATTTCACGAGTGTAACGTGAACATCAGGAATTCGGTAACACATCAAATGTCCGACGGCGCTACGGCCGGAAAAAGATCCTGCAAGAACGGGACCGACGAGGACTGAAAAGAATCGTTCGACGTGACAGAAGTGCAACCGTTTCGCAAATTGCTGCAGATTTCAATGCTGGGCCATCAATAAGTGTTAGCGTCCGAACCATTCAATGAAACATCATCGATGTGGGCTTTCAAAGCCGAAGGCCCACTCGTGTACGCTTGATGACTGCATGACACAAAGCTTTACGCCTCGCCTGTGTCCGTCAACACTGACATTGGACTATTGATGTCTGGAAACATGTTGTCTGGTCAGACGAGTCTCGCTTCAAATTGTATCGAGCGGATGGACGTGTACGGGTATGGAGACAACCTCATGAATCCATGGACCTCGCGTGATCTGATCGTTCTGTGTCGGAGCTCCCGCCCGGTCGCTCCTTTAATACGGTCTTCCGACCTTGTTTAGCGCCGTACGTGTGTGGGCTACGTCACCGCGTTTAGCTCCGCGCCCCGCGCTTCATTGCGCAACTCCGGTTTTGCTCTGCACGGTCATTGTCGAGGCTACGCTGATCGTTAAGAGCTTAGTGACTGGCGTAACGTGCGACACATTCTGGCGGCAAGGGACAGCGCTTGAGGTTACCGAACTAAAATCGTTAATATTTCACAATGTTGCGTCACCGCCATTCTCCTATATAAAACATTGCGAATTTAAAAAAAAAAATATTCCGTATTTTGAGAGGTGGCAGTAGCGACCAAAACACGAAAAAATGTCCAGTAAACATAGGCTCTAAACACATACCTTAGGTGCTCTAAGCATTTGTTAATCGTCGCTGCTGTGAAAGACTTCTCTTGTACTGCAAGGTCTTTGCTATTAAGAAAGACATAGCACAGTCTAATACATACGTACCGTCACCACACACTCTGGTGCGAAAATCGTTATCGTTTGACGGTTGTAGCAGCGCTAGCGCTCAGTCGGTGAGAAAGCAGTCACATGCGTCGTAAGCATAATGTTTGGTTGTAATTATTTTCTACTTAATTAACGAAAAGAACATATTTTTGTGTACCAAGAGACATGAATTATCATGAAATACATGTATAAACAGCCAATAACACTGCTTTATTGACATAAGCTATAGCTTACTCACGAAGAAATACTTTCGAATATGAGTATACTTGGAGCTTACCCCACTTTAAGCGAGAGAAATTAAACACGTATTTCATGCAAGAGAAGCATCTATTTCTATTGATGTTTGTTATTATCATACGCACTCTCCTTGATACTTAAAATTTTTCATGGAGTCTAATGATTCGTCCATTTTTACACTTCGGTCGACTTCCTAATACACGAATATTTTTGTAAATGTTATTACTTTTGCTTCAAAAGCGAATGTGTTGAAGATTCTTGCCGTTCGTGGCTGAGATTTATCAAGTATGGAATTGGTTTCTTCATTCTTGGGAAACAGTGTTATTGCTTTTGACGATTTATTATCATACCTGTCGAGCTTTCTCTTAAGCTACAGTCCGTGGTGGCTTATTTGGTGCGTTAAATAATGTAGGTATTACATTCTATACAGGTGACCCAGGTTCCATATTCACTGATTTGGATGAGAATGTAGGGAGCAAAACTCCGCTTTGTTTGGTATACTTATGACGTCTAGAGTTTATTATCAATTTTTTTGTTATAAGAGGAGAACGACATTATTCAGTAAATATCCGAACGTTACAAGAAAATCGTAAGTAAACTGTCCTGTAATATACCGTTTCATACCTCCAAGTATCCTTACGAAATTTTCCTATCACAATTAAAGTTCGATAACTGTTTTCGATTGCTATCTGCAGCCGTCTTCAGATCGTTCAAAATATGAAAAGGCGGTGAATAAGCATTGGAAAGCATCGTCAGCTGTAGTCATGCAACGACATACATTCGTAAGTACCAAAACAATACTTGTACGTAGTTGAAAACGTCACCGTGAGCAAGCCAGGTTGTAGGGACGGTAGTTTCGCAAGTTGACCGTCATATAGAAAATTGTCCAGTTGTGTGAGTAGTAGTTGGGTCAAAAAGCTCATTACTTGCAGTAGTATAAGGGGTATTATCGTGAGAGCAATATATCCGGCGGTTCCAAAAACGATCAGCTGTTCCTTAGCCTGGCTTACACAAGACTGATCCTTTGTGGCGGATAACGTAGTCATGTTCATAAAATATGTACAGATTGAAGGATAATATGAGAACGCTGCACAGTACAAGTCTGACAAGGCAAGTTCTCTCGTGATTCTTGAACAGAGTATTCGCTATTACAGTGTGAAATGTACTGCAAAACTCAATTAGTCTTTCTCCTCTCCCGTTCCTTCTGCCAAGCCCATAACACCACGTAAGTCTTTCTTCTATTCTTCCCCCTACAACGGCGTTCCAATCACTCACGATTATTAGAATTTCATCTCCCTTTACGTAGTGAATTACCCGTTCATATCTTCATGTACTTCTTTATTTGTTGCTGTTGGTATGCTGGCGAATCTGAAAAGAACAACCGTATCGCGTAACTGCCCACAGCAGCTAACTCTCTGTCCTAGTTTCCTGTTCACAACGAATCCTACTCCCGTTATATAATTCTCTGCTGCTGTTGATATTACCATATATTCGTCTAACCAGATATCTCCATCGTCTTCCCATTTCACTTCCCTGACCTCCCACTATATCCTGATTTAGCCTCTGCATTTTCCTTTTCACATTTTCTATCTTTCCTGTAACGTTCAGACTTCTGGCATTCCATGCTCCGACTCGCACAATGTTATCCCATTGTTGGATATTCCATGTGTCCTCATGGTCACCTCCACCTTGGCAGTCCCCTCCCGGAGATCGGAATGGGGGACTGGACCGAAATCATTTGCCAACGAAGAGACCATCGTGACACTTTTTCAGCGTGATCATATCTTACTTGCTTTTTATGAAGAGGTTTTCATTGCCTTCTGCATCCTCATTGTTGATTCTTCCGCCCTTTTGGGGCAGTTTCACACCCCAAGGGCAAGAGAGTGCCTGGAACCTCTGTCTGCTTCTCCGCCCTCTTTATTGTTTATGAACAGTCAATGAAAATTGTAGAAAGGTAGGAAACTACGGAGGTGGAATCTGGATAAGTTAAAAGAAACAGAGATTATTGAGAGTTTCAGATGGAGCATTAGCCAACGTTTGACTAAACCAGGGAGAGGAAATACAGTGGAAGCCGAATGTGTACCAAATGAAAAATTAAACAGTGAATGCAAAAGAATAACTGATATGTAAAGCGACAAGACTTAGTAGAAATCCTGCGAAAACACGGGAGATTCCGAATTTAATTTACGAAAGAAGAAAATAATAAACTGTAGCAATTAACGCAGGCGAAAAGGAATGTAGACGTCTAAAAATGAGACATGCAGAATGTGCTAAATGGTTAAGCAGGAAAGACTAGAGAAGAAATGCAAAGCTGCAGAAGCATGAACAAATAGAGCAAAGATAGATACCACCTATAGGAAGAATTAAGATACCTTTGTAGAAAAGGGAAGCAGCTGTATGAAGGTTGCAGAGCAAGCTAGTGGTAGGCAGAGAAAGGGCAGCTGAAACATGGAAGGAGCGCGTAGAGGAGTTCTACGGGAGAAATTAACTTGGAAACAATATTACAGAAAGGGAAGAGGAAGTAGATGGATCTGAGATAGGAGACATTATACTGCGAGAAAACTTTGACAGAACACTGGAACGTGTAAGTCCAAACAAGGCTCCTGGATTAGACATTTGCACCGAATTATTGGGATCCGTGGGAGACGCAGCCTTTATGAAACTATTCCATCTTGTGTACGACATATATGAGACTGGCGAAATACTCTCAGGCTTCAGGAGGAATGTTACATTTCCAATTCCACATGAAGCACACGCTGACAGGTGTGAATATTATCGAACGTTGAAGGTCAGAGTTGCTTAATACCGACCGAATTACACGGAAGTGATGAAAGTCGTGGGATAGGAATATGCACATATACAGATGGAGGTAATGTGGCGTACTCCAGGTATAAAAGGACAGTGCGTTGGCGGAGCCGTCACTTGTAGTCAGGTGATCCCCGTGAGAAGATTTGCGACCTGATTATGGACGGACGACGGGAATTAAGAGACTATAAAACGCGAAATGGCAGTTGGAGCTAGACGCTTGGAACATTCCATTTCGGAAACCGTTCAGGAATTCAGTATTCCGAGACCCACAGCGTCGAGAGCCTGCTGAGGATACCAAATTTCAGGCATTATATCTCAACGAAGACAACGCGTTGGCCCACTGCCTGCACTTAACGACCGAGAACAGCGACTTTTGCATAGAGTCGTCAGTGCTAATAGACAAGCAACACTGCGTGCAATAACCGAAAAACATATCCGTAAGGACAGTGGGGTGTAATTTGGGGTTAATGGGCTATGGCAGCAGACATCCGAGACGAGTGTCTTTTCTAACGGTGTGACATCACCTGCGGCATCTCTCCTGAGCTCGTGACCATAATGGTGTGCGGTGCGTTTACGTGATCACTGACTGGAAATGGTTATGTTCGGCTACTTGGAGACCATTTGTAGTCATCTGTGGACTTCATGTCCCCAAAGAACGACGAAATTTTTGTAGATGACACTGCACCCGGTCACAGAATCACAACTGTTCACAATTGGTTTGAAGAACATCATGGCCAATTCGAGCCTATGATTTGACCGCCCAGATCACACAACATGAATCCCACGGATATTAATCGGACATAGTCCAGAGGTCAGTTCGTGCACAAAATCTTGGGCTGGCAACACTTTGGCAATTACAGACGGCAACAGAGGCAGTGTTCCTCATTGTTTCTGAAAAGGGCTTTCAACGACTTGTTGAGTGGATGCCAGGTCCAGCTTCTGCACTACTCCAGGCAAAAGGAGGTGTGGCACAACACTAGGAGGTATACCATGACTCTTGTCATCTCAGTCTATTTACAGAAGATTGGGATACGTTGTAGAAGCCATCCTCGGGGAAGGCCAGTTCTTCTTGTGCCACGGAAAAATGGAAATGAGCATACGGCAGCATTGGCTGGGAGGCCCCATCTGGAGAAGTTCGGTCGCCAAGTTCAAATCTTATTTCAGTCGACGCCACACTGGGCGACTTGCAGGAACGTGATGAGGATGAAATGATGATGGGGACAACACAAGTCCACGAATGGAGAAAATCCCCAACCAGGCCCGGAATCGAACCTGGGCTTACTGCATGGCAGGCAAGCACATAACCACCCAGCTAAGCAGGCGGACTGTTCCTGGGAAATTTTGGACCATGCGAGGCAACACTGCCCTTAAAACTACCCTCGAAAGTGGCAAGATAACTAACATTGATGTGGATGCGGACAGGACATCCGACCTCACGAAAGACGGCGCCATCGGCACACGGGACGAGCAGGTAGACG
The DNA here is from genome assembly GCF_021461385.2 of Schistocerca piceifrons. NCBI lineage: Eukaryota > Metazoa > Arthropoda > Insecta > Orthoptera > Acrididae > Schistocerca > Schistocerca piceifrons. Next base: position 555,257,479 of record NC_060144.1, read on the forward strand.
TGTTTTGATCCCTCAGCACTGTCTAGCGGCCGCTGTCGGCTTTATCTGGCTCGCAGACCACACATTTTCTGTGCGAAAATGGATGCGATTAAAATAACTGCATAAACTCTGTTAGTGACTGGCAACGAAGAGTGGAGAAAATCGCAAAGACAATTCTGGTTTCGTCGGTGGCTTGAACGGCAAATTTCTGGAAGAGGATTACTACATAGCGCTGTACAACGATCTGAGATACATACAGTAGAAGTTATTCGTAAACTCAATTGAATTTTCAGACCATTTTCGTTTTTATGTTGAACACAGTGAAGGCACAGTGTCTAATGTCAGTTTATATGCCAGTATCACTTGGATTTCCGCTCCTCCCAGATTCTATAAAGCCCTGAACCCCTAGAACGCCACACACTCCAATTCACCTTCCGTATTGTCATTCCGTTCCCCATGTGGATCCTCTATGACCTCATCCCCTTCCCACATCTTCTTCTTTTCCTCGAACATATTCGCACCCCGTACATCGTTTGCTGACTCGATCCCCCACTGTCTGGTGTCTTCTGTCCTCTATACCCCCAGCCTGTTGCCGCGCCTTTTCTGTTGTGTCCCAGCCTCTCTCCATCTCCACACCCTCCACCTCCTTTCTCAGCGCCTACTCCTACTGCATGACGAACTTCACACTGACGTCTACCCCTCCTGCCAAAGCTCCACCTTCCCCCCTCCTACTCCTCAATGCTCCCTCTCCCCTCCTCTTCCCTTCCCTTGAGCAGTTTTCCTCCCTCCTGCACCCCCCTCCCTTTCCCGTGCCCCCTTCTGTGTCTCTGCACTCCCTCCTCATTTACCTTCCCAACCCCATCTCCCACCCCGACCGTCTCCTGCCTCTTGGTGCGCTCCCCGATCCCCCCTTTTTTCTTTTCCTCCCACCCCTTCAGCCCCCTCCCCCACTGTACCTCCCTCTCCCCTCTTTTTCCCTCCTCTCTGGTCTCCTCTCCCTCTTCAGGTCCCTCCCGGTAGTTTTTATTCTTCATGTGTGCCCCATCGCTTACAGTGATCTTTTAAGTGTCTCTCATTCTGTGTGTTTTTATACTGTGGCTGACTCTTAACTTGTGCATGTGACTCCAGTGTATTTTAAGTGCTCCCCGACTCACCAACTGTGTTCTTTTAATTTTATGTGTACTTTTTTTAAGCTGTCCCCCCCACCCCCAATGAACGTTCCCGTGTCAGTGCATCCATCACCACCAACTGTCTCCACTTATTATGTTTTTATATCCCCCTTTTGCCGCATTTTTTTCTGTATAGTTTCCTATTTTTATTTCATTGTAACGTCACTCGGCTGAAGAGCAGTGCATTGTGCCCATACGGGGCAGGGGAATGAAACCACAATAAAGAAAAAAGAAATTTCAGTTTGCGCATATATAATATCCATATTTTTTATGCTGTGCTGACCACTAACACCCTGAACTAACAAATGTCATCACATAGGTTTCAAGATCACGATTCGTTACTTAATTTCATTGAAATGGGAGAAGGAACTCTTTGAGAAGCTGCTCACTATCGTAAAAAGATATTTATCGGTGAAATACAAAAATTACCCTGTCATAAGCCTAGATATTGGTATATATATTTTACAGAAAGTTTCTTAACGTTAAAAACTTCCAGTGTGTAGCTTGTGTTTACTTTCAGACATATACCGGCAGTCACGTTCAGATTTCTGTTCACCAGGGAATCATTCCAGTCGTTGGCCTTTCCAATAATTACTGCAGAAAATAGATCATTTATACCAAATAACATCGCTTTTGAGATAATTTATCTGTCAAACGAAAGAAAAAGACCTAAAGACATAGAACCTTTAAGGAAACATAAGGCGAAAAATATTTTAGTAGGAGGTGGTGGACAACTAGAACCTGCAACATCAGCCATCATCACTCTGAGCGCACAATGCTATCAACTATGCTACAGCCCCGACTTAGCAAGCATATACGATACACACTATCTAAACACTGTATCTATAAATGTCATTATTTGAAACTTAATATGGAAATCATACCAAAAAGACGCGATTTTGATAAATCATCATTCTACCGTATCATTGAAATGGTATACGTTCGTAGCACGCAAGTTATAACAATAAAAAATCTACTACAGACAGGCTTTACCTACCGATATGTAGTTTCCTGTCATTTTATTATAACAAATCCTAGCTAAAACGACGCACTTTTGAGGGATCCTCAATTCGCTGAGGCTTTGGAACAGCTTATATTCATACTACGTAGTCTACGAGAGAGAGAACCGACCAAATACCATGTTTACTGCCATACAGTATGGCACCTCCAATGCTGTGCTTGTAACATAAAACTAGGTCGCATCTCACTGGCCACATTCTCCTCCACCGGGCAAAAATCCGACATTCCACATACGTTATTTCATGCTACGCAGTGTAGTGGGACGTAGAATTCCATACTGTGACGTCACCAGCTCATCGGCCGTGTGCATTTTCACATCCCGTGAGACGGTGGCTTAAGATTTATCTTAGAAGATAGCTTAAAGAAACGCAAACCACGTTTATATTATTTGTAGTTTTACAGAAGTCTTCTGACAGTGTTGGCTTGAATACATTCTTTTAAATTCTAAAGGTAGCAGGAACGAAATACAGGGAACTAAAGATCATATACAGCTTTTACAGAAACCAGATTGTGGTTATTTGAGCCTAAGGACATGAAAGGGAAGCAATGGTTGAAAAGGGAGTGGGGCAGGGTTGTAGCGTATCTCCGGTGTTATTCAATCTGTTCATTGCGCAAGCAGCACAGGAAGCCTAGAAGAAGTTTGAAAAGGGAATTAAAATTCAGGAAGAAGAAATCTGAACTTTGAACTTTGGCGATGACATTGTAATTCTGTCAGAGATACCAAAGGACTTCGAGGAGCAGCTGAAAGGAGTGGATATTGTCTTGAAAAGAGATTACATGATGAGCATCAACATAAGTGAAACAAGAGTAATGGAATGCATTTGGACTAAATCAGGAGGACGTGAGGGATTCAGGTTGGGAAATGAGACACTGAAAGTAGTACTTAATTGTTGATATTTGGGCAGTAAAGGAACTGCCGATGGTCGAAGTAGAGGGAATATGAAATACCAACTGGCTACAGCAGAGAAAGCATTTCTAAAAAGAGGAATTTGTTAACATCAAACATAAATGTTAGTTTTCGGAAGTTCTTTCGTAAGGTACTTGTCTTGAGTGCAGCCTTGGAGAGAAGCGGAACGTGGACATTAAGCACTTCAGACTACTTTTGAAATGTAGTGCTAAAGAAGAATGCTCGAAAAGAGGCCACTAAAAGAAGGGATCGGCTGATAGGACACATTCTTAGGCATCAAGGAATTGTCAACTTGCTTTTGGAGGGAAGTGTGTGTGTGTGGGGTGGCGGAGTAAACATTGTAGAGTTTGACCAAGAGACGAATACAGTAAACAGGATCAAATAGATGTAAGTTGCAATTGTTATTCAAAGGTGGAAAGCTTTGCACAGGATAGACTAGAGACGAGAGCTGCATGAAGACAGTCTTCGGACTGAAGACAACAACAACTACTTACGTTACAGTCGATTCTGCATAGTGATTTATACCCAGTTTCGCTGCTAAACATAAACATTTGTAAACTCAGCAAGATCTACGAAAAGAGTATACTGTCGTGCAGTGACTTCAAATTAAATAATTTCGTTGTGCGTGTGTTGGGAAGTAACTTTTGCATTTATTAATTTGCACTAATTTTCTTTAAAGAATGATGAATATTCGAGCAGTGAGTGCGACGTTTTCCAAGTTAGAAGACTGTTATGGAATTTGCACAACAGACTATACTCAGCCGGCCGGAGTGGCCGAGCGGTTCTAGGCGCTACAGTCTGGAACAGCGCGACCGTACGGTACCAAGTTCGAATCCTGCCTCGGGCATGGGTGTGTGTGATGTCCTTAGGTTAGTTAGGTTTAAGTAGTTCTAAGCTCTAGGGGACTGATGACCTGAGAAGTTAAGTCCCATAGTGCTCAGAGCCATTTGAACCAAGACTATACTCATTACGTGAATTACGTTAGGAACAGCTGCTCGATATGAAATATCATTGACATCGCGAGATTGTGGAATAAAACACTAGTCACACTCTTGTCTGACAGTTCTGCATATTGTCCATAGCTCCTTGTTTTTACAGAACTGTCACCGTTTAGTTTTTAATGCGAACACTGTTTGCGAAAATCACATAAAACAATTTGATATCTTCCCATAAATCGAGCAGGTTGGACAATGTTCAAAACAAAACGAAATGTTGTTACTGTCGCTTCGGACTCTTTTGCCGATGTGGTCGAACACGACTCAGTCGAGCTTGAAGTTTCTTCAGTATCGTCACATATGCATCAGAATTTATGGTTGTTCCATTTGGCATGACGTCCACAAGCAAGAGTCCTTCGGAATCGAAAAACGCCGTAGCGATAACTTTTCCAGCAGGTGTGGTTTTGAATTTTTTTTCTTGGGTGAATTTGCATGATGCCACTCCATTGATTGCCTCTTCGTCGCTGGTGAAAAATGATGGAGCCATGTTTCATCACCTGACACACCGCACCCATGGTCTCCGAGCTGATAGTCCATGCTGCTGCAAACGTTGTCGAACTGTTCGTGCAGATGTTTGTTCTCTTGCAAACGTCCCCATCTGTTGACTCAGGGATCGAGACGTGGCTGCACGATCCGTTACAGCCGTGCGGATAAGATGCCTGTCATCTCGACTGCTAGTGATACGAGGCCGTTGGGATCCAGCAAGGCGCTCCGTATTACCCTCCTGAACCCACCGATTCCATATTCTGCTAACAGTCATTGGATCTCGATCAACGCGAGCAGATATGTCGAGATACGATAAACCGGAATCTCGATAGGCTACAATCCGACCTTTATCAAAGTCGTAAACGTGATTGTTCGCATTTCTCCTCCTTACACGAGGCATCACAACAACGTTTCACGAGGCAACGCCGGTCAACTGCTGTTTGTGTATGTGAAATCGGTTGGAAACTTTCCTCATGTCAGCCCGTTGTAGGTGTCGCCACCTGCACCAACCATGTGAGAATGCTCTCAAAAGCTAATCATTTGCATATCACAGTATCTTCTTCCTGTCGGTTAAATTTCGCGTCTTAGCACGTCATCTTCCTGGTGCAGCAATTTTAATGGCCAGTAGTGTATTATTATTATTATTATTATTACTATTACTATTGAAACATCACGGCAGATTAAAACTGTGTGCCAGATTGGGTTAACCCAAGCGTTCAAATGTTCAAATGTGTGTGTGTATTCCTAAGAGACGAAACTACTGAGGTCATCGGTCCCTAGAGTTACACACTACTTAAACTAACTTACGCTAATAACAATACACACACCCATGCCCGAGGGAGGACTCGAACCTCCTGTGGGAGGGGCCGCACAGTCCGTGACATGGCGCCTCAAACCGCGCGGCCACTCAGCGTGGCGAACCTAAGTGTCTTGCCGGCGAATGCGCTTCAGACTGAGACATCCAGGCACGACTCACGACCCACGTCCATAGCTTTACATCTACCAGAATATGCTACTAAAGTGTTCTTTATGATTTTCATGCTGGAATATGAAAATAGAATTAGTGTGACCCATAGTTTTATATTTATAACTATTGTTTTTAATAATGTCTGGATGTACTCTGAGGTATCTGGTATCTATTGTTATTCACACGCTGTTCCGATGACCCAAAAGCTAAACTTTTTTTTAATTATTTTCATACTGGAATATGAAAGTAGAATTAGTTGTGTCCCACAGCGTTATGTTTATAACTATTATCTTTTCACTGTATCTGGATGTATTTTGATGTATCTGTTACCTAGTGTCATTGAGACTGTGTTCCAATAGCTCAAAAGCTAAATAAATGTGTATGTTATCAAAAACGTGTTTTTTAGAATATCTTAAGTTTAGCTTGCAAAACATTCTGTTTACAGTATTCTTCCGGGTATTTTCCAGCTTTATCAAGCGTTTATATCGAAGACTGGCAATGTATAAGTTGCCCCGAAAACAACAATCAATAGGCAAAACTGATAGAAATACTAATTACTACATTTTCTGCTAGTTTGTAAAGTGTTCCGTACATCTTATTCCACCATCTTTCGGGCGTATTCGGAATAGTGTTAATTCACCGTCTGATATCGTGGCTGATAACCGTATCTGATAGCCATGACTGATAGCCATCTTCAAGGTGAGTCGCTGGCAGAATATAAACCACTTGACTTAACACGTGGAGTAGGATCACGAGTACGACTGAGATGACTATGCTAACAACAGGAGTGTCAAGTCATAGATAAAACTTCATGAGTCTCAGAAAGGGACCGCGCCTCTTCGTCATCACCGTTTTCGCTTAAATTTATGGTACATGCAGGGCTTGGCCAAAAATGGAAGTGACAGATGTGGGTGCTACAGATGCCCAAACGCTTAGAAAAGAGTAGCATTTTTGGCGCGGATCGGGTGAAACACGAGCTGTTTATGTTATCGTACTTTCTCCGCAGCAGTTGGCGCAGCGGGAAAGAGTACTGAACAGTCAGCCGAGGTCCGTGGGATCGTTTCTCTGTGTAGGAACTTATTTTTATTTTTAATTTTTATGTTCCTTACACTGCAAATAAACCTAAATAATCAATCACTCACACACTCACTCACTGATCATACCGGACTCGAGAGTCCATTACCGCAGCAACGTATTTTCGCCATCTGTCCCTGTCTTGGGCTATTTCCTTCCATTCACCTTCAATACCTAGGCTCATGAAATCATCCTTCGCATTGTCCTCCCATCTACGCCTCGGTCTCCCCACTGGACGTTTTCCCTCTAAGTGCCCTACCAGTACTCTGCGCGCTGCCCTGCCCTCATCCATTCGAGCTACGTGACCCGCCCATCGCAGCCTATGTGATTTAATAATACTGATTATGTCAGGGCTTGAATAGAGTTCGTAAACCTCTTAGTTACGCAGTTTTCGCCACGCTCCGTTAATGTCATCCCTTTTTGCTCCGAAAATTTTCCTCAAAATTTTGTTTTCAAATACCCGAAACGGCTTTTCATTTTGCACAGTGAGAGACCAAGTCTCACACCCATACAACATAACTGGTAGAATAATAGTTTTGTATATTCTAATCTTTAAATTCCTAGACAGTATCCGTGATGAAAGTAATCTATTCAGTGAGAAGTAGCACGCATTTACCGCCCGTAATCTCTTCTTCAGTTCGGATTCAATCTCATTTCTCGAAGCCACGGCTAGATACTTAAATGTGTTCACTTTTTCAAACTGCATGTCTCCAACTCTTAACATTTCATGGTCTACTGCTGTTGGCATTCTAGTAGTAACCAGGTATTTAGTTTTGTCTTCACTTATCCTTAGACCTACATCTTCACTAGCCTTGATTAACGCATTCGCATTTGCTGTAACAAATTCTTTCCTATCGCTAATGATGTTTATAACATCTGCATACCCTAATATCTTAATATTTCCATTTAACTCCACACCCTCTGAATTATCTGCTACCATTCGTACAATATATTCTAGGACTAAATTAAAAAGTAGCGAAGACAGGGCATCTCCTTGCTTAAGTCCGTTCTTTATTACAAAATTCTTCTGACTCCAATTTCCCCACGCGTACTCTACCTTTTGTGTTTTTCAAACTCCCTTCTATAAGTCTAACATACTTCTTTGGTATTCCTAGTTCCAAAAGAATTCTGTACAATTTTGATTGCAATGCTGAATCATAAGCTTTTGTAAAAGCTATGAAAAGATTATGAAATGGTTAATTGTATTCCCATTTCTTTTCCAAAAATTTGACGCAGGGTGAATATTTGGTCTATAGTTGATCCGTTCCTCCCAAAGCCAGCTTGGTAATCCCCCACAATTTCATCTGCATGTGGTGTAAGCCTGCTTAGCAGAGTATTCCAGAAAATTTTGGAACATAATAGTAATAGCGAAATCCCTCTATAATTACTACAATCCGTTTTGTCGCCCTTCTTAAAAATTGGGATCAGAATCAACTCCTGCCACTCTTCAGGTATCATCTCTGAGTTCCATACTTTAGTTATCACTTTGTGAACTACTTCCACCAAATTCTGTCCCACATTTTTACTAATTCTGCAGTTATGCAATCTGATCCTGGTGTTTTACGGTTTTTCAATTTGTTGATTGCATCTCTGCTGTATGTATTTCGTACGCCTGCTCATTTCCTGCTTCCTGGTGTACATTTAATACATGCTCAAAATACGCCTTCCATTTACTTAATATAGCACTGGGGTCTGTCAGTATTCCCCCGCCATCCTCTTGAAGTGCCTTGAACCCCTTCCTATAACCATTTATGTCTAGGTAAAGTTCCCTAATGTTTTTTGTTTCACTGTTTGTTTCCATTTTTTTAACTTGATTGTTCAAATAATCCCTCTTATTTGCCCGTAGCCTACGACCAACTTCCCTTCCATGTTCAAGAACTCCTCTCGTTTTCTGTCTCCCATTCTATTCCAATCTAATCGCGCTTTTCTCCTTTCCTCTACCAATTTCTTGCATTCCTCACCAAACCACGATTTCCCCCTGTTCTTAATTGTACCTATTGTGACCTTCGGTGCCTCTTTGATATTATTCCTCACAGAGATCCACTGTTTATTTACATCCTCGTCTTGATCTTCGTGTGTCCTGAGAGCATCAAACCTATTTGAAATTTCTACCATGTACCTCTTCTAAAGTTTTCATCATTTAGCTTGTCAGTGTCGAACCTAACAAATTCTGCATTGTGACACCTTGATGTTGCTGAAGATAGCCGTTGGTGAACTTTGGCACCTACAAGAAAATGATCAGAATCGCAGTCTGCTGCCCTGAAAGTCCTAACATTTTCTTAACTAGTGTGCCAACTCCGATCTACAAGAACATGATCAATATGGTTTCGGGTGTGTCCATCCAGAGAGACCCAAATTGCTTTATGAATGTCCTTCCTTCGGAAATATGTGCTCTCAGAATCATGTCTTTTGAAACAGCAAAATTAACCACTCTTGTGCCATTATCATTTGAAAAGTTATGCAAACTTTCTTTCCCAGTTGTAGGCCGGAATGCTTTCTCCTTCACTATCTTCACATTAAAATCACCTATGATTAATTTTGTGTCGTACGAGAAGAACTCATCAACCTAAATAATGCTCACTGTATTGTATTTGTTGATATTTTCATAGAACAAAGGGCAAAGGAAAATGTGGGATTGCAATTAAATTTCCAGAAGGGGGTTGTAAGGCGTGCACGAAAACTTCGTGTATAAAATTAGACACTTTTTTTTGCAGTTGATGATTTACACATGCTGGATTAATGTTCATCGTAAAAACAGGGAAATCAGAAATTTTCTCGGCGTCTTGCACTCCTTGTAAAGCCGTTGCATTGTTCTTTTACAGTTGCTATAAAAAGACACTCGGCTTACATTCCTAGAAGGTTGTCTCTCATCGCGTAGTTTGGCGGCAAACCACACGTAGCGCATCATTTCGCCAAATATTCTTGAGAATAGCTAGTGACGTACAGCGGAATGTATTTTGAAGCAGTCTGCTCAGAACGTGATTTTTTTTTCTCTGGACGCGATAAGCGCAGTTTTGATGCTCTTTGGTCAAATGTTTTAGCAGACGATAAAATTGGACATCGCAGAGTGGCTCTAGCGGAGTCCATTTGGAGGAGAAGGGGGGTGGGGAATTACTTTTCCAAAATCCTCGTCGTATAATTGTGAGTTTGATGCCCTCCCCACGAGTCATTCAATAGAAGAAATTTGTTCTCCTGCGCGTAGGGTTTCATCACATCAAATACACTATACTGAGCGTTATCTCGATTGCTTCCGGTGTAAGTAACGTAGAAATTGAAAATAAAAAGTAGTTACCGGACAGGGAATCGATGCCAGGATCCTCAGATTGCAATTCTGTACTCTTCCCGCTGCTCTAACTGCCCCCTGAAAACTACGCTAACACAAAGGGCTCATGTCTCGCCCGGCCCGGGTAAAAATTATATTTTTTTCATACGCGTGACCACCTGGAACGTCCACTTCTGTCTCTTTCATTCCTAGCCGAGCCCTGAATGTGCAGCGAATTCGGTAGATATCGGTGGTGACGAATTGGCGCGGTACCCTAGTAAGAGTGAAATAAAGCAGAGTCAGCAAATTCATAGAGCTCACTAATGATGAGCATGATTATTAAAATGGACTGCATTTGTTGGAATGCCTGGCAGTGAAGACTCAGAACAATATTCCTCCAGCGGCGCAGACGTGAAATAAAGGGTTTCCATGATTTGTCGAACTGGGAATTCTCCTCTCGGTTGAGTAGGCTGTCTGCTAATCGTGTTTGCGCAGCTTCCTGAACTACTGAGTACCGATAGGATGAGGCTGTGGCCTGTACCTCTACGTCCCCGTAGTCCACTGAATGGCCAGTGCGAGTACAACGTTGAGCCGCTGCAGAACGCTGGTCTGTCGCTGTTGACCTGTGCACCGCTCTCCCGTTATGCGTATTGTTTGTCCTACGTACCTCTTACCACAACGACAAGGCATTTTATTTTTGCCCGCTTTTATTGAAAGTAGACCATTTTTCACAGATCTCAGAAGAGATGCTGTCTTGGCCCGTGGCAAGAAGATCACACGTACTTTATGTACTTTATCATTATTCTGGCAGTTTGGGTAAAAACATTTCCCACAAACGGCAGAAAAGCCGTAGATTTTTCCATCTCTTTCTTCTTGCTTTTTCTTTGATTGGTCTGACGTTCTCGCTTGTAGAATCCTATAAATTTGACGGTTAGTGCCTCCATTTTCACTGAGTACGTTTTCGAAGGGTACCAGTTCATCCTATAGGCTGTCAGCGTCGCACATTACATATGCCCTACAGCAGGGTTGAAAGTTTATCACCCGCAATACCATAAGAAGAAATAATAATATCCCAGACGCTCCCATGCAAGATGATGAACTATTCTATCCGCTGGAAAAAGTGCAAGTAACACATTGTCATTACATCGTTTGCACGAAGTATTATAGTAATACGAACTCCTGAAAAACACTGGGGAGAACATAATATACACAATTTATTTCAAGCTACATTAACGATCCTCTAAAATGAATTTTCGATCATATACAAAAGAAACTCCGCCTGAACAGTCCATGAAGGCCCAACAGTACCGACGGGCCGCCGTGTCATCCACAGCCGGACGGAGTAGCCATGCGGTTCTAGGCGCTACAGTCTGGAACCAAGCGACCGCTACGGTCGCAGGTTCGAATCCTCCCTCGGGCATGGATGTGTGTGATGTCCTTAGGTTAGTTGGGTTTAAGTAGTTCTAAGTTTTAGGCGACTGTTGACCTCAGAAGTTAAGTCGCATAGTGCTCAGTGCCATTTGTACCTTTTTTTTCATCATCCTCAACCCACAGGCGTCACTAGATGGGCATATGAAGTGCTATGTGGTCCTGATTTAGGTTTCCCATGATTTCCCTAAATCGCTTCAGGCAAATGCCAGGATGGTTCCTTTGAAAGGGCACGGCCGACTTCCTTTCCCATTCTTCCCTAACCCGATGTCACCGATGACCTCGCTGTTTGGCCCCGTCCACCAAATGAACCAACAATTTAGGCCATTAGAACACAACGTCAGTGTCCCTCTTCCTCCCCCAGTAGCCTTGCAAAATTTACTTTTACTATACTGCTAGTCACCACTGCAGCGTTCGACTACAATAGTTTCTCTGTCATATGGTGTTTAAAAACGACCGATTTCCAGATTTCACGAGCACCAAAATTGTTTCTCGTTCTCAATTATTAACAGCCTCGCGAAAAATTGTTGTGTTCTTTACGTCAATAAATTGGTCGTCTATTAATCGGAATTTAATATTCGTTGCCGTTCACTTATGCCTTCATTCAGCTTCCTAGACCTAGTGCTACACTGTATTAGAACCTTTACTAAGCAAGACTAATCCATTGTCATGACCATGGACAATAGTTCAGCCCAATAACAAGATATCAACGTTTTATTATTTAACGTTATTGATTTACTCCTCGTTCCGAATAAGACAACTAAAGAAAACCTGTTTAGTGCACGTCTGTGAATTGAAGATGTAAGAGGTTCTTCAGTATCACCCATTCAATGATCTACCTTCAAACAAGACGTTGACCATTATTATATGTTTAGTTTTCATTGAGTCTCACATCACATCTATACTTCTAAATTAGTACTCATCTTGTTCGGACGTTGTTGGTCTCGTTTCTTCCATGGAGTAGGTTGTTGGTCCCAAGTCCTTGTCCTTGTATAAAGGAATGTTAAATGGTCAAGGAATTGTTATTCCAGTAAATGCGTTATCTGTACTTAGAAATAGATATGTTCTTCGGTATTTCCACACTCAGCAATAACAGCATACAATACTTGTGCCTTCAGGACTACTAGAGAACAATATCAAGTCCCATTACAATAACTCTTCCAGTAAGGACGTCCATTCGAGAACACATTCTGGCCAGATCTCTGTACCTCTCCCTCAACTAACTTGAACAGCGTTCTCAAGCAAAAGTCAAAGAATTTATAACACAATCGATAATAATAGTTGCCACAACTTCGAAACAATTAATAAAATATATTTACAAGTACTCAAATGAAATGTTTCAACATTAACTTAAGTGTGCAGGATATGACTATTTAAATATGGGATAACTCATTTTTGTCGGCCGCGGTGGCCAAGCGGTTCAAGGCGCTTCAGTCCGGAACCGCGCTACCGCTACGATCGCAGGTACGAATCCTGCCTCGGGCATGGATGTGTGTGATGTCCTTAGGTTACTTAGGTTTAAGTAGTTCTAAGTTCTAGGGAACTGATGACCGCAGATGTTAAGTCCCATAGTGCTCAGAGCCATTTGAACAAATACTCATTTTTATGAAAGTGACTATATCGAAATTATTCTAATAAAAGTGAAAAAATCGATATCCACTTTTATTATTGTGCTAATGATTTGATTGGATTACAAAGGGGACACTAAACTATTCGGAGGTCAAGACATCAACGACAGAACTCATCGTAGATTCGTGTGAGCCAGTATGTTACACCTCCCTGTCGGCTCCAAACGGGAGGACGTGGTCAATTCTGAGTACGAAAGTCCAACGTCGGAAACTGTTGAAAGAATTGAACACTATATTTCATAAGCATATGAATTTCGTGTGTGTGTGTGTTTATTTGCAAGCTGTTGAGGATGTTCAGATGTTTGTGAATTCCTGATGGACCAAACTGCTGAGGTCATCGGTCCCTAGACTTACACACTGCTTAAAGTAACTTAAACTATCTTATGCTAAGAACAACACACACACCCATGCCCGAGGGAGGACTCGGACCTCCGGCGGGAGGGGCCACGCAAACCGTGACATGGCGCCTCAAACGACGCGGCCACTCCTCGCGGCTATTTGCAATGTAATTTCGACATTATATTAGAATATAGTTTGGACAATATACAATATTCAGGCGTGATCTGGTTGTAGAGCCGTTATTTGAATGAAGGCTCACCGTGATCTGTGGGTAAGGGAAATGCACTGTTTACCGTTAAATCAACATCACAACAAGCGCAGGCGGCTCGCACATTTGTGTGCAGATGAATTAATTTGGACATTGCATACATCTTTCTGAGTTAGCTCCACGTATTGCTCACTTGAAATTGGCCATTGTGTCCATAATCAGTTGATCCTCTTATTTCAACCAAATAAAGGGAAGCTTACTTTTATTAAACGCTCGTTAAACGGAAGATGTCTGGTGACCATAAATAGCAACAAGGTTTTTTTTTCTTTTTCAGATTGCGATTTTCACTCTGAAGCGGAGTGAGTGCTGACATGAAATTTTCTTGCAGATTTAAACTGTGTGCCGGACCGAGGCTCGAACTCAGTATGTTTGCCTTCTGAAGGAAAGTGTCTACCGATTGAGCCATGCAAGCATGACTCACGAGCCCTCCTAACAGCTTTATTTCCGCCAGACTGTGAATAAGCCATGTCTCCACAATATCCTCTCTTCCAGAAAGTCATGCAAGTGTCATAGGAGAGTTTGGAAAGTAGAAGATGAGTTACTGGCGGAAGTAAGGCTGTGAGGAGGGATGGAGGGTCGTGCTTGAGTGGCTTAGTCGACAGAGCACTTGCCCACGAAGGGCTGCCCGGTACACAGTTTTAATCTGCCGGGAAGGTTCCAAGATTTCTATTAGGTTCTTTACGTTCCATCAAATTACGTTCTTTAAATAAGTACTAACCTCTAACCGTCGCTTCCGTCGCGGTAAGTTACAGTTGGACATATTCCTCTGTAATGGCCTCCTCCCTCGTTCAGTAAAGTTATTTTCCCTTCCTCCAATAGGTTAAGGTGACAGTGCCTTCAGCTCACGAGCTTTGTATGCTGTCTTGGTACTAAGCACAATGTTTCCAACAAAAGACAAGTATGTTGTCAAGATCCAGTTGATAGTGCAGAAACATCTTGTCGCTCCTCGGTGGATGTCTTCACTGCGACACGACGGTAAAACAGCCTTATACACCAACTATTACAGGCATAGTAGCAGGTCAGAAGATTCCCAAAGGCGTTTTTGTACAAATGCAAACAATATTGTCGGTGCTTTAGAAACAAATCCCACTGACTTTTTTTTCCAAGGATGGTTGGGTTGTTTGGGGGAAGAGACCAAACAGCGAGGTCATCGGTCTCATCGGATTAGGGAAGGACGGGGAAGGAAGTCGGCCGTGCCCTTTCAAAGGAACCATCCCGGCACTTGCCTGGAGCGATTTAGGGAAATCACGGAAAAACTACATGAGGATGGCCGGACGCGGGATTGAACCGTCGTCCTCCCGAATGTGAATCCAGTGTGCTAATTTTCCAAGGATGTTTGTATAACTTCGTTTCTCAGTGTTATGTCGAACTGTGACGTCATGCTGTTGCAACCACAGCTGCTTGTTCTAACGTAACCGACATGTGGGTTTTTCAGACGGTCCGTTTCCTACAAGCCGATTTCATTTCTGCAAGTCGTCCACACGGGGCTCCCAGTGACAGAGCACTTTTGCGTCCGATAGCGGCGCTGTTGTACGCACCTGTTCGCGTACTGCAGATCCGGTGAAATGTCACATAACGCCGCTGAAGGCCAACACACGACTGTTTTACTCTTTTTGCATGGTCATCATCATAGATATTCGTCATGCTTGACGTAAAGTTTGCTGCTTGTGAGTTCTTAGATAACATAAAATAGCTGCAAGATAACATTTTTCCACAACTGCCTGCTGTAATGGAATAGCTTTCTGAGACACAGGAAGCCGTAAATGCCTACATATTTTGCGTCATGATGTTCCGTTTGCATCCACTGCCATACTACCCAAACTCGATAATGTTTAAACTTTCCTATGAAAAGGTCAAGTGGTGAAATGAACATCATCCCAACTTTTAGGCAACAACAAACGACAGAAGAGAACGCCATACACATGGAATCAGTCTCTCATGGTGAAACTCATAGCAATACGCACATATAAGATGGCAATGTGTGTACTCCAGGTATAAAAGGACAGTGCGTTGACAGAGCTGTCATTTGTAGTCAGGTGATCCCTGTGAGAAGATTTGCGACCTGATTATGGCAGGATGACGGGAATTAACAGATTTTAAACGCGAAATGGCAGTTGGAGCTAGACGCTTGGGACATGCCATTTCGGAAACCGTTCAGGAGTTCAGTATTCCGAGACTTGCAGCGTCAAGAGCTTGTTGAGAATACCAAATTTCAGGCATTATATCTCAACAAAGACAACGCGTTGGCCCACTGCCTTCACTTAACGACCGAGAACAGCGACTTTTGCGTAGAGTCGTCAGTGCTAATAGACAAGCAACACTGCGCGAAATAACCGAAAAACATATCCGTAAGGACAGTGTGGCGTAATTTGGCGTTAATGGGCTATGGCAGCAGACAACCGACACGAGCGCCTTCTCTAACGGTGCGACATCGCCTGTGGCATCTCTCCTGGGCTCATGACCGTAATGGTGTGCGGTGTGTTTACGTGAATCACAGACTGGAAATGGTTATGTTCAGCTACTTGGAGAGCATTTGTAGCCATCTGTGGACTTCATGTTCCCAAACAACGACGAAATTTTTGTAGATGACACTGCACCCGGTCGATTAAGAGGTATCCCATAACTCTTGTCACCTCAGTGTATTTACAGAAGATTGGGATACGTTGTAGAAGCCAATCTCGGGAAAGGTTAGTAGTTCTTGTTCTATGGAAAAATGGAAATGAGCATATGACATTGTGGCTGGGAGACCCCATCCGGAGAAGTTCGGCCGCCAAGTTCAAGTCTTATTTCAGTCGTCACCACACTGGGCGACTTGCGCACCAGTAATGAGGATGAAATGATGATGAGGATAACACAACACCCAGGCCACGAGTGGAGAAAATCCCCAACCAGGCCAGGAACTGAACCTGGGCCCACTGCATGGGAGGCAAGCAGATAACCACCCAGCTAAGCAGGCGGACTGTTCCTGGGAAATTCTGGACCATGCGAGGCAACACTGCCCTTAAAACTGCCCTCGCAAGGGGCGAAGTAACTAACATTGATGTGGATGCGGACAGGACATCCGACCTCACGAAAGACGGCGACATCGGCACACGGGAGCAAGGTGGTAGACGTGTTTTGCGCCCTGAGCACTGTCTGTCGGCTTTATCTGGCTCGCAGACCACACACTTTCTGTGCGAAAATGGATGCGATTAAAATAACTGCATAAACTCTGTTAGCGACCGGAAACGAAGAGTGGAGAAAATCACAAAGACAATTCTGGTTTCGTCGGTGGCTTGAGCATCAAATTTCTGGAAGAGGATTACTACATAACGCTGTACATCGATCTGAGATACACACTAGTAGAAGTTACTCGTTAATTCAATTGAATTTTCAGCCCATTTTCGTTTTTATGTTGAATACAGTGAAGGCACAGTGTCTAATGTCAGTTTATATGCCAGTGTCATTTGGATTTTCGCTCCTCCCAGATTCCATAAAGCCCTCAACCCCTAGAACACCACACACTCAAACTGGCCTTCCGTATACACCTTCCAATCCCCATGCGGATCCTTTATGACCTCATCCCCTTCCCACATCTTCTCCTTTTCCTCGAACGTATTCGCACCCTGTACATCGTTTGCTGACTTGATCCCCCACCCCATGGTGTCTCCTATCCTCTCTACCCCCAGCCTGTTACCGCGCCTTTACCGTTGTGTGCCGACCTCTCTCCATCTCCACACCCTCCACCTCCTTTCCCAGCGCCTGCTCCTACTGCATGATGAGCTCCACACTGATCTCTACCCCTCCTACCAAAACCCCACCTTCCCCCCTCCTACTCCTCAGTGCTCCCTCCCCCCTCCTCTTCCCTCCCCTTGAGCGGTTTTCCTCCTTCCTCCACCCCCCTCCCTTTCCCATGCCCCCTTCTGTGTCTCTTCACTCCCTCCTGATTTACCTTCCCTCTCCATCTCCCACCCCACCTGTCTCCTGCCTCTTGGTGCACTCCCCAATCCCCTCTTTTTTCTTTTCCTCTCACCCCTCCAGCCCCCCTCCCCCACTGCATCTCCCTCTCCCCTCATTTTCCCTCCTCTCTGGGGTCCTCTTCCTCGGAAGGTCCCTCCCGGCAGTTTTTATTCTTCATGTGTGCTCCATCGCTTACAGTGATTTTTTAAGTGTGTCTCGTTCTGTGTGGTTTTATACTATGGCTGACTTTTAACTTGTGCATGTGTCTCCCATGTATTTTAAGTGCTCCCCGACTCGCTAACTGTGTTCTTTTAATTTTAGGTCGAATTCTTTTTTAGCTGCCCCCCCCCCCCCCCTCCCCAATGAACATCCCGGTGTCAGTGTATCCTTTACCTCCAATTGTCTCCACTTATTACGTTTTTATGTCCCCATTTTGCCACCTTTTTTGTATAGTTTCCTATTTTTATTTCATTGTAACGTCACTCGGCTGAAGAGCGGCGGATTATGTCCATATGGGGCAAGGGAATGAAACCACAATACAGAAAAAAGAAAAATCAGTTTGCGCATATATAATTTCCATATTTTTGATGCTGCACTGACCACTAACACACTGAAGTAACGAATTTCGTCCATTGGTTCCAAGATCATGATTCGTTGCGTAATTTCATCAAAATGGGAGAAAAGATTCTTTGAGAACCTGCTCACCATCGTAAAACGATATTTATTGGTGAAATACAAAAATGAGCCTGTCATAAGCCCAGGTATTGATATATATAAACTTCAGAGTGGATCTTGTGTTTACTTTCAGACAGAGACTGGCAGTCACGTTCAGATTTCTGTTCACCAGGGAATCATTCCAGTTGTTGGCCTTTCCAATAATAGCTGCAGAAAATAGATCAATTATACCAAATAACATCGACTTTTGAGATAATTCATCTATCAAACGAAAGAAAAAGACCTAAAGACGTAGGACCTTTAAGGAAACATAAGGCGAAAAAATATTTTGGTAGGAGGTGGTGGACAACTAGAACCTGCACCATCAGCCATCACCACTCTGAGCGGGCGATACTATCAACATACTATCAACTATGCTACAGCCCCAACTTAGCAAGCGTATACCATACACACTATCTAAACACTGTATCTATAAATGTCATTATTTGAAACTTAATATGCAATTCATACCAAAAAGACGTGATTTTGATAAATCATCATTCTGCCGCAGCATTGAAATGGTATACGTTCGTAGCACGCAAGTTATAACAATAAAAGCGTCTACTACAGACAGGCTTTACCTACCGATCCATAGTTTCCTATCTTTTTATTACAACAAATCGTAGCTAACGATGCATTTTCGAGGACTCCTCAATTCTCTGAGGCTTTGAGACAGCTTATATTCATACTACGTAGTCCACGAGAGAGAAAACCGACCAAATACCATGTTTACCGCCGTACAGTATGGCAGCTCCAATGTTGTGCTTGTAACATGAGACGAGGTCGCATCTCACTGGCCACATTCTCCTCCACTGGGCAAAAATCCGACATGCCACATACGTTACTTCACGCTTCGCAGTGTAGTGGAACGAGGAATTCCAATGCTGTGACGTCACCAGCTCCTCAGCCGTGTGCATTTTCACATCCCGTGGGAGGACGGCTTAAGATTTATCTTAGAAGATAGCTTAAAGAAACGCAAACCTACGTTTATATTATCTGCAGTTTTACAGAAGTCTTCCGACAGTGTTGGCTTGAATACATTCTTCAAAGTTCTAATGGTAGCAGGAATGAAATACAGGGAACTAAAGATCATATACAGCTTTTACAGAAACCAGATTGTGGTTATTTGAGCCTAAGGACATGAAAGGGAATGAACGGTTGAAAAGGGAGTGGGGCAGGATTGTAGCCTATCTCGGTGTTATTCAATCTGTTCATTCCGTAAGAAGCACAGGAAGCCTAGGAGAACTTTGCAAAGGGAATTAAAATTCAGGAAGAATTAATCTAAACTTTGAGCTTTGGCGAAGACATTGTAATTCTGTCAGAGAGAGCAAAGGCTGGCTCTGAGCACTATGGGACTTAACATCTGTGGTCATCAGTCCCCTAGAACTTAGAACTACTTAAACCTAACTAACCTAAGGACAGCACACACATCCATGCCCGAGGCAGGATTCGAACCTGCGACCGTAGCAGTCACGCAGTTCCTGACTGAGCGCCTAGAACCGCTAGACCACCGGGGCCGGCAGAGAGCAAAGGACTTCGAAGAGCAGTTGAAAGGAGTTGATAGTGGCTTGAAAAGTGATTACAAAACGAGCAACAACGTAAGTGAAACAAGATTAATGGAATCCATTCGGACTAAATCAGGAGGACGTGAGGGAATTAGGTTGGGAAATGAGACACTGAAAGTGGTACATGATTGTTGATATTTGGGCAGTAAAGGAACTGCCGATGGTCGAAGTAGAGGGAATATGAAATGGCGACTGGCTACAGCAAGAAAAGCATTTCTAAAAAAGAGGAATTTGTTAACATCAAACATAAACGTTAGTTTTCGGAAGTCCTTTCGTAAGGTATTTGTCTTGAGTGTAGCCTTGGAGAGAAGCGGAACGTGGACAATAAGCAGTTCAGAAAAGAGGAGAATAGATGTCTTTGAAATGTAGTGCTAAAGAAGAATGCTCGAAAAGAGATAGCTTCATCGTGTAATTAATGAGAAATACTTAATCGAACTGGGAAGAAAAGAAATTAATGGCACAACACCACTAAAAGAAGGGATCGGCTGATAGGACACTTTCTCAGGCATCAAGGAATTGTCAACTTGTTGTTGGAGGGAAGTGTGTGTGCGTGGGATGGGGGAGTAAACATTGTAGAGTTTGATGAACTGATGAATACAGTAAACAGGATCAAATTGATGTAAGCTGCAATTGTTATTCGAAGGTGGAGAGCTTTGCACAGGATAGACTAGAGACGAGAGCTGCATGAAGCCAGTCTTCGGACTGAAGACTACAACTATTTATGTTATAGTAGTTTCTGCATAGCGATTTATGCCCAGTTTCACTGCTAAACATAAACATTTGTAAACTCAGCAAGATCTACGAAAAAAGTTTACTGTCGTGCAGTGACTTCAAATTAAATAATTTGGTTGTGCATGTGTTGGGAAGTAAATTTTGCTTTTCTTAATTCGCACTAATTTTCTTTAAAGAATGATGACTATTCGAGCAGTTAGTGCGACGTTTTCCAAGTTAGAAGACTGTTACGGAATTTGCACAACAGACTATACTCAGCCGGCCGGAGTGACCGAGCGGTTCTAGGCGCTAAAGTCTGGAACCGCGTGACCGTACGGTACCAAGTTCGAATCCTGCCTCGGGCATGGGTGTGTGTGATGTCCTTAGGTTAGTTAGGTTTAAGTAGTTCTAAGCTCTAGGGGACTGATGACCTGAGAAGTTAAGTCTCATAGTGCTCAGAGCCATTTGAACCAAGACTATACTCTTTACGTGAATTACGATAGGAACAGATGCTCGATGTGAAATATCATTGATATCGGAAGATTGTGGAATAAAACACTAGTCACACACTTGTCTGACAGTTCTGCACATTGTCCATAGCTCCTTGTTTTTACATAACTGTCACCGTTTAGTTTTTAATACGAGCACTGTCTGCGAAAATTACATAAAACAATTTGGTATCTTCCCATAAATCGAGCAGGTTGGACAACGTTCATAACAAAACGAAATGTTGTTACTGTCACTTCGGACTCTCATTCCGAAATTTGGAAATTTCTAGTAAGTGCTATGGGATCAAACTACTGAGATCATTCGTTCCTCAGCTTATACACTACTTAATCTAACTTAAACTAAATTACGCTAAGGGCAACACACACACCCATGCTCGAGGGAGGACTCGAACCTCCAACAGGGGTAGCCACGCGAACCGTGACAAAGTGCCTCAGGCCACGCGGCTACCCCTCGCGGCACTCTCATTTGAATAATGCTCATCCTTATTGTACTTTCACCGTAGAAGTTGTGTTTGATTGCTTTTGCGGCATCGTTGTAATCGATGGAGCTTGAAATAATATGAGGGTCACTCCAAAAGAAATGCACACTATTTTTTTAAAAATCCATCTTTTATTCTACATGTTTGAAAGTTTTACAGTGTGTAGATACAGCCTTTAGGAACAATATTTTCATTTCTCCACATAATTTCCATCCCTCTCAACTGCCTTACGCCATCTTGCAACCAGCGCCTGTATACCCACACGGTAAAATTCTGGACCAAGCTGTTGGAGCCACTGTTTGGCAGCGTGCACAAGGGAGTCATCATCTTCAAACCTTGTTCCACGAAGAGAGTCTTTCAGTTTCCCAAAGAGATGATAGTCACAAGGAGCCAGGTCAGGACTGTAAGGTGGGTGTTTCAGTGTTGTCCATCCGAGTTTTGTGATCGCTTCCATGGTTTTGTGACTGACGCGTGGCCGTGCATTGTCGTGCAACAGCAAAACATCTTGCTTTTGCCGATGTGGTCGAACACGACTCAGTCGAGCTTGAAGTTTCTTCAGTATCGTCACATATGCATCAGAATTTATGGTGGTTCCACTTGGCATGATGTCCACAAGCAAGAGTCCTTCGGAATCGAAAAACACCGTAGCCATACCTTTTACAGGAGGTGTGGATTTGAATTATTTTTCTTGGGTGAATTTGCATGATGCCACGCCATTGATTGCCTCTTCGTCTCTGGTGAAAAATGATATAGCCATGTTTCATCACCTGTCACAATTCTTCCAAGAATTTCATCTCCACCATTCTCGGGATCTTCCAAAAGTTCGCTGCATACCGTTTTTCTTGTTTCTTTGTGAGCCACTGTCAACATCCTGGGAACTCACCTGGCACAAACCTTTTTTAACGCCAACACTTTCAGTGTTCTGCAAACACTTCCTTCCCCCATCCCAACGTAGCGTGACAGTTCGTTCACAGTGATGCATCTGTCAGCAGTCACCAATTCGTTAACTCTCTGCACATTGTCAGGAGTGTGTGCAGTACGAGGCCTGCCGCTGCGAGGACAATCCTCAATATTGCCATGCACACGTTCATCACGTAACCTGCTTGGCCACCGACTACCTGTACTGCGATCGACAGCAGCATTTCCATACACCTTTTTCAACTTCTTATGGATGTTTACCACTGTCTCGTTTTCACAGCACAGGAATTCTATGACAGCACGTTGCTTCTGACGAACGTCAAGTGTAGCAAAAGACCTGCTGTGACGGCGCCTCCCACGGGAACAGGTTGAACTAAGTTTGAAAACAAGCGGGAAGGATGTATCTACACACTGCAAAACATTCACACATTCAGAATGAAAACTGTATTTTTACAAAAACAGTGTGCATTTCTTTTGGAGTGACCCTCGTACTTCAAAGTAGGTACATACTGTACAGGCGTTAATCTGTAGCATCTCTTTCTTACATCGTTGTTATAGAGTAGGAGCTAAGAGACTGCGTTTGCACAAACAACACGCTAAGGCGGTAGTTCAGCCAAGTAATCCATGCAATAGGCAACATTGGGTCTATAATTTTTTTTTTTTTTTTCCAGAATGAGATTTTCACTCTGTAGCGGAGTGTGCGCTTATATGAAACTTCCTGGCAGATTAAAACTGTGTGCCGCACCGAGACACGAACTCGGGACCTTTGCCTTTCGCGGGCAAGTGCTCTACCAACTGAGCTACCCAAGCACGACTCACGCCCCGTCATCACAGCTTTACTTCTGCCAGTACCTCGTCTCCTACCTTCTAAACTTTACAGAAGCTCTCCTGCGGACCTTGCAGAACTAGCACTCCTGAAAGAAAGGATATTGCGGAGAAATGGCTTAGCCACAACCTAGGGGATGTTTCCAGAATGAGATTTGGTAGAGCACTTGCCCGCGAAAGGCAAAGGTCTCGAGTTCGAGACTCGGTCCGGCACACAGTTTTAATCTGCCAGGAAGTTTTATTTTCATTTGTTTGTGTAACTTTAAACAATTGCCTAAAATGGTAAATGGTACTGACAATTTAAAATCGAAAACACAGGAACTGGACGAATATTCTACCCCAGCCACACCTTTCCCATGATTTACCTGCAGAAACTGCTA
This sequence comes from Schistocerca piceifrons, assembly GCF_021461385.2. Classification (NCBI taxonomy): domain Eukaryota; kingdom Metazoa; phylum Arthropoda; class Insecta; order Orthoptera; family Acrididae; genus Schistocerca; species Schistocerca piceifrons. Next base: position 555,281,041 of record NC_060144.1, read on the forward strand.
AAACAAATTTCTTCGTAGCTATTTACGTACTGCCAACGGCCTTGCCACAGTGCTCACACCGATTCCCGTCATATCACCGAAGTTCGCTGGTGTCGGGCTCGGCTAGCTCCTGGATGAGTGACTGGCCGTGGCTGCCGGGCCCTCGTCGCAGTCAGGCTGCACTCAGCCCTGGCGAGGCCAACAAATTAAGAAGCTACGTGAGAGGGAAGTAGTGGCTCTGGTCACGAAAACTGACAACGGCCGGAGGGATGGTGTGCCGACCACATGCCTCTCCGTATCCGCATCCACTAATACCTATTGGCTGAGGATGACACGGAAGTCGCTCGGTACCATTGGCCATTCCGAGGCGTCTTTGGACGGAGTCTGCTTGCGCACACATTTTCGGGACGTCGACATTCCTCATACACTACTGGTCATTAAAATTGCTACACCAATAAAAAATGCAGGATTTAACGGGTATTCATTGGACAAATATATTATACTAGACCTGACGTGTGATTACACTTTCACGCAATTTGGATGCATAAATCCTGAGAAATCAGTACCCAGAACAACCACCTCTGGCCGTAATAACACCCTTGATACGCCTGGGCATTGAGTCAAACAGAGCTTGGATGGCGTATACAGGTACAGCTGCCCATGCAGCTTCAACACGATACCACAGTTCATCGAGAGTAGTGACTGGCGTATTGTGACGAGCCAGTTGCTCGGCCACCATTGACCAGACGTTTTCAATTGGTGAGAGATCTGGAGAATGTGCTGGCCAGGGGAGCAGTCGAACATTTTCTGTAGCCAGAAACGCCCGTACAGGACCTGCAACATACGGTCGTGCTTTATCCTGCTGAAATGTAGGGTTTCCCAGGGATCGAATGAAGGGTAGAGCCACGGGTCGTAACACATCTGAAATGTAACGTCCACTGTTCAAAGTGCCGTCAATGCGAACAAGAGGTGACCGAGACGTGGAACCAATGGCACCCCATACCATCACGCCGGGTGATACGCCACTATGGCGATGACAAATACACACTACCAATGTGCGTTCACCGCGATGTCGCCAGACACGGATGCGACCATCATGATGCTGTAAAAAGAACCTGGTTTCGGTCGAAAAAATGACGTTTTGCCATTCGTGCACCCAGGTTCGTCGCTGAGTACACCATAGCTTCTGTCTGTCATGCAGCGTCAAGGGTAACCGCAGGCATGGTCTGCGAGCTGATAGGCCATGCTGCTGCAAACGTTGTCGAACTGTTCGTGTAGATGGTTGTTGTCTTGCAAACGTCCCCATCTGTTGACTCAGGGATGGAGACGTGGCTGCACGATCCGTTACAGCCGTGCGGATAAGATGCCTGTCATCTCGACTGTTAGTGATACGAGGCCGTTGGGATCCAGCAAGGCGTTCCGTATTACCCTCCAGAACCCACCGATTCCATATTCTGCTAACAGTCATTGCATCTCGACCAACGCGAGCAGCAATGTCGCGATACAGTAAACCGCAATCGCGATAGGCTACAATCCCACCTTTATCAAAGCCGGAAACGTGATGGTACGCATTTCTCCTCCTTACACGAGGCATCACTACAACGTTTCACGAGGCAACGCCGGACAACTGCTGTTTGTGTATGAGAAATCGGTTGGAAACTTTCCTCATGTCAGCACGTTGTAGGTGCCGCCACCGGCGCCAACCTTGTGTGAATGCTCTGAAAAGCTAATCATTTGCATATCACAGCATCTTCTTCCTGTCGGTTAAATTTCGCGTCTTAGCACGTCATCTTCGTGGTGTAGCAGTTCTACTGCCCAGTAGTGTATTATTATTATTATTATTGTTATTACTACTGAAACATCCCGGCAGATTAAAACTGTGTGCCAGATTGGGTTAACCTAAGCGCTCAGATGTTCAAATGTGTGTGTGTATTCCTAAGAGACGAAACTACTGAGGTCATCGGTCCCTAGACTTACAGACTACTTAAACTAACTTATGCCAAGAACAACACACACACCCATGCCCGAGGGAGGACTCGAACCTCCTGCGGGAGGGGCCGCGCAGTCCGTGACATGGCGCCTCAAACCGCGCGGCCACTCCGCGCGGCGAACCTAAGTGTCTTGCCGGGGAATGCGCTTCACACTGAGACATCCAGGCACGACTCACGACCCACGTCCATAGCTTTACATCTACCAGAATATGCTACTAAAGTTTTCTTTATGATTTTCATGCTGGAATATGAAAGTAGAATTAGTGTGATCCATAGTTTTATATTTATAACTATTGATTTTAATAACGTCTGGATGCACTCTGAGGTATCTGGTATCTATTGTTATTGACACGGTGTTCCGATGACCCAAAAGCTAAACTTCTTTTTTATTATTTTCACACTGGAATGTGAAAGTAGTATTAGTGTCCCACAGCTTTATGTTTATAACTTTTATCTTTTCACTATATCTGGATGTATTTTGATGTATCTGTTACCTAGTGTCATTGAGACTGTGTTCCAATAGCTCAAAAGCTAAATAAATGTGTATGTTATTAAAACGTGTTTTTTAGCATATCGTAAGTTTAGCTTGCAAAACAGTCTGTTTACAATATTCTTCCGGGTATTTTCCAGCTTTATCAAGCTTTTATATCGAAGACTGGCAGTGTATAAATTGCCTCGAAAACAACAATCAATAGGCAAAACTGATAGAAATAGTAATTACTACATTTTTTGCTAGTTTGTAAAGTGTTCCGTACATCTTATTCCACCATCTTTCGGGCGTATTCGGAATAGTGTTAATTCACCGTCTGATATCGTGGCTGATAACCGTATCTGATAGCCATGACTGATAGCCATCTTCAAGGTGAGTCGCTGGCAGAATATAAACCACTTGACTTAACACGTGGAGTAGGATCACGAGTACGACTGAGATGACTATGCTAACAACAAGAGTGTCAAGTCATAGATAAAACTTCATGAGTCTCACAAAGGGACCGCGCCTCTTCGTCATCACCGTTTTCGCTTAAATTTATGGTACATGCACGGCTCGGCCAAAAATGGAAGTGACAGATGTGGGTGCTACAGATGGCCAAACGTTTAGAAAAGAGTAGCATTTTTGGCGCGAATCGGGTGAGACACGAGCCGGTTATGCTATCGTACTTTCTCCGCAGCAGTTGGCGCAGCGGGAAAGAGTACTGAACAGTCAGCCGAGGGCCGTGGGATCGTTTCTCTGTGTAGGAACTTATTTTTGTTTTAAGTTTTTATGTTCCTTACACTGCAAATAAACCTAAATAATCAATCACTCACACACTCACTCACTGATCATACCGGACTCGAGAGTCCATTACCGCAGCAACGTATTTTCGCCATCTGTCTCTGTCTTGGGCTATTTCCTTCCATTCACCTTCAATACCTAGGCTCATGAAATCATCCTTCACATTGTCCTCCCATCTACGCCTCGGTCTCCCCACTGGACGTTTTCCCTCTAAGTGCCCTACCAGTACTCTGCGCGCTGCCCTACCTTCATCCATTCGAGCTACGTGACCCGCCCATCGGAGCCTACGTGATTTAATAATGCTGAATATGTCAGGGCTTGAATAGAGTTCGTAAACCTCTTAGTTACGCAGTTTTCACCACGCTCCGTTAATGTCATCCCTTTTTGCTCCGAAAATTTTCCTCAAAATTTTGTTTTCAAATACCCGAAACGGCTTTTCATTTTGCACAGTGAGAGACCAAGTCTCACACCCATACAACATAACTGGTAGAATAATAGTTTTCAATATTCTAATCTTTAAATTCCTAGACAGTATCCGTGATGAAAGTAATCTATTCAGTGAGAAGTAGCACGCATTTCCCGTCCGTAATCTCTTCTTCAGTTCGGATTCAATCTCATTTCTCTAAGCCACGCCTAGATACTTAAATGTGTTCACTTTTTCAAACTGCATGTCTCCAACTCTTAACATTTCCTGGTCTACTGCTGTTGGCATTCTAGTAGTAGCCAGGTATTTAGTTTTGTCTTCACTTATCCTTAGATCTACACCTTCACTAGCCTTGATTAACGCATTCGCATTTGCTGTAACAAATTCTTTCCTATCGCTAATGATGTTTAGATCATCTGCATAGCCTAATATCTTAATATTTCCATTTAACTACACACCCTCTGAATTATCTGCTGCCATTCGTACAATATATTCTAGGACTAAATTAAAAAGTAGCGAAGACAGGGCATCTCCTTGCTTAAGTCCGTTCTTTATTACAAATTCTTCTGACTCCAATTTCCCCACGCGTACTCTACCTTTTGTGTTTTTCAAACTCGCTTCTATAAGTCTAACATATTTCTTTGGTATTCCAAGTTCCAAAAGAATTCTGTACAATTTTGATTGCAATGCTGAATCATATGCTTTTGTAAAATCTATGAAAAGATTATGAAATGGTTAATTGTGTTCCCACTTCTTTTCCAAAAATTTGACGCATGGTGAATATTTGGTCTATAGTTGATCTGTTCCTCCCAAAGCCAGCTTGGTAATCCCCCACAATTTCATCTGCATGTGGTGTAAGCCTGCTTAGCAGAATATTCGAGAAAATTTTGGAACATAATAGTAAAAGCGAAATCCCTCTATAATTACTACAATCCGTTTTGTCGCCCTTCTTAAAAATTGGGATCAGAATCAACTCCTGCCACTCTTCAGGTATCATCTCTGAGTTCCATACTTTAGTTATCACTTTGTGAACTACTTCCACCAATTTCTGTCCCCCATTTGTACTAGTTCTGCAGTTATGCAATCTGATCCTGGTGTTTTACGGTTTTTCAATTTGTTGATTGCATCTCTGCTGTATGTATTTCGTACGCCTGCTCATTTCCTGCTTCCTGGTGTACATTTAATACATGCTCAAAATACGCGTTCCATTTACTTAATATAGCACTGGGGTCTGTCAGTATTCCCCCGGCATCCTCTTGAAGTGCAGTTGTCTTAGCCTTGAACCCCTTTCTATAACCATTTATGTCTAGGTAAAGTTCCCTAATGTTTTTTGTTTCACTGTTTGTTTCCATTTTTTTAACTTGATTGTTCAAATAATCCCTCTTATTTGCCCGTGGCCTACGACCAACTTCCCTTCTCATGTTCAAGAAGTCCTCTCGTTTTTTGTCTCCCATTCTATTCCAATCTAATCGCGCTTTTCTCCTTTCCTCTACCAATTTCTTGCATTCCTCACCAAACCACGATTTCCCCCTGTTCTTAATTGTACCTATTGTGACCTTCGGTGCCTCTTTGATATTATTCCTCACAGAGATCCACTGTTTATTTACATCCTCGTCTTGATCTTCGTGTGTCCTGAGAGCATCAAACCTATTTGAAATTTCTATCATGTACCTTCTTCTAAAGTTTTCATCATTTAGCTTGTCAGTGTCGAACCTAACAAGTTCTGCATTGTGACACCTTGATGTTGCTGTAGATAGCCGTTGGTGAACTTTGGCACCTACAAGAAAATGATCAGAATCGCAGTCTGCTGCCCTGAAAGTCCTAACATTTTCTTTACTAGTGTGCCAACTCCGATCTACAAGAACATGATCAATTTGGTTTCGGGTGTGTCCATCCAGAGAGACCCAAATTGCTTTATGAATGTTCTTCCTTTTGAAAGATGTGCTCTCAGCAATCATGTCTTTTGAAACAGCAAAATTAACCACCCTTGTGCTATTATCATTCGAAATGTGATGCAAACTTTCTTACCCAATTGTAGGCCGGAATGCTCCCTCCTTCACTGACTTCGAATTAAAATGACCTATGATTAATTTTGTGTCGTACGAGGAGAACTCATCAACCTAAATAATGCTCACTGTATTGTATTTGTTGACATTTTCATAGAACAAAGGGCAAAGGAAAGTGTGGGATTGCAATTAAATTTCCAAAAGGGGTTGTAAGGCGTGCACGAAAACTTCGTATATAAAATTAGACACTTATTTTTTTTGCAGTTGATGATTTACACATTCTGGACTAACGTTCATCGTAAAAACAGGGAAATCAGCAATTTTCTCGGCGTCTTGCACTCCTTATAAAGCCGTTACATTGTTCTTTTACAGTTGCTATAAAAAGACACTCGGCTTACATTCCTAGAAGGTTGTCTCTCATCGCGTAGTTTGGCGGCAAACCACACGTAGCGCATCATTTCGCCAAATATTCTTGAGAATAGCTAGTGACGTACAGCGGAATGTATTTTGAAGCAGTCTGCTCAGAACGTGATTTTTTTTTCTCTGGAGGAGATAAGAGGAGTTTTGATGCTCTTTGGTCAAATGTTTTAGCAGACGATAAAATTGGACATCGCAGGGTGGCTCTAGCAGAGTCCATTTGGAGGAGAAGGGGGGTGGGGAATTACTTTTCGCAAATCCTCGTCGTATAATTGTGAGTTTGATGCCCTCCCCACGAGTCATTCAATAGAAGAAATTGGTTCTCCTGCGCGTAGGGTTTCATCACATCAAATACACTATACTGAGCGTTATCTCGATTTGCTTCCGGTGTAAGTAACGTAGAAATTGAAAATAAAAAGTAGTTACCGGACAGGGAATCGATGCCAGGATCCTCAGATTGCCGTTCTGTACTCTTCCCGCTGCTCTAACTGCCCCCTGAAAACTCCGCCAACACAAAGGGCTCATGTCTCGCCCGACCCGCGTAAAAATTATATTTTTTCCAAACGCTTGACAATCTGGAACGTCCACTTTTGTCACTTTCATTCCTAGCCTAGCCCTGAATGTGCACCGAATTCGGTAGAAATCGGTGGTGACGAATTGGCGCGGTACCCTAGTAAGAGTGAAATAAAGTAGAGTCAGCAAATTCATAGAGCTCACTAATGATGAGCATGATTATTAAAATGGACTGCATTTGTTGGAATGCCTGGCAGTAGAGACTCAGAACTATATTCCTCCAGCGGCGCAGACGTGAAATAAAGGGTTTCCATGATTTGTCGAACTGGGTACTCTCCTCTCGGTTGAGTAGGCTGTCTGCTAATCGTGTTTGCGCAGCTTCCTGAACTACTGAGTACCGATAGGATGAGGCTGTGGCCTGTACCTCTGCGTCCCCGTAGTCCACTGAATGGTCAGTGCGAGTACAACGTTGAGCCGCTGCAGAACGCTGGTGTGTCGCTGTTGACCTGTGCACCGCCCTCCCGTTATGCGTATTGTTTGTCCTGCGTACCTCTTACCACAACGACAACGAATTTTATTTTTGCCCGCTTTTATTGAAAGTAGACCATTTTTCACAGATCTCAGAAGAGATGCTGTCTTGGCCCGTGGCAAGAAGATCACACGTACTTTATGTACTTTATCATTATTCTGGCAGTTTGGGTAAAAACATTTCCCACAAACGGCAGAAAAGCCGTAGATTTTTCCATCTCTTTCTTCTTGCTTTTTCTTTGGTTGGGTTGACGTTCTCGCTTGTAGAATCCTATAAATTTGACGGTTAGTGCCTCCATTTTCACTGAGTACGTTTTCGAAGGGTACCAGTTCATCCTATAGGCTGTCAGCGTCGCACATTACATATGCCCTTCAGCAGGGTTGAAAGTTTATCATCCGCAGTACCATAAGAAGAAATAATAATATCCCAGACGCTCCCCTGCAAGATGATGAACTATTCTATCCGCTGGGAAAAGTACAAGTAACACATTGTCCTTACATCGTTTGCACGAAGTATTATAGTAATACGAAATCCTGAAAACCACTGGGGAGAACGTAATATACACAATTTATTGCAAGCTACATTAACGATCCTCTAAAATGAATTTTCGATCATATACAAAAGAAACTCCGCCTGAACAGTCCAAGAAGGCCCAACAGTACCGACCGGCCGCCGTGTCATCCTCAGCCGGCCTGAGTGGCTGTGCGGTTCTAGGCGCTAAAGTCTGGAACCAAGCGACCGCTACGGTCGCAGGTTCGAATCCTGCCTCGGGCATGGATGTGTGTGATGTCCTTAGGTTAGTTAGGTTTAAGTACTTCCAAGTCCTAGGGTCTGATGACCACAGATGTTAAGTCCCATAGTGCTCAGAGCCATTTGAACCATTTTCATTTACTTCCTCAATCGCATTGCACATCGCGAACTGTGCACTGACAAGCGGTTATGAAAAATGGTAATATACTATCTTGCACTGCACATAGCAAGTACGATTAATTAAATTTGATTTTTAACAGTCACATCATTATTCCTGGTAGCAATAAGTTGCGGAGCAGATGAGCGTTCAGTGCCCACAGGTAGGCCAATAAATTTAAGTACCACCAAAGTTCATGTTCCAATGTAAGGCACGGTGTTTGGCAGAGTGTATTTGTGAAAATAATATCAGTATCACTTCAGAAGTTTTGCACCAATAAAAGATCTTGTGAATTTTCATGCAGTTTTATCAGAAAGTCAGATGCGTTAATTTTTATGTTCATTTGCTGTTTAATTACAATAACAGTTCCGGTACAGTGATTTTTTGTAAGACTAACGATAAAGATTAGTAATATTCAGGGTCAACATTTTTAAATGAGTATTTTTGTTTTGCACTGAGATGGCGTATGTAAATTTCATTGAAAACGGATTGCCCTCTCACAGACCAATTGTTTGATGTACGGGCTAGTGTGTATCTTGCATCGTGTAGCGAGATTCTCAAATCTCCCTTTAAAAATAAATTTTCCCATAGTTACAAACTTCACATTGACAAACACGAGGTTCAAAAAATAAGTTGCTTCCAAAAGTGATCGTCCGTTTTCCGTGACCAACGAAATGATGAGGAAAACTATCCAAACAATTCGTGGTAACCGTCTTTTCAGGATGTATCATTTGTTGGACAACTATTTGCATGTTTCTCGAATTGTAAGTAGTTTGTTGCCAATAGTTCTGTGCTCGTTGGGTTAACAGTCATGTGGTAGAATTATATTCAGAGGGAGTTAAGTAACTCATGAAGAGATATGATAAATGCTTAATTCTGACTGGTGATTATGTAGAGAAGTAATGCAAACATCTATTGTAAATCCCCACTAATTCCTTCCCTTCCCGACAAAAAAATAAATAAATAAAAAATTGAAACGTATGTGAATTCCTAAGGGACCAAACTGCTGAGGTCATCGGTCCCTAGACTTACACATTGCTTAAACTATCTTACACCACACACACCCATGCGGGAGGACCCGAACGTCCGCGGTAGGGGCCGCGCAATCCGTGACATGGCGCCTCAAACCGCGCGGCCACTCCGCGCTGTTTCCCTTCCCCTCCTATTCACCTGTAGGCCGGAAAGGTTCCAGATGGTAAAACCATAAAAACATTGGTATAGGTTTAAATGTTGATGTGTCACTTAATAATCGTTCTTCCATTTACACTCTTGAAATAGCTAACTAATTCGTATGAGCATGAAGATTTATTACGTAACTGTCTACAGATGTGCCTTCTGAGCGGAGATTTAATTCACACTCAATTTTTTCCCAAACATGTTTAAACATCCGATGACTCGTGACTTCATCTACTCCGAGGCTCCCCTTAAATCCAAGCACCGTGCCCCGCTCAAGAAGTGCCTCAAACAAACAACAATGCAACACAAAACAAATGTTTGACCATGTAAAAATGTCCTTTGCATTAAAATGACTCTTTCATGTATTTTTTAAACATCATTAACATTATTATAATATTCGCTGTAGAAACTTTTTTTTATCATTTATATACGGCGACGAGGGTTCTAACTAATAAAAAAATTAATTCTTTTTAATTTTACTATTCACGCTTAAATATTGTACGTGGTGGGAGATTATGATTACTTTTATATAGCTATAACAATGAAATCCTACACGAAGCTGAAATGCGGTCGTACTGCACCTTTTGTTCACAAATGGTTATCAAGAATACTTTCTTTCGTATGAAATGCTAATGACATAAAACACTGTAATATTCCATAATTTACTACGTAAAAAGTCTTAAACTTAAGAAAAGAGGGGCCACAGGCTACAGAAACTTCATACGCCTAATGATTACGCGACTAATCCAGAATTACACTTCGCAAAAAATTCTGTATCTTCACAGGCCGACAACGAATAACATACATATCTGTGTTGCGTACAGGGACACAACAATTTAGAAACCTGCTCAGTTTGCTTTCTCAAGCTTACATAATGAGTTACGCTAAATTCTATCTCTTTGATCGCTTAAAAGGGTATTAAAATGCGGTAGTGTATTCATCAAGTTTGTTAAATGTTTGAATTTGCATTGCAAACTTCAACGCATTTAATCCAGTCGCACATTTTTGTGATATCATTACATATCTTCTGAACTCTGGCTACTAGCTATACTCAACGATAGTTAGTGATCACAAGACAAATATTACAGACTAAAAATACACGCTTTGTAACAAACATAGGTAGGAATTTATTAGAAGAAATAGTTATTAACGAAGGAGAAAGAAAAGGACGTGGCACTCTGCTATTCATTCTGTTATTTACAGTGACTTCACTCTTTGTAAATGAAAATGTAATATAAACAAAGGAATTAAGATTACAAATGTTCTTCTGTTTGCTGATGATATCGTTAACATTCAGAAGAATGAGAAAGACGCATAATGTTACATTTCAACTTAACTACTACGTCCACGGTTTGTTAGGTTCATTATTACAGCTGCAGATAACTATTTTAGAAAACATTTATGTGATCCCGACTTTCTATAATTCGGGCTAGGACTGGCCCCAATTATACAGGTTTCGCTGTAGTTTTAAGACTTTTCTACTAAATTGGCTGAACAATTTCAATATTTCATTTATATCTGTAGTTCTCTGTAGGGAGCTTCCGATAAGTATCGTCGTTCAGCAGCGCACAGATTTTCGTATCATAGTCCTCGAACTCCATAATTACGGCGGCATTGCCCTTCTCAGGGGGAAGTACCACAATGCTTTCATCATTACGTAGTGCTCGAAGGCCGTTGCGCTCAGCCCTGGTTATGTTGGATGCTCGTAACTTCGCCTTTGTCAGTATAAAGCTGGGTTCTCGCCGTATTTCGTCCGCTATTTCATGTGGGAGATTGTGGACTGCCTGTTCAACAGCCGGCCGAAGTGGCCGTGCGGTTAAAGGCGCTGCAGTCTGGAACCGCAAGACCTCTACGGTCGCAGGTTCGAATCCTGCCTCGGGCATGGATGTTTGTGATGTCCTTAGGTTAGTTAGGTTTAACTAGTTCTAAGTTCTAGGGGACTAATGACCTCAGCAGTTGAGTCCCATAGTGCTCAGAGCCATTTGAACCTGTTCAACACCGCTTATTACTTCACAGACAGGAATGTCCCTCGGGGAAGGTGCGAAATTAAGTCCTTTCTTAAGTGCCGACATTGCACCCGCGTCTATATCTCTCGCCGTCAAGTTGATGACGGTACGTTCTGAAGATCTGTGGTCCGCACCATTTTGTTGTTGCGAAAGGCGGCCGAACTTTCCTTTCTGCTTCTCTGTAGTTCTTTTCTGTGCTGACGTCTGTTGAGATAACGTAGCAGCGTCGACCCATTCCCAGTCCAAAGCTGTGAGTGTTTTTGATAACTGCAGGTGCAAGGCCATAATAGGACGTCCATTTGCATCCAGCTGTTGCCTTGTGTTTTGAATCCTTTCTAGTAATAATGCAAAGCTGGCATGACGAAAAGACACAAGATCAAATCAATCTTCAGGCCTCCAACGAAAATCAGCCAATTACTGAGACCAGTTAAAGGCGCTGTAGGTCTCAGAACACCTGGAGTCTACGGAATACCTTGTGAGTGTGGCCAGAAGTACATCGGACAAACAGTGCGCACTGTGGAACAACGCAGGAAAGAACATGAGAGGTATTATCGCCTACGCTATCCAGAGAAATCTGCGTTAGCTGAGCATGCGTTAAAAAACGGTCACCACATAAAATTTGGCGATACCTCTGTCGTGGCTCGCACTAACGGCTTCTGGGACAGTTTAATAAAGGAAGCTACTGAAATAAAAATTACCACAAACACCCTGTATAGAGACTGTGGCTTGCAGCTCAGCACTGCGTTTGATCCAGCGATCGCGTTCTTGAAGAGGGCACATCGAACGCTGACTCAAAACATGCCCATATATGGCAATTTCACGGGCACCAGTGACGTCACAGCCGGCAGCTAGCGTATATAAGGGCACACCAACAGCCCACTGGCAGTCATAACACTTGACAATGGCCAAGAAGTGCTTGGCCGAAAGCTCGTGCAATTTTAAGCAATTGACACGGTTGGAAACCCGAGAACATTTTATTCAATGTTATCACCGCGAGACTCTGCATTCATACAGCTTCAAATACCGGTTCTCTAAATTTTTTCAATAGTGTTCCCCGAAAAGAACGTCGCCTTCCCTCCAGGGATTTCGACTTGAGTTCCCAAAGCACATCCATAGAACTTACCTGTTGTTCGAGCCCACCAGTAACACATCTAGCGGCCTGACTTTTATCCGGCCTGGTGGGGATCCCAAACACGCTAGCATTTCTATAGAATAGGTCGCATTAACACTGTACCATAATTCTCCCAGTAAACTGAAGTCGACCATTATCCTTTCCTACCACAATCCTCATATGTGCGTTCCATTTCATATCGCTTTGCAAGTTACGCCCAGGTATTTAAAAGATGTCACAGTGTCAAGATGGACACTGCTAACGTTGCATCCGAACATTACAGGTTTGTTCTTCCTACTCCTTCGTATTAACTTACATTTATCTACATTCAGAGCTAGCTGCCATTCATCACACCAAGTAGAAATTTTTTGTAAGTCATCTTGTTTCATTCTATAGTGTTTCGACCACGACAACTTACCTTACACACTGTATCATCAGCAAACAACTGTAAATTGCTCCCCACCCTGTCCGCCACATCACTTATGTGTATAGAAAATAATAACGGTCCTATCACACTACCCTGGGGCACTCCTGACGGTACCCTTGTCTCTGATGAACACTCTCTGTCGAGGACTTCATATTTGGGTTCTATTACTTAAGAACACAAACATTAACCAGCTACATGAATATTTTCTATCGTATCATGCTCTTATAGTTGTTGGTGTGTAGCACTTAAGTTATGTTGTTTTTGCGACAATTACGTGCTGGGACATATAATCTGACTGTGGAATTAAATAATGGACACAACACACAAAAGGTTTTCTATAAAATTTATTTCTTTTTAGTTTACAAAAATGAAAGCACAAACAAATTCTGAAAGAATATTCTGTCCCAGTCATCCAGCTACCTTTTGTAATTCACTGCACAAAATACTGTAACAAATTGTCTTTGGCCCTGCTCATGCACCCAAATCTAGTACGGAAGTATGCTTCACGCTTCAGACTTTAACAACAGCTTTCCCTAGGTTCTCTCCTTGCAGCATGCCAACAAAGGCTTTGGGAGTGTTCTGGAAGCCGTCGGTGACAGTCTCGTGGTACTTGATCTTCCCCTCCCTGATCCACTGCATCAGCTGTCCGATGCCCTCTCCCCAGCGGTCGTGCCATCGGATGTACATGAATCCCTCCATGCGGAGCTGCTTGAATATGGCTGCGTGCTGGATGATGGTAGCCTTCGGGAGATTAGACTCGTTGTATCCAGATATCGCGCCGCACACGGAGATGCGACCGTACTCTCGCATGCTGTTGATGATTGCGCTGCTCATCTCGCCGCCCACGTTGTCGAAGTACACGTCGACGCCGTCAGGTGCCGCCTGCTTCAGCGCCTCTGTGACGTCATTCGTCTTGTAGTTAAATGCGTGATGGAATCCCAACTCCTCTTTCAGCCACTTCACCTGCGGAAGAGAGGCCAGTTATATCGCTACAAGAGGACGTTTTCACATTGTGTAAATAAGTTACAGCTAATTACTATAATGACATCCACTCCTGATTCGGCTGGCTGGCTCTGAGCACTATGGGACTCAACTGCTGAGGTCATTAGTCCCCTAGAACTTAGAACTAGTTAAACCTAACTAACCTAAGGACATCACAAACATCCATGCCCGAGGCAGGATTTGAACCTGCGACCGTAGCGGTCTTGCGGTTCCAGACTGCAGTGCCTTTAACCGCACGGCCACTTCGGCCGGCTCCTGATTCGGATTTTCACTCGTTTTCCCAAATCATTCCAGATGAACGACACAATTTTTGCTACAAATAGGTCATAATTAGCACTTCTCCTCTGCAGCTTTAATAGATATCTGATTATGGTGGCATATGTTTATCATACAATAATTCTTGCCTTGCCTTTCATTTTTATTGGAATGGTAAAACTGCGTTGTTTAGTGTCTTATTATTTCAACTACATTCTTCCTTCATTAACTTCTGAATAGATTAGTTTTTGGAGGGGGTTCACCTTCACAAACACCCAGTTTTACCTTTTCTCCTGTTTACCACATATGTTTCGCTGAATATTGAGAATCATCAGTGGGCCTTTATTTTATTTCTATTAAACAAGAAAAATTGCTCTTTACTATGTACTTGTAAACATATAAATTTGGGTTTTGAATACAGTATTTACTATTTATATGCAGTGGTTTTCCTGGGTTTTTATGTTTTTTTTATTGCACTTATTTTCTTTCGCGGCTTGTCTTTTGCCACCAGATAGATCTTAATGTGGAAAAGTTATTTACTTCGAAATTTTACGCCTGGGATGTTATGGTCGACCTAACATTAACTAATTCTATTTGGAAGATTTGTGTGCATGCATGCATGCATGTATGTGTGTGTGTGTGTGTGTGTGTGTGTGTGTGTGTGTGTGTGTGTTTTTGTGTGTGTGAATGGGTGTGGGTTTTATCTATTTACTTACTTTTTTATCTAATCATTTATTTTATTTTCATTTATTTCTATGTATTTTCTTTAAAAAGATGTGTGTGTAAGGGAAGGGGGGGGGGGAGGGGGAGCTTATAGGTCGGTGTTGTCCGATAGTTCTTTGAGGGCGGGGAACACACTTCCATTATAGAGACCTCTGTATACATCTATTATTTGTTTGTAAACGAACACAGACAGAAGAGCTTCAACCTCAAGATGACAACTTCTGGATCTGTTACTCGACGCTCTATTCAATAGCTAACAACAGATTCCGGTACATCCTTGTAACTAACCACTTTTGTTTATATTACCACCAAAAATTTCGTATAGGTGGCGATGAGATCAGATCATTAATGTGGAAAAAATGTTGCGTCGCTGCATGCTTCCCCGTTCTGTATTACATTTCTATTTTGTATATTTTTGTCGATATTTTAATTTCAAAGAAAGACAGTAATAAACATAAGATCTCCCGTTTACAGTAGACGTTTGCAGTGCAAGAACACACAGACACAGCAGAAGTACGAGTACTGTGACATAAGTCAAGCCTGCGATGAGTACGTACAATGAACTGTCTGTCGGGGTTTTGAAACAACCACAGAGTGTAATTTTTCTGAATTTAATTACGCAATTATCGTTAATGAAACATAACTAGTCATTTTTTTCTACTGTCCTTAGCGGGTCAGTGTTACACTGTGGCCTTGAAACAATGATAATGCGCCAAGACTCGACCAGATAGTACGAGGTTAGAATATTCGTGAAGAATGAGATTTCGAGCTTTAAAATTAGCTGTTGTGCTTGAGAGACTGAGTGCAAACGGTTTATGGTTCATCAGTACAGTACGGAGTGAAGACACGTGAGTACTGCTCATCAACATCTATCCTTGAGACGTCTCCAGAGAAGAGTGGAGGCTGTGAACGCACGCCCAGTTTCATTCTCTTTTTCTTATTTTTCATATGTATATTCACCGATAGTAATACAAATACGACACTTCATCTCTCAAGCTCTCTTTATACCGGCCAACCAAACAATATGCTTTTGTACGAGTGACACATCATACAATTTTTTGAAAATAGCCAACATAATCTCGTTGAATGGAGGTGCGACCTTAAACATCTGATCAAAAGCATCCAGATACCTATTAATGGACATTAATATGGGAGGTGTCCACCCTTCGCCTTTATGACAGCTTGAAACCTCCTAGGGACACTTTTAGTGAGGTGTGTATTTGTGAAGAAACGCCATCCCATTCTTCCTCAAGAACCGAAACGAAAGAAGATTGATTGATTGATTTTAACAGGAGAGCTAAAACAGCTTAGGTCTAACCCGCCACTGCCCGCACCGAAACTAGGTTTATCGTGCGGTATCGCTCCCTGTCTATCTAGTAAAGCCAACCAGTGCCCTTAAATAGTGCAAAGAGTCCCTCTACCAGTTTTTTGTTAGACACAATTTCTTCAAGTCTAGTTGTCCCGAAGATTCTGTATCTTTTACTCTCCAATGCCATGCATTCAAAGATTAGGTGTGATGCAGTTTCTTCACCCTCATCACAGATCCTTCATTTAGGGTCCTCTTCCATTGTACCCATTGTGTGTAGGTGTTTTTTGAAGTTCCCATGGCCGATCATCAGTCCAGTCATGAGTTTGATCTCTTTCCTGTTCAATCCCAGGATTACAGAGCTTCTTTTAAAACATGGCTTGGGCATCATTACCTTACCATGTTTTTGTTTATGGACCATGGTCCAATATCCTACATGCTGTTTCCTAAGCCAGTTCAGTAGTTCTAATTTGATCATAGCCTTGATGGTTTTCAAGACAGGTTCCGGTCCAATAAATGGAGTTGTTGCCCCCATCCTACCCAATCTATCGGCTTGTTCATTGCCACAGGTCCCTGAGTGGCCAGGGACCCACACTAGGTTCACCCTATTGCTTCCCCCTAGCTCCACCAGAGCCCTGTGGCAATCTGCAACAATCTTAGATCTTGTTGCAGGAGCTGCCAATGATTTCAGGGCTGCCTGGCTGTCTGAATAGATGTAGATGCTACGGTCATTGTAGCACCTACTCATATTCTCCTCCTCACATGCCCTAATTGCAGTAATTTCGGCTTGGAATACAGAGGCCAGCTTCCCTAGAGACATGCTGCTCTCCAGTCTTGGTTGAACCCCGTACAACCCTGCCCCGACGCCTTGATCTGTTTTCGACCCATCGGTGAACCAAACAATGTTCCTCGTACGGTGTCGAACTGTTTTCTTCCACTGCTCCCTACTTCCAATTATTATGTTGTAAGGCTTGTCGAAGCAGTTCGGAGTTATTATATAGTCGGCGGGCATTTCCCTGGCCATACCTATTTTTACCTCACTCACTACGTTAGTGTGTGATTCTGGATATCTGAATGAGACCCAGTTTTGGCCATTTTTAAGTCTGTATGCCCCAGCTGCTGCCTCCATCTTAACCCAAAGGTGAAGTGGAGGCATATCCAGCATGGCTTCCATTCCAGCGGTTGGTGTGCTGCTAATTCCGCCCGTTATGGCCTCTCCCAGATGTTATTCAATTTATATATTGAGCAAGCAGTAAAGGAAACAAAAGAAAAAATCGGAGTAGGTATTAAAATCCATGGAGAAGAAATAAAAACTTTAAGGTTCGCCGATGACATTGTAATTCTGTCAGAGACAGCAAAGGACTTGGAAGAGCAGTTGAACGGAATGGACAGTGTCTTGAAGGGATAATATAAGATGAACATCAACAAAAGCAAAACGAGGATAATGGAATGTAGTCGAATTAAGTCGGGCGATGCTGAGGGAAGTAGATTAGGAAATGAGACACTTAAGGTAGTGAAGGAGTTTTTCTATTTGGGGAGCAAAGCAACTGATGATGGTCGAAGTAGAGATGATATAAAATGTAGACTGGCAATGGCAAGGAAAGCGTTTCTGAAGAAGAGAAATTTGTTAACATCGAGTATAGATTTAAATGTCAGGAAGTTGTTTCTGAAAGTAATTGTATGGAGTGTAGCCATGTATGGAAGTGAAACATGGACGATAAATAGGTTGGACAAGATGAGAATAGAAGAATGATGAAGATTAGATGGGTAGATCACATAACTAATGAGGAGGTATTGAACAGAATTGGGGAGAAGAGGAGTTTGTGGCACAACTTGACTAGAAGACGGGATCGGTTGGTAGGACATGTTCTGAGGCATCGAGGGATCACCAATTTAGTATTGGAGGGTAGCGTGGAGGGTAAAAATCGTAGAGGGAGACCAAGAGATGAATATACTAAGCAGATTCAGAAGGATGTAGGTTGCAGTAGGTACTGGGAGATGAAGAAGCTTGCACAGGATAGAGTAGCATGGAGAGCTGCATAGAACCAGTCTCAGGACTGAAGACCACAACAACAACAACATGGTTCATATACATCAGTATTTTCTTCTTAACAAATAACATAGACCACAAAAACAACATGGCTAAGCAGGTCAATCTCTGCACCTTAGCAAGCTCTTTAGCAGCAACCCGCTGTTCTACCTTCTTTCACCCCACTATGACCCCATATGAAATCCTAGGTCTAACCACTGTGGTGTATTTCCAGTGCATACCCCTGGGGCTTAGGCCCCAGTTTTTGCGAGAAGTCCTCCTAGTAACGAAAGAAGATAGTGAAGTTGGACAGTGGGATCTGGTGCGAAGTCGACGTCCTAACGGTGATTCACTAAGCTCAGATAGGGGCTCTGGGTAGGCTAGTCAATTTTAAGAACGTTATTGTACACAAACCATGGGCTCACGGACGCTGCTTTGTGGCAGAGTGTAGTGTCACGCTGATACAACATTCATCGTCTCCAAACTGTACCTTTACTGTACACAGTATGCAATATTGCAGAATGTGTTCGTATCCTTCCTCATTTAGTGTTTTCTTAAACCCAATAAGGGGACCACTCCATAACCATGACAAACACCCCAGTAGCATAAAATCACTTCCTCCGCATTTTACTGCTCACAGAAACGTTCTCCAGGCATCCAGCAAACCGGAAACTTCCCACGGAATTGTCACAAGGTATAGTGTGATTCATTACTCCAAATCATCAGTTTCATCCACTATCCAGTGATGTTGTTGTTTACAGCTCTCCAAGCGTCACTTTGTACTGACTGCAGAAACGTGTGGCCTATAAGCAGCTGCTCGATCACTGTACCCCATGTTTGTTAACTCCCTGTGCACAACCAATGTGCTGGCCGTACTGCTGGTAGCACTTTGGAACTGACGAGTGAAATCTATCGCTGATTTCACGCGATTTTTATAACCACATTCCGCAATATTCGATGGTACCTGTCTCTCAGTGTGTGAGCCCTGCCTGGTCTCGGTTTACTGTGGCTGTTCCATCGCTTTTCGACTTCAAATTCGAAGTAACAGAGCTCTCCCGACTGATAAATCCTGCTGTCGCTGCTTCTCTCCCCACTTCCTTTTATACTGGCACGTCTGCCTCTAGCGACATTTAGTCGTCAATTTCCCATTACATAGAGGTGTCCGAATACGTTTGACCAGGTAATGCACATGTCTCTATCTACACTTTGTACGAGGGTTGCCAGACATTAATGCACCGCATTTCTTTTCTTCATCAATTTTTTATTGGACATAATGAGAATTACACTCACGAAAGAATGGTGTTTTATCTACATACCCTATTTTTTCACGTAATCTCCATCCCGTACTATGGTCTTCCTCCAGCGCAAAACGTCCTGTCGGTTCCAGTCCTTGTCCTGGTGACGGAGCCAGTGCTTCCCTGTGTGAATCACCTCCTCATTGTCCTCAAAGTGTCTTCCACGAATGGCATCTTTTATTGGCCCAAACAAGTGTTAAGCCCGAGGGGGTAGGTCAGGGCTGTAGGGTTGATGGAGTATCACTGTCCAACCCTGTTCTGCGATGCGTTCAGTAGTCCTCATACTTGTGTGGGGCCGAGCGTTATCGTGTTGCAGCAAAACATTTGCTGGATTGTTGTGGCGCCTAAGTCGCCGGAAGCGCGTCTTCAGTTTTGTTAATGTGTTGACATATGCTCCTGAATTAATGGTACCGCCTCTTGGTATCATATCAATGAGAATCACACCTTAACAGCCCCAGAACACGATGATCATGATCTTACTGGCGGAAGCAGGTGCTTCGAATTTTTTCTTCTGCGGGGAAAGAGAACGGCGCCATTCCATCGACTGTCGTTTTGTTTTGGGCTCAAGATGGTGAACCCAGGTTTCATCACCTGTCACAATCTGGGACAAGAAGGCCTCCCCCTCAGCTTCAAAACGTTGCAGCAAATCAAGACAAAATGTTTTTTTCCGTGCGATTTGTGATCCACCGTTAGACACCGCATGACCTATCTTGCACACGCTTTTAAATATCCAAAAATGCGGATAATTGCATCCACACTCCCTTTGCTGATTGACAGATGCAGCGCCAACTACCGAGTCGTAATGCGTCTGTCCTCGTGAAGCCGGCCGGTGTCGCCGAGCGGTTCTAGGCGCTTCAGTCTGGAACCACGCGACTGCTACGGTCGCAGGTTCGAATCCTGCCTCGGGCATGGATGTGTGTGGTGTCCTTAGGTTAGTTAGGTTTAAGTAGTTCTAGGTTCTAGGGGACTGATGACCTCAGATGTTGAGTCCCATAGTGGTCAGAGCCATTTGAACCATTTGTCCATTTGTCCTCGTGAATGACAACATCAGCTCGCTGCAACATGTCAGGTGTGACAGCCGTGGATGGTCTCCCCGACCGCTGCAAATCGTCGAGCTCCACCGAACCACCTTCTGATGACCTCACCCTCCGTGCCCAGCTACTAACTGTACTCCTGTCGACAGCAGATGCTGCATAGACTTTGCACAAATGTTTGTGAGTATTCCCCACTGTTTCTCCTCTACAGTGAGAAATTCAATGGCGGCACGTTGCTTGTAACGTGTGTCACCCTCAGACGCCACTTTGAAACTGTCCTGCTGCTACGCTATCTGTCGGAAGTGACAGATACTTGGCGCGCTCACTCAGGAGACTTCAAATAATACATACGTAAAGTTTCCCATTCGTAGCATTGTTTTCAGCTGAGATAAAAATGGGATGCATTACTTTCTGGGCAGCGTTCCTATGTCTGAAGAATGTAAGGATTTTGAGGAAAACTCAGCAGTACTTACGAACAAGTGTCACTGATGTGATGAGATTATGCTGCACTGACCTCACCTGCGTCTGTTGTGTACATAGTTCCACGTAGTCAGCGCATACACAACTTTCCCACTAGAGCGCGCCCTGCTAAGCACAACAGCGCAGGCGCAGCGCTCGTCCATCTCCGCACTACGAGATGGCGCTGCCATAGAGACGGACCAAATTCTGCTTCCGCAGATCCGTGTATTAATATGTAACGCAGCCAATGAGATTGCTGCTAAAGTAGAACTTTTGCTACTCGCGGATCACACTCCCGCAGTGATACATGAATGCGCGTGGTATTATAACGAGTCTACAGACCTCCAATTAGTCAGTCTGCATTTGTCTGCACTAATCTGTACCAGTCTGCATTAGTCTGTACCAGTCTACATTTGTCTGTACCAGTCTATAGTCAAGTTTCAGTCTGCGCCTAATAAGATTACCATATTCCTGTACATAGCCATGAAGATAAATGTATACACACTTTTGTCAAGTATCAGAGATATATGTGAGAATAAGACTAACGTACCAATACCAAAGGAACTTCAGATTGTCAATTGTAAATGGCATCCAGAACCAAGTTAAGTAATTTTTATGTTTGTTACTGTTTTAATAAATGTGTGTGAAAATTAATCAAGTTCTGTTTTAGGTTGGTCACCGTGAATCTGCTACTCTAAGCGTGCAAGTGGCATTTCTATCGTCCGACCTAACGTCAGAAGATAAACACGCCACGATAAGACCACGAGACATATTGCTGACACTCAACTACTTCGTTAGAGCGACATCTCAAATAATCTGATGGTGTGTGTACTGAAGGTCTTACAGTACGCACACCACAGCGTCATAGGTGCAGGAATCGCAAATGGAAGCGGTGTCTTACCTTAGCGTCTGATCCCGCGAAACCAATTACTTTGCACCCCTTGAGGCGCGCTATCTGCCCGACTATGGACCCCACAGCACCTGCTGCCCCACTGACTACGGCGACCTCTCCCTCCTTAGGCTTGCAGATCTCCAGCAGTCCAAAGTAGGCCGTGATTCCAGGCATGCCCAGCACACCCAGAGAGAGGGAGAGGGGCAGCTCCCCCAGGTCTGGCACCAGCATGACCGGCGACATGAAGTAGGGCGCATCCGGCCCCACGTCGGCCACGGTGCGGTCGCGCCACCCCCAGTAGCCGACCACGTACCGCCCCACTGGGAAGTCCGCAGCACGGCTCTCCACGATGCGGGCCACCTGTGGCCAGAGATTAGCACACATACCTTTAGAGACAGCGTAAACTGTGACTTCCTGGCAACAGTGATTTCTGTTAATTGCAATAACTGGTATATTTAGTAGTGTTTTGTTACGGTTTTGCGAATTCACAACCTGTATCCCTCCACAATGGAAGTGAAACATGGACGATAAATAGTTTAGACAAGAAGAGAATAGAAGATTTCGAAATGTGGTGCTACAGAAGAATGCTGAAGATTAGATGGGTAGCCTCTGCCAGCTCTACCTTCTTCCCAGAGTAGCCCCCATTGATATTAATAGCTCCCCATCTCATTACTATTTGTTTGCCAAGTCGTATCTTAGGAGTCCCTGGTTTGTCAGTTAGAGGTGGGACTCCGTCACCTCCAAAGGTCCGAGGCATTTTGCTCTGATTGTTGCCAGCATCATATTTAAAGTACCATGGAAGCAGGTTGCTAGCCTTACTTGCCCCGAGTCCCATTGAGTTTTACCCCTAACGGCTGAGGGACTAACCAGGGATTTCGTAGTCTTTGCCGTATGAGCACAAAGGTGACCACGACTCAGAATATGTCCGAGATGCCCAGCCTTATTCCAAAGTAACTGGTATCCCGACTGTCGGGACCACTTACTTGGCCACTCATACGTTGCCCGTGGTTCATGAACTAGAACATGACTACAGGAACCCACACCATGAACCACCTTTGTTACATATTAGAAATAAGCATGTGATAATATTATTCTCGTCCATCATCGCCTGTTAGCAACTTAAATCTGCCGCGTGGTCAGGAGCGTCTTGCCACGGTTCGCGCCGCTGCCCCCGTCGGAGGTTCGAGTTCTTCCTCGGGCATGGGTGTTTGTGTTTGTCCTTAGCGTAGGTTAGTTTAAGTTAGATTAAGTAGTTTGTAAGCCTAGGGACCGATGGCCTCAGTAATTTGGTCGCATAGGAACTTACCACAAATTTCCAAACTTAAATCAAGTAATAAAAAAAAAAGATAAAAGTGAAATACGAGTATCTGTCAAAATGCCTGAA
This sequence comes from Schistocerca piceifrons, assembly GCF_021461385.2. NCBI lineage: Eukaryota > Metazoa > Arthropoda > Insecta > Orthoptera > Acrididae > Schistocerca > Schistocerca piceifrons. The sequence continues at coordinate 555,304,179 of NC_060144.1, forward strand.
AAGGCTTTTATCTTTCAAAAAATTGAACTCGTTCATGTACGACATTTTTTGCAAAGTTTTATCATCTGTCATGACCCAAAAGAAAATTGATTCATTGACTTCAGCACAGCAAATTGTTTTTATTTTATTTTTGCATCGGTGGTGAACAGAAACAGGGGGTGCCAATGGAAAGTCAGTGATGTTATTTGTGAGCGTGTATGTGTGGACTTGTGTTCTTCAGTATGGCGTACCTGTAATAATTTTGTCATTCGCAATGGTGTTCTTCTGTCAGGACAGTAATTAGTGCGAGTTAATTAGAATTGGTTAGCAACGGAGGCATATGACAGCAACTTCACCTGTGAACCGATCATGGTGGCGCCGACTTGGTGCATGTTCTTGTACGCCCTCTGGTAGGGATCGACGCTGATGTAGACTGCCTCGGCGAGTATCTGGCCATCGCGGAGGGCCGGCAGGTCCTCCTCCTCGATGCGGAAGTCTTGGAGCCGCGGCTCTCCCTGGAACACGCGGGCGATCACGATCTTGCGCGCCTTCACCATGGCTGCCGGTGTCCTACTGCAAGCGCGGTCGCTGCACGCCGCTTATATAACGCGGCCGCGCCGCGAGGCCGTGGCGCGTTGTCATCGCTATCTGTATTGGGTCCCAGATGGAAGGTCGTCAGACTCACGGTGCTGAATCACTGTGGGTCTGAGAGGCGATGAGATGCAAATTCCACCACTGTCTTGCAATTTAACATCCGTTTGTTGTGTAAATTAATAGCTAGTTCTCTCTACAAATGTACTCTCGCCAAATTCTGGGGCAACTCTTCACAAAGTGTTGCTACAGTACAGTACGGAAGGTAAATGAAAGAAATACGCAATGAGACGATCAGAAATTATACTTTTATTCACAGACAATAATTACACTAAAGTCAGCGGGATTTGCAGTGAGGTGACAAAAGCCACAGGATACGTTTCAGTGCCTTGTTGGACCTCCTTTTGCCCTGCAGAAATACTGAGACCATGCTTCATTCACATTTAGGGCCAAAACTTCCAGAAAATCGTCATGGCAAATAGCACAGCCCACCTTCATCTTCTGTCAGCGCCGTGAACATCCGTGTTATCACTCCTACACAAAGGACAGCAATGATGCACAACATATCTACTGAAACTATCGTGGCGTCATTCTTCTGAACTCTGGCTACTAGCTATACTCAACGATAGTTAATGACCACAAGAAAAATATTACAGAAGCTGTTATTTCTGGGAAACGAAATTGATTTATATCGTATCGTACATTCATTTTGTAATTAAGAAGATTTTAGAAAAACACAGTGATGTTAATTGAGAAACACATATGGCCATTTTGGACTTGAGCAGACTTTCGACCACGTCAGTCATGATATCCAAAGGAAGATTGCCCCTGAATGTGGATAACCTTTATCACCTAACAGAGGTAGTGAAAAGTCTTTAAAAATACACGCTTTGTAACAAACATAGGTAGGTATGTATTAGAAGAAATAGACATTAACGAAGGTGTAAGAAAAGGACGTGACATCTGCTATTCATTCTGATATTTACAGTGACTTCACTCTTTGTAAATGAAAATGTAATACAAACAAGGGAATTAAGATCACAAATGTTCTTCTGTTTGCTGATGTTTTCGTTATCATTCACAACAATGAGAAACACGTACAATGATCAGTATACCAGCTGAAAGAAATATGCAAGCAATTTAAAATTTATGGTAATAAAACCAAGGTATTGGCAATGCAAGGGAAATATACAGTCAGATCAAAAACTGTTTTAGATAATTCAGTTTCAGAACAAGTCTCTCGACTCTCTTACATGGGCTGCAACTTACGTTTTGATTTTGACTCCAATATTGAAAATAACAGATTTCAAGTTCCCAGTGGTACAATTAGCAGAGTATGAGCCATAAACTACAATAAGAGATCACCAAGAAATTTATGAAGTGATGGCGGCTCCTGTCTTATCCTACGGAAGCGAAAACGGCGTTACCAAAAAATTAAGAAAAAATACAATAGAATTCCGCCTCGGGAGGACGAAGGGCTGCACGTGAAGAGACATAGTTATGTATAAATGAAGACATCTGAATAGAATTATATATTTTCAGCACTAAAAAGATTCAAAAGTATCATGAAAATTGGAGACAACACCTCATGAGAATGACAAGTCGTGGAATTCACCTAGATCCTGAACTACAAGCGGAATAGAAAAACAGTTGGGTAAAGGCAGTAGGCTGTGCCTTGTTAAGGAAGACGTTGACGACGAGATTCCGTAAGTATACAGTACAAATTTCGCAATTGGTATCTTTAGCTTTGAGATTCTTTGCCACTAAGAACACGATTATAGAACGGATTTAGTCATATTAACAGAATCTTCCGTCGGTTCTTGGTATAACAACATTATAATAATAAATGAAAAGCACCAGTTTGCTTTTGTTCTACAATATTACTTTTATTGCTAACCGGTTTTCGGCTTGCAAGTAAATGTCTGAAGATGGCCTTGTAAGCCGAGAACCGGTTAGCAATAAAAGAAATATTGTAGAACAAAAGCAAACTGGTGCTTCTCATTTATTATTATAACGGATTTAGTATTTGACGGGTTTTTCAATCCTAAAACCAGTTTTTAACGGCTACCGTAGGCGAACAAGAAGAAACGAGGCTTTCTCGCAGCTCCTAGTAAGTTGATCTACAGATTAAAACCGATTTCATTGGAAATGGTTCTCATAGTAATATACGTCTATATTCACGTGACTACCATGTAACTGGCAACTAAGCACCTGGCAGAGGGTACATCGAACCACTTTCACACTATTTCTCTGCCGTTCCAGTCTCGAACAGCGCGTGGGCAAAAAGAAAACGAAAATCTTGCCGTGAGAGCTCTGATTCCTCTTGTTTCATTGCGATAATCTCCTTATGTAGGTGGGCGTCAACAAGATGTTTTTGCATTCGGAGGAGAAAGTTGGTAATTTAAATTTCGTGAAAAAAATCTCGCCGGAACAAGTAATGCCTTCGTTTTAATGATTGCCACCACTGGTTCGTGTATCTTACCCATAACACACTCTCCCCTATTTCGCGACAGTAAAAAACGAGCTGCCCTTCGAATTTTTTCGATGTCCACACCGCACAGCAGTACTCTAGCACAGAACGGACAAGTGTGATGCAGGCTTCTATTGCACCTTCTAAATGATGTATCAGTAAATCACAGTCTTTGGTTCGCCTTCCCCACAACATGGTCTATGTGATCGTTGTAGCTTAAGTTATTCGTAATTGTACTCCCTAAGTATTTACTTGAATTCACGGCCTTCAGATTTGTGTCGTTTATCGTGTAACCGAAAAGTAACGAATTCCTTTTAGCAGGTACTCGTGAGGGTGACCTCACACTTTTCATTATTTAGTGTCAATTGCCACTTTTCACACCATACAAATTCCTTCTCTAAAGCACTTTACAATTGGTTTTGATCTTCTGATGACTTTACTGGACGGTAAATGAGTACTTCATGTGCACACAATCTAAGAGCGCTACTCACATTGTCTCTTAAATCGTTTATGTAGATAAGGAACAACAAAGGACCTATAACACTAGCTTGGGGAATGCCAGATATTGCTTATGTTTTACTGTATCACTTACCACCGATTACTGCGAAACGTGACCATTCTCACAGAAAATCACGAAGCCACTCGCACAAATGAGACGGTACTCCATAGGTACGCAATTGGATTAGAATTCTCTTCTGAGGCACGGTGTCAAAAACCTATCTAAAAATATGCTATCAATTTGAGATCCCCTGTCGATAGCACCCATTAATTCATGAGAATAAAGAACTAGTTGTGTTGCACAAGAACGGTATTTTCTGCAATGTGCTTACTCTTCCTGAATGCTGAGCATTTAACCAGTGTATGTATGATAATATGGAATTCATACGACAGCCCCCACAGTGGCTTGCCCAGGGTTGCAATACGTTTGCTACTGAGGGTTTAGCACACGTATTTGGCGTATTATCCTGGTAATACCCAAAACATAAACTATAAATAGACACGAGCCCACAGAAGACAAGTCTATATCCGACCTCTCGGCGGATGCCACAGAAGAGATGGAGGCGAATTACCGTAATACTGCACTCTAAACCTGTATATGAATTAAGGTACAAGGCATGCGTTCTGCCGCTAAAACGCACTATGAACATTAGTTACACGTAGAATAACACTGATAACAGGTTATTAGGCTACTACACATTGCTATAGTATCAACCATGGACACATCGCACAGCCCATCCCGTTTCCTAAAACAGGCAGTGCGCAGTTGTACTGCAGTCTGCTGCTACGAACCATAATTTCTGGATAACGGTGATCAGCGGGTGTTGCTGACCGCGAGTATCCATGGTTGTAATAATCCGCTCTAATGTCAAACATCCTACAACTGCCAACATGAGTAACTTAGTAGATGTCGTCGGTGTAGCGAAGTTGCTCAAGTCACTTAATGAACGCAAAGCATGCTAACCAAATTGTACACGAATCAGGTTCCTTTCAGAGTACGCTGACACAAGAGCTCCATACTTAGCAATCACTCACGACCGCTCGCTCGTTGGAAGTTCCGTATCCACAGACTGGTAAGTTGCACAAGTCCCACCAATACCCAAAAAAGGAAGTAATCCATTGAATTGCAGATCCATATCACCAACGTTGATTTGCAGTAGGATTTTGGAACATATGCCGTGTTCGAACATTATTACTTACCTCGAAGAACGAGGTTTATTGACAAATGGAACGAATGGTTCAAATGGCTCCGAGCACTATGGGACTTAACATCTGAGGTCATCTGTCCCCTAGAACTTAGAACTACTTAAACCGAACTAACCTAAGGACAGCACACAAATCCATGCCCGAGGCAGGATTCGAACCTGCGACCGTAGCAGTCGCGCGGTTCCGGACTGAAGCGCCTAGAACCGCTCGACCACCGCGGCCGGCTAGTCAGAACGGATTCAGTAAACATCGTTCACGTGAAACACAACTAGCTCTTTATTCTCACGATGTAATGAGTGCTATCGACATGGGGTGTCAAATTGACTTCGTATTTTTAGATTTCCAGAGGGCTTTTAACACCGTTTCTCAGAAAAAACTTCTTGTCAGACCGCATACCTATGGAGTATCGTCTCAGTTACGCGACAGGATTTGTGATTTGCAGTCAGAAAGGTTACAATTCGTGGTATATGACGAAAAATCATCCAGTAAAACAGAAGTGATACCTGTCGTTTTCCAAAGAAGTGTTATAGGCTGTCTGCTGTTCCTGATCTACATACACTATTTAGGAGACAGTCTGAGCAGCCCTCTTAGATTGTTTGCAGATGATGCTGTCATTTGCAGTCTTGTCAACCCATCAAATGGTCCAAACTAATTGCAAAATGATTTAAACAAGATGTATGCTAGCGCGGAAACTGGCTACTGACTCCAAATAATGAAAACATGAAATCATCCACGTGAGTGCTAAAGAAATCTGTTAAATTCCGGTTACACTATAAATCACTTAAATCTAAAGGCTGTAAATTGAACTAAATACTTAGCGAGTACAGTTACAAATAACTTAAATTGAAACGATCACGTAGATAACGTTATGGGGAAAGCAAACCAAAGACTGCAAATTATTGGCAGAACACTTACGAAATGCAGCAGGTCTACCAAAGAGACTGCTTAACACGACGCTTGTCTTCTGGAGTATTGCCGAGCAGCGTGGGATCCGCATCGGGTAGCAGGGACGGAGCACATCGAAAAAGTTCAAAGAATGGCAGCTCGTTTCGTACTGTCGCGAAACAGGGGAGAGAGTGCCACGGGTATGATACGCGAATCGAAATAGCAATCATTAAAACAAAGGCGTTTTTCGTTGTGGCAGGATCCTCCCACGAAATTTCAGTTTCCAACTCTCTCCTCAGAGTTTGAAAATGTTTTGTTGGTACCCATCTAAATAGGCAGAAATGATTATCATAATCAAATAAGAAAAATCAGAGCTCATACGGAAAGATTTAAATGTTCGTTTTTCCCACACGCCGTTCAAGAGTGGAACGGTAGAAAAATAGCTTGAACGTGGTTCGGTGAACCCTCTGACAGGAACTTAACAGTGAACTGCAGAGTAATCATGTAGATGTAGTTTGGTTTCTCTTGCCCTATTATGGGTAGGAGGCGGCAGAACTCTCCTTGTGCCTTTGACACTAGGTCCAGCTGTTGATACACGTAGCTTGTTGGTGTCGGGTAGTCAAGATCTCGCTAAGATAGTACCCATTCTCATTTCCCGATGAACATCTGCAATCAGAACATGACTTAAAGAAGAAACGTGATTATATTTTAACGTCCGGCAGACGGCGAGGTCGTTAGGTGACAAGAGCACTTTAGTGCGCATATTGGTGGAGAGTAGGAAAGGAGGTCGGCCGTTTACAAAGGATCCAACCACGAATTTGCGATAAACGGTTAGGAAGCTTTAGCGGACATTACGAAACATCAGCCGAACAGCACAGCAATTTCAGACATAGTAGTGCATCGAAACACTTCCACAGGTTTAATGTTACAAGTGCAAAGTAACATTATTTTAGAAACAACTCAAACAAATGAACTCGGTATATGTAATATTTGTTTCGAGGGTGTTAAAATTCCTCTGCACCTCTATATTATGTCGAACTGACAAGATACTAGCTTATTGGAAACTATGTTACATGGTCTTGCGCAATCGAAAAGTAGGTTTTGCAGACGGTACTCTAGTTGTACACCGCGTCCATTACTGCAAGTCGTGCAGGTGGAGAGAACGATGACGAAGCACCTGTGCCATCTGTTAGCCGCGCTAATTCGTTCCCCAGCTGTGTGCCGCATATGTGCTGACACAACAGATAACGCCACTGAAACAAAACAGGCTGGGATTTTCCTCTTTTGGCGCAATCAAAGTCGTAGATAATAATCAAAACTCTTTCAGATATGAGAATACATTCGTCCTTTATCGAGAATCAAATATTGTTGTTGTTGTGTTCTTCAGTCCTGAGACTGGTTTGATGCAGCTCTCCATGCTACTCTATCCTGTGCAAGCTGCTTTGTTTCCCAGTACGTGCTGCAGTCTACATCCTTCTGAATCTGCTTAGTGTATTCATCTCTTGGTCTCCCTCTACGATTTTTACCCTCCACGCTGCCCTCCAATGCTAAATTTGTGATCTCTTGATGCCTCAGAACATGTCCTACCAACCGATCCCTTCTTTGAGTTAAGTTGTGCCACAAACTCCTCTTCTCCCCAATTCTATTTAATACCTCGAATTAAGTCGGGTGATGCTGAGGGAATTAGATTAGGAAATGAGACACTTGAAGTATTAAAGGAGTTTTGCTATTTGAGGAGCAAAATAACTGATGATGGTCGGAGTAGAGAGGATATAAAATGTAGACTGGCAATGTCAAGGAATGAAGAAGAAAAATTTATTAGCATCGAGTATAGATTTAAGTGTCAGGAAGTCATTTCTGAAAGTATTTGTATGGAGTGTAGCCATGTATGGAAGTGAAACATGGACGATAAATAGTTTAGACAAGAAGAGAGTAGAAGCTTTCGAAATGTGGTGCTACAGAAGAATGCTGAAGATTAGATGGGTAGATCACATAACTAATGAGGAGGTATTGAATAGAATTGGGGAGAAGAGGAGTTTGTGGCACAATTTGACTAGAAGAAGGGATCGTTTGGTAGGACATGTTCTGAGACATCGAGGGATCACCAATTTAGTATTGGAGGGCAGAGTGGAGGGTAAAAATCGTAGAGGAAGACCAAGAGATGAATACACTAAGCAGATTCAGAAGGATGTAGGCTGCAGTAGGTACTGGGAGATGAAGAAGCTTGCACAGGATAGAGCAGCATGGAGAGCTGCATCAAGCCAGTCTCAGGACTGAAGACCACAACAACAACAACCTCCTCATTAGTTATGAGATCTAAGGGATTACACATACTACTAACTTGAACTAGAATGATGACATAGATAATGTTGTGGGTTAAGTGAACTAATGACTGCGCTTTATTGGCACAACATTTAGAAGATGCAACAGGTCTGCTAAAGAGACTACCTACATCACACTTGTCAATCCCCTTCTGCTACACGGTGTGGAATCCGCAACAGATTAAATTGGCGGTGTACGCTGAAAGTGTTCAAAGAATGGTAGCTCGTTTTGCGTTATCGCGAAATAGGAGAGACAGTGTCACGGATATAACAGGCGAGTTGATCTGGAAATCATTAAAACAAAGGCGTTTTTCGTTGCGGCATGATCTTCTCATGAAATTTCAGTCCCCAGGTAAGTTGGTGCTCGCCTACATAGGGAGAAATGATCATTGTAATGAAGTAAGAGAAATCAGAGCTCGCTTGGAAAGTTTTAAGTATTCGTTTTTCCCGGACACTGTTCGAGAGTGGAACGGCAGAGAGATAGTTTGAAGGTGATTCGATGAATCCTCTGCTAGACACCTAACTGTGAACTGCAGAGTAGTTATGTAGACGTAGCTGTAAACTCAGAAATAGATGACGGAACTGTGGTCATTAATTTGATGATATGTGGAAAAACTGCGATCTACTTAAATTGGAGTGGTCGTACAGATGCACGAGATTACACCTATTTTGATAAATCATTGTGCAAGATCGTTCGGTCACACTAAAATCACAATGTTCTGTAATCCAGGTTGAAATGATTTTGATCACGAATCTAAAATTCCCCGAAATTTGATCAGATCCAACGACAAATGGAAAGGATAATTTCAAGCTGATTACATCTCTTCAAGGTAAAGTTCGAAGACCATAACGCTTGGTATGGGAAAATTTTAATTATTCATAAATATTTAATGTAAGCGCCTTTTTAGATTTCATTAACAATGGAGAAGGAACAACAATTTATTGTAGTCTACGTACCATAGAAGTAATTTTATTCAGATGAGCTCTCCGTTGCGTAAATTAGCTGTTTACTCCTTGTACAGAATTATCTGTGATAATTATATATTGTTAACTTCGTGATTTTGGTAGAATGAGGTTCGTGTTTTTTTCCTATGTTCTGGAAATTCGTAACGTTGGAAGCAACTACAATAGAATTCACGTTGTATCTCGAGTGGGGGAGAAAAGTGAAAATGCAGAATGACTGGAATGTTAGTTTCTTTATTATGAATTGTAGCAAGAGTCTGAAACCGTATTCTGTACGTGAAACACAGTCGCATTTGAGAAAGTATTTTTTAAGGGTAAAATGGAAGTGTCATAAGCGGACGAACGTTTAGCCATCAACCGATGACAGTTGCCAATATTTCTGCTAAGAATTTGAAATTCTTATATGTCCGTGTGTTAATGAACAAATACTTCTGCCATCAAGAACAAAGACAAATCCTGCAATGTCATAATTTTAGTACATGCGCCCTGCAAAATAAAGTAATAATGGCTTTTGTTTGTTTGGAGTTTCAGAGTAGTGACCTAATTTTTGGAAGCACGGTATTAATGTACTTGTACGCAAGATTTTTAGAGAAGAGTAGCGGCATCGCAGAAGTCTAGCAACTTCAGAACAGAAAGCGAAACTCTCTGGCCAGAGTACATAGCACTGCAGTCGTATGTAAGCTGTCAGAGTATGGCGTGGAAGATACGGGTAAGGATGATGTAAAATCGCGCCCGAAATAAGGTCTAAGGTAAAAACTAAGACTTTTTATGTAATTGTTAATCAAATGGTTTACTCCGATCAAAAAAAAATCTGCCGAATTGTGATATAACGATGATTCGAAAAACGAGTTGCTATCGAGCTTTGCGGAAAATCCCAAAATATCGAGTCCGCCAGAAAAATGTATACCCACTGTAAGAAAGGAAAAGTATTACTTATGTGTTTATTTTACATATAATAATTGATCGCACATGTTGTATAACCTTTAGTTTAGCACATGGCTACTTTAAATGTTCAAAATGTTCAACGCTGGCGGCTATACGCAATAACAGAACGATGAGCGGTCGCCGCAACTACGTCAGTCAATTTTACTGTGGAAACCGCTGCACATGTCGCTGTAATCCCCTGACGAAGTTCCTCCTGCATGCGTTGCTTGTGTCAATAGACGTTATCTTTCACAGTTTTCCACAAGTCCATAGGTGTTAGATCTGGCGGCCGTGAAGGGAACTCAATGGACCCTCTTTGTCCAATCCAATGCCCCGGAAAATTGTCATCTAGGAAAGCTCGTACAGCTAGGTGGCAGTGTGGTGGCGCCCCGACCTGTTGGTAGAAGACCACTTCATCAGCTCCATAAAGCGCACTTATACCCGGCAAAATTGAGGTGCATAACATTTCCAGGTACCCTTTTCCAGTGTCAGTAGCATAAAAGAAAAAGGGTCCTGCTAAGCCTCTAGATGATAGTCCACACCACACGTGAACCCCTGGTAGATAGACTGTTTTATCCACATGAACATGCGGATTTTCCGGTGCCCAGTACAAACTGTTATGCCGTTTCACGGTTCCATTAAGTTTAAATTGTGCCTTGTCACTCCGCTCTTCTTCGTCACAAATTGTTCCTCACTAATCACCATTTGCTGATGCCCTTCGCAATATTGCATTCGGCGATCAGGATCGTCATCATTAATCGCGTGCAGTAATCGTGGAATGTAAACTTTCCACTTTGCAGATTTCAGAATTCTTTGTACATTGGTACTGCTATGAAACTTCCTGGCAGATTAAAACTGTGTGCCGCACCAAGACTCGAACTCGGGACCTTTGCCTTTCTCAGGCAAGTGCTCTACCAACTGAGCTACCCAGGCACGACTCACGCCCCATCCTCACAGCTTCACTTTTGCCAGGCTCTGGCTAAACCATGTCTCCGCAATATTCTTTCTTTCAGGAGTATTAGTTCTGCAAGGTTCGCAGGAGAGCTTCTGTAAAGTTTGGAAGGTAGGAGACGAGGTACTGGCAGAAATGAAGCTGTGAGGACGGGGCGTGAGTCGTGCTTGGTTAGCTCAGTTGGTAGAGCACTTGCCCGTGAAAAGCAAAGTTCCCGAGTTCGAGTCTCGGTCCGGCACACAGTTTTAAACTGCCAGGAAGTTTCATATCACCGCACACTCCGCTGCAGAGTGAAAATCTCTTTCTGGACTAGTACTGCTAACCTCCACTTCATATGCACATTGCGTAGCAGACTTCTGTGGAAAATTAACAAACGTTTCCAACACGAGAGCCAACGAAGCAGGACTTGTAGCTGAATGCTGTCTTGCTGATCTTCCTTTGTGGATATCGCAAATCGTCCTATGCAATTAAAACTTGACAGTGATACGTTTAATTGTTAAGCAGGTTGGTAGTTCTGTTTCAAACTCCTGTCTCCATTGACGTTGCACTTCAACGGCATTATCAAACTTGGAAAACCACTTCACAATACATTTTCGTTACTCGAATGTCAAGTGTGCCCGAACCATTGTGTTTTCTGAATACCGAGATGAAAGTACTACTAACATCTGTTGAGCCAAAGACCGTACTACGACACACTCATGACTCAAATCGAACAACAATATCGATCTCTCGACAGAACCTGACAAAGGGTGTATTCATTTTTCTGGCGGACTGTACAATAATCGATAATTTTAAAGGGAAGTGTGGGTCTGTATTTGAGATTAGTGTTCAGCTGTAATTGAAAACTGATGCACAAACATTGTCAGATGTCTAGGTACTTAGAGTAGGCAGTGCGAGTACGTAATAACATTATGTTGCAGTCAGTCTTGGAAACTTTGCACCGAATGTTTTCTAGCATTACAATAAGACTCAGAGCAGTTATTCTGAAGTATGAACCAATTGTTTCGAAGTGTGTACCCCATGTTTACTGATCTTAAAAATGATCTTAACTAAAACAAATTCTCACTCACTAAGGAATATAATAGAAGTGTTATTTCTTGAGGTTGTAAGCTAGAACAAAAGGTAGAGAAACTGTAAGAAGACTGTATGTTTGGATTCAAGTGATGGCGATTCACTGTAACAAAAGGCTAGCGACGACTGTAGTAGCAGACAATAAAAGCTAGAGGAGCAGTGCGCGAAAGTTAAATCATCCCTAGAAGACGGATTATTTCAGGTGCAGGTGCGATGTATTGCTGAGCATGAAGGTCTAGAAGCCAAACATGCCGAAGGGCTGAAAGAAATTTATCGGAATATAGTGTGGCAGTCTTTTGGAGTCTGGTTCATGTACAGGTAAGTGTGTACCTGTGGAAAGTTCTCTAATTAAGTGTAAGAATTTTTACAAGTTTGATTCATCAGGAACAGTTCGCCCAATAGATTGTTTTTAAAGACTTTAGAGATGTTTTACTCAGTTATTGGAATGAAAAGAACTAGTCATCGTTTATGTTCATTTAGATCTACATTTATACTCGATGAACAACTTTTCACTGTTAAGTGGATGTTACTTCTGATGCCACTATACTCTCACACCTCTTTTCCCTGTTGAAGTGTCCGTCGAAGGCGGTGCCGGAAATATACCCAGATACAAAATGAATATTAAGTTTGTTGTAACACATAGAAACAATATTCTCTGAGGGGAGTTACATTACTGGCCATTAAAATTGCTAAACCACGAAGATGACGTGCTACAGACGCGAAATTTAACCGACAGGAAGAAGATGCTGTGATATGCAAATGTTTTGCTTTTCAGAGCATTCTCACAAAGTTGGCGCCGGTGGCGGCACCTACAACGTGCTGTCATGAGGAAGGTTTCCAACCGATTTCTCATACACAAACAGCAGCTCAACCGGCGTTGCCCGGTGAAACGTTGTTTTGATGCCTCGTGAACGGTGGAGAAATGCATATCATCACGTTTCTGACTTCGATAAAGGTCAGATTGTAGCCTATCGCGATTGCGGTTTATCGTATCGCGACATTGCTGCTCGCGTTGGTCGACATCCAATGACTGTTAGCAGAATATGGAATCGGTGGGTTCAAGAGGATAATACGGCACGCCGTGCTGGATCCCAACGGCCTCGTATCACTAGCAGTCGAGATGACAGGCATCTTATCCGCGTGGCTGTAACGGATCGTGCAGCCACGTCTCGATCCCTGAGTCAACAGATGGGGACGTTTGCAAGACAACAACCATCTGCACCAACAGTTCGACGTTGTTTGCAGAAGTATGGACTATCATCTCGGAGACCATGGCTGCGGTTACCCTTGACGCTGCATCACAGACAGGAGCGCCTGCAATGGTGTACTCTAAGACGAACCTGGGTGCACGAATGGCGAAACGACATTTTTTTGGGTGAATCCATGTTCTGTTTACAGCGTCATGATGGTCGCATCCGTGTTTGGTGACATGGCGGTGAACGCACATTGAAAGCGTGTATTCGTCATCGCCATACTGGCGTATCACCTGGCGTAATGGTATTGGGTGCCATTGGTTACACGTCTCTGTCACCTCTTGTTCGCAATGACGGCACTTTGAACAGTGGACGTTACATTTCAGATGTGTTACGACCCGTGACTCTACCCTTCATTCGATCCCTGCGAAACCCTACATTTCAGCAGGATAATGCATCACAGCATGTTGCAGGTCCTGTACGGGCCTTTCTGGATACAGAAAATGTTCGACTGCTGCCCTGGCCAGCACATTCTCCAGATCTCTCACCAATTTGAAACGTCTGGTCAATGGTGGCAGAGCAATTGGCTCGTCACAATACGCTAGTCACTACTCTCGAGGAACTGTGGTATCGTGTTGAAGCTGCATGGGCAGCTGTACCTGTACACGCCATCCAAGCTCTGTCTGACTCAATGCCCAGGCGTATCAAGGCCGTTATTACGGCCAGAGGTGGTTGTTCTGGGTACTGATTTTTCAGGATCTATGCACCCAAATTGCGTGAAAATGTAATCACATGTCAGTTCTAGTATAATATATTTGTCCAATGAATACCCATTTATCATCTCCAGTTCTTCTTGGTGTAGCAATTTTATGGCCGGTAGTGTAGTTTTGAACTAATAATTGAAAACAAGTCACTTATTCAACATTGAAAGAACATTAATAAAATCTGAAGACTTGAAAATGTCAGGGTAAATTGAAAGCTTCAAAATTCACTGTCCATGGACTAAGCGTGCCAAAGTCCAGAAGGGATCTGCAAAAGTTATAGTCGTAAGACGACAAGAAAAAGTTGAAGTCCCAAGAGGATGAGCGAAAGTCCCAAAGGGTTGCATGAAAGTTTAAATCTGGTGCATTGTTGATGAAAAGCAGTGATAAATAGTACTAAGTCCAATTGTATGTCACGTCAGAGAGCATGTTTCTTCGATGTGGAGACCATGAATGTGTAGGTCCATACCTGGCAGTTCCTAGAGGCGAGGTCGGTGTGGACGATGGCGCCATCGTGGCAGCGGCTACAGAGCAGATTCTGTTTGTGGGAATGCTTTCTCAATTGCAGTCTGGCCCAGGAAACTCACTCAGAGTGAACTGGTGGAGCACAGCCCAGGTGCTGTCCTAAATACTACCCGGGCACCAGGATACTGCAAGTCCTACTTTTGGTCATGTGGCTGGCAGAGGAAAGAAGGTCTGTGGGGCCAGTGACCTCTGGCTGCATTTGGGTTGCTGCCTGGTGGCCAGACAGAGCACAGCCATACATTGGCTCTCGTCTTAAAAGCATCCCCTGTGACGTCTGTGCCAGCATAACCTGTTAGTTGCTGGCTCAGTAGGCACAAGGCCTGGACACAGCACGTGCTCTATTTGCGATTAGCGCTTGGGAAATATTGTTGACAGTATGAAACTTCCAGGCAGATTAAAACTGTGTGCCGGACCGAGACTCGAACTCGGGTCCAGAGTTCGAGTCTCGGTCCAGCACACAGTTTTAATCTGCCAGGAAATTTCATATCAGCGCACACTCCGCTGCAGAGTGAAAAATCTCATTCCGGATTATTGACAGTAACCGACTACATCAGCTCTAATTTCATTGCTTTTCTCGTTGCGATAATTTCATAAGATGTATGTAGAAGGAAATAGTATGTCACCTCACTCTTCCTGCAACTTACTCTCTAAGAATTTCAATAGAAAACCTCACCTCGATGTACAAAGCTTCTATTTTAGCACCTGCCACTGGAATTTGTTGAGCATATCCATAACGTTCTTGTTATGACTAAATAATCGTGTGGTGAAAGGTGTCGCTCTTCATTGGATCTTCTCTATTTCTTCGATTAATCCAACCTGGAAATGATCCCAGGCTGATGAACAACATTCAATAATCGGTAGAATATGCCACTACTTTTATGGATGAGTTACATTTCCTTTAGATTCTTCCAATAAATCACAGGCTCACGTCTTCCTTTCCCATAATTTGTTTTGTGTGCTGATTACGCATTAGATCTCGCTAGCTGCTTGCTGCTAGATGTTTTACAGCAATCCCTGTGACATATTTTCAATAGTACAGGGTTATTACAAATGATTGAAGCTATTTCACAGCTCTACAATAACTTTATTATTTGAGATATTTTCACAATGCTTTGCACGCACATACAAAAACTCAAAAAGTTTTTTTAGGCATTCACAAATGTTCGATATGTGCCCCTTTAGTGATTCGGCAGACATCAAGCCGATAATCAAGTTCCTCCCACACTCGGCGCAGCATGTCCCCATCAATGAGTTCGAAAGCATCGTTGATGCGAGCTCGCAGTTCTGGCACGTCTCTTGGTAGAGGAGGTTTAAACACTGAATCTTTCACATAACCCCACAGAAAGAAATCGCACGGGGTTAAGTCGGGACAGCGTGGAGGCCATGACATGAATTGCTGATCATGATCTCCACCACGACCGATCCATCGGTTTTCCAATCTTCTGTTTAAGAAATGCCGAACATCACGATGGAAGTGCAGTGGAGCACCATCCTGTTGAAAGATGAAGTCGGCGCTGTCGGTCTCCAGTTGTGGCATGCGCCAATTTTCCAGCATGTCCAGATACACGTGTCCTGTAACGTTTTTTTCGCAGAAGAAAAAGGGGCCGTAAACTTTAAACCGTGAGGCATCCCGAAGCTTTAAACTGCGCATACCATCGCCGAATGGAGTTAGCAGTTGGTGGATCTTTGTTGAACTTCGTCCTGAAGTGTTGTTGCACTGTTATGACTGACTGATGTGAGTGCATTTCAAGCACGACATACGCTTTCTCGGCTCCTGTCGCCATTTTGTCTCACTGCGCTCTCGAGCGCTCTGGCGGCAGAAACCTGAAGTGCGGCTTCAGCCGAACAAAACTTTATGAGTTTTTCTACGTATCTGTAGTGTGTCGTGACCATATGTCAATGAATGGAGCTACAGTGAATTTATGAAATCGCTACAATCATTTGTGATAGCCCTGTATAATCGAACTATAGTGGATTTTTCCAGAATGAGATTTTCATTCTGCAGCGGAGTGAGCGCTGATATTAAACTTCCTGGCAGATTAAAACTGTGAGCCGGACCGAGACTCGAATTCGGGACCTGTGCCTTTGCGGGCAAGTGCTCTACTATCTGAGCTACCCAAGCACGACTCACGCCCGGTCCTCACAGCTTTACTTCTGCCAGTACTCGTCTCCTACCTCCCAAACTTTACAGAAGCTCTCCTGCGAATCTTGCAGAACTAGCGCTCCTGAAAGAAAGGATGTTGCGGAACATGGCTTAGCCATGTTCTGCAAGGTTCGCAGGAGAGCTCCCGTAAAGTTTGGAAGGTAGGAGACGAGTACTGGCAGAAGTAAAGCAGTGAGGACATGGCGTGAGTCGTGCTTCAGTAGTTCAGATGGTAGAGCATTTGCCAGACAAAGGTTCCGAGTTCGAGTCTCGGTCCGGCACACAGTATTAATGTGTCAGGAAGTTTTTACAGTGGATTTCATTCATAATACCTTACATTTGTCTATGTCCTGGTTCAACTGGCAGTCCATGCACCAGTCATCCATCCTCTGCAGATCGTTGCTCAGAAGATCTTTTATGTAAACTGTCAACAGGAATGATCCTACCACACATTCTTTGGAGTATTCCTGAAATTGCCTTTACATCCATCAAATTTTTTTATGATAAGATAGAGTGTTGAGTTCTGTCTGCAAGGAAGTACTGAACCTAATCGCAAATCTGTCCCATATTCGGTGAGCTCGTATTTTTTTCGGTAAATGAGTGTGGAACTCTATAAGACTCCTTTCTAAAGCCAAAGAATACTACATCAACATGGGCACTGGCGTTCTAGGTCTCGTGGCCGAAGAGAGTAGCTGAGTTTCTTAAGGGTATGACTATTTTACACAAAAGTGATTTCGGAAATTACCGTTTGGACTTACTGTATCTTCAGCAGCATTCATTCGTAGTTTAAACTAAATTTTACCTGTTTATCTTCGTGACAATATTACTTCATATGTTGACGATATTCTTATTGCTAAACATTCTTGGAGTGAGCACAACAAAATTTTGGATTCATTATTACGTATCTTTGCGAGAGTTGGCATTACAGTGAACTTGGAAAAATCTGAATTTGGTCGTTCTCAGGTGAAATTTCTCGGTCACATTATTTCTACAGAAGGTATTCTTCCTGATCCAGAAAAACTAGACGCTATTCGTAATTATGCTGTTCCTTCCACAAAACGTGATGTTCGTAGTTTCCTTGGTGTCTGTAATTTTCTTAGACGCTTTGTTAGATTGGACGATTTGGCCACACCTCGTTTATGTGAACTATCTGGAAAGAATTCTAATTGGTGTTGGAATGAGGAAGCTCAATCAGAATTTGAACAACTTCGTAATGCTTTAGTTGCTGCTCCACTTCTTTCACATCCGGATTTATCTAAAGATTTCTGTTTGGCGACGGACTCATCATACAAAGGCCTAGGTGCACACTTATTTCGAGAGATAGAAGATAACGACGTTGTAGTACAGAAAACTATTGCCGATCTGTTCTTGCCAAATGCAAATTATGTCAAAAGGCTAAGCCGCCAACTATTTCTCACAGAGCACCGTTGTTTCCTATCAATCCAGCGAAATTAAAGGAGATGGCTGCAGTCGATTTGCTCAGTCCAGTGGTTCGTTTACTAATGGTTTTGCGTACATTTTCGTAGCAGTGGAACTGACATCAAAATATGTGTGTCTTACACCTTTACGCAAAGCAACAGCTCGTTCAGTATCTAATGCTTTCATCAAACATTTTCTTAAAGAATTGGGTCATGTTGATAAGGTTATATCAGATAATGGATCACAGTTTCGCTCTAAAATATGGCTTCGCACTCTACGGTTTCGTAAGATTAAACCAATTTTCATTTCACTTTTTCACCCTCAATCTAACGCTTCAGAGAGATGGATGAAGGAAATCAATAAATTGTGTCGTCTTTATTGTCATCAGAATCACAGAACTTGGGATCAGTATCTTCATATTTTTCAAAACATTCTGAATGAACTCCCTAATGATTCAACTTCTTTACTGCCAATACTGATATTAAAAAACAAAGCACCGACAAATCGCATTTCTGAAATCGTTCCTTTTCCGCCTACACGGAAACTGCGGCATTCTGAAGTTTTGAACCTGGCTCTGCAAAATATTGCATCTGCGGCTGCTAGAAGAGTGAAATCAGCTAAGCGTCCTGGTCGTTTAAAAATCTTGTCAGTTGGTCAAGAGGTGTTAATTAGGTCTCATCGTTTGTCTCACAAAGGAAAAGGCTTGTGTCGCAAATTTTTTCTGCTTTATAACGGTCCATATAGAGTTCGCAAAATTATTCATGATAACACTTCAAAGTAGAAACTCTTAAATCTCGACGCTCTAAGGGAATACATCATATATCTAACGTTAAAATTTTTGTGGAATGGCATACTTTTGAGAAACTAACAGCTACATGTAAACATGCAGAGAATACAAGGATACCGCGCTGTGTTTTGGCGGCGGCACATTCTCAAAGCAACAGTCAAGTCTGCGCGCCGCACAAGGCAGTCGTTGACCGCAAACAATTACTTCCTACGTCACGCGCCTACAGCTGATCGAGCGCTCAGTGCGAATGCACTGACAGCCGTAAACAAATACACAGTCTAATTTCTCCGATTAAATTCAGTATAAAGCTATAGTGACTTGATGAATTATGTTATTAACGTTCAGTATTTTTCAGGATACGGTTATATAAAATATTTAAGAACTTCAGTTAAATTCTGTGTCTGTCCGACGTTAAGAGGACTTGCTATCGAGAAAATTTCAGGAAGAATGTTATTTCGAAGAAAAAAGTAATAAACTAAAAAGGTAACTGTTCATTGAGTTTATTTTTCAGGTAACATATTTCCACTTAGGTACGTACTTTAGACGTAATTTGCTGCTCGCGATTACGTGATTCATACTTTGTGCTAAATTTCATGTTCTATGAATTTACTTGTGAAGCGACGTGCTTGCGTACATTAACTGATTTTGACAATGATTGATTAATGAACAGGGTTGTTATTTGTATATATTATGCATCGCTTGGCTACACTGCTTTTTCACTGATGTCATATTTTTTTATTATTTGCCTGGTGTGCTTATTTATTTAAATTATAATTGTCACCTGATTAATTGTGCTGACTGTGATTATGTATGTAGGTTACACTTTGTGATTTATCTGCTTGCGCCTTTATGTTTACTTATTAAGATTACATATGAACATTTATTTGCTTATGCTGATATGATGCTAATGATCTGTTTATTATTTAAGATATATGTTTGCTGCTGTGCGTATGGATTGCATATTTATACATTTCTGTTTGTTGTCATAACTATTCTTTAATTTGCTGTATATAGAAATGCTGATATACATTGTACGAACATGGAGCTTAGGTCACACTATGGTATTAATTATAGATTGTTTGCTTGGCAGAGCCTCATTATAGGAATTGTGCTGCATCCACTTGTTGACATTCTGTTCTCCACTGGTATATTTACTCGCTATTGCATGTTTTGCTTACGCTCAGTGCTTTATATTTTAAGATAAGAAAATGAACTGCTATAATTCGACGAACGACATTAGTACAAGAAACTTCATAGAAGTCACATGAGCTGAGGTTTGATGAAAGCTGTATAAATTTATGCTAATAGGAAGGAAGCTAACGACATGACACACCAACACTAGGGTTAGACCATTGACAGTTATTACACTGCATTCTTCGTGAGCAATTGAAATAGCAAGTGACACTTGACACAAAAATACTCCACATGTTTGCTTCTGCCATGATTCTTGAAGTGGTGTACACACTGTGAAATATTATGATCATTCACACTCCGTAATCGTACTTAATTACTGAGAGTTATTTGAACTAAAGGCTGTTAGAGGTCATGTATGCATTTCTTTTGTTTAATGATGGACAAGGTAACCAAAATGTATTTTATAATTCATAATGAGTAGAAGATTTGGCTCAGGTGGACTACACAGAGGTTGTGTGTGGACATTGTGTCTTCGGATTGTATGGGATGATGAACTGAAGTTTGCACTAGGATTTTATCTGTACTTGTTCGAGGAGACTGACTAGAGGAAAGAGTTGTTATGGAAGTGAAATGATATTGGCGATAAGGTTTATATGTATCGACGTACTGAAGAGGTATTATTGAGGTATTGAGATTATGTGAAGTTGATGATTATTGGAGTTTTGGTGGACAAGAGGCAAGGTAAATGATATTGATGATAAGGTTTATATGTATCGACGTAAGAGGTATTATTGAAGTATTAAGATTATGTGATGCTAATGATTATTGGAGTTTTGGTGGATAAGAGGTAAAGTAAGTGAGGAGCATATTTTTTTTGTTGGTTTTATGGAACAAGGAGGATGAAGATAGCAGACTAGAACACTAAAGTGGAAGGAAGAATGTCTACACACACTTTGTTAAATCAATAAGCAGTACATAATGTTTTTTTTTGAGAGAGGAAGTAATTGCATATCTTGGCTCACTGACAGTTGTTCAGCAACCGTACATTTTGATCTGGCTTGGCAAACATTGGTCTTGACATGTTGACTATGACGTTGACTAACTATTATTGACTGTTATACATTGCTGCCACTACTACTTGATACACATGATGAACATCAAATTTTGACAGAATTGCATTTACACAGTTAACACTATTCAATTACACAGTAGTACTTAATGTGGACGAAAAATGAGTGAGTGTGTTTTGTGTGTTTTCCTTTCCCAATCCCAAATTGGTACCGACCTATCTCCTAAATATTATCTTACTTGTTTGTAGTGGCTTGCACTGACACACATAAATATTATAGGTTTACTGATATTTGTACATTTGTAATAGTTAATATGACAATTATCTGATATCATTTGTGTGTTTCTTATAATTTGAATGTTTAGTGTAAGAGTAATGATAATAATTCTGTAAAAGCAATTGTGTGTGCATTCAAACTGTTGATCACACCTGCACCTGTTCAACATTGATGTGTGACACTTAGAAATGTTTAATTTCTGCTGATGAACTGTGTGATTAGTGATAGTGAATATTATGGACTGTTACCTGCACTTTTTCAACATAATGGGTGCCACTTAGAAATGATTAATTTTTGCTGAAGAACTGTGTGATTAGGATAGTGAATATTATGGACTGTTACTTGCACTTTTTCTACATGATTGGTGCCACTAGGACATGTTTAATTTCTGCTTATAAACTCTGATGAACAGTGTGATTAGTGATAGTGAATATTATGGACTGCTGTCTGGACCTGCTCTTCATTGCTAGGTGCCACTGATGAACTGCTTCTACTGAAATAATGTCACTTGTTGCTGTCTGCACCTGCTCAACATTGTTGGGTGCCACTGATGGACTGCTTCTACTGAAATAATGTCACTTGTTGGTGTCTGCACCTGTTCAACAATGCTGGGTGCCACTAATGGAACTGCTTCTGCTGAAAGATGTCACTTGTTGGTGTCTGCACCTGTTCAACATTGCTGGGTGCCACTGATGGAACTGTTTCTACTGAAATAATGTCACTTGTTGGTGTCTGCACCTGTTCAACATTGCTGGGTGCAACTGATGGAACTGCTTCTATTGAAATGATGTCACTTGTTGGTGTCTGCACCTGTTCAACATTGCTGGGTGCCACTAATGGAACTGCTTCTACTGAAATGATGTTACTTCTTGCTATCTGCACCTGCTCAACATTGCTGGGTGCCACTGATGAAACTGTTTCTACTGACATAATGTCACTTGTTGCTGTCTGCACCTGCTCAACATTGCTGGGTGTCACTATTGGAACTGCTTCTACTGAAATGATGTCACTTGTTGCTGTCTGCACCTGCTCAACATTGCTGGGTGCCACTGATGGACTGATTCTACAGAAATAATGTCACTTTTTGCTGTCTGCACCTGTTCAACATTGCTGGGTGCCACTGTTGGAACTGCTTCTACTGAGATAATGTCACTTGTTGCTGTCTGCACCTGTTCAACATTGCTGGGTGCCACTAATGGAACTGCTTCTACTGTAATGATATCACTTGTTGGTGTCTGCACCTACACAACATTGGTGGGTGCCACTAATGGAACTGTTTCCGCTGAATGATGTCACTTGTTGGTTTCTGGACCTGTTCAACATTGCTGGGTGCCACTGATGGAACTGTTTCTACTGAAATAATGTCACTTGTTGGTGTCTGGATCTGTTCAACATTACAGGGTGCCACTGATGGAACTGCGTCTACTAAAATGATGTCACTTGTTGGTATTTGCACCTGTTGACCATTGCTGGGTGCTACTGCTGGAACTATCAACTACTTGTTTTTTTTTTTTGTTTAATCATTGAAAGCATTTTATGTGAACATTTGTATAAACTGATTAAAAGCAATTGTGTGTGCATTCAAACTGTTGTTCACACCTGCACCTGTTCAACATTGATGTGTGACACTTAGAAATGTTTAATTTCTGCTGATGAACTGTGTGATTAGTAATAGTGAATATTATGGACTGTTACCTGCACTTTTTCAACATAATGGGTGCAACTTAGAAATGATTAATTTTTGCTGCTGAACTGTGTGATTAGGATAGTGAATATTATGGACTGTTACTTGCACTTTTTCTACATGATTGGTGCCACTAGGACATGTTTAATTTCTGCTTATAAACTCTGATGAACAGTGTGATTAGTGATAGTGAATATTATGGACTGCTGTCTGGACCTGCTCTTCATTGCTAGGTGCCACTGATGAACTGCTTCTACTGAAATAATGTCACTTGTTGCTGTCTGCACCTGTTCAACATTACTGGGTGCCACAGATGGAACTGTTTCTATTGAAATGATGTCACTTGTTGGTGTCTGCACCTGTTCAACATTGCTGGGTGCAACTGATGGAACTGCTTCTATTGAAATGATGTCACTCGTTGGTGTCTGCACCTGTTCAACATTGCTGGGTGCAACTGATTGAACTGTTTCTATTGAAATGATGTCACTTGTTGGTGTCTGCACCTGTTCAACATTGCTGGGTGCCACTAATGGAACTGCTTCTACTGAAATGATGTTACTTCTTGCTGTCTGCACCTGCTCAACATTGCTGGGTGCCACTGATGAAACTTTTTCTACTGACATAATGTCACTTGTTGCTGTCTGCACCTGCTCAACATTGCTGGGTGCCACTATTGGAACTGCTCCTACTGAAATGATGTCACTTGTTGCTGTCTGCACCTGCTCAACATTGCTGGGTGCCACTGATGGACTGATTCTACTGAAATAATGTCACTTGTTGCTGTCTGCACCTGTTCAACATTGCTGGGTGCCACTGTTGGAACTGCTTCTACTGAGATAATGTCACTTGTTGCTGTCTGCACCTGTTCAACATTGCTGGGTGCCACTAATGGAACTGCTTCTACTGAAATGATATCACTTGTTGGTGTCTGCACCTACTCAACATTGGTGGGTGCCACTAATGGAACTGTTTCCGCTGAATGATGTCGCTTGTTGGTTTCTGCACCTGTTCAACATTGCTGGGTGCCACTGATGGACTGCTTCTACTGAGATAATGTCACTTGTTGGTGTCTGCACCTGTTCAACAATGCTGGGTGCCACTAATGGAACTGCTTCTGCTGAAAGATGTCACTTTTTGGTGTCTGCACCTGTTCAACATTGCTGGGTGCCACTGATGGAACTGTTTCTACTGAAATAATGTCACTTGTTGGTGTCTGCACCTGTTCAACATTACTGGGTGCCACTGATGGAACTGCTTCTACTAAAATGATGTCACTTGTTGGTATTTGCACCTGTTGACCATTGCTGGGTGCTACTGCTGGAACTATCAACTACTTGTTTTTGTTTGTTTTTAATCATTGAAAGCATTTTATGTGAACATTTGTATAAACTGATTTTTTTGTGTATTGTGTAAACTATGTATTATGTAAAGTCACATGTAAGAAAGAATTTGTATTGCTTACTGTATTTTTTATATTAGGATATTGAAAGGTCAGTGCAAAGCCAAAATTTTATCTAATTATGTGATATTTACGTATTAATATTATCTTTTAATTTTGTCTGTATTTTTGTGGACGAATTTGGTGGTATTTTCACCACCAATGCTGGCAAAAATACCATCAAATTCTGGCCCTTGGAGGGGGGGCATATGAAAGGTGGCTACACTGAGCCTTAACGCCAGAGATTGCGCCAGAGAGTATTATTCAGCCGCCTCCACTGGCAGTGCTTGTCGAGAACTCGTAGTAGTCAGTGCTTGCTGAGATGTCGTAGAGAAAAGTTCTTGTCGAGAAGTCGTAGTGGAGAGTGGTTGCTCCATGTTTTATGCAGTTGTTTGATGGGATAGACAGCAGATGTTGCTCTAATGGAGATATTGTAATGATCAGGGTGCTTTTCGTCAATATATATGAAGGTAAAATATTCCCTGTTTTTTTTTATTATTTCAGTGTCTTAAATAATGCGTCATTACAGGTTCAATCAACAAAGCATCTGGCTTGTGTTCTTGTATTAGAGTGTAATTCTGGTTTCCTTACGCAATTATAGTATTTCTATTTTTTTAATTACTTCAGTATAAATGGTATTTAAAATTTCTTGTCTTATTGAAGAAGAACCGTGCCAGATGTGTACACTGAATCACACTCCCACACACAGAACAAATACACTTGTGTTTTGGTTTCGTAGGTTTTATAGTTGCTGGGGACTTAATTAATTAATTGTGTTAACGAAAATTTTCTGTCATTCTTTGTTGTTATTCTATGCAGTCAGATTGCGTGCAAATACTAGTCAGGGCCAACCGTTTATGAGACTTCGTAATCGGACATACAGCTACTAAATCAAAAATTTAAAAAGAATTTGCATTCA
Source organism: Schistocerca piceifrons (assembly GCF_021461385.2). Taxonomy (NCBI): domain Eukaryota; kingdom Metazoa; phylum Arthropoda; class Insecta; order Orthoptera; family Acrididae; genus Schistocerca; species Schistocerca piceifrons. The sequence goes on from NC_060144.1 coordinate 555,329,388, forward strand.
TAATAAATAATTAAGCCCCCATGCAACGTTTTATGTTCCATTTAGCAGATGGCTGTTGCCGTATATGACCCTGCAACAATCGTTGGGATGGTCCAGGCCGGAGAAGGGAGCGTTACGGTCTGGGGAATGTCCTCGTGGCACTCTCTGACTGATCTCGTAATTCTGGAAGGTACAATTGGTCAACACAGGAATGCATCTATCGTGCCCACCGCCTCAAGCACTTTGCTTTTCCTCAGCACGAGGACATCTATCAGCAGCACAATTCAATGTGTCACACAGCTCGTTCGAAGAACACCACTATGAGTTTATCGTGCTCTATGACTTAATAAAATTTAAAAAAGTACTAGTACATTACTTCTTAAATATTTTGCGTGGTGGAGACTATATGTATTTTATTTAGTTACATCAACTTCCTGTGGAAACAAAACTGTTTTACGTATAAATATGATCTCTGGATATAGAGTAAAAAATATTTCGCAAGTCTCTCCCTATAGCTTGCCCTTATTTTTGTCATAATTTCGAACATCTTGCACCATTTTACATTGTCCAACGTTCTTTCCAGGTCGATTTACTCTCAGTCCATATTCTGTACTCAACAGGCATTCCATTGAGCAGATCCTGTAATTCTTCTTCAGTTTCACTCAGGATAGCAGCTTCTTCGGCGAATCTTATCATTGATATCCTTTCATCTTGAATTTTGATCCCACTCTTGAACCTTTCTTTTATTTTCCATCATTGCTTCTTTGATGATCTGTTAGAGAATGATCATTATGGACTTAGGAAAGGTAAAGGCCTAGAGACAAAATTCTGAGGTTGCGGTTGATAATGGAAGCTGAAGACTGAAGAAAAATTTCAGTAGACGTTATCTTTCAGATAATATACAATACTTACAAGAGTCAAGACTCAAATTTATGAGAAATAGCAGAGTCGAGAACAGCGAAAAACTTAACATCAGAATTTCGGATCACGAACCAGACTACTATTGGCAGAAAAGGCATACCTCGCCAAGAAAAGTCAGCTAGGATAAATTTGAGGAAGAAATTTCTATGGGCGTACTTCTGGGGCTCAGCATTGCATGATAGTGAAACATGGATTGTGGGAAAACTGGAAAAGAAGAGAATCCAAGCATTTGAGACATTGTGCTACAGACGAATGTTGGTTAGAAATTAGGTGGGGTGGTGAGATAAGGAATAAGAGGATTCCCCACAGAATCGGCAGTGAAAGGGATGTATGGAAAACACTGACAAGAAGAAGGGACAGGATGATAGGACATCTGTTAATACACCAGTGAATAACTTCCATGGTACTAGAGAGAGCTGTTAGAGGGTAAAAACTGTAGAAGAAGACAGAGATTGGAATACATCCAGCAAATAATTGAGAACGTAGGGTGCAAGAGCAACTCTGAGATGAAGAGGTTGGCGCAGGAAAGGAATTCGTGACAAGTCGCAGACTATTGAGATGTTCAAATGTGTGTGAATTCCTAAGGGACCAAACTGCTGAGGCCATCGGTCCCTAGACTTACACACTACTTAAACCAACTTAGGCTAAGAACAACACACACACATGCCGGAGGGAGGACTCGAACCTCCGGCGGGAGGGGCAGCGCAATCCGTGTCATGGCGCCACAAACCGCGCGGCTATTCCGCGCGGCAATGTCAAGATGAAATTCTCTGTGACAGATAGAACTGCCACCAGAGTGTTTTAGTGTTGTTCGTGTCTCGTATTGTCACCAGGCTGGTAAGGTATATAAGGTACGTAAACAGCGTCATATTTTGAATGGTCTCTGCGAAGGACGCGGAGATGGCGCGTATCGTATGAGACAGCGTTATCAGCGCCTGGCAGAGTTTGAAAGTGGCCTTATTGTGGGGTCTTCACGTGACGCACTCGTCGAATAGTACAATATCCAGATTTGTGGCGCATTTGGATTTGGTAGTGGCCTGATGCTAGACTACATGGTAAAGTGACGGATGGTATACTCGTCTTCGAGGTTCTGGTCGACCACCTGTGATCACTGCAAAGAAGGATCGTTGTACTGTATCTCCTTTACATCTGCGCCTGCTATCCGAGAACGAGTGCAGCCCAAACAAACCAAGTTGACCCTTGGCGTGGTGGCTGATGGGAGCGACTGTAAAGGTACACTACTGGCCATAAAAATTGCTACACCACGAAGATGACGTGCTACAGACGCGAAATTTAACCGACAATAAGAAGATGCTGTGATATGCAAATGATTAGCTTTTCAGAACATTCACACAAGGTTGGCGCCGGTGTCGACACCTATAACGTGGTGACATGAGGAAAGTTTCCAACCGATTTCTCATACACAAACACCAGTTGACCGGCGTTGCCTGGTGAAACGTTGTTGTGATGCCAGGTGTAAGGAGGAGAAATGCGTACCACCACGTTTACGACTTTGATAGAGGTCGAATTGTAGCCTATTGCGATTGCGGTTTATCGTATCGCGACGCGACATTGCCAATGATTGTTAGCAGAATATGGAATCGGTGGTTCAAGAGCGTAATACGGAACGCCGTGCTGGATCCCAACGGCCTCGTATCACTAGCAGTCGAGATGACAGGCATCTTATCCGCACGGCTGTAAAGGATCGTGCAGCCACGTCTCGATCCCTGAGTCAACAGATGGGGACGTTTGAAATACAACGACCATCTGCACGAACAGCTCGGCGCCGTTTGAAGCGGCGTGGACTATCAGCTCGGAGACCATGGCTGCGGTTACCCTTGACGCTGCATCACAGACAGAAGCGCTTGCGATGGTGTACTCAACGACGAACCTGGGTGCACGAATGGCAAAACGTCATTTTTTCGGATGAATCCAGGTTCTGTTTACAGCATCGTGGTGGTCGCATCCGTGTTTGGCGACAACGCGGTGAACGCACATTGGGAGCGTGTATTCGTCATCGCCATACTGGCGTATCACCCGGCGTGATGGTATGGGGTGGCATTGGTTACAACGTCTCGGACATCTCTCGTTCGCATTGACGGCACTTTCAACACTGGACGTAACATTTCAGATGTGTTACGATTAGTGGCTCTACCCTTCATTCGATCCCTGCGAAACCCTACATTTCAGCAGGATAAAGCACGACCGCGTGTTGCAGGTCCTGTACTGGTCTTTCTGGATACAGAAACTGCTCGACTGCTGCCCTGACCAGCACATTCTCCACATCTCTCACCAATTGAAAACGTCTGGTTAATGGTGGCCGAGCAACTGGCTCGTCACAATACGCCAGTCACTACTCTTGATGAGCTGTGGTAGCGTGTTGAAGCTGCATGGGCAGCTGTTCATATACACGCCATCCAAGCTCTGTTTGACTAATGCCCAGGCGTATCAAGGCCGTTATTACAGCCAGAGATGGTTGTTCTGGGTACCGATTTCTCAGGATCTATGCACCCAAATTGCGTGAAAATGTAATCACATGTCACTTCTAGCATAATATATTTGTCCAATGAATATCCGTTTATCATCTGCACTTCTTCTTGGTGTAGCAATTTTAATGTACAGTAGGGTATTTTCCATTTACAGTCGCTCCCATCAGCCACCGCGCCAAGGGTCAGTTTGGTTGTCACGGATAGTAAAGGACAACCAGCAACACTCTGTGTCATTCCAAACCAGTGGTCAGAGAACAGCAGCAGCCAGACTAGGGAATTACCTTCCCACGCGTAGGCTGCTGTCAGCAGTACAGCACACACGGCCGCATTTGGAAGCGTGCCATGATCGGAAGCACGGACTGCCGAAGGGTGGCGATGCATCGTGTCTAGCGATGAATCGCGGCTCTGAACTACCCCGGATGACTATTGTCAGTGAGTATGGCTCTTACATGGGGAGAGGTCTTATTCTTCCAGTGCTTTGGAGAGCGATGTTACACTTGGCGCCAAAGTGTGGAGAGCCATCTGCCATGACTTCAGGTCATGGCTGGTGGTGACTGAGGGAACTCTGACGGCACAACGATACATCAGCGATCCTGTGTTCTCATGTATTATCTCCCATCGACAATATTGTGGTGGCGTTTATCAACAGGACAATGTTTGTCCACACATGGGACTTGACTGTGTGAATTGTCTGCGTCATGAGGTACTGCCGTGGCCAACAAGGTTCCCATATCTATCCCTGACAGAACGAGTGTGGGGCTAGCTCACATGTTGGTTCTGTGCCAGTGCAACGAGCCAGGATGTCAAGGAACAGTTAACAGCAATTGCGAGCCAACTTCCCTCAGGAGAGGATACAACGACTTTTGGCACCCCTCATGCCCCAAGTTGGTGGTAAATTTGACTCGATTTTAACATCATATATACTCTCACTCCGTGAATCATTTCGTTTCCTCCTCTCCATTTGGATGCTTCACCTCTTTTGTCAGGCAGTGCATTTACAGAATAGTCGGAGAGACATTATTTAAGACATAGGTACTTTCTGCGGGAAAATGTGTTGGAGGTAATAATGAATAGGACGTGCTATTACACGAAGCATTGAGAATGGGTCAGTTGCATTCCTGTCTTTTGAAGAAATTATCAATAACTTTTGCCACGAACCACAGGATTTCCCCACTGTGAAATTATGTTACACAATAAATGGAGAAAGTAGACTTTCAAGTGATTAGAGGAATGTTCTTGCAAAAAAAGATGATGTTAGCTAAGGAAAGGGCGAAGAAGATAGACGGTGAGGAAAGAAGTGAGGATCACGAAGAAGTAAGCCTGTCAGCCTTGAAGCAGTAGACCTTGCTTCGATAAAGACCAAAGATAACTGCTTGCAAATAAACACTGAGCGTGGCATTGACTATAAGTTGACCTATGCCGAATCGGAGAAAGAGCTTGCACTCATAAACATAATACACATGAAGCGCTACATACAGAGGGTTAGTTTGGATTCCTAGAGAATCTGCCATTCTTTGTCATGTACATGGGATACTTGCGTAGGCTGTGGATATAGTTCTTTTTCTTAATCTGCAACCTTTATACCTTTCCTATCTTATGTATGATCTCGCAGTTATTGGGGGGGGAGATATAACTGGAATAGTATTATCGCAAATTTTCTATTATTTTGAGAATTTATGCATGTACAGTATTATGTACAAAGAGGATGTTAATTTCCATAATGCTGGGATGTGGCTTGTTGTGGTAGCCGTGAAACCCATAACTGGGTAGGTAACTGTGGAAGAAGGCATAAGAGCTAATTGGACGTAAACCGTATTTATTTCACGTATTGCAGAAGCAGTAGTAATCTTTATTAAAATTTTAATGTTCGACCACTTGTATGAATATCAAGAGCTCAGATGGCAACCCAGTTCTAAGCAAAGAAGGGAAAGCAGAAAGGTGGAAGGAGTATATAGAGGGTTTATACAAGGGCAATGTACTTGAGGGCAATATTATGGAAATGGAAGAGGATGTAGATGAAGACGAAATGAGAGATAAGATACTGCGTGAAGAGTTTGACAGAGCACTGAAAGACCTGAGTCGAAACAAGGCCCTGGGAGTGGACAACATTCCATTAGAACTACTGATGGCCTTGGGAGAGCCAGTCATGACAAAACTCTACCATCTGGTGAGCACGATGTATGAGACAGGCGAAATACCCTCAGACTTCAAGAAGAATATAATAATTCCAATCCCAAAGAAAGCAGGTGTTGACAGATGTGAAAATTACCAAACTATCAGTTTAATAAGTCACAGCTGCAAAATACCAACGCGAATTCCTTACAGACGAATGGAAAAACTGGTAGAAGCGGACCTCGGGGAAGATCAGTTTGGATTCCGTAGAAATGTTGGAACACGTGAGGCAATACTAACCTTACGACTTATCTTAGAAGAAAGATTAAGAAAAGGCAAACCTACGTTTCTAGCATTTGTAGACTTAGAGAAAGCTTTTGACAATGTTAACTGGAATACTCTCTTTCAAATTCTGAAGGTGGCAGGGGTAAAATACAGGGAGCGAAAGGCTATTTACAATTTGTACAGGAACCAGATGGCAGTTATAAGAGTCGAGGGGCATGAAAGGGAAGCAGTGGTTGGGAAAGGAGTGAGACAGGGTTGTAGCCTCTCCCCGATGTTATTCAATCTGTATATTGAGCAAGCAGTAAAGGAAACAAAAGAAAAATTCGGAGTAGGTATTAAAATTCATGGAGAAGAAGTAAAAACTTTGAGGTTCGCCGATGACATTGTAATTCTGTCAGAGACAGCAAAGGACTTGGAAGAGCAGTTGAACGGAATGGACAGTGTCTTGAAAGGAGGATATAAGATGAACATCAACAAAAGCAAAACGAGGATAATGGAATGTAGTCAAATTAAATCGGGTGATGCTGAGGGAATTAGATTAGGAAATGAGACACTTAAAGTCGTAAAGGAGTTTTGCTATTTAGGGTGTAAAATAACTGATGATGGTCGAAGTAGAGAGGATATAAAATGTAGACTGGCAATGGCAAGGAAATCGTTTCTGAAGAAGAAAAATTTGTTAACATCGAGTATAGATTTAAGTGTCAGGAAGTCCTTTCTGAAATTATTTGTATGGAGTGTAGCCATGTATGGAAGTGATACATGGACGATAAATAGTTCGGACAGGAGGAGAATAGAAGCTTTCGAAATGTGGTGCTACAGAAGAATGCTGAAGATTAGATGGGTAGGTCACATAACTAATGAGGAGGTATTGAATAGAATTGGGGAGAAGAGGAGTTTGTGGCACAACTTGACGAGAAGAAGGGACCGGTTGGTAGGACATGTTCTGAGGCATCAAGGGATCACAAATTTAGCATTGGAGGGCAGCGTGGAGGGTAAAAATCGTAGAGGGAGACCAAGGGATGAATACACTAAGCAGATTCAGAAGGATGTAGGTTGCAGTAGGTACTGGGAGATGAAGAAGCTTGCACAGGATAGAGTAGCATGGAGAGCTGCATCAAACCAGTCTCAGGACTGAAGACCACAACAACAATGTTCGACATGAAATGAGAGGTCGTTTGGCTAGGGTCTTCCGTCGTGTAGACCGGTCGCCTGGTGCAAGTCGTTTTAGTTGTCGCCGCTTCAGCGACCTGCGCGTCGATGAGGATGATATGACGATGAAGACATCACAACACCCAGTCCCCGTCTCCTACCCACACGGTAATCGAACCTGGGCCCTTCGCGTGCCATTCTGCTGCGCTGACCACTCGTCCATGGAGGTGGAATACGTTTAAGATAAATAAGAGCTACTCATAGTTTGGCCACCATATAACGAACCCTATGTTGTTGTTAGGTAGGCTGTTGCTGGTTGCAAGTGCAGTGTTTTATCTTTTATCAGCACTTATTCGCAAGCTGTTAGCTTTGGTTTGTAACACAACTACGTTTACTACTTAAAGGCTGACTGGCTTGGCCTCTTCACCATGCCTCCTTTCCTCACCAGTTACCTTATCTCATGTGCCCTTTGCGTTTAAGATGTTAATGAAGTGGTGGTTTCTGCTTATGCTGTGCAATGACACTCACCGATATGTTATTTCTGATGAAGTAATATTTAATTTAAGGATTCACTGAAGCACTGTACATGAGTTGAGTGCTTGAGAAAGCACTGTTAGGAGGTCATGGCTTTTGTTACTTTGATGATTCAAGGAGAGACAACAAATTTCAATTATTTATTACAGAGAAACTCTGAAAGATAGAAACACATTGCGCATGTCACTGGATAGAGAAATGTTCAAAGCTTTGACACAGCAGCGCTGTTGTCTGTTTGTAGCGACAGGAAGACTATACCACAAGAAAAATGATTCTGTGTGCTGGAATTTGCGCGAAGTCAGTGTATTGTGCTACGTGCATTCCGACGTCCATTGAGCAAGAAACCGCGTCTGCACAGGCAAATTTATGGATGACATATAAAATTGCTGAAATGTTGTTGCAACTGCGAAGGGAAGAGCACTGGTCAGCCACGCACATCTGATGGAAATGTCGAGCGTATACAAGATGCGTTCACACGGAGCCCTCGGAAGTCCACAAGACGGGTATACCAGTAACTTCACCTTATTCAGACAACAACAACAACGGTGTGATGTGCTCTGGAACGAGCCCTGCATGCGAAGCTTTACAAGTTGCAGTTACTGCACCAATTGCGCCCCGGAGACTGCAACAAAATTTACTTATTTTGCATTTCATTTCTCTAGCATACAACGACACATTTTCCGAACGACTCATCTTTTCCGACGAATTGATGTTTCGCCTATCGGGTAAAGTTAACTTCCATAATGTAAAAATTTGCGGGTCACAAAATCCTTGGGTCGTTTTAACAAGTAAATGAAACAACATATCTACAACCACTTAACTTCTAATAAACTGCGATTTCTGTCGAAGACCTGGCGCAGCACCCCCAACGCTCTCCCGAACCGTCCGCTGCCAGCCGCTTCAACGGACGCAGGAAGGCGCGCCGATCTCCCGTCTCACGGCGTCGCAGCTCGCACCAGCCAGACCGATGTTGTGGTTTCGCTCCTGTTGCTTTCGTGTGAACCGCGAAACCACTACCCCTTCTATACGGCGCTGCCCACTGGACTGACGTGGGGACCTCACACGCGCCGACGCTCAAGGCGGACAAGTCATCTCGAGTCTCAGTGCGCGACCGACCATCCGACCGATCCAACCGCCAATGATCGTTGCCCGAGCAACTCGAGCAGACTGGCGGCCTAACTCGCAGACTCAGATGCAGCAACTCAGCCCCTACCGGGCTGTTACTGGCGGTGTGGCAAGAATCATTTTCTGGCTTTAAAGTTGATCCAAAGGATAGACATACTAGCACTCCGACGACAGACAGACACCAACTGCCGCACAAATGCAAACGACAGACAGACCAGCAACTGGTGACGCGAGACTGACCCAGCCTCACTCCGGCTGACCCCCTGACCAGACTCACCGAGACTGACAGACTAACCTCTTTGCCGAGCTCATACCGCCCCTTAAATGCACGTGAACAGCCAACTTTTCCCCTTTCCCACCAGAGGGAGACACCAAAGCTGCGACTGCCACAGCGGCGCCACCGCCAGAATCGGAGGGCGACTGCTTTACACTACGCGCTGCGGCGCGCTCTTCAAAACAGCAATTTTTCCACGGCTCAACAGTGATGAAGGGTACGCGTAGCGTGCGTGTTTTATAATCCGTCTTTGTTAATAAATCTGATTAAACTTACTTCTCGTTTTCTCGTATTGCTGTACCTCAAGGTCCCACCTCTAACAAATACTGACAAATATTTTGCCTAATTATCATCCTGGGCAGTAACACAAACTACCCCCTTATGGAAGTCGTGTCAGCATGGGGATAATTATGGAAAATCTTCAGTCCCGAAGAGGTGCAGTACAACGTGAACTTCGAGCAGCGGCAGCGTGAACATCTTCCGACTACGCGGGGACATCCAACACTGGAATTCAGGTTCGTCTACTCCAGTTTGGCTAGAATATGAAAGGCAGTGATGGATTTTTATTTTACATTGAGTGACTCATTGGCGTTAAATTAGCCAAAATGTTGCAATCCAGTCAGAGTAACGTTGTCGACCTACAAACTGTTATTAATGAACTGCAAGAAGAGATTCGGCAGTTAAAAGCAGAAAGAAGCGAGCGTAACATTCCGAAAGACTTGTCAAATGATAGTTCATGCAGTACAACTACAATAAAGAATTTTTCATTATTGCCATCAGTACCAGTGTTTAGCGGGAAAACCAAAGATGACGTGAAAGTGTTTTTTCGTAAACTTGAAGGTGCCGCCCTGTTAAGATCATGGACAGATTCCGATAAGCTAGTGTTTGCCAAATTAAGAATTCAGGGAGCAGCACAAGATTTCATTACCGCGGAGCCTGCTTGCGTGGAAACAGAAGATTACAATGAGCTTAGAACGATTGTTGTTCAGAGATTTAAACGTAAAAACGGGATCAGATTTTACAGAGAGCCGCTTTACAGTTTGCGAATGCGACGAAACGAATGTATCGAGCAGTTTGCCGAAAGAATTCGAAACATCAACGCTCAAACGTACGAGTTAGTAGAAGATGAAAATAAAAATGCATTCAGTTATTCGAAGCCGACCAGAGAGCCTTGGACACATTCATTGCACAGAGAGGAAGTAAGCAAAGCTGGTAGACTGGCGCGATGTAAAACGTTTCAGGAAGCAGTAGAATCAGCTGTTGTTTTCGTTGAAGCACTAAGACGACCGAATGAGATGTAGAAGCAAGAACGCAGAGTTTTCAACACGACAGTACACTGCTACAGATGCAATAAGCTGGGTCACAAGCGTAAGGATTGTAAAGAGAATCAAATCTGCTATCATTGCTGGATGCAGGGTCATGTTTCGAGAAATTGTCGCAACAAGAATAAAGGTAATGCGAACAACAGACATTCTGCCAGATCTTTAAACGAGTACGGGGATGTACGGGCCACCACTCCTTCCGCCCCTTGCCAGAGACAGTGGTTCCTGTTAGTTCCAGTGAAAATCAGACCGAAAATGACTTCGTGATAGGTGCTGTACATCGTGGGAGAAGCATCAAACTACTTATTCACACAGGAGCACAAATCTCATTAATGTAGTGTGGCATAGATAAACGGGATAAACTGAAACCGCCGCTATTAAAAGTGCGAGGATTAAGCGGAGGGAAGCTACGCAACTGTGGAGAAGTTGACGTAGAATTAATTCTTGGCCAAGGCCAAGATGAGGGTGAAAATAAAGATAAATACACAGCAAGGGTGCAAGTAGTTTCAAATAACGAAACGCGTTACGACGGTGTTCTTGGATTTGATTTATTGTCCGCTAACGAGGCAAGGATATTTTTCGCAGAAAGAAAGATCAGACTAGGCCGTAGCAACTACAACCTAGGAAATCGTTCTTCAGACCATACTCAAAGGAGCAGCAATACTCAGTTCAAACTGTCCGAGTCGATGTTGAGATTGATCAGCCTCAGCAAATTCTCAAGGGAGCAGGAAAGACAATCTACGTTGAAATTAAGCCACACCGATGCAAGGAAGGAAGTCTGTTATTAATTGAGCGATCCGAGAAAAGTGAGTTACTGGATATAATGCATTGTTATGTTGCTAGAAGTGTAGGTGTCGCTACAATGGTGAGACAGAATGTCGCAGAAGTCCCGGTTACAATAACGAATATGAGCAATCAGGATGATGTTTTGCCACGAGGGACGAAAGTTGTTGAAATGTCGAGCGTAAGTTACAGTGACGTAATAGAGATTCCAGATTAGGTAAGAAATGCTGCAGTTATAAACACGGATTTTTGTAACAGTACCGCAAAATTGCAACGAGGAGACGAAGTTAATAATGAACTGAAGCGCAAGATTTGGAAGAAGATAGAAAATTTGACAGCTGATGAACAGAAGATTTTACGCCTGTTTATTTGGAGTACGCAGATTTATTCCTAGCACGTGCAAATTTACCTGTCACTCATTTAGTTCAGCATCGTATTCATACAGGGAATGCAGCCCCAATCACACAGAAACCTTACCGAATACCATTCAGTCAAAGAGAGTTGGTAGAAAACATGGTTAAAGAACAATTAGAAGCCGGAATTATAAAACCAAGAGACCCTTTAGACCCACCGTGGTGTTCGCCTGTTGTAAAGAAGAAATCAATTTCTGGAGAACCACAGTTCCGTTTTTGTGTTGATTAGCGATCTTTGAATGCTGTGAACACACCCGACACTTACCCCTTACCAAATTCAGTGGAAACCTTGGATTACCTGGGTAGATGTCGAATTTTTTCAATATGTGATTTAACAAGTGGTTATCTCCAGTTAGCAGTGCATTCAGATGATCAATCAAACAATTCATTTGTAACAGCAACAGGAGTATGCAAGTATCATCATATGCCATTTGGACTTCGTAATGCTCCAGCTACATTTCAACGCCTGATGGATTCAGTTTTACGAGGGCTCAACCCAACACAAGCACTTGTTTACCTAGAGAATGTAATAATTTTTAGTGAGAACACGAAGCAGCATACTGAGAGAATACAGGCTGTTTTTGAGCATACAAGAAGCGCAAACCTGTCTTTATCAATAGATAAATACCATTTTGCACAAAGTAAAGTTAACTACCTTGGTCACCAGTCAAGGTGTTCGACCTGATCCAAAATTAATTGAGGATGTAAAGAATTTTCCTGAACCACAGAATTTGAAGGAACTACAATCATTCTTGGGACTGTAAAATTTCTACAGACGATTTATGCCCGTTATGCGAGTATAGCTCTTCCATTGACGCAGCTACTGAAGAAAGGAACCACATTCAATTGGTCAACAGAGTGCAAAAAGGCAATGGAACAACTTAAAACTGCTCTAACCACAGCCCCAACGTTAGCCTATCCGGATTTCAGTAAACCTTTTATTCTTTTAACAGATGCATCCAATTTTGCTATAGGTGCAATCTTGTCTCAAGAAGTGGATGGTCATGAACATCCAATCTCATTTGCTTCCATACAATTAAACAAAGCAGAATGTAACTATACTACTACTGAGAAGGAGTTTTGTGCTTTGTGCTTTGGTTTTTGGTATAACAAGTAACATATATTTCTTATCAGGAAGAGAATTCACAGTTATTATAGATCACGCTGCACATAAATGGTAATTGAGCTTAGAGGATCCAAGTTCCAGATTAACAAGATGGGTATTAAGCCTGAGTGAATACCAGTTTAAGGTTATTCACCGACCTGGTAAATAACATTTGAATGCTGATGCTGAGTCGAGAAGTCAATGTTTGTGTTACAATACGTCGAGAAGAAGAGTTAAAGGCAGCTCAAGAAGAAGATCCACAATGCAAATTATGGAAAAATGATCATAGTTATGTCGAAATAGATGGATTATTGTACAAAATCACTAGTAAAGGAAACCGCCTAGTTATTCCAGAAAGCATGAAAGAGCAAATCATGAGAGAACAACACGATTCTTTATTATCAGGACATTGTGGTAAAAAAGCAACAAACATAAAAAGAGCTCAACTGTTTTGGTGCTCGAGTCGCAAAGCTGACGTTTTCGAGTTTGTTTCACAAAGTGATTCCTGTAACAGACGGCACACTGTAGGGAAAAGTAGATCACCATTGCAAGAACTGCCAGAGACAAGTGAACCATTTGAATGAGTAGGACTAGATGTCACAGGGCCGTTGCCTAAGACTAAAGATGGAAACAAATACATATTGACAATGTTAGACAATTTCTCTATATACCTTCTCATGATACCAGTACCTGATCAGAGCGCTGAGACTATAGCCAAAGTTTTTGTAAAAGAATCGATTCTTAAGTTTGGATCACCATTAAGTATAATTAGTGATCAAGGAACGAATTTTATGAGTGAATTACTTAAATAGACTTGTAAGCTCATGCAAATAACTCAGTTAAGGACTACATCAGCACACCCTGGTGGAAATGGAAGAGTCGAACGAGTCCACAGAACAATTATTAAAATGGTTAGTCATTATGTGAGCAGCAAACACGACAATTGGGATGTCTGTTTACCATATTTGATAAGTTGTTTGAATCCCAAAATGCACAGCTCAACTGGCCTAAGTCCATATGAAATCGTCCACGGAAGAAGATTGCACTCACCCTTGGACTTTGCACGATCAACTGCCGGAATCAGCAACGAACATGTAAGGGATCTAGCACTGAAGGAAGCACGGAGGGGAGTGAAACAGCGAAATCATCAATCCTTTCTTCAGCAAGCAAGACAACACGACAGCCAAGCAGCAGTGCCATAGTATCGAGTTGGAGATCTTGTGTATCTGAGCAACGTGGTGTTAAAGAAGAGTCAAGTCAAAAATTTAAGAAGTTTTGAAAAGGACCATATCCAATATTGGAGGTGTTGTCGACAGTCACTCTTAAGCTCAAATTGCCCTTTCGTTCGATTGTCTTTCATGTCAGTCGTGTAAAGCCATTTCTGGGTAGGTTTCCTGTAGTATCGCAAGACGACGAGGACCGACCGAGAGGCAGACCTGCTGTTCTCAAACCCAGGAAACGAGAGTGGCGAGGTCGCAGTCCAGACTTCGAGGCCGAGGCTTCGCCACGTTCCGAGCGATCCTGTTCCAGACGCCCTTACAATCTGTGTAAACGTGTGTAGTGTGTGAGAGTGCAATGCGTATGTTTATTTCAGCCATGTGAGTATGTGAATGTGTTGTGAAAATTTAGTATTGAAGCTATTGCACGAGTGCAAAGTCAAACTAAATCTTTTATTCCACGGGTTACCACAAGAAACTCATTTATTTTATGTTTATTGTTAGCTCTAGTATTTAGAACTAATTATCCATGTTCATTTTTATTCTAATGTTTGTTGTGATAGAGTATTATACTAATGCTGCAGTAACAGTACTACAGAGTACAGGTGTTTTGTTTGAACCACGATCAGACATGGTAGTTTCAACAACTAATTCAAAATTTGTCCTCAAGTACAATCTGAGTGAAATCCAGTAACAGTTCAGTTCTGTAAAGAAGCAAGTTGATTGATCTAATCCGTTCTGTTAAGGGTAACGATACAACTTTGGAAATGGGTAAATCTTGGTATAATAACTGGATCACAGCTAAAATGCAGGTAGAGTCTACATTTGCTAATTATGAGCAAGAGACGTACCGTTTTTTAAAGCATTTGTCACACAAAACTTTAATTAGGCATAAACGTGCCTGGTTTGATTTTGGAGGGAGTATCCTTTGTCTGTATTTGGTACTTTAACTAGTCGAGATCTGCTGGAAGTTAAAGGCAAAATATTAGCTCTTGAAGAACAGTCCAGTACAGATTCAACTAACCTCTCTAATGAAATTATCGTATTAAAGAATATGCAAAGAACCATTACTAACCACACAGTTTTCATTGAACAGATTGTAAAGCAAATTATCTTACATTTCCACGTAATTCGTAATGAAACTAACGCAAGTATCCAAGAATTATTGCAAGGATTAAATGCTGTCAGTGCACACTTTGATTTGAACACACTTTTGTTAAGGATTACTGATAGTTTACCAAATGCTGTCATTGATGCCCTTAACTTAAGAACAGCCTTAGAAAGTAGTTCAAATGATTGTTTGAGCAGTGTACTACTACATCCAGAACAATTTTTACAGGTCCTACAATCAATTGAGCGAAAGCTAGATGCAACCTATACTATGATTTACCCTGTTTACTCTTAAAATTTATACTTCAGGCAGTGTTGGCTTCGGTCACACAGCTTGAGGTTGTTGCCAATGGGCATCACTGTGGGGGTCCGGATGGGGGTTTGTCGGGGATGGCCAGCTCAGCCCACGCATCCCCTGATCGGACTACGACTGTGGTTGCCCGGGATACTGCCCGCATTGAGGCTGATCCCTCACCTGTGGTAGAGTGGGAGGTCGTTTCAAGGTGTGGCAGGGGGCGAAAGACATTCCGGAGGGCTGAACGGAAAGCCTCTCCAGTTTGTCTGACGAACCGGTTTCAGGCTCTGTCTCTGGCTGATACTGATCTTCGGCCTGACGTGGCTGCTTGTCCTGTTCCAGAGGTTGCCCCTCAGTCTGCAAGATCCGGGCAGTTGCAGAGGGTGGGCTTACTGGTAGTTGGGAGCTCCAACGTCAGGCGCGTAATGGGGCCCCTTAGGGAAATGGCAGCAAGAGAGGGGATGAAAACCAATGTGCACTCCGTGTGCATACCCGGGGGAGTCATTCCAGATGTGGAAAGGGTCCTTCCGGATGCCATGAAGGGTACAGGGTGCACCCATCTGCAGGTGGTCGCTCATGTTGGCACCAATGATGTGTGTCGCTATGGATCGGAGGAAATCCTCTCTGGCTTCCGGCTGCTATCTGATTTGGTGAAGACTGCCAGTCTCGCTAGCGGGATGAAAGCAGCATCGTCGACAGGACTGACTGCGGACCTTTGGTACAGAGCCGAGTGGAGGGTCTGAATCAGAGGCTGAGACAGTACTGCAACCGTGTGGGCTGCAGATTCCTCGACTTGCGCCATAGGGTGGTGGGGTTTCGGGTTCTGCTGGATAGGTCAGGAGTCCACTACACGCAACAAGCGGCTACACGGGTAGCAGGGGTTGTGTGGCGTGGGCTGGGCGGTTTTTTAGGTTAGATGGCCTTGGGCAAGTACAGAAAGGGCAACAGCCTCAACGGGTGCGGGGCAAAGTCAGGACATGCGGGGACCAAGCAGCAATCGGTATTGTAATTGTCAACTGTCGAAGCTGCGTTGGTAAAGCACCGGAACTTCAAGCGCTGATAGAAAGCACCGAAGCTGAAATCGTTATAGGTACAGAAAGCTGGCTTAAGCCAGAGATAAATTCTGCCGAAATTTTTACAAAGGTACAGACAGTGTTTAGAAAGGATAGAATGCATGCAACCGGTGGTGGAGTGTTCGTCGCTGTTAGTAGTAGTTTATCCTGTAGTGAAGTAGAAGTGGATAGTTACTGTGAATTATTATGGGTGGAGGTTACACTAAACAACCGAACTAGGTTAATAATTGGCTCCTTTTACGGACCTACCGACTCAGCAGCATTAGTGGCAGAACAACTGAGAGAAAATTTGGAATACATTTCACATAAATTTTCTCAGCATGTTATAGTCTTAGGTGGAGATTTCAATTTACCAGATATAGACTGGGACACTCAGATGTTTAGGACGGCTGGTAGGGACAGAGCATCGAGTGACATTATACTGAGTGCACTATCCGAAAATTACCTCGAGCAATTAAACAGAGAACCGACTCGTGGAGATAACATCTTGGACCTACTGATAACAAACAGACCCGAACTTTTCGACTCTGTATGTACAGAACAGGGAATCAGTGATCATAAGGCCGTTGCAGCATCCCTGAATATGGAAGTTAATAGGAATATAAAAAAATGGAGGAAGGTTTATCTGTTTAGCAAGAGTAATAGAAGGCAGATTTCAGACTACCTAACAGATCAAAACGAAAATTTCTGTTCCGACACTGACAATGTTGAGAGTTTATGGAAAAAGTTCAAGGCAATCGTAAAATGCGTTTTAGACAGGTACGTGCCGAGTAAAACTGTGAGGGACGGGAAAAACCCACCGTGGTACAACAACACAGTTAGGAAACTACTACGAAAGCAAAGAGAGCTCCACTCCAAGTTTAAACGCAGCCAAAACCTCTCAGACAAACAGAAGCTAAACGATGTCAAAGTTAGCGTAAGGAGGGCTATGCATGAAGCGTTCATTGAATTCTAAAGTAAAATTCTATGTACCGACTTGACAGAAAATCCTAGGAAGTTCTGGTCTTACGTTAAATCAGTAAGTGGCTCGAAACAGCATATCCAGACACTACTGGATGATGATGGCATTGAAACAGAGGATGACACGCGTAAAGCTGAAATACTAAACACCTTTTTCCAAAGCTGTTTCACAGAGGAAGACCGCACTGCAGTTCCTTCTCTAAATCCTCGCACAAACGAAAAAATGGCTGACATCGAAATAAGTGTCCAAGGAATAGAAAAGCAACTGGAATCACTCAATAGAGGAAAGTCCACTGGACCTGACGGGATACCAATTCGATTCTACACAGAGTACGCGAAAGAACTTGCCCCCCTTCTAACAGCCGTGTACCGCAAGTCTCTAGAGGAACGGAGGGTTCCAAATGATTGGAAAAGACCACAGATAGTCCCAGTCTTCAAGAAGGGTCGTCGAGCAGATGCGCAAAACTATAGACCTATATCTCTTACGTCGATCTCTTGTAGAATTTTAGAACATGTTTTTTGCTCGCGTATCATGTCATTTCTGGAAACCCAGAATCTACTATGTAGGAATCAACATGGATTCCGGAAACAGCGATCGTGTGAGACCCAACTCGCTTTATTTGTTCATGAGACCCAGAAAATATTAGATACAGGCTCCCAGGTAGATGCTATTTTGCTTGACTTCCGGAAGGCGTTCGATACAGTTCCGCACTGTCGCCTGATAAACAAACTAAGAGCCTACGGAATATCAGACCAGCTGTGTGGCTGGATTGAAGAGTTTTTAGCAAACAGAACACAGCATGTTGTTATCAATGGAGAGATGTCTACAGACGTTAAAGTAACCTCTGGCGTGCCACAGGGGAGTGTTATGGGACCATTGCTTTTCACAATATATATAAATGACCTAGTAGATAGTGTCGGAAGTTCCATGCGGCTTTTCGCGGGTGATGCTGTAGTATACAGAGAAGTTGCAGCATTAGAAAATTGTAGCGAAATGCAGGAAGATCTGCAGTGGATAGGCACTTGGTGCAGGGAGTGGCAACTGACCCTTAACATAGACAAATGTAATGTATTGCGAATACATAGAAAGAAGGATCCTTTATTGTATGATTATATGATAGCGGAACAAACACTGGTAGCAGTTACTTCTGTAAAATATCTGGGAGTATGCGTGCGGAACGATTTGAAGTGGAATGATCATATAAAATTAATTGTTGGTAAGGCGGGTACCAGGTTGAGATTCAATGGGAGAGTGCTTAGAAAATGTAGTCCATCAACAAAGGAGGTGGCTTACAAAACACTCGTTCGACCTATACATGAGTATTGCTCATCAGTGTGGGATCCGTACCAGATCGGTCTGACGGAGGAGATAGAGAAGATCCAAAGAAGAGCGGCGCGTTTCGTCACAGGGTTATTTGGTAACCGTGATAGCGTTACGGAGATGTTTAATAAACTCAAGGGGCAGACTCTGCGAGAGAGGCGCTCTGCATCGCGGTGTAGCTTGCTCGCCAGGTTTCGAGAGGGTGCGTTTCTGGATGAGGTATCTAATATATTGCTTCCCCCTACTTATACCTCCCGAGGAGATCACGAATGTAAAATTAGAGAGATTAGAGCGCGCACGGAGGCTTTCAGACAGTCGTTCTTCCCGCGAACCATACGCGACTGGAACAGGAAAGGGAGGTAATGACAGTGGCACGTAAAGTGCCCTCCGCCACACACCGTTGGGTGGCTTGCGGAGTATCAATGTAGATGTAGATGTAGATGTAGAAGTTAACCTCTACATACTCTTTAATTATTGAAGATTAATTAACTGTTATTGTTTCTATTCTCACTGTTAGATCAAAGCATAATTTAGAAATGTGTAAGATTTATACTTACCCCGTGAAATGGACACAGACAGGTACTCATGTAAAGTATGTACTGAATGATTACCTACTGATCAGCAAGGACTGAAGATATTTTGTGTCCCTAAATGAAAGTGATTTGCATATGTGTAAATGTAGTCATAAGTTAATCGCCCTGAATCGGCAGTAATCTTAGACAGTAGAGTGTACAGCCGTGAGAAAGAATTGTTTATGTATCATTCCCCAAGAGATGATTGCTGTAGAATTTTAACACATCTTTATCATCCATTTCTTAAACGATGTTCTGAAGGTATAATTTTCTCATTTAACTCCACGCTTGATGTCACATTTACACGTAAAAATTATGATGCACCTGAGGTACCCTTTACACTCAAATTGAATAATAGCGGATTAATCTTGAATGCCACACATTGTGATTTATCGTGTGAACTATTTGATATGCCTAGTGTATTGCCAACTACATGCCACTGGACATTTGCCATTAACGAGAATGTTATCTGTTTATTACAATGATTCATACATATTAAAATATGGAAAGCATTCCTTATCAAGTTTTCCTGAAGACAATAATTTAATTAAGGACATCCCTGAAAATGTAATCTCTTGCAATAATGAGTTAAACTTCATTGTAGCAGCGAATAGAATTAAGTCCTTCGATTCATCCAGCAATGTTAATGCATACTTGATTGTCAGTATTGTGTTTTTATTGTTTTTATTAATTTGTCTTTTGTCAACAGCATTGGTCATGTATGAAACTGTCATCCTGACCGGCCGGAGTGGCCGTGCGGTTCTAGGCGCTACAGTCTGGAACAGAGCGACTGCTACGGTCGCAGGTTAGTTCTAAGTTCTAGGGGACTGATGACCTCAGATGTTAAGTCGCATAGTGCTCAGAGCCATTTGAACCATTTGCCATCCTGAAGGCTCATTTCTTTGCACGAAACGTTACTGAATTTGCAAACGAAATACGTGTTGCAGTGCCTTCTGATGCCGCAAATGGCGAAATAGATTCGTAACGCCCAGGGGGTCGTTTGAAGCCACCTATGGTTGCTCTTTTTCTCTGGGTAAAGTGATGTAAGCGTTTAAGGGTTGCGCGCAGGCGTACGGTACGATACATGCGCTCGCCAGCCGACCTGTTTGGAATGCTGACAATTTGCTTGGTCAGTAAATGCGCGTCCGGCCACACTGCGATGCAGATTACGCCACTGGCCACTGTCCGCAGCATACAG
This sequence comes from Schistocerca piceifrons, assembly GCF_021461385.2. Classification (NCBI taxonomy): domain Eukaryota; kingdom Metazoa; phylum Arthropoda; class Insecta; order Orthoptera; family Acrididae; genus Schistocerca; species Schistocerca piceifrons. The sequence goes on from NC_060144.1 coordinate 555,349,625, forward strand.
TATTAACTAGCGTGGCCTCGGGCGCGAATATGTCTCTTTTCTTAGCTCATCATGGAGCCTTTCAATACGACCATAATTAGGATGTCAGACACAGTGATGATGGGTATGTGTAGCATACATGTTTTATAATCCGCCTCTGTTAATAAACTGTTTAAACTTACTTCTTACTTACAAATACTGACAAAATATTAGTATAATTATCATCTGGGGCAACAACACAAACTATCCACTTACAATATTTATTTTCATGTATTTATTCCACTTTTATAATGATGTGGAATGATATTGAAAAACTGAAACCACAAACATAAGTTTTGAAGAACATTCCGTTGCAACCATGCACCTTTCTCTTGATGTACTGTGTACAAAATACTGAAAGAAATTGTCCTTGTCCTGCTTGTGAAATTGTTTACGATACACTATGGTTCTTCACACTTTAACAACAGCCTTCCCCAAGTTGTCACCCTGCAGCATACCGGCGAAGGCTTTGGGGGTGTTTTGAAACCCTTCTGTTACAGTCTCACGGTATTTGATTTTTCCCTCTCGGACCCACTGCGTCAGCTGGGTAATGCCCTCTTCCCAGCGGTCGTGCCACTGTGAATACAGGAACCCCTCCATGCGGAGCTGCTTGAATACGGCTGCGGGCTGGATGATGGTAGCCTTCGGGAGGTTAGATTCGTTGTATCCAGATATCGAGCCGCACACGGAGATGCGGCCCCACTCTCGCATGCTGTTGATCACTGCGCTGCTCAGCTCGCCGCCCACGTTGTCGAAGTACACGTCGACGCCGTCAGGTGCCGCCTGCTTCAGCGCCTCTGTGACGTCATTCGTCTTGTAGTTAAATGCGTGATGGAATCCCAACTCCTCTTTCAGCCACTTCACCTGCGGAAGAGAGGCCAGTTACGCAGCAATAAACAGGGACATGTGGCTTCGTCTGTGGACTGAAATGGACCACCGATTCGATGTTTCTCGAGCAACGCGTGGTGCTCCCACTGAGTGTATGGCGTAGTGTCTGTGTGAACATAAATCTTTGAACCTTTCTATCTTTCGCATTTTCTCTGTAATAAACAAGAAATCCGTTCTTCCTTTTTGAATGACCCTGTATTTGTGTGGACAGGACGTAATCTAGCAGCAACGAAGTGACACAGCGGGAAGGGAGTTCAAAGTGCTATGTTATTGTAGGATAAGCACTTGCAAAGTCAGGACTTAAGCATATGCAGTATTTGATGGTCGTGATAGTGGAAGATATGTAACAGAACGTTGTTAAAAAAGTAACAAAAACTCGGGCTAACTTCTTGGTTTCACTTACCAGGTGGCCCTGAATTAAACTGGACATATTTCTCTTTCTACATCTACATCTACATGAATACCCTATAAACCACTTTGCATGGCAGAGAATATTTCACGTCGTACAGTTATTAGGACTTTTTTTCCTGTTCCACTCCTGTAAGGAACAAGGGAAGAATTATTCCTTAAACGCCTCTGAGCGTCCTGTACTTAACTCTATACCTGACTTCGCGATACCTTTCGGAGCGATAAGTGCAAAGGAAATGACTATGTCCAGTCGTAAGGAAGGTATGGATTTGACATGGAATACTGCGATAACAAAGGGAAAAATATGTCAAGTCGTTAGAATGGTACAGATATTTCTATTTCCAGGACCACAGCCATCAGCGGGGTGTATTTCCGATACTTTGAGACCGTGATCATATTATTTAATTGTAAGTACAGTGATTAAATGTATATGTAGCCAGTTTCCTAGGACAATTCTGTGTCGGATTGCATGGCGGTGGCCTGCGGCGTGAATGATTCACGTTTCCTGCTAATGGCAGGAACCGTCTGAATGGAGAGGCCTGTTGGGATGCAGGAATGTAGTTGACTTAACTGTGTCGTCCTCTAGATGGCTGAATCGCGAACTAATACTCAGTGTGTTGGACAGTCTTCGTGATCGCGTGGAAATTTGAGACGATCCAGTATGGATGTTTGTTTGCTCTGGACCATTATTCACTCCCATGTAAATTGTCTGGTTGACTGCTTCTGCACATTTCCCGTCTTTATTTGGTTGAGAGAACATCGATTGTGGTGAGCGCATGTAGCAGGTGAAAGATGGGTTGGAGAATTTCGTCTATTCTTTTCTCGTTATCACATAAAGGCCTTCACAGACAGGATAAGTTTCTAGTTACTCAGTTAGTTACAGCACGCTCCACCTCACTAAAGTTTCGGGTTTCTAGAGAAATAATTTCCAGTCTACATCTTCTGAATTATACTACGTGAGTGATACTGCTATGCAAGCAATATTGCTACGTGCTTGATATCGAGAAATATTGCGTAAATGGTATAATAATCCCAGAGCCTGCTGAGGGGTGTAGAAAGCAAGCAAGCAAGCAGCAGAAACAGTAAAGCCTTTGTGCCAAGGGCAAACAAGCCCGACTTTGTACAACAGTTCTGAGAGCCGGCCGCGGTGGTCTCGTGGTTCTAGGCGCGCAGTCCGGAACCACGCGATTGCTACGGTCGCAGGTTCGAATCCTGCCTCGGGCATGGATGTGTGTGATGTCCTTAGGTTAGTTAGGTTTAAGTAGTTCTAAGTTCCAGGGGACTGATGACCACAGCTGTTAAGTCCCATAGTGCTCAGAGCCATTTGAACCATTTAGAACAGTTCTGAGAGTGTCTTTGGTCCGCTGTGGGCGCCTTGGCCACTCGTCAGCAGCGGGTGACTTGTGACCATCAGCTGCGACGGATGACTGCCTGACTTTGTGGGAAATATCTAGTTCTGCGAGGAGTATACCTACGGTGCATGTGCTTATGCTGTCTGTCATCACGGTAAATGTTCGAGTGTCTGGCGGTCAATGGATATATGCATGATGCAAAAGGGGCGATTTTCTACGGCGCAGGATACTGTAACATGCCCGGGGGTACAAGAGGGTGTGGTGGTACCTTTAAACTGGTCGTCGTTTCGTGACCATGCGCCCTGTCCACACCACGTACCTGATAATCCCGCGGCGGTCGCACTATTCTGCTCCACAGTGCTGCTGGCTTGCCTGAAATTATCTATCGAAATATGTAAGCGAGTCAGGGGAGCCCCTCATCGTCATAACACAACACTGTTCTACGTCTGGTGTGAACAACTATATTCTGAGACGATTAAAGGAAATCTCAGGTTGCACTGTTTACATTCTAATTCATAACTGTTTATCCCAATTAACAATCTTGATGATTATCTGTTCACTCAGACAAGCGTATGCTTAAGCGACACGACGTGGGTGATTGTTGATGATGCGGAAGCCGAATGATCGAACGAAAGTTCTTATGCTCGCTACAAGACACAGGCACATAAATGCTCTCTTTTGTGGTGCACAGTATTACTGATTCCATTAGTTCATTCTTGGAGACTGAACATGGCCGCGGATGATTGATACTGTATGGTACGAAACGCAACAAGAGGATACACAAATACGTTATCAGCAGCACTGCACATTTTTAAATTACTTCTTGACACACTTTCCTCTGAATCATTTGCTTATTTCATCACTTTACTGTAATAGAACTTGTAGCAACACTTCAACTTCCATACTAACAATGCCTCTCACATGCAGAGCTACACACTACACAACATAACAGTTCCGTGTCCCGCGCTCGACTCTACAGGCGTGGCTGCCCGCAAAGATACTCCACAACCAAGCTAGCGATATGACAGTATGCTTACAATACGAATTGCATGTTTACTAGATCGACGTGGTATGCGATGATATATTGCTGGGTTGGAGATCGGTTTCACATTCTAGTATTCAAGCTTCCATCCTAAGTGGCAGAGCAGTGTAATTGAGAAAGAGTCTTTCCGTATTTGACGATCTGTAGGCCAATTTTGTAGGGTATAACTGTCAGTGCAATATGGCAATCTATACAAAATAGTTTTGCCACTGAAAATCTTGTCTGCAGAAAGAGAAAGATTGACAGTACTTCCACAAAGGTGGCATCAGTAATTTGGTAGGTAAATTCAGTAAGAGCCAATCATAATGCTCCATTCATTCATAAGACATCCTTTGTGTCGGGACATAGGAGCCTCTACATAGTGGTGAGTACGTTTGTGTTTTGGAGATGTTTGTTGAAAGCTGAGCTTAATGATTTTCAGGAAGGGTAACATGTGATGGATGGGGTGCTGCATGAGGACCATCAGGAGGGATGCATTCGGCGTTATTCTTGGCTATTTTTGTAAACAGGTTCTGCTAGGACAAGAATTTCCATGCAGACAAGCTGAGACATCACAAAAGCTCCTACAAAAGCAACCGTTAACTATTTCTGCGACACATTACAATTTCTGAGAGGTAGATTTGGCTGTTACTTACATAGTCCTGTGACATCAGTATAACATCGAGAACCTTTCAGGTGTGCCTGCGACGGTGAGTCACTACGCGAATGCTTCACGGCAATGCATCACCCACCCTGGGCAGGTATGCGTGGTGGCTCAGTAAACACGTACGTGATGGAGGTGTCTCGCATGTCCCATTAGGATCACTAGGGAGAATGCAACCTGTGCTATTCTAGGAAGCATTGCAATAGATTTCTATAGTGCATTCAGAGGTGTGTTGGCTGTTGTTTACATAGACCTGCGAGATCAGTATAACATTGAGAACCTTTTAGCTGTATCTGCGAGGGTGAGCCGCTATGCAAACGTCTCTCTTGGTACTGGACCATCAGGTACGCCTTGGCCACAGTGATTACGTGCGCATACAGAGGGTGGCTTGGCTCTTATTTACATAGAACTGTGACGTCAGTACAATACTCGTAGAATTCTAACTGTATACCTGAAAATAGACACGACTTTCACCTGCTGGCTGTAATTGGCAGCAGTGTGAGAGTGATGGTTCGCACCTCGGCATTCGTCTCTATTGTGCTGCCCACATCCGGTTGGCGTCGGCGTGTGCGTGTGTTGAAGCCTTTGTAGGGAGCAGTTTGCTGATGCGACATGGTCGAATTTCTAAATGGTAGTTCAAAAACAATTTTACATGCGATGAGTGTTTTGCACTGCATTATTTTCGGCTGTTTATGCTTTGTGAGCTTATTGGCAGAGCGTTATACAGCATTATTTTGCCAATTTTATGCGTAGTGAACGTGTCTGTTGCATTATTTTGTGAACAGGTCTGTAGGCTGTGCAACGTATTATTTCGATAGTGACCATGTTTGCAGTGCCTTTTACATGCATTATTTTGACAATTTACGAGTAGATGATGTCTCTGTACATCAGAGTAATGCATTATTTCGATAATTTACAAGTAGTTTGCAGCTCTGTGTGCTGTGTACTGCATTATTTCGACAGTTTATAATTAGTGAGCGTGTGTGCAGAGCGTTAGACATGCATTGTTTTGACAATTTACAAGTAGTTCGCAGGTCTGTGGGCTGCGAAATGCATTATTTCGACAGTTTACAATTAGAGAGCGTATTTGCAGAGCGTTATAGATGCATTATTTTGACAATTCACAAGTTGTTTGCATGTCTGCACTTAGTGTACTGCATTATTTAGATAATTTACAAGTAGTTTTCAGGTCTGTAGGCTATGTAGTGTGGCCTCAAGTTCATCAGAGCAAATGTTTTGTTTCGGTGTAATAAATAAACTACGTGAAATCCGGCCCTAAATAAATTTTTCCGAAATAAATAAGTACACTGCTGCCTCTCTGCAGCAGCGCAGCACTGGCTGAGTCCTTTCCCCACCAATTTTTAGGAAGAGGTGGCGGTCGGATGACTTAGGTTAGTGGAGGTAGCCCAAGTGACCTTACTTCCACGACAATTTGAACTTCTCACCATTTTCTGGGGGTAGGGAAGGGAAAGGGGAGGGGAGGGTGTTGGGTTAATGGAGGTAGCCCAATTGACCTATTTTCCCGCCAAGATTCGAACTTTCCGCCATGACGTCATTGCGATGTTTCCATGTCTACCCTGTTATCTTGGATCCGCCATCTTGAATAAATTTGGCATTAAAGCAGCGTGTGGTGACGCTCTTTTTGCCCTAGTACTGTCATTCCGCACCCACGTTATTCAACTCATCTTGCCCCCTGAGATTTTCGCCTTCTCCGCTCTCTATCGAACAACGTTCAAGTAACTTCGTTTCCGGAAAAAACTGCGCTCTGAATCTGGGTCGACGAGTTCTTCATCTCAAAACCAAGTGATTTCTGCAGTCGCAAAAGTGAGAAGTTACTCTAGCGCTGGCAAACTGTTGTAATATACGAGGGTAATCCCAAAACTAAGGTCTCCTATTTTTTTATAAGTACATAGACCTGTTTATTTCTACAATGGTTTACATCAGTTTCCAGCTTGAACATTTAGCTATTTTTCGACATAATCACCATTTCTGTCGATGCATTTTTGTAGACGCTGTGGCAGTTTTTGTAAACCCATATCATACCAGCTCGCCGCCATGCTGTTCAGAAAGTTATGAACCTCGTCTTTCACGTCGTCGTCGCGGCTGAACAGCTTTCCAGCCAAATGTTCTTTTAATTTAGGGAACAGGTGATAGTCACTGGGCGCCAAGTCAGGGCTATAGGGTGGGTGGGTGATTATGTTCCACTGAAACTGTTGCAGGAGAGCAACGTTTGCCGAGCGATGTGTGGGCGAGCGTTGTCATGGAGAGTGTGTACGCGTCCTTTCTCAACATTCCTCCTCTCCAGTTCTGAATTGCTTGTTGGAGTTTTTTCAGAGTCTCACAGTACCTGTCAGCGTTAATTGTGGTCCCAGTGCTCAACCTTCAACACTCTCCTCAGAAATTGACGGTCTCCCGCTCCTTTGCTCGTCGTGAATTTCGGCCCGACCAGCTGCGAACACTCTGTACCACCTACAAACATTTTTGACATCTATGCACGACTCACCATACACTTCCGTCAATTGGCGATGGATTTCAATCGGCGCAGTGCCCTTTGCGTTCAAAAACCGAATAACTGCGCGCAATTCGCACTTGGCGGTAACGGTAACACCCAACGGGACCTCCATTCTCAACGACTGAGCGCCTCAGCGCGGCGTGTGCGCATGTTTACACAAGCGAGTGCAGCACTCTTCGTAACAGTGTGACGAATTGCCATACAAAGAGAGCCCTGTACCTATAAAAAAATGGGAGACCTTACTTTTGGGATTACCCTCGAATTATTGATGACTAATCTCTTTGTTATGTGTGTCTGTTGTGTTTATTAAACTTATGTAAACGCGCTGTGAACTTATGCACCAGCCCAATATTTATTGAATCTTGTGTTGTGTTCATCTGAAACCGGTTACTTTTTGAATATTTGGCGTCAGTTGAAAATTTGTGCCAGGTCGGGACTTATGATGTATTTACGTAATCGATTATCAAAGTGATGTCAACTGGGACGCTTAACAACAAACTCTTTGACCCTAACCAAAACTTATGTAAGTAACTTTCTTTTTTTCTTATACATGAGACATATTTCTTACGGCAGAAGAATATTGCTGGTTGTGTGCTATTCAATTAATACTTTATAGTGCTTAGAAACCTGTATGTTGGGATTTCTGTAAGAAATCCGTATTTCGCATGTTGAAACCAATTTAATGCATTGCCCTACATTTTGCTACCGAGAACTGAATATCGACAACAACAAAAGACCATGTCAGTGTAACAGGTTTCATACGGTACCAAATTATTTGACTATTCTAAAATTATATCATATAGGATGTCCCTTTCAAATGTCCCAGATTTCAAAAACCAAGGAAAAAACAACAGTAGATTAGACAGTGAAATTCGACCATACCCTACAGCATCTCACAGAATTTATATTCTTGCGACAGACGGGCCACCTACGGGCCATAGTGCATCATTATCGTATGGAGTGAAAATCGCGATCGCACAGCAGAGCGCGCAAACTAGTGTGATTTCCATAAACAAATTCGTCGATTACTGTGCAAAGGACTTCTCAGAGGCTGTATGAATGTGAACCACTGATGCTAAAACAGTTTTAAGGGATGGTGTCGTAAGTTTCTGGCAACTGAAAGTGTTCTGAAACGTTCTGGCGATGTGCGTCGCTGTGTTTCCGAAGCGACAGAGGACGACATCACACAAGCTTTTCTCAGAAGCGCACTCGAGTCAATTCGGCAGGCACCTAGAAAACTTGGTGTACCCCAAGCAGCACTCCGTAGTCTAATACCCCAGCGTCTTCGTTTGTGTACTTACAAAGTGAAAGTTCTGAAAAATCTGATGCCGAACTACAAACTATGCCGATAACAGTTTGCTACAGACATGCTGCAGTGTACTGACACGAATGTCATCTTCCTGGAAAGAAATTTACTCTCAAAGGAGGCAACATTTCACGTATCAGGAACGGTTTATCGGCACAATGTTCGTATTTGGGGATCGAAACATCCGCATGCTGTCATTGAACATGTTCATTGTAGGTCTAAATACAGAGTTCGCCAGAAAAATGTATACACTCTTTGTCAGGCTCTATCGGGAGATCGATATTGTCGTTCGATTTGAGTTACGAGTGTGTTGCAGTATGGTCTTTGGCTTAACAGATGTTAGTACTTTCATCTTGTTATTGAGAAAACAGGATGGCTGGAGCAAGCTTGACATTCGAGCAACGAAAATGTGTTGTGAAGTGGTTTTTCTAGTTTGATAATGCAGTTGAAGTGCAACGTCAATGGAGGCGGCAGTCTGAAACAGATCCACAGACCCGCCTAACAATTAAATGCGTCATTGACAAGTTTGAATTGCAAGTTTGAAATTCTCTGCAGAAGTCTGCTACGCAATATGCACATGAAGTGGGGGTTAGCAGTACAAGTGTACGAAGAATTCTGAAATCTGCAAAGTGGAAAGTTTACATTCCACGATTACTGCTCGTCGTTAATGCCGACGATCCTGATAGCCAAATGCAATTTTGCGAATGGCCTCAGCAAATGGTAACTGATGACGAACAGTTTGTGACGAAAGTACTGTGGAGTCATGAGGCACAATTTAATCTTAATGGAACCGTGAATCTGCATAAGAGTGTGTACTGGGCACCGGAAAATCCGCATGTTTATGTGGACAAAACGAGCAGTCTACCAGGGGTTCATCTGTGGTGTAGACTATCATCCAGGGGCTAAGTAGGACCCTTTTTCTTTGATGCTACTGTCACTGGAGGAGTGTAGCAGGAAATTTTACGCACGTCAGTTATTCCAGGTACACGTGCGCTTTGTGGAGCTGATGAAGAGGTCTTCTACCAACAGGATGGGGCGCCACCACAGTACCACTTAGCCGTACGAGGTTTCCTGGATGACAATTTTCCGGGGCATTGGATTGGACAAAGAGGGCCCATTGAGTACTCTTCACAGTCTCCAGATCTAACACCTATGGACTTTTACTTAAAGGGAACTGTGAAAGATAACTTCTAACGACGTAAGCCACGCACGCTGAAGGAACTTCGCCAGGAGATTACAGCGACATATGCGGCGATCTCCACTGTAACATTGACTGACGTAGTTGCGGCGACCGCTCGTCGTTCTGTTAATGTGTATAGCCGGCAGCGGCGAACATTTGCAACATTTAAAGTAACCATGTGCTAAACTGAAGCTTGTGCAACGCATGTGATTAATTACTAAATTTAAAATAAATAATAAGTAATACTTTTCGTTCCTTAAAGTATTGATACCTTTTTTCTGGCGGACTCTATAGAACCTCTGAAGTAGGCTAACGCACCACAAGATTGTTGGACCATTCTTCTATGAAGGTAAATGGACTAGTGTATCTGGACATGTTGAAGCAGTTTGTATATCTTCAGATGAAAGAGTTGAACCCAACATCACCTTTCAACAAGATGGAGCTCTGCCGCACTGGTCAACGCCTGTTCTCAAGTTACTACATACGAAATTTCCAAGTTGCTGGATCAGGCGCGGTAGAACCACTGCCTGGCCACCACGTTCCACCGATACTGCCCCACTGGATTTCTTCGGGAAGAACCGCATGTTCGCGATGAAAATGGACGAGATCACTGTGTTAAGATGTATGACTGATACGATTGCAACAGTGACAGAGGACATGTTAAGCAGAACGTGGCAAGAAACTGAATACAGACTCGATATTCTTTGTGCTACAAATGCTTCATATGAAGAGGTGTACTGGTGAGTATTCAATAAAGTCTTTGAGAAGCTCTATTATACAGTGCGATTTCATTACTATATCTACTTTAGGCTCTTTTTAGCTGGGCCTTTGAAATGTCAGAGGTTTGGAAGGGTCACCCTGAATATTAACAAAGGAAGGTGATGCGTAATACTCAAATTCAATTAAAAGACTGTTTCTGAAAGCAAACAAGTGTTCGACAGTCGCTGAAGGACAAGAGACCACGTTTTAAAAATACAACTATATTCGAAACACATCAGCTGAGTCAATATTACTAAAATATAAACACAATACTAAATTATCTTCGGAAATATTACAGCCTCGCAAAAGCTATGACCATTTTTGGAATCAGCGCAAATATGCCTTTAAGATGAGATATTTCATGCACAAATTCCCAGTCGTTTTAAGATTCGTAAAAATTTCACCGATTTTATTTTGCTAAGATGGCAGACATCTGTATGAAAATTATAGTCGTCTCTGGTATGGTCTCTACCACATTAAATACGGAGTCAGCCTAAATGATTCATTAGGTTTCAAAGCACTGTTTACTGATAAGTATATGACATACAAAGATAGATGGTACATGAAAAGATAGATCCACTCATCAAGTTTAAAATGCCTGCCTCAAGGCTCGCGTGCACGCTAGATGGGAGACCTGTGACGGCACCCTACAAGGTGGCGGCAACGCTGGAGAAGAGTTCTTGTGGGCTAGACTATCCTAAGTATTTGTGGGGTACGAGCGCTAAGCGTGTATTCATACGCAAATATACGAGTAGAAAAGCTACACCTGGTCACCAGTGCATTTTGCGTTGGTTTCGCCAGTTTCGTGATACTGGTTGTCTGTGTAAAGGAAAAAGCATATGGCGACTGTGAGTTTCAGAGGAAATGATGGAATGTGTGAGACAGGGCTTTGTGTGCAGCCCACAAAAATCAGCCACTCGTGCAAGCTGTGAACTGGGCATTCCGCCGAAAACCGTTTCGAATGTTTGGCGGTCGTTTGCCTTTCAAATCCTTCTGTTTGCAGCTGTTACAACAACTGACCCTAGATGATTATGCCTGCCAAATGTAGTTTTGTACCCAAATGCAGCAAGCTATGGAAGATGATGGCGACCTTGTGAGGACATCGATGTTCAGTGTCAAGGTGACTTTCCATCTGTCAGGAGTTGTCACAATGTGGTGTACTGTGTTGCTGCTTGTCCATGTGCAGTTGGGAAGGGATTCGCCACAAGTGAATATCACCTGTGCCACATTGAAGACAAAGGTGCATGGCCCCTTTTCCTTCACAGAGCAGATGGCGACAAGTTCCGTGCACCTGGATATGCTGCTGTTGTGATTGTTGCCACAACTGACTGCTGACTCCTCGACTTCCATCTGTCAACAGGACGGAGCTTCACCTCACTGGAACACAACTGTCCATGCCTTTGTCAACAGAGAACTTCCACATCGCTTGACAGAGCGCGCTGGTCAGTGTGATGTTCCTCTGTTGCTATGCCCCACTTCCCCCCCCCCCCCCTCTCCACCCCTCCAGTTCACAGGATTTCACGCGATGTGATTTCTTGCTCTTGGATTATGTTAAGAATAAAGTTTTGCTGCTGCGACCGACTTTGTCGGAGACATGCTAGTGAAAGTATGTGCGGAACGTTCGGATATTTGTCGGGTGACCAAGGATGCACATATTCAATATTTGTAGAATGTACCAAAAACTTGGTGGATGTATCTATCTTTTCATGTATCACCCATTTCTGTGTGTTGCATAGTTGTAAATAAACGGTGCTTTGAAACGCAATGAATCGTTTACGCTAAGCCTTTAGATTCACACAAATTTAATATGCAACAGAAAACTCTTTTACTTTAATACTAGTATAAACGTAAATAGAGCTGGCCTTCAGTCAACTTAATTCTATTGTTAAATACATTTTTATATTTAGTTTTTGTGACATCCCTTCCCTCTCGTTAAATGAATTATAGAGAGAAACCAAGCGTTACTTGGAAATGAGTTGATGTTGTGGTACATCATGCAAACCTGTAATATTTCCTAGTTCTGTGGATACCAACTAAATGGATGTTGGCAGCAGTGCACTAAACATGTCCGATGTCTGTTGGGGGCGTCTTTAGCAAGTTGTTTATGAAATAAATACTGAGATGTAAAGATATGTTTTTGATTTATCAATATTTACATTGCACATGGTTACAGAAACGTGATAGCACAAGTGATCTTCGGGACCACAGACCTGAAACCGACTTCAGCCATTAAATTCATTATCACATTGCGTTGTAAAATCCACAAGCCGGATTTGTGCCTTGTCATACTGAATGGCTGTTGGCGAATTTCATTGACAATCATTTTTATCGATCCCAGATGTAGCTAAAGCCACAGACTCGAACGCAAATTCCTGCTTATCGTTAGCAGGTGGTTTACCGCTAGATTACCTGAGCACACCTCTATGCCTGGTGCAAAATTTCATCGACACTAACGTTTGCACGAACGATTTTCGAACACTACTACCAGAGGTTTTGTCCGACGGGTATGTCGGAATAGCACCATTAGGGCAACTGAGTCAGTGGAGGACTGTGGCTTACGTTGGCACGAAACATATGGCAGTTAAATGTTGTTTTTATCACTATCAGTAACTTACTTAAGTTTACAAATTATTGTAATGAGTACAAAGACTTCTCAAAGACATAAAATCTGCATGAAAGGATTTTAGCAATTGAATTTTATCTGCAATAATAGTGTACTAATCTTCGATTTATGTCAATTATTGTGGTTCGTGTGGATTCGAAACGTTAATTGAAGTTATCGTTTATAGTACACCATCAACAGTTAATTGCTTCCTGTACTATAATTTTCACAACAATTTCATAAAACTAGCGTTTTGCGTCGTTTTATGCACGTGTACCCATCGTGATTGTATTTTAATTACATCAGCATTGTCCTGCTTTTGAGTTCTGTTGTTAAGGTCATGGTAACAGTGCTGTAATAATTCACTGCTGACTGTTTTCAAGGAATTTATATCATCTTTTTAAGTAGTCGCAAATATGTTTGCGACCTTATGTGAACACAGGAAAACATTACTGAGATTGTATTTTTATATACTATCTTGGTCGAAAGTAGGCTTACTGCAATCGTGACCAACATGTGAGTTTCCATCATTTTCTTTCACACACAATGGCTAAGACACATAGGACCAACTGTTTTATGATTCTAATGGCTTGATTTTATCTTTTATTTAAGTCAATGCAAATGGTTTCACTTCCTCTTCTACCACTGAGTACCCTGTCTGTTCTGTAATTATGTAGAACAGACAATTTTTCTATTTAATGCTGGTTGTAATGAAACAATTTGTAATATGTGTGTCCATTTTAGCATTTGAAGTAAAAGGAAGAGGTTCTAATTGGTCGAAAAATCTACACAGTTACATTAACAGACACATTACTGAATCTGCAGAATGAACATATTTGTTAATAACTTTACGGTAGAAGCAACTGCTTTGTTGAAACACTGTTCTCGTTGGAAGATTATGGTATAACACTATACACAAGTACCACATCAGTACTGATAAACACAAAAGTCACAAAACTTCCTGGCAGATTAAAACTGTCTACCCGACCGAGACTCGAACTCGGGATCTTTGCCTTTCGCGGGCAAGTGCTCTACCATCTGAGCTACCGAAGCACGACTCACGCCCGGTCTCACAGCTTTACTTCTGCCAGTATCTCGTCTCCTACCTTCCAAACTTTACAGAAGCTCTCCTGCGAAGTTGTGAGGACGGGGCGTGAGTCGTGCTTCGGTAGCTCAGATGGTAGACCACTTGCCTGCGAAAGGCAAAGGTCCCGAGTTCGAGTCTCGGTCGGGCACACAGTTTCAATCTGCCAGGAAGTTTCACATCAGCGCACACTCCGCTGCAGAGTGAAAATCTCATTCTGGACACAAATCACACTTTAATCAATCACTCCTATACGTCGTCTTATTCCTGTATGGTTCTACAGGTATAGCTTTCAGAATGGGCTGCTTTTATGAAAACTACAAACTCAAGTGTATACTTTGATGGCTGAGTGAAATGGTTGACATAGTAGAAAATACTAAATATATAACATTGTAAGGGACTACGGGTTGCGTGCAGCCGTACGGTACGTAACACGCGCTCGCCAGCCGACCTGTCTGGAATGCTGACATTTTGCTTGGTCAGCAGACGTGCGTCCGGACGCACTGCGACGGGGAGTATGCGATGGCCACCGTCCGCAGTGGGCAGTATTAACTAGCGCAGCCTCGGGTGTGAATATGTCTCTTTTCTTAGCTCATCATGGAGCCTTTCGATATGACCATGTTTAGCCTCTGTTAGGATGTCAGACACAGTGATGATGGGAACGCATAGCGTGCGTGTTTTACAATCCGCCTCTGTTAATAAAACTGTTTAAACTAACTTCTCGTGTTCGCATATTGCCCTACCTCAAGGACCCACTGCTTACAAATCCTGACAAAATATTCGTGTAATTATCATCCGGGGCAACAACACAACCCCCCCCCCCCCCCCTTATAGAATTGGTGTCAGTATGGGGATCATTATAGAAAATCCACAGTCCTGAAGAGCTGTAGCACAATGTGAACTTCGAGCAGCAGCAGCAGCAGCATGAACATCTTCCGACTACGCAGGGACATCCAACGCTGGAATTCAGGTTGGTCTACTCCAGTTTGGCTAGGATACGAAAGGCAGTGATGGTTTTTTATTTTACATTTGAGTGACTAATTAGCGTTAAATTAGGCGAAATGTCGCAATCCAGTCAGAGTAACGTTGTCGATCTACAAACTGTTATTAATGAACTGCAAGAAGAGATTCGGCAGTTAAAAGCAGAAAGAAGCGAGCGTAACATTCCGAAAGACTTGTCAACTCATGATGATGGCGACATGTATGATCGCCCAAATATTGTGCCCGTTGGACACTGTAGACTGGCAGTACACCCGTGGATATTTTGATTATCAAATACACCGGGAGAAACTCAAGAATCACAACACGATCGTTGTTATCAGGACATTGTGGTAAAAAAGCAACAAACATTAAAACAACTCAAATGTTTTGGTGGTCGAGCCACAAGCTGACGTTTTCGAGTTTGCTTCACAATGTGATTCCTGTAACAGACGGAACAATGTAGGGAAAAGCAGAGCACCATTGCAAGAACTTCCAGAGACAAGTGAACCATTTGAATGAGTAGGGCTAGATGTCGTAGGACAGTTGCCTAAGACTAAAGACGGAAACAAATACATATTGACAATGTTAGACCATTTCTCTATATACCTTCTCATGATACCAATACCTGATCAGAGCGCTGAGACTATAGCTAAAGTTTTTTTTAACGAATGGATTCTTAAGTTTGGATCACCATTAAGTATAATTAGTGATCAAGGAACGAATTTTGTGAGTGAATTACTTAAACAGACTTGCAAGCTCATGCAAATAACTCAGTTAAGGACTACATCAGCGCACCCTGGAGGAAATGGAAGAGTCGAACGAGTCCACAGAACAATTATTAAAATGGTTAGCCATTATGTGAGCAGCAAACACGACAATTGGGATGTCTGTTTACCATATTTGATAAGTTGTTAGAATGCCAAAATGCACAGTTCAACTGGCCTAAGTCCATATGAGATCGTCTACGGAAGAAGAATGCACTCACCCTTGGACTTTGCACGATCGACTGCTGGAATCAGCAATGAACATGTAAGGGATCTAGCACGTAAGCTAAAGGAAGCACGGAGGGGAGTGAAACAGCGAAATCATCAATCCTTTCTTCAGCAAGCAAGACAACACGACAGCCAAGCAGCAGTGCCATAGTATCGAGAGGGAGATCTTGTGTATCTGAGCAACGTGGAGTTAAAGAAGAGTCAAATCAAAAATTTAAGAAGTTTTGGAATGGACCATATCCAATATTGGAGATGTTGTCGACAGTCACTCTTAAGCTCAAATTGCCCCTTCGTTCGATTGTCTTTCATGTCAATCGTGTAAAGCCATTTCTGGGTAGGTTTCCCGTAGTATCGCAAGACGACGAGGACCGACCGAGAGGCAGACCTGCTGTTCTCAAACCCAGGAAGCGAGAGTGGCGAGGTCGCAGTCCAGACTTCGAGGCCGAGGCATCGCCACGTTCCGAGCGATCCTGTTCCAGACACCCTTACAATCTGTGTAAACGTGTGTAGTGTGTGAGAGTGCAATGCGTATGTTTATTTCAGCCATGTGAGTATGTGAATGTGTTGTGAAAATTTAGTATTGAAGCTATTGCACGAGTGCACAGTGAAACTAAATCTTTTACTCCACAGGTTACCACAAGAAACTCATTTATTTTATGTTTATTGTTAGCTCTAGTATTTAGAGCTAATTAACCATGTTCATTTTTATTCTAATGTTTGGTGTGATAGGGTATTCTACTAATGCTGCAGTAACAGTACTACAGAGTACAGGTGTTTTGTTTGAACCACGATCAGACATGGTAGTTTCAACAACTAATTCAAAACTTGTCCTCAAGTACAATCCGAGTGAAATCCAGCAACAGTTCAGTTCCGTAAAGAAGCAAGTTGATCTAATCCGTTCTGTTAAGGGTAACGATACAATTTTGGAAATGGGTAAATCTTGGTATAATAACTGGATCACAGCTAAAATGCAGGTAGAGTCTACATTTGCTAATTATGAGCAAGAGATTTACTGTTTTTTAAAGCTTTTGTCACACAAAACTTTAATTAGGTATAAACGTGCCTGGTTTGATTTTGGAGGGAGCATCCTTTGTCTGTATTTGGTACTTTAACTAGTAGAGATCTGCTGGAAGTTAAAGGCAAAATATTAGCTCTTGAAGAACAGTCCAGTACAGATTCAACTAACCTCTCTAATGAAATTATCGTATTAAAGAATATACAAAGAACCATTACTAACCACACAGTTTTCATTGAACAGATTGTAAAGCAATTTATCTTACATTTCCAGGTAATTCGTAATGAAACTCACGCAAATATCCAAGAACTATTGCAAGGATTAAATGCTGTGAGTGCACACTTAGATTTAAACACACTTTTGTTAAGGATTACTGATAGTTTACCAAATGCTGTCATTGATGCCCCTAACTTCAGAACAGCCTTAGAAAGTAGTTCAAATGATTGTTTGAGCAGTATACTACTATACCCAGAACAATTTTTACAGATCCTACAATCAATTGAGCGAAAGCTAGATGCAACCTATATTATGATTTACCCTGTTTACTCTTACAATTTATACGATTACTATAAGTTAACCTCCACACACTCTTTAATTATTGAAGATGAATTAACTGTTATTGTTTCTATTCCCATCGCTAGATCAAAGCATAATTTTGAAATGTGTAAGATTTATACTTACGCTGTGAAATGGACACAGGCAGATACTCATGTAAAGTATGTACTGAATGATTACCTACTGATCAGCAAGGACTGAAGATATTTTGTGTCCCTAAATGAAAGTGATTTGCATATGTGTAAATGCAGTCATAAGTTAATCGCCCTGAATCGGCAGTATTCTTAGACCGAAGAATGTACAGCCGTGAGAAAGAATTGTTTATGAATCATTCCCCAAGAGATGATTGCTATAGAATTTTAACGCATCTTTATCATCCATTTCTTAAACGATGTTCTGAAGGTATAATTTTCTCATTTAACTCCACACTTGATGTCACATTTACATGTAAAAATTATTATGCACCTGAGGTACCCTTTACACTCAAATTGAATAATAGCGGATTAATCTTGAATGCCACACATTGTGATTTATCGTGTGAACTATTTGATATGCCTAGTGTATTGCCAACTACATGCCACTGGACATTTGCCATTAACGAGAATTTTATCTGTTTATTACAATCATTCATACATATTAAAATATGGAAAGCATTCCTTATCAAGTTTTCCTGAAGAGAATAATTTAATTAAGGATATCCCTGAAAATGTAATCTCTTGCAATAATGAGTTAAACTTCATTGCAGCAGCGAATAGAATTAAGTCCTTCGATTCATCCAGCAATGTTAATGCATACTTGATTGTCAGTATTGTGTTTTTACTGTTTTTATTAATTTGTCTTTTGTCAACAGCATTGGTCATGTATGAAATTGTCATCCTGAGTCGGCCCAAGTGGCCGTGCGGTTCTAGGCGCTACAGTCTGGAACCGAGCGACCGCTACGGTCGCAGGTTCGAATCCTGCCTCGGGCATAGATGTGTGCGATGTCCTTAGGTTAGTTAGGCTTAATTAGTTCTAAGTTCTAGGCGACTGATGACCTCAGAAGTTAAGTCGCATAGTGCTCAGAGCCATTTGAACCATTTGTCATCCTGCAGGCTCATTTCTTTGCACCAAACGTTACTGTATTTGCAAATGAAATACGTGTTGCAGTGCCTTCAGATGCCGCAAATGGCGAAATAGATTCGTAACGCCCAGGGGGTCGTTTGGAGCCACCTATGGTTGCTCTTTTTCTCTGGGTAAAGTGATGTAAGGGTTTACGGATTTCGCGCAGGCGTACGGTACGATACACGCCCTCGCCAGCCGACCTGTTTGGAATGCTGACAATTTGCTTCGTCAGTAGATGCGCGTCCGGCCACACTGCGATGCAGATTACGCCACTGGCCACTGTTCGCAGCATACAGTATTAACTAGCGTGGCCTCGGCCGCGAATATGTCTCTTTTCTTAGCTCATCATGGAGCCTTTCAATACGACCATAATTAGGATGTCAGACACAGTGATGATGGATACATGTAGCATGCATGTTTTATAATCCGCCTCTGTTAATAAACTGTTTAAACTTACTTCTTACTTACAAATCCTGACAAAATATTAGTATAATTATCATCTGGGGCAACAACACAAACTATCCACCTATAATATTTATTTTCATGTATTTATTCAATCCTTATAATGATGTGGAATGATATTGAAAAACTGAAACCACAAACATAAGTTTTGAAGAACATTCCGTTGCAACCATGCACCTTTTGTCTTGATGTACTGTGTACAAAATACTGAAAGAAATTGTCCTTGTCCTGCTTGTGAAATTGTTTCCGATACACTACGGTTCTTCACACTTTAACAACAGCCTTCCCCAAGTTGTCACCCTGCAGCATACCGGCGAAGGCTTTGGGGGTGTTTTGAAACCCTTCTGTTACAGTCTCACGGTATTTGATTTTTCCCTCCCGGACCCACTGCGTCAGCTGGGTAATGCCCTCATCCCAGCGGTCGTGCCACCGTGAATACACAAACCCCTCCATGCGGAGCTGCTTGAATACGGCTACAGGCTGGATGATGGTAGCCTTCGGGAGATTAGATTCGTTGTATCCAGATATCGAGCCGCACACGGAGTTGCGACCCCACTCTCGCATGCTGTTGATGACTGCGCTGCTCAGCTCGCCGCCCACGTTGTCGAAGTACACGTCGACGCCGTCAGGTGCCGCCTGCTTCAGCGCCTCTGTGGCGTCATTCGTCTTGTAGTTAAATGCGTGATGGAATCCCAACTCCTCTTTCAGCCACTTCACCTGCGGAAGAGAGGCCAGTTACGCAGCTAGAAGCGTGAGTTCTGAATTTTCGTAAATGGTTATTGAAATAGTACTAACTCACCTTGCTTTGTAGGTGACCGTTCAAAATCGTTCGAGGCGAATGTTTGGACTGTTCTTACCAATAGGTTCACAGTCAACACCTTCCCCTTTCTATCTCCATAAATAATACCTCTAAAGTGTGGTAGATTTTTGTACTATATTATTATTATTATTTTCAATTGCGCTTTATTTTTCATTCTGGAATAATAAGGAGCAGTCAAATAGAAATGAGACAGATGGGAAAAAGTAGATCAACTGTTTATTATTTCAAAATTAATCAGCGTAACTGCTAACACGTTTACTCCACAGTGAGACAAAATCGTCGTTCCCTTCGTGGAAAAGCGTTTGCGATTGCCTACAGAATCTTGGTTATACTGAGGTGTGCATCTCTCCATCCGAAGCAAACTGACAGTCAAGAATGTCTTTCTTCAGGGCTCCGAAAAGGTGGAAATCGCGTGGGGAGAGATTGAGACTCTATACAGGATGTGTGAGGGTCTACTAGCGAAACTTCTGCAGCGAAATCGAAGAACCTTAGCAATATGTGGGCCTGACCCTTGGCAAGTTGCCAAGTTTTTTTTTCCAGTGGGCTGCAGAAGTTTCTCTGGGAAGTCCTCACACATCCTCCATACAGTCTCAATCTCTCCCCACGCGATTTCCACATTTTTGGAGCACTGAAGAAAGACATTCGTAGCCGTTGCTTTTCTTCGGACGGAGAGGTGCACGTCTGGTTAGAACCAAGATTCTGTAGGCAACCGCAAACGTGTCTCCATAAAGGCAATGACCGTCTTGTCTCACAGTGGAATAAATGTGTTAACAGTTACGTCAATTAATTTTGAAATAATCAACAGCTGACTTATTTTTCCCCCCTGTCTCATTTCCATTTGACTGCTCCTTATTTCGGCGAAGGTAGTGACCATCTTTTCCCACAGTGGTCTACACGTATTGGCAGTTACTCCGATTACTTTTTAAATTATGAAGTATACTTGCTTTTTTCCATTGGAGTCATTTTTGCTTTTTTCCATCGGAATCATTTTCATTTGACTAGCACTTATAAAAGTGATATTATTAATGTAGTAGTGTTCTCTATTTTGACTATTTTCTTTTAATAACTTCCGGATATGTTATGATGTATTCTGTTCCATAGGATCAGCATAGATCGTTGTTCCTAAAAAGCCGATAGGGCGGTGACATTCGAGTAGCTGTAGTTGGCTGTACTCTCCAAGATCAAAGACATTTATAACTTTGTAACTAGATCGAAAGAAAAAGGAATTTCGGGTATGTGAAATTTCCACCCAATAGATAGTTAATCGCTTGAAAATGATTAAGAAATGTGTTATCGATACAGTATACAGGGAGGTAACAAAACACTCTTCATCATAGCTAATTCATCAGTTAAAAACCCTCCATACTCATGTAGACGCTGAGTTTCAAGTTTGTCAATACTTTCTTTTATGTCTTCATTGATAACAATACATGTCCAATACTATGTGCCTCAGATATTCATTACAGCTCTCAGCCACACTATTCAATTAAGTGCAGATCAGATGCTATACCATACACGCAGCTTCTACATCTGCATGTACATGTATAATCCACTGTGAATGTAGGGCCCTACATTGAGCACAATGCGTTCGTAGATTTACCATTTTCTCAGTCAGTACATATACTCGTTTCATTATTTTTTTGTCTCTCTTCTAATGAAATCTGGATAAATAACACCCAGCAGAATTGGTAGCGACACTGTATGTTAAGCTAACCCCATCTGGACCTTTTCATCATCATCATTAGTTGGTTCACTCATTACTGATTATCGTCACCTCATTTCGTCATTTATTTCTTAGGTAACTGAATCTTCGACCAGACGTCTCCATCCACCTCGATCTTTAACTCTTTCTAAAATAATGTAGAGAGGTAGAGTGATAATCTTCCTCACATGATCCAACCATCTCTTTGCTGCTCTTTCTCGTAGTCTTTTGCTTACGATTTTGCCTTACTAGATGATCCTCCCTAAACTGCCTACTTCTATTCTGAAAATGTGCCCAAATACCTAGAAATATTTTTGAATAAGATGGGAAGATAAATTTCTTATGACTCTAAGTTCTTCTATAATGGAAGCATTGGTTCTTCTTTCTGTCCATGATACGTATAACGTCTTCCGCGACCGGATATCGAAGGTATCAGTTCGACTATTGCCACTAGCTTTCACGGCCCACGTCTCACGACTGTACGAGAATGATTCCACCACACGCATCTTCATTGTTGTGGATATTGCCCGGTTCTGCCAGACCTTAGTGAGTTTAACCGTCGGGACCAGGAAATCCGGCCCCTCACTTTAATTCTTTATCACACTGTCCTGTGTCATTTGTCAGAGACCGTAAACAGGTATAGTCATTCAGCACATTTAGATCTGTTAAGCAGCCTGCTAGTTGCATTTGACCTATATCTTGGTGTATTATAACTATTAGTTTGGGCTTTTTTGTGGTTATCTAGAGACCTAAATTTAAACAAGTAGTCTTCACTCTGGAGAACAGATCAATAAGTTCCTCCCCACTTCCAACAGTAAGGGCACTATCATCTGCAAAGAGTAGATATTACATTTTCCTGCGCTCAGCATCGCTGCACATTACCGTCGTGACCACAGCAAGCTGTCTGTATGTGAATGGGGAAGAGAAGGAAACTGCGAACACAGACCATTTAAATGGTAGTGCAGTCGCAATGTATACGACTTGCTTTTATATTTCACGTTTCCCAACAACAAAGATCACGAACGAAACAATTTTTTGTGCTTTGCAATTATTTTTGACGCGCCGAAAACATAATATAATTTTTGTGGGGTACAAATTCTCAGCGTAAGGGCAGACACCGACAGATTCACAGATTTTCGCACTCAGGTTGCTGTAAATCATGATTCGCTTAGTTTCATAATAGAAAAAATGTGTTTCACACAATTATGCCGGTCGAAATATTGTAGCACTTTTCCAACCTCATTATGGAGACTTGGAAATTCTACGAGAGGAAAGCAATGTAGACGTCCTAGACAGTTTTAACGTAAAAATATTTCTCATTAGAACGGGAACTACCTTTCAGGTCAGTCAGTTACAGTTAATTGCACATGTACAGAGGCGCTTTCAACTGAGACGGCAAACGTCCTCGAGAACACCTGTAAGACAGACAGACTGTCGTAGGACACTATCCTTGTAATTCTTTCATGGGCACAATGAATTCTTCAAACCTCGCGTTTTCCTTAACAGCAGCGAGCTTAGGGAATTGGACTGTGTTTGTCTGAATGTGTCCCTTCTATAATCCGATCTTTTTTTTGAATGCATTCCCATAAAATCAGAAGAAATATGTTTCTCCCTTGCAATGTCTTATTGTGGGCAGTGTGCAGTGTCAAGTCCACTTAAAATACTAGGTCTCCAGTCCTTTCTGGATGATCTACTTTTCAAGCCTCCTCTCCAACCCCCCCCCCCCCCCCCCCCCCGTCATCCTCTTTTTCATAAATTCAGCAATAGCGTATTGACTTAATCGACGTACGACGTACTTTGTAGTGATATATTAAGTCTCCATACCTTCGATCAGTTCCATCGAAAACTGCTACAACTGAGAGTGGAATAATGTGAGCGACTTCAGCAATTTTACTACTCGTACCATTCATTTCTACCAGTGTGGCATGCCTGTTCATGTAGCACAAAAAGCTTCTTGATCTGCAGAACAGTGAATTCCGTCTGTCGATTGTTGTAATTTTTCGCTCTTTCATTGTTCGCTAATTCTTTAAATTGTTTCTGCATGGTATTGTAATATACAAGAAACTGATATAGGCATGCGTATTCAAATAGGGAGATATGTAAACAGGCAGAATACGGCGCTGCGGTCGCCAGTGCCTACATACGGCAGAAGTGTATGGTGCAGCTTTTAGATCGGTTACTGCTGCTACAATGGTAGGTTGTCAAGATTTGAGTCTGGTGTTATAGTCGCCGCACGAGCGATGGGACACGGCCTCTCTGAGGCAGCGATGAAGAGGGAATATTCCCTTACTATCATTTCAAGAGTCTATCGTGAATATCAGGAATTCAGTAAAACATCAAATCTCCGACATATTTGCGGCCGGAAAAAGATCCTGCAAGAATGGGACCAACGACGACTGTACAGAATCGTTCGACGTGACAGAAGTGCAATCCTTCCCCAAACTGCTGCAGGTTTCAGTGCTAGGCCATCAACAAGTGTTAGCGTGCGAATCATTCAACGGAACATCATCAATATGGGCTTTCGGAGCCGAAGGCCCACTCGTGTACCTTTTATAACTGCGTGACACAGAGCTTTAGGCCTCGCCTGGGCCTGTCAATACCAGCATTGGACTGTCGATGACAGGAAACATGTTACCTGGTCGGACGAATCTCGTTTCAAACTGTATCGAGCGGATGGACGTGTACGGGTATGGAGACAACCTCATGAATCCATGGACGCTGCATTTCAGCAGGGGACTCTTCAAGCTGGTGGAGGTTCTGTAACAGTGGGGGTGGTTGTAGCTGGAGTGATATGGGACTACTGATACGTCTATATAGAACACTGACAGGTGACACGTACGTAAGGATCCTGTCTGATCACCTGCATCCATTTACTTCCATTGTGCATTCTGACAGACTTGGGCAATTCCAGCAGGAAAATGGGATACACCACGTGTCCAGTGACTCCAGGAACACTCTTCTGAGTTTAAACATTTCCGCTGACCACCAAACTCCCCACACGTGAACATTAATGAGCATATCTGGGATGCCTTGAAACATGCTGTTCAGAAGAGGTCTCCACCCCCTCGTACTCTTACGGATTTATGGACAGCCCTGCAGGACTAATAGTGTCAGTTCCCTCCACCACTACCTCACACATTAATCGAGTCCATGCCACGTCGTTTAGCGGTACTTCTGCGTGGTTGCGGGCGCCCTACATGATATTAGTCAGGTGTACCAGTTTCTTTGGCTCTTCAGTTTAGTTTCACAGCAAATTTGCTGTACCCATCACTTATGCAAATGCATAAGACATATTGGGAATAATAATCTCTATCTTCTGTCATCCCCATACCTTTTTAAAGGCTGGTGAAGATGGATTGCTAGACTGCTTATTTTGTGCTAACAGCCACTGGACCTGTGAACGTCTGTCATACCACAAACAAATAGCGGACGGTAGACAGCGCTGACACCATGATTCTGCCCAACTGTAAAGAGTCGTGCCTACCAGCTTATGACACACTGCAATACTACACTACTGGCCATTAAAATTGCTACACCACGAAGATGACGTGCTACAGACGCGAAATTTAACCTACAGGAAGAAGATGCTGTGATATGCAAATGATTAGCTTTTCAGAGCATTCACACAAGGTTGGTGCCGGTGGCGACACCTACAACGTGATGACATGAGGAAAGTTTCCAACCGATTTCCCATACAAAAACAGCAGCCCAACCGGCGCTGCCTGGTGAAACGTTGTTGTGATGCCTCGTGTAAGGAGGAGAAATGCGTACCATCACGTTTCCGACTTTGATAAAGGTCAGATTGTAGCCTATCGCGATTACGGTTTATCGTATCGCGACATTGCTGCTCGCATTGGTCGAGATCCAATGACTGTTAGCAGAATATGGAATCGGTGGGCTCAGGAGGGTAATACGGAACGCCGTGCTGGATCCCAACGGCCTCGTATCACAAGCAGCCGAGATGACAGGCATCTTATCTGCATGGCTGTAACGGATCGTGCAGCCACGTCTCGATTCCTGAGTCAACAGATGGGGACGTTTGCAAGACAACAACCATCTGCACCAACAGTTCGACGACGTTTGCAACAGCATGGGCTATCAGCTCGGAGACTGTGGCTGCGGTTACCCTTGACGCAGCATGACAGACAGGACCAATGACGAACCTGGGTGCACGAATGGCAAAACGTCATTTTTTCGGATGAATCCAGGTTCTGTTTACATCATCATGATTGTCGCATCCGTGTTTGCCGACATCGCGGTGAACGCACATTGGAAGCGTATATTCGTCATCGCCATACTGTCGCATCACCTGGCGTGATGGAATGGGGTGCCATTGGTTACACGTCTCGGTCACCTCTTGTTCGCATTGACGGCACTTTGAACAGTGGACGCAACATTTCAGATGTGTTACAACCCATGGCTCTACCCCTCATTCGATCCCTGCGAAACCCTACGTTTCAGCAGGATAATGCACGACCGCATGTTGCAGGTCCTGAACTGGCCTTTCTGGATACAGAAAATGTTCGACTGCTGCCCTGGCCAGCACATTCTCCAGATCTCTCACCAATTGAAAACGTCTGTCAATGGTGGCCGAGCAACTGGTTCGTCACAATACGCCAGTCACTACTCTCGATGAACTGTGGTATCGTGTTGAAGCTGCATGGGCAGCTGTACCTGTACACGCCATCCAAGCTCTGTTTGACTCAATGCCCAGGCGTATCAAGGCCGTTATTACGGCCAGAGGTGGTTGTTCTGGGTACTGATTTCTCAGGAACTATGCACCCAAATTGAGTGAAAATGTAAATACATGTCAGTTCTAGTATAGTATATTGGTCCAATGAATACCCGTCTATCATCTGCATTTCTTCTTGGTGTAGCAATTTTAATGGCGAGTGGTGTAAATGAAATGTCGTGCCGTACCGGGTACTTCCAGAAAGGAATGATCAAATGCAAGGATAAGATGCCTGTCATCTCGACTGTTAGTGATACGAGGCCGTTGGGATCCAGCAAGGCGTTCCGTATTACCCTCCTGAACCCACCGATTCCATATTCTGCTAACAGTCATTGGATCTCGATCAACGCGAGCAGCTATGTCGTGATACGATAAACCGCAATCGCGATAGGCTACAATCCGACCTTTATCAAAGTCGGAATCGTAATGGTAAGCATTTCTCCTCCTTACACGAGGCATCGCAACAACGTTTCACCAGGCAACGGCGGTCAACTGCTGTTTGTGTATGAGAAATGGGTTGGAAACTTTCCTCATGTCAGCACATTGTAGGTGTCGCCAACGGCGCCAACCTTGTGTGAACGCTCTGAAAAGCTAATCATTTGCATATCACAGCATCTTCTTCCTGTCGGTTAAATTTCGCGTCTGTAGCACGTCATCTTCGTGGTGTAGCAATTTTAATGGCCAGTAGTGTATTATTATTATTATTATTATTATTATTATTATTATTATTATTATTATTATTATTATTACTACTGAAACATCCCGGCAGATTAAAACTGTGTGCCAGACTGGGTTAACCTAAGCGTTCAAATGTTCAAATGTGTGTGTATATTCCTAGGGGACGAAACTACTGAGGTCATCGGTCCCTAGACTTACACACTACTTAAACTAACTTATGCCAAGAACAACACACACACCCATGCCCGAGGGAGGACTCGAACCTCCTGCGGGAGGGGCCGCGCAGTCCGTGACATGGCGCCTCAAACCGCGCGGCCACTAACCGCGGCGAACCTAAGTGTCTTGTAGAATTAGTGTGACCCATAGTTTTATATTTATAACCATTGTTTTTAATAATGTCTGGATGTACTCTGAGGTATCTCGTATCTATTGTTTTTGACACGGTGTTCCAATGGCCCAAAAGCTAAACTTCTTTTTTATTATTTTTATACTGGAATATAAAAGTAGAATTAGTTGTGTCCCACAGCTTTATGTTCATAACTATTATCTTTTCACTATATCTGGATGTATTTTGATGTATCTGTTACCTAGTGTCATTGAGACTGTGTTCCAATAGCTCAAAACCTAAATAAATGTGTATGTTATTAAAACGTGTTTTTTAGAATATCGTAAGTTTAGCTTGCAAAACATTCTGTTTACAATATTCTTCCGGGTATTTTCCAGCTTTATCAAGTTTTTATATCAAAGGCTGGCAGTGTATAAATTGGCTCGAAAACAACAATCAATAGGGAAAACTGATAGAAATAGTAATTACTACCTTTTTTGTTAGTTTGTTAAGTGTTCCGTACATCTTATTCCACCATCTTTCGGGCATATTCGGAATAGTGTTAATTCACCGTCTGATATCGAGGCTGATAACCGTAGCTGATAGCCATGACTGATAGCCTTCTTCAAGGTGAGTCGCTGGCAGAATATAAACCACTTGACTTAATACTGTGGAGTAGGATCACGAGTACGAATGATATGACTATGCTAACAACAAGAGTGTCAAGTCATAGATAAAACTTCATGAGTCTCACAAAGGGACCGTGCCTCTTCGTCATCACCGTTTTCGTTTAAATTTATGGTACATGCAGGGCTCGGCCAAAAATGGAAGTGACAGATGTGGGTGCTACAGATGGCCAAACGTTTAGAAAAGAGTAGCACTTTTGGCGCGGATCGGGTGAGATACCAGCTGTTTATGTTATCGTACTTTCTCCGCAGCAGTTGGCGCAGCGGAAAAGAGTACTGAACAGTCAGCTGAGGGCTGTAGGATCGTTTCTCTGTGTAGGAACTTATTTTTATTTTTAGTTTTTATGTTCCTTACATCATCATCATCTTGGACAGTTTCCAGCCACTGGCTGGGTCTGTCGGGAACACAAGCCTCTCCACCGTGTTCTGTCTTTCCACCATTCCCCCTCTTCCACCTTCGTCCAGTTCTCTCCTCTTCTCATCACACATTCCTTCACTCCCTTCACCCATCTATCTCTTGGTCTTCCTCTGGGCCTCTTCCCCTCCAGTTGCAGATCAAACATCCTCTTTGGAATTCTTCCCTCATCCATTCTCTTCATGTGTCCATACCAATGCAGTCTTGATTTTTCTATCCTGTCCTGTACTGGTTCCTCCTTTAGTCTTTCCCTCACATATAAATTTCGCAATCTGTCTCGTCTTGTTACACCCAACCTGCTCCTCTGGAACTTCATTTCACTAGCCTGTATTCTACTTTTGTCGCTTTTGTGCATTACCCATGTCTCACTTCCGTATGTCAATATGGGGACAAAGTAGGTTCGGTATATAATTCCCTTGGATTTCTGTGGCACCTCCTTGCTCCAAATAAGCCCCCTAATGCATTTGTAGAACTGCCCTGCTTTTCTGCATCTTTCATTTATTTCCATTGCGTTTCCCCCCTTACTTTCAATCACGCTTCCCAGGTACTTGAAGTTCTCTACCACTTGTAGTTTTTCCCCTCCACAAGTTATATCCACATTTGGCCTATTCTTCTTCCTTGTTGTGACGATTATTTCACTTTTCTTTGCAGAGAAATGCATTCCATATTGTGCTGCCGTTGCCTCCCATGCATCTAACTGCTCTTGCACCTCCTTCACGCAATTTCCCCATAACATCAGGTCATCGGCAAAAAGCACTGCTTTCATTTTATGATCTCCAATTGCATCTGATACTTGCTGTAGGATTTCATCCATAACAATAATAAACAATAAAGGCGAAAGTGCACTTCCCTGTCGCAGCCCATTTTCCAGCTTGAACCATGCAGTACGTTCCCTCCCCACTTTCACACAACTCTCACTTCCCTCATACATTTTTCTGACTTTTCGTGTAATCTCTTCATCTATCCCTTTTGCGTTCAGCACATCCCAGAGCTTGTCCCTACAGATACTATCATACGCCTTCTCAATATCCAAAAAGGCCATGATTAAGTCCTTCCCGTACTCATAGTGCCTTTCCTGCAGTTGCCTTACCGCAAATATGAGGTCCGTTGTTGATCTTCCCGGTCTGAAACCGTACTGCTCCTCTTGCAGTCTGCTTTCAATACTGCTTCTTATTCTCTTCTCCAGCATCTTTTCATAGATTTTTCCACAGTGGCATAGCAGGGTGATTCCTCTGTAGTTCTCACATCTCCTTTTATCCCCTTTCTTGAAGATCGGGACTATAATTCCTTTCTTCCAATCCTCAGGAATTCTGTTCTCCTTCCACACCACCCTCAGCACTCTGTATAGCCACTGGGTTCCTACTTCTCCTGCTGCTCGTATCATATCCACTTTTACTTCGTCCCAACCTGGTGCCTTGCCCCCTTTCATCCTCTTTATGGCTTCTTCCACTTCATTCCAAGTTAGATCATCAATTTCCCCACTATTATAATCGTCTGCTGCCTTAGGCTCTCCATCGCTGTTAGTTACCTGCTTGGCAGCATTCAACAGATCTTCAAAGTACTCCTTCCAAATCTTTTTGAGCTCATGCATTTCCTCCACAACTCTTCCATTATTATCCATGATCCTCAGGCACTCGCTTCTGTCATTCCTCTTATTTCTTACCATGGTGTAAAGTACTTTTTTGTTCCCTTCACTGTCCTCTTCTAACATTCTTGTCCATTTTTCCATCCACTTCTTCTTCTCCGCCCTTACTATGGTCTGTGCCGCTTTCTTGCTTTCCTTATATTTTACCCTAGCTTCCTCTGTTCGGGTCTGGAACCATTCTCTGAAGGCTTTGTTCTTTCGAAGTACTGCCTCTTTACATATGTTGTTCCACCATGGGGTTCCCCTACTTCTCCTCTTTGTGCTAGTTCTTCCGCACACAGTCTCAGCTGCCTCAACTAGAGCCCTCTTAAAATCGCCCCATTCTTCTTCCACTGTTCTCTGATCTTCCTTTGGCAGCTTCTTCCTGATCAGTGTCTGGTACTGGGTCCTCCGTTCATCCTCTTTCAGCATCCATGTCTTCAACCTTTTCTCCTGTATATCTGTTGCCCTCCTATCTTTTTTCTCTCTTAGGGTGGCTACCAACAGCCGATGGTCGCTGTCTAAGGCCTCAGATGGTATGACCTTAACATCTGTGAGGCTGCTCATCATCTGCCTATCCACTAGTACATAGTCTACTACTGAAGTTTGGGACCAGTCCCCACTGTACCAAGTTATTTTGTGACTACTCCTCTTCTTGTACCACGAATTTGCGATCGCCAGCCCATTCCTCTTGCAGAATTCCAGCAACAATTTTCCTTCTCTATTTCGGTTCCCCCAGCCCTCTGGTCCCATTATCTCCTCGAATCCTTTCCTGTCTGTGACAACATGTGCATTGAGGTCCCCTATTATAATCTGATTTAGCTGCTTTTGCATGTCATCTTCAAATTCCTCCTTCTCCTTTTTTGTACACCCCACCTGTGGGGCATATGCTTGGATGATTTCAATGCTTTTTCCTTTCACCCGTACTCTGGCTTTTATCATTCGATCATTGATACCTTCCACCTCCTCCTGCAGACCCTCTCTGACCACTATTGCCACTCCATTTCTTCCCCTCTCATTCCCTATCCAGTACAGTTTACATCCTTTACTTAGTGGTTTTTCACCAACTCCTCTCCACCTAGTCTCAGCAAGTCCCAAGATGTCCAATTTCCTCCTTTCCATCATTTCTACAATTTCTTCTAACTTCCCAGTTAGAGTCCTTACGTTTAAGGTGCCCAGCCGTAAACCATCTCGTAATCCTTTTCCATTGCTTGGTCCGTTTCCTTTAAATCCGTTCCGTGATCCGAGGCATGTTCCCTTTTTGAAAGCAGTTGATTTATCCACTACTGGCTTGCTAGGCCTATCGCAGCTTCACCAGAGCCCCGTTAGCCGTCACGTTTCAGGGTTCCTTACACTGCAAATAAACCTAAACAATCACTCACTCACACACTCACTCACTGATCACACCGGACTCGAGAGTCCGTTACCGCAGCAACGTATTTTCGCCATCTGTCCCTGTCTTGGGCTATTTCCTTCCATTCCGCTTCAGTACCAAGGCTCCTCAAATCAGCCTTCACGTTGTCCTCCCGTCTACGCCTCGGTCTCCCCACAGGACGTTTCCCTGTAAGTGTCCTACCAGTATGTAACAACACCAACGCTATACTATTGTACATATAATAATTTTTTCTTCTGATTTTCGATGAATTAGTGTAAGCGATGTTCTAATTTCATTTCATTTTTCTTTTCATGTCATTATGTTAAAGAAACTGTAAACAATTTTCGATGTGAATATTAATGTTTACGTCAAATTGCAAGCAATATTATAACAAAATGGAAATGTAAGAAATGTTGAAACTGTTGTAAGATGTTAAAGTTGTAATTGTGCGCCTGGTCCATACGTAGGCAATGTATTAGTATATGTAGAATGCAAAACCGTTGGTGAATACCTTGTCTGTAGGGGAGCGGCAAAAGGTGGATGGCAGGCGAGCGCGGGAAAATGCACACGGGCGCGGCACGGCATAACGGGCTCAGCAGTAGTAGTCGGAGTTGGGCATTGATCTGAGCAACACGTTCTGGATCGAGGAGGCTCTCCTGGAAAACGTGATTTCGTTGAGCCTCGGATGTGCCATTTCCGACGCCTATACAGCATGGCAATATTCCATAGGCACTAAACGGAAAAATATTGCGACGCTATGAAGAAGTAAAGTGCCGATACATCAAGAGCCATAGCTGTGATTGTATGTGTGCTCTGCGCCTCGCCATCTCGCCACCCGCTTACCGCCGCATCGATACCAACAGTTTGAAACTTTTAGTACTGTATTCGTGTGGACCAGTGTTACTTTTGTTCCTGACTGTTCAATAACAACTTAACTTTTACCAGAACTGTCCTATCATTTAATTATCCTCATCACTAACCTAGACAGGGTCCTTTCCACATGTTGTGCAATCCGAGTGTCCCGAAATGAAGGTTTAAAGTTTATGTCAATAATAATTACCTGCAGACCTATCTATGTTAGAATGATGTTTAAAGAACTTTGTTGTTAATGAATATATAGGCAAATAATATAGGTCTGACAAAGTTGGAAGATAATTTTGAAATTGGTTTAGTAATTAAGTTTAGTCAATTTGAGACAAAAATAATGGTAGTTAAATAAGCAAGAAATAATACAAAAAGAGTAGTAACTCATATATTGGAAATCTTGAGTGCTTAACGATTTCGATAATCAAAAATTTCAGTACAGTGATCATAACAGTTTCAGGGTCCCCCCCCCCCTTTCTTTCCTATTCATTTAAATTCTGAAGTGTACTGAACTGATTTGACCAGCAAAGTTAAAGTCAATATAAAACCAAAATTTATTAGTGTTTTACCTTTTTCAAAATTGACATTGTGTGTGGGTTTCGAAAGTGCTATTTCTAGGGTAACCTATGCCCGATTTTAATCAGATCAATAGACTGTACGAAGTTTGTAGTAAACATTATAGTGTATTGTTGTGTATTTATGGCTTGTCCATATTAGTACAGAAAGTGAAATTATTAGTTCAGTAGATTTTCTGGTTCTAAAATTTACCATATTATGCGGTGTTATTACGTGTTGTTTTGTATGAACGTGCATCAACTTGTACTGGGAAGAAACTCAGTTAATGCCTAATTAGGCTGGCGACCGTATTATTAACAATTTGGTAGCATCTGCTGGGTTGTTTCTTGTCCGTTCTAACGTGTAGTTGCACTTCGGAATTGTTTGACGCTTCATTGTTATTACTGAGTGGGTGTAAGTCTGATTTGCCTCCATTCAGGTACACGCGGTCAAAATCTATACAAAAATCCTTTCTTATAAGGTGAAGCCCGTCAACTTACCATAGTACAGGCTTTAAATAGTAACGTGTGCCCGAGCATAGTATTACAAGTACTCTTCGCGCTGCCCTGCCCTCATCCATTCGAGCTACGAGACCCGCCCACCGCAGCCTACGTGATTCAGTAATACTGATTATAACAGGTCTTGAATAGAGTTCGTAAACCTCTTAGTTACGCAGTTTTCGCCACTCTCCGCTAATGTCATCCCTTTTTGCTCCGAAAATTTTCCTCAATAATTTGTTTTCAAATACCCGATACGGCTTTTCATTTTGCACAGTGAAAGACCAAGTCTCACACCCATACAACATAACTGGTAGAATAATAGTTTTGTATATTCTAATCTTTAAATTCCTAGACAGTATCCGTGATGAAAGTAATCTATTCAGTGACAAATAGTACGCATTTGCCGCCCGTAATCTCTTCTTCAGTTCGGATTCAATCTCATTTCTCGAAGCCACGCCTAGATACTTAAATGTGTTCACTTTTTCAAACTGCGTGTCTCCAACTCTTAACATTTCCTGATCTACTGCTGTTGGCA
The DNA here is from genome assembly GCF_021461385.2 of Schistocerca piceifrons. Lineage (NCBI taxonomy): Eukaryota > Metazoa > Arthropoda > Insecta > Orthoptera > Acrididae > Schistocerca > Schistocerca piceifrons. The sequence goes on from NC_060144.1 coordinate 555,383,336, forward strand.
TTCTAGTAGTAACCAGGTATTTAGTTTTGTCTTCACTTATCCTTAGACTTACATCTTCACTAGCATTCGCATTTGCTGTAACAAATTCTCTCCTATCGCTAATGATGTTTGGATCATCTGCATGCCCTAATATCTTAATATTTCCATTTAACTCCACACCCTCTGAATTATTTGTTGCCATTCGTACAATATATTCTAGGACTAAATTAAAAAGTAGTGGAGACAGGGCATCTCCTTGCTTAAGTCCGTTCTTTATTACAAATTCTTCTGACTCCAATTTCCCCACGCGTACTCTACCTTTTGTGTTTTTCAAACTCGCTTCTAGAAGTCTAACATACTTCTTTGGTATTCCAAGTTCCAAAAGATTTCTGTACAATTTTGATTACAATACTGAATCATATGGTTTTGTAAAATCTATGAAAAGATTATGAATTGGTTTATTGTATTCCCATTTGTTTTCCAAAATTTGACGCAGGGTGAATATTTGGTCTATAGTCGATCTGTTCCTCCGAAAGCCAGCTTGGTAATCCCCCACAATTTCATCTGCATATGGTGTGAGCCTGCTTAGCAGAATATTCGAGAAATTTTGCAACATACTGGTAATAGCGATATCCCTCTATAATTACTACAATCTGATCCTGGGGCTTTATGGTTTTTCAATTTGTTGATTGCATCTCTTACTTCCTTTAACGTTGGCTCAGGTATCTGGGATTCTGCTGTATGTACACTCCTGGAAATGGAAAAAAGAACACATTGACACCGGTGTGTCAGACCCACCATACTTGCTCCGGACACTGCGAGAGGGCTGTACAAGCAATGATCACACGCACGGCACAGCGGACACACCAGGAACCGCGGTGTTGGCCGTCGAATGGCGCTAGCTGCGCAGCATTTGTGCACCGCCGCCGTCAGTGTCAACCAGTTTGCCGTGGCATACGGAGCTCCATCGCAGTCTTTAACACTGGTAGCATGCCGCGACAGCGTGGACGTGAATCATATGTGCAGTTGACGGACTTTGAGCGAGGGCGTATAGTGGGCATGCGGGTGGCCGGGTGGACGTACCGCCGAATTGCTCAACACTTGGGGCGTGAGGTCTCCACAGTACATCGATGTTGTCGCCAGTGGTCGGCGGAAGGTGCACGTGCCCGTCGACCTGGGACCGGACCGCAGCGACGCACGGATGCACGCCAAGACCGTAGGATCCTACGCAGTGCCGTAGGGGACCGCACCGCCACTTCCCAGCAAATTAGGGACACTGTTGCTCCTGGGGTATCGGCGAGGACCATTCGCAACAGTCTCCATGAAGCTGGGCTACGGTCCCGCACACCGTTAGGCCGTCTTCCGCTCACGCCCCAACATCGTGCAGCCCGCCTCCAGTGGTGTCGCGACAGGCGTGAATGGAGGGACGAATGGAGACGTGTCGTCTTCAGCGATGAGAGTCGCTTCTGCCTTGGTGCCAATGATGGTCGTATGCGTGTTTGGCGCCGTGCAGGTGAGCGCCACAATCAGGACTGCATACGACCGAGGCACACAGGGCCAACACCCGGCATCATGGTGTGGGGAGCGATCTCCTACACTGGCCGTACACCACTGGTGATCGTCGAGGGGACACTGAATAGTGCAAGGTACATCCAAACCGTCATCGAACCCATCGTTCTACCGTTCCTAGACCGGCAAGGGAACTTGCTGTTCCAACAGGACAATGCACGTCCGCATGTATCGCGTGCCACCCAACGTGCTCTAGAAGGTGTAAGTCAACTACCCTGGCCAGCAAGATCTCCGGATCTGTCCCCCATTGAGCATGTTTGGGACTGGATGAAGCGCCGTCTCACGCGGTCTGCACGTCCAGCACGAACGCTGGTCCAACTGAGGCGCCAGGTGGAAATGGCATGGCAAGCCGTTCCACAGGACTACATCCAGCATCTCTACGATCGTCTCCATGGGAGAATAGCAGCCTGCATTGCTGCGATAGGTGGATATACACTGTACTAGTGCCGACATTGTGCATGCTCTGTTGCCTGTGTCTATGTGCCTGTGGTTCTGTCAGTGTGATCATGTGATGTATCTGACCCCAGGAATGTGTCAATAAAGTTTCCCCTTCCTGGGACAATGAATTCACGGTGTTCTTATTTCAATTTCCAGGAGTGTATTTCGTACGCCTGCTGATTTCCTGATTCCTGGTGTACATTTAATAGATGCTCAAAATACGCCTTCCATTTACTTAATATAGTACTGGTGTCTGTCAGTATTCCCCCGGCATCCCCTCGAAGTGCATTTGTCCTAGCCTTGAACCCCTTCCTGTATCCATTTATGTCTTGGTAAAGTTCCCTAATGTTTTTTGTTTTACTGTTTGTATCCATTTTTTAAATTTGATTGTTCACATAATCCCTCATCTTTGCCCGTAGCCTACGACCAACTTCTCTTCTCATATTCAAGAACTCCTCTCATTTTCTGTCTCCCATTCTATTCCAATCTAATCCTGCTTTTCTCCTTTCCTCTACCAATTTCTTGCATTCCTCATCAAACCACGGTTTCCTCCTGTTCTTCTTAATTGTACCTATTGTGACATTCACCGCCTCTTTGATATTATTCCTCACAGTGATCCACAGTTTATTTACATCCTTGTCTTGATCTTCGTGTGTCCTGAGAGCATCAAACCTATTTGAAATTTCTATCATGTACCTTCTTCTAAAGTTTTCATCATTTAGCTTGACAGTGTCGAACCTAACAAGTTCTGCATTGTGACACCTTGATGTTGCTGTAGATAGCCGTTGGTGAACTTTGGCAACTACAAGAAAATGATCAGAATCGCAGTCTGCTGCCCTGAAGGCCTAACATTTTCTTAACTAGTGTGCCATCTCCGATCTACAAGAACATGATCAAAACAGCAAAATTAACCACCCTTGTGCTATTATCATTCGCAATGTTATGCAAACTTTCTTTCCCAATTGTAGGCCGGAATGCTTCCTCCTTCACTGTCTTCGGATTAAAATCACCTATGATTAATTTTGTGTCGTACGAGGAGAACTCATCAACCTAAATAATGCTCACTGTATTGTATTTGTTGATATTTTCATAGAACAAAGGGCAAAGGAAAATGTGGGATTGCAATTAAATTTCCAAAAGGGGTTGTAAGGCGTGCACGAAAACTTCGTATATAAAATTAGACACTTATTTTTTTTGCAGTTGATGATTTACACATTCTGGACTAACGTTCATCGTAAAAACAGGGAAATCAGCAATTTTCTCGGCGTCTTGCACTCCTTATAAAGCCGTTACATTATTCTTTTACAGTTGCTATAAAAAAATACTCGGCTTACATTCATAAGAGGTTGTCTCTCATCGCGTAGTTCGTCGGCAAACCACACGTAACGCATCATTTCGCCAAATATTCTTGAGAATAGCTAGTGACGTACAGCGGAATGTATTTTGAAGCAGTCTGCTCAGAACGTGATTTTTTTTCCCCTGGACGAGATAAGAGCAGTTTTGATGCTCTTTGGTCAAATGTTTTAGGAGACGATAAAATTGGACATCGCAGGGTGGCTCTAGCGGAGTCCATTTGGAGGAGAAGGGGGGTGGGGAATTACTTTTCGAAAATCCTTGTCGTATAATTGTGAGTTTGATGCCCTCCCCACGAGTCATTCAATAGAAGAAATTTGTTCTCCTGCGCGTAGGGTTTCATCACATCAAATACACTATACTGAGCGTTATCTCGATTTGCTTCCGGTGTAAGTAACGTAGAAATTGAAAATAAAAAGTAGTTACCGGACAGGGAATCGATGCCAGGATCGTCAGATTGCCGTTCTGTACTCTTCCCGCTGCTCTAACTGCCCCCTGGAAACTACGCTAACACAAAGGGCTCATGTCTCGCCCGACCCACGTAAAAATTATATTTTTTCCAAACTCGTGACAATCTGGAACGTCCACTTCTGTCACTTTCATTCCTAGCCTAGCCCTGAATGTGCACCGAATTCGGTAGAAATCGGTGGTGACGAATTGGCGCGGTACCCTAGTAAGAGTGAAATAAAGCAGAGTCAGCAAATCCACAGAGCTCATTAATTATGAGCATGATTATTAAAATGGACTGCATTTGTTGGAATGCCTGGCAGTGAAGACTCAGAACAATATTCCTCCAGGAGCGCAGACGTGAAATAAAGGGTTTCCATGATTTGTCGAACTGGGAACTCTCCTCTCAGTTGAGTAGGCTGTCTGCTAATCGTGTTTGCGCAGCTTCCTGAACTACTGAGTACCGATAGGATGAGGCTGTGGCCTGTACCTCTACGTCCCCGTAGTCCACTGAATGGCCAGTGCGAGTACAACGTTGAGCCGCTGCAGAACGCTGGTGTGTCGCTGTTGACCTGTGCACCGCTCTCCCGTTATGCGTATTGTTTGTCCTGCGTACCTCTTACCACAACGACAAGGCATTTTATTTTTGCCCGCTTTTATTGAAAGTAGACCATTTTTCACAGATCTCAGAAGAGATGCTGTCTTGGCCCGTGGCAAGAAGATCACACGAACTTTATGTACTTTATCATTATTCTGGCAGTTTGGGTAAAAACATTTCCCACAAACGGCAGAAAAGCCGTAGATTTTTCCATCTCTTTCTTCTTGCTTTTTCTTTGGTTGGTCTGACGTTCTCGCTTGTAGAATCCTATAAATTTGACGGTTAGTGCCTCCATTTTCACTGAGTACGTTTTCGAAGGGTACCAGTTCATCCTATAGGCTGTCAGCGTCGCACATTGCATATGTCCTTCAGCAGGGTTGAAAGTTTATCACCCGCAATACCATAAGAAGAAATAATAATATCCCAGACGCTCCCATGCAAGATGATGAACTATTCTATCTGCTGGAAAAAGTGCAAGTAACACATTGTCATTACATCGTTTGCACGAAGTATTATAGTAATACGAACTCCTGAAAAACACTGGGGAGAACATAATATACACAATTTATTTCAAGCTACATTAACGATCCTCTAAAATGAATTTTCGATCATATACAAAAGAAACTCCGCCTTAACAGTCCATGAAGGCCCAACAGTACCGACCGGCCGCCGTGTCATCCACACCCGGCCTGAGTAGCCATGCGGTTCTAGGCGCTACAGTCTGGAACCAAGCGACCGCTCCGGTCGCAGGTTCGATCCTGCCTCGGGCATGGATGTGTGTGATATCCCTAGGTTAGTTAGGTTTAAGTAGTTCTAAGTTCTAGGCGACTGATGACCACAGAAGTTAAGTCGCATAGTGCTCAGAGACATTTGTACCTTTTTTTTATCATCCTCAACCCACAAGCGTCACTAGATGGGCATATGGAGTGCTATGTGGTCCTGATTTAGGTTTCCCATGATTTCGTTTGGCAGAGCACTGAAAGACCTGAGTCGAAACAAGGCCCCCGGAGTAGACAGTATTCCATTGGAACTACTGACGGCCGTGGGAGAGCCAGTCCTGACAAAACTCTACCATCTGGTGAGCAAGATGTATGAAACAGGCGAAATACCCTCAGACTTCAAGAAGAATATAATAATTCCAATCCCAAAGAAAGCAGGTGTTGACAGATGTGAAAATTACCGATCTATCAGCTTAATAAGTCACAGCTGCAAAATACTAACACGAATTCTTTACAGACGAATGGAAAAACTAGTAGAAGCCAACCTCGGGGAAGACCAGTTTGGATTCCGTAGAAACACTGGAACACGTGAGGCAATACTGACCTTACGACTTATCTTAGAAGAAAGATTAAGGAAAGGCAAACCTACGTTTCTAGCATTTGTAGACTTAGAGAAAGCTTTTGACAATGTTGATTGGAATACTCTCTTTCAAATTCTAAAGGTGGCAGGGGTAAAATACAGGGAGCGAAAGGCTATTTACAATTTGTACAGAAACCAGATGGCAGTTATAAGAGTCGAGGGACATGAAAGGGAAGCAGTGGTTGGGAAGGGAGTAAGACAGGGTTGTAGCCTCTCCCCGATGTTGTTCAATCTGTATATTGAGCAAGCAATAAAGGAAACAAAAGAAAAATTCGGAGTAGGTATTAAAATTCATGGAGAAGAAATAAAAACTTTGAGGTTCGCCGATGACATTGTAATTCTGTCAGAGACAGCAAAGGACTTGGAAGAGCAGTTGAATGGAATGGACAGTCTCTCGAAAGGAGGATATAAGATGAACATCAACAAAAGCAAAACAAGGATAATGGAATGTAGTCTAATTAAGTCGGGTGATGCTGAGGGAATTAGATTAGGAAATGAAACACTTAAAGTAGTAAAGGAGTTTTGCTATTTGGGGAGCAAAATAACTGATGATGGTCGAAGTAGAGAGGATATAAAATGTAGGCTGGCAATGGCAAGGAAAGCGTTTCTGAAGAAGAGAAATTTGTTAACATCCAGTATTGATTTAAGTGTCAGGAAGTCATTTCTGAAAGTATTCGTATGGAGTGTAGCCATGTATGGAAGTGAAACATGGACGATAAATAGTTTGGACAAGAAGAGAATAGAAGCTTTCGAAATGTGGTGCTACAGAAGAATGCTGAAGATTAGATGGGTAGATCACATAACTAATGAGGAAGTATTGAATAGGATTGCGGAGAAGAGAAGTTTGTGGCACAACTTGACCAGAAGAAGGGATCGGTTGGTAGGACATGTTCTGAGGCATCAAGGGATCACCAATTTAGTATTGGAGGGCAGCGTGGAGGGTAAAAATCGTAGAGGGAGACCAAGAGATGAATACACTAAGCTGATTCAGAAGGATGTTGGTTGCAGTAGGTACTGGGAGATGAAAAAGCTTGCACAGGATAGAGTAGCATGGAGAGCTGCATCAAACCAGTCTCAGGACTGAAGACCACAACAACAACAATGATTTCCCTAAATCGCTTCAGGCAAATACCGGGATGGTTCCTTTGAAAGGGCACGGCCGACTTCCTTTCCCATCCTTCCCTAACCCGATGTCACCGATGACCTCGCTGTTTGGCCCCGTCCACCAAATGAACCAACAATTTAGGCCATTAGAACACAACGTCAGTGTCCCTCTTCCTCCCCCAGTAGCCTTGCAAAATTTACGTTTACTATACTGCTAGTCGCCACCGCAGCGTTCGACTACAATAGCTACTCTGTCATATGGTGTTTAAAAACGACCGATTTCCAGATTTCACGAGCACCAAAATTATTTCTCGTTCTCAATTATTAACAGCCTCGCGAAAAATTATTGTGTTCTTTACGTCAATAAATTGGTCGTCTGTTAATCGGAATTTAATATTCGTTGTAGTTCACTTACGCCTTCAATCAGCTTCCTAGACCTAGTGCTACACTGTATTAGAACCTTTACTAAGCAAGACTAATCCATTGTCATGACCATGGACAATAGTTCAGCCCGATAACAAGATATCAACGTTTTATTATTTAACGTTATTGATTTACTCCTCGTTCCGAATAAGACAACTAAAGAAAACCTGTTTAGTGCACGTCTGTGAATTGAAGATGTAAGAGGTTCTTCAGTATCACCCATTCAATGATCTACCTTCAAACAAGACGTTGAGCATTATTATATGTTTAGTTTGCATTGAGTCTCACATCACATCTATACTTCTAAATTAATACTTATCTTGTTCGGACGTTGTTGGTCTCGTTTCTTCCATGGAGTAGGTTGTTGGTCTCAAGTCCTTGTCCTTGTATAAAGGAATGTTAAATGGTCAAGGAATTGTTATTCCAGTAAATGCGTTATCTGTACTTAGAAATAGATATATTCTTCGGTATTTCCACACTCAGCAATAACAACATACAATACTTGTGCCTTCAGCACTACTACAGAACAATATCAAGTCCCTTTACGATAACTCTTCCAGTAAGAACGTCCATTCGAGAACACATTCTGGCCAGATCTCTGTACCTCTCTCTCAACTAACTTGAACAGCGTTATCAAGCAAAAGTCAAAGAATTTATAACACAATCGATAATAATAGTTGCCACAACTTCGAAACAATTAATAAAATATATTTACAAGTACTCAAATGAAATGTTTCAACATTAATTTAAGTGTGCAGGATATGACTATTTAAATATGGGATAACTCATTTTTGCCGGCCGCGGTGGCCAAGCGGTTCAAGGCGCTTCAGTCCGGAACCGCGCTACCGCTACGGTCGCAGGTACGAATCCTGCCTCGGGCATGGATGTGTGTGATGTCCTTAGGTTAGTTAGGTTTAAGTAGTTCTAAGTTCTAGGGGACTGATGACCGCAGATGTTAAGTCCCATAGTGTCGGAGCCATTTGAACAAATACTCATTTTTATGAAAGTGAGTATATCGGAATTATTCTTATAAAACTGAAAAAATCGATATCCACTTTTATTATTATGCTAATGATTTGATTGGATTACAAAGGGGACACTAAACTTTTCGGAGGTCAAGACATCAACGACAGAACCCATCGTAGATTCGTGTGAGCCTGTATGTTACACCTCCCTGTCGGCTCCAAACCAGAGGACGTGGTCGATTCTGGGTACGAAGGTCCAACGTCGGAAGCTTTTGAAAGAATTGAACACTATATTCAAGTTTCATAAGCATATGAATTTCGTGTGTGTCTGTGTGTGTGTTTATTTGCAAGCTGTTGAGGATGTTCAGATGTTTGTGAATTCCTAATGGACCAAACTGCTGAGGTCATCGGTCCCTAGACTTACACACTACTTAAAGTAACTTAAACTATCTTATGCAAAGAACAACACACACACCCATGCTCGAGGGAGAACTCGAACCTCCGGTGATAGGGGCCTCGCAATCCGTTACATGGCGCCTCAAACGGCGTGCCCACTCCTCGCGGCTATTTGCAATCTAATTTCGACATTATATTAGAATACTGTTTGGACAATATACAATATTCAGGCGAGATCTGATTGTAGAGCCGTTATCTGAATGAAGGCTCACCATGATCTGTGGGTAAGGGAAATGCACTGTTTACCGTTAAATCAACATCACAACATGCGCAGGCGGCTCGCACGTTTGTGTGCAGATGAATTAATTTGGACATTGCATACATCTTTCTGAGTTAGCTCCACGTATTGCTCACTTGAAATTGGCCATTGTGTCCATAATCAGTTGATCCTCTTATTTCAACCAAATAAAGGGAAGCTTACTTTTATTAAACGCTCGTTAAACGGAAGATGTCTGGTGACCATAAATAACAACAAGGTTTTTTTTTCTCTTTTTCAGATTGAGATGTTCACTCTGCAGCGGAGTGAGTGCTGACATGAAATTTTCTTGCAGATTTAAACTGTGTGCCGGACCGAGGCTCGAACTCAGTATGTTTGCCTTCTGAAGGAAAGTGGCTACCGATTGAGCTATGCAAGCATGACTCACGAGCCCTCCTAACAGCTTTATTTCCGCCAGACTGTGAATAAGCCATGTCTCCACAATATTCTTTCTTCCAGAAAGTCATGCAAGTGTCATAGGAGAGTTTGGAAGGTGGAAGATGAGTTACTGGCGGAAGTAAGGCTGTGAGGAGGGATGGAGGGTGGTGCTTGAGTGGCTTAGTCGACAGAGCACTTGCCCACGAAGGGCTGCCCGGTACACAGTTTTAATCTGCCGGGAAGGTTCCAAGATTTCTATTAGATTCTTTACGTCCCGTCAAATTACGTTCTTTAAATAAGAACTAACCTCTGACCGTCGCTTCCGTCGCGGTAAGTTAATGTAGGACATATTCCTCTGTAATGGCCTCCTCCTTCGTTCAGCAAACTTATTTTTCCTTCCTCTAATGCGTTAAGGTGACAGTGCCTTCAGCTCACGAGCTTTGTATGCTGTCTTGGTACTAAGCACAATGTTTCTAACAAAAGACAAGTATGTTGTCAAGATACAGTTGATAGTGCAGAAACCTCTTGCCGCTCCTCGGCGGATGTCTTTACTCCGACACGACGGTAAAACATCCTTTACACCAACTATTACAGACGTAGTAGCGGGTTAGAAGATTCCCAAAAGCGTTTTTATACAAATGCAAACAATATTATCGGTGCTTTAGAAACAAATCGCAGAGACTTTTTTTTTCCAAGGATGGTTGGGTTGTTTGGGGGACGAGACCAAACAGCGAGGTCATCGGTCTCATCGGCTTAGGGAAGGACGGGGAAGGAAGTCAGCCGTGCCCTTTCAAAGGAACCATCCCGGCATTTGCCTGGAGCGATTTAGGGATATCAGGGTAAACCTAAATCAGAATGGCCGGACACGGGATTGAACCGTCGTCCTCCCGAATGCGAATCCAGTGTGCTAATTTTCCAAGGATGTTTGTATAACTTCGTTGCTCGGTGTTATGTCGAACTGTGACGTCATGCTGCTGCAACCACAGCTGCATGTTCTAACGTAACCGACACGTGGGTTTTTCAGACGGTCCGTTTCCTACAAGCCAATTTCATTTCTGCAAGTCGTTCACACGGGGCTCCCAGTGACAGAACACTTTTGCGTCCGATAGCGGCGCTGTTGTACGTGCCTGCTCGCGTACTGCATATCCGGTGAAATGTCAGATAACGCCGCTGAAGGCCAACACACGACTGTTTTCCTCTTTTTGCATGGTCATCATCATAGATATTCGTCATGCTTGACGTAAAGTTTGCTGCTTGTGGGTTCTTAGATAACATAAAATAGCTGCAAGATAACATTTTTCCACAGCTTCCTGCTGTTATGGAATAGCTTTCTCAGACACAGGAAGCCGTAAATGCCTTCATATTTTGCGCCATGATGTTCCGTTATGCATACACTGCCATACTACTCAAAGTCGATAATGTTCAAACCTCCCTATCAAAAGGTCCAGTGGTGAAATGAACGTCATCCCAACTTTTAGGCAACAACAAACGAAAGCACGACGAACACCATACACATTGAATCAGTCTCTCGTGGTGAAACTCATAGCAATACGCACATATACAGATGGTGGTAATGTGGCGTACTCCAGGTATAAAAGGGCAATGCGTTGGCGAAGCTGTCATTTGTAGTCAGGTGATCCCTGTGAGAAGATTTGCGACCTGATTATGGCCGGACGACGGGAATTAACAGACTTTAAACGCGAAACGGCAGTTGGGGCTAGACGCTTGGAACATTCCATTTCGGAAACCGTTCAGGAATTCAGTATTCTGAGACCCACAGCGTCAAGAGACTGTTGAGAATACCAAATTTCAAGCATTATATCTCAACGCAGACAACGCGTTGGCCCACTGCCTTCACTTAACGACCGAGAACAGCGACTTTTGCGTAGAGTGGTGAGTGCTAATAGACAAGCAACACTGCGCGAAATAACCCAAAAACATATCCGTAAGGACAGTGTGGCGTAATTTGGCGTTAATGGGCTATGGCAGCAGACAACCGACGCGAGCGTCTTTTCTAACGGTGCGACATCGCCTGCGGCATCTCTCCTGGACTCGTGACCATAGTGGTGTGCGCTGTGTTTACGTGAATCACTGACTGGAAATGGTTATGTTCGGCTACTTGGAGAGCATTTGTAGCCATCCGTGGACTTCATGTTCCCAAACAACGACGAAATTTTTGTAAATGACAATGCACCCGGTCGCAGGACCACAACTGTTCGCGAATGGTTTGAAGAACATCATGGCCAATTCGAGGGTATGATTTGACCGCCCAGATCACACAACATGAATCCCACGGATATTAATCGGACATAGTCCACAGGTCAGTTCCTCATTGTTTCTGCAAAGGGCTCTCAACGATTTGTTGAGTGGATGCCAGGTCCAGCTTCTGCACTACTCCAGGCAAAAGGAGGTGTGGCAGAACATTAAGAGGTATCCCATGACTCCTGTCACCTTAGTGTATTTACAGAAGATTGGGATACGTTGTAGAAGCCAATCTCGGGAAAGGTTAGTAGTTCTTGTTCTATGGAAAAATGGAAATGAGCATATGACATTGTTGGCTGGGAGGCCCCATTTCGAGAAGTTCTGCCGCCAAGTGCAAGTCTTATTTCAGTCGTCGCCACACTGGGCGACTTGCGCGCCAGCAATGAGGATGAAATGATGATGAGGACAACAGAACACCCAGTCCACGAGTGGAGAAAATCCCCAACCAGGCCAGGAACTGAACCAGGGCCCACTGCATGGGAGGCAAGCACATAACCACCCAGCTAAGCAGGCGGACTGTTCCTGGGAAATTCTGGACCATGCGAGGCAACACTGCCGTTAAAACTGCCCTCGCAAGGGATGATGTAACTAAAATTGCTGTGGATGCAGACAGGACATCCGACCACACGAAAGACGGCGCCATCGGCACACGGGACGAGCTGGTAGACGTGTTTTGCGCCCTGAGCACTGTCTGTCGGCTTTATCTGGCTCGCAGACCACACACTTTCTGTGCGAAAATGGATGCGATTAAAATAACTGCATAAACTCTGTTAGCGACTGGCAACGAAGAGTGGAGAAAATCGCAAAGACAATTCTGGTTTCGTCGGTGGCTTGAACAGCAAATTTCTGGAAGAGGATTACTACATAACGCTGTACATCGATCTGAGATACACACTAGTAGACGTTACTCGTTAATTCAATTGAATTTTCAGCCCATTTTATCTTGAATACAGTGAAGGCACAGTGTCTAATTTCAGTTTATATGCCAGTGTCAATTAGATTTCCGCTCCTCCCAGATTCTATAAAGCCCTCAACCCCTAGAAAGCCACACACTCCAACTCGCCTTCCATATACACCTTCCGTTCCCCATGTGGATCCTCTATGACCTCATCCCCTTCCCACATCTTCTCCTTTTCCTCGAACATATTCGCACCCTGAACATCGTTTGCTGACTGATCCCCTACCCCATGGTGTCTTCTATCCTCTCTACCCCCATCCTGCTCCCACACGTTTATCGTTGTGTCCCGCCCTCTCTCCATCTCCACACCCTCCACCTCCTTTCCCAGCGCCTGCTATTACTGCATGATGAGCTTCACGCTGATCTCTACCTCCTCCTACCAAAACCCCACCTTCGCCCTCCTATTCCTCAATGCTCCCTCTCCCCTCCTCTTCCCTTCCCTTGAGCGGTTTTCCTCCCTCCTGCACCCCCCTCCCTTTCCCGTGCCCCCTTCTGTGTCTCTGCACTCCCTCCTCATTTACCTTCCCACTCCATCTCCCACCCCGCCCATCTCCTGTATCTTGGTGTGCTCCCCAATTCCCCCCTTTATTCTTTTCCTCCCACCCCTTCGGCCCCCTCCCCCACTGTACCTCCCTCTCCCCTCTTTTTCCCTCCTCTCTGGCCTCCTCTCCCTTGGTAGGTCCCTCCCTGCAGTTTTATTCTTCATGTGTCTCTCATTCTGTGTGTTTTTATACTGTGTCTGACTTTTAACTTGTGCATGTGACTCCAGTGTATTTTAAGTGCTCCCTGACTCACCAAATGTGTTCTTTTAACTTTATGTCGACTTCTTTTTTTTTTTAGCTGCTCCCCAATAAACATTCCCGTGTCAGTGTATCCTTTACCTCCAACTGTCTCCACTTATTATGTTTTTATGTCCCCCTTTTGTCGCCTTTTTATGTATAGTTTCCTATTTTTATTCCATTGTAGCATCACTCGGCTGAAGAGCGGCGGATTGTGCCCATATGAGGCAGGGGGATGAAACCACAATAAAGAAAAAAGAAATTTCAGTTTGCGCATATATAATATCCATATTTTTGATGCTGCACTGACCACTAACACCCTGAAGTAACAAATGTCATCACATAGGTTTCAAGATCACGATTCGTTACGTAATTTCATTGAAATGTGAGAAGAGATTCTTTGAGAATCTGCTCACCGAAGTAAAAAGATATTTATCGGTGAAATACAAAAATTACACTGTCATAAGCCCAGATATTGGTATATATATTTTACAGAAAGTTTCTTAACGTTAAAATCTTCCAATGTGTAACTTGTGTTTACTTTCAGACACACACCGGCAGTCATGTTGAGATTTCTGTTCACCAGGGAATCATTCCAGTCGTTGGCCTTTCCAATAATAACTGCAGAAAATATATGTTTGTTGTTGTTGTGGTCTTCAGTCCTGAGACTGGTTTGATGCAGCTCTCCATGCTACTCTATCCTGCGCAAGCTTTTTCATCTCCCAGTACCTACTGCAACCTACATCCTTCTGAATCTGCTTAGTGTATTCATCTCTTGGTCTCCCTCTACGATTTTTACCCTCCACGCTGCCCTCCAATACTAAATTGGTGATCCCTTGATGCCTCAGAACATGTCCTACCAACCGATCCCTTCTTCTGGTCAAGTTGTGCCACAAACTTCTCTTCTCCCCAATCCTATTCAATACTTCCTCATTAGTTATGTGATCTACCCATCTAATCTTCAGCATTCTTCTGTAGCACCACATTTCGAAAGCTTCTATTCTCTTCTTGTCCAAACTATTTATCGTCCATGTTTCACTTCCATACATGGCTACACTCCATACAAATACTTTCAGAAATGACTTCCTGACACTTAAATCAATACTGGATGTTAACAAATTTCTCTTCTTCAGAAACGCTTTCCTTGCCATTGCCAGCCTACATTTTATATCCTCTCTACTTCGACCATCATCAGAAAATATATCATTTATACGAAATAACATCGCTTTTGAGGTAATTTATCTATCAAACGAAAGAAAAAGACCTAAAGACGTAGAACCATTAAGGAAACATAAGGCGTAAAGATATTTTGGTAGGAGGTGGCGGACAACTAGAACCTGTAACATCACCCATCATCACTCTGAGCGCACGATGCTATCAACTATGCTACAGCCCCGACTTAGCAAGCGTATACGATACACACTATCTAAACACTGTATCTATAAATGTCATTATTTGAAACTTAATATGTAAATCATACCAAAAATACTCGATTTTTAAGTCATTATTCTGCCGTAGCATTATAATGGTATACGTTTGTAGTCATTTTATTATAACAAATTGTAACCAAAACGACGCATTTTCGAGGTATCCTCAATTCGCTGAGGCTTTGAAACAGCTTATATTCATACAACGTCGTCTACGAGAAAAAAACTGACCAAATACCATGTTTACCGACATACAGTATGGCACCTCCAATGCTGTGCTTGTAACATAAAACTATGTCGCATCTCACTGGCCACATTCTCCTCCACCGGGCAAAAATCCGACATGCCACATACGTTATTTCACGCTACGCAGTGTAGTGGGACGTAGAATTCCATACTGTGACGTCACCAGCTCCTCGGCCGCGTGCATTTTCACATCCCGTGGGACGATGGCTTAAGATTTATCTTAGAAGATAGCTTAAAGAAACGCAAACCTACGTTTATATTATTTGTAGTTTTACAGAAGTCTGCTGACAGTGTTGGCTTGAATACATTCTTTTAAGTTCTAAAGGTAGCAGAAATGAAATACAGGGAACTAAAGATCATATACAGCTTTTACAGAAACCAGATTGTGGTTATTTGAGCCTAAGGACATGAAAGGGAAGCAATGGTTGAAAAGGGAGTGGGGCAGGGTTGCAGCTTATCTCCGGTGTTATTCAATCTGTTCAATGCGCAAGCAGCACAGGTAGCCTAGGAGAATTTTGAAAAGGGAATTAAAATTCAGGAAGAAGAAATCCAAATTTTGAACTTTGGCGATGACATTGTAATTCTGTCAGAGATAGCAAAGGACTTCGAGGAGCAGCTGAAAGGAGTGGATAGTGTCTTGAAAAGAGATTACAAGATGAGCATCAACATAAGTGAAACAAGAGAAATGGAATGCATTTGGACTAAATCAGGAGGATGTGAGGGAATTGGGTTGGGGAATGAGACACTGAAAGTAGTTCTTAATTGTTGATATTTGAGCAGTAAAGGAACTGCAGATGGTTGAAGTAGAGGGAATATGAAATACCAACTGGCTACAGCAAGGAAAGCAATTCTAAAAGAAGAGGAATTTGTTAACATCAAACATAAATGTTAGTTTTCGGAAGTTCTTTCGTAAGGTACTTGTCTTGAGTGAAACCTTGGAGAGAAGCGGAACGTGGACATTAAGCACTTCAGACTACTTTTGAAATGTAGTGCTAAAGAAGAATGCTCGAAAGAGATAGTTGCACCATGTAATTAATGAGAAATACTGAATCGAACAGGAGAGAAAAGAACTTTATGGCACAACACCACTAAAAGAAGGGATCGGCTGATAGGACACATTCTTAGGCATCAAGGAATTGTCAACTTGCTGTTGGAGGGAAGTGTGTGTGCATGGGGTGGGGGAGTAAACATTGTAGAGTTTGACCAAGAGACGAATACAGTAAACAGGATCAAATCGATGTAAGTTGCAATTGTTATTCAAAGGTGAAGAGCTTTGCACAGGATAGACTAGAGACGAGAGCTGCGTGAAGACAGACTGGAGGCCACAACAACTACTTATGCTACAGTAGATTCTGCATAGCGATTTATGCCCAGTTTCACTGCTAAACATAAACATTTGTAAACTCAGCAAGATCTACGAAAAGAGTATACTGTCGTGCAGTGACTTCAAATTAAATCATTTCGTTGTGCATGTGTTGGGAAGTAAATTTTGCTTTTCTTAATTTGCACTAATTTTCTTTAAAGAATGATGAATATTCGAGCAGTTAGTGCGACGTTTTCCATGTTAGAAGACTGTTATCGAATTTGCGCAACAGACTATACTCAACCGGCCGAAGTGGCCGAGCGCTTCTAGGCGCTACAGTCTGGAACCGCGCGACCGTACGGTACCAAGTTCGAATCCTGCCTCGGGCATGGGAGTGTGTGATGTCCTTAGGTTAGTTAGGTTTAAGTAGTTCTAAGCTCTAGGGGACTGATGACCTGAGAAGCTAAGTCCCATAGTGCTCAGAGCCATTTGAACCAAGACTATACTCTTTACGTGTATTACGATAGGAACAGATGCTCGATATGAAGTATCATTGACATCGGGAGATTGTGGAATAAAACACTAGTCACACTCTTGTCTGACAATTCTGCATATTATCCATAGCTCCTTGTTTTTACATAACTGTCACCGTTTAGTTTTTAATACGAAAACTGTTTGCGAAAATTACATAAACCAATTTGATATCTTCCCATAAATCGAGAATGTTGGACAATGTTCAAAACAAAACGAAATGTTGTTACTGTCACTCACATTTGGAAATTTGGAAATTTGTGGTAAGTGCTATGGGACCAAACTACAGAGATCATCCCTTCCTCAGCTTACACACTACTTGATCTACCTTAAACTAAATTACGCTAAGGAAGACACACACACCCATGCTCGAGGGAGTACTCGAACCTCCAACTGGGGGATCCACGCGAACCGTGACAAAGTGCCTCAGGCCACGCAGCTATCCCGCCAGGCACTCTCATTTGAATAATGCTCATCCTCATCGTTCTTTCCTATAGAAGTTGTGTTTGATTGCTTTCGCGGCATCGTTGTAGTCGATGGAGCTTGAAATAATATGAGGGTCACTCCAAAAGAAATGCACACTATTTTTTTTTAAATTCATCTTTTATTCTACATGTTTGAAAGTTTTACAGTGTGTAGATACATCCTTAGGAAGAATATTTTCATTTCTCCTCATAATTCCCTCCCCTCTCAACTGTCTTACGCCATCTTGGACCAGCGCCTGTATACCCGCACGGTAAAATTCGGGACCAACCTGTTGGAGCCACTGTTTGGCAGCGTGCACAAGGGAGTCAACACCTTCAAACCTTGTTCCACGAAGAGAGTCTTTCAGTTTCCCAAAGAGATGATAGTCACATGGAGCCAGGTCAGGACTGTAAGGCGGGTGTGGCAGTGTTGTCCATCCGAGTTTTGTGTTCGCTTCCATGGTTTTTTGACTGACATGTGGCCGTGCATTGTCATGCAACAGCAAAACATCCTGCTTTTGCCGATGTGGTCGAACACGACTCAGTCGAACTTGAAGTTTCTTCAGTATCGTCACTTATGCATCAGAATTTATGGTGGTTCCATTTGGAATGATGTCCACAAGCAAGAGTCCTTCGGAATCGAAAAAAGCCGTAGCCATAACTTTTCCAGCAGGTGTGGTTTTGAATTTTCTTCCTTGGATGAATTTGCATAATGCCACTCCATTGATTGCCTCTTCGTCTCTGGTGGAAAATGATGGAGCCATGTTTCATCACCTGTGACACCGCACCCATGGTCTCCGAGCTGATAGTCCATGCTGCTGCAAACGTCGTCGAACTGTTCGTGCAGATGGTTGTTGTCTTGCGAACGTCCCCATCTGTTGACTCAGGGATCGAGACGTGGCTGCACGATCCGTTACAGCCGTGCGGATAAGATGCCTGTCATCTCGACTGCTAGTGATACGAGGCCGTTGGGATCCAGCAAGGCGTTCCGTATTACCCTCCTGAACCCACCGATTCCATATTCTGCTAACAGTCATTGGATCTCGATCAACGCGAGCAGCTATGTCGCGATACGATAAACCGCAATCTCGATAGGCTACAATCCGACCTTTATCAAAGTCGTAAACGTGATTGTTCGTATTTCTCCTCCTTACACGAGGCATCACAACAACGTTTCACGAGGCAACGCCGGTCAACTGCTGTTTGTGTATGAGAAATCGGTCATGTCATCACGTTGTAGGTGTCGCCAACAGCGCCAACCTTGTGTGAATGCTCTGAAAAGCTAACCATTTGCATGTCACTGCATCTTCTTCCTGTCGGTTAAATTTCGCGTCTGTAGCACGTCATCTTCGTGGTGTAGCAATTTTAATGGCCAGTAGTGTATTATTATTATTATTATTATTATTATTATTACTATTGAAACATCCCGGCAGATTAAAACTGTGTGCCAGATTGGGTTAACCTAAGCGTTCAAATGTTCAAATGTGTGTGTGTATTCCTAAGGGACGAAACTACTGACGTCATCGGTCCCTAGACTTACACACTACTTAAACTAACTTGCGCTAATAACAACACACACACCCATGCCCGAGGGAGGGCTCGAATCTCCTGCGGGAGGGGCTGCACAGTCCGTGACATGGCGCCTCAAACCGCGCGGTCATTCCGCGCGGCGAACCTAAGTGTCTTGCCGGCGAATGCGCTTCAGACTGAGACATCCAGGCACGACTCACGACCCACGTCCATAGCTTTACATCTACCAGTATATGCTACTAAAGTTTTCTTTATTATTTTCATGTGGAATATGAAAGTAGAATTAGTATGACCCATAGTTTTATAGTTTTGTATTTATAACCATTGTTTTTAATAATGTCTGGTTGTACTCCGAGGTATGTGTTATCTATTGTTATTGACACGGTGTTCCGATGACCCAAAAGCTAAACTTTTTTTAAATTATTTTCATACTGGAATATGAAAGTAGAATTAGTTGTGTCCCACAGCTTTATGTTTATAACTATTATCTTTTAACTATATCTGGATGTATTTTGCTGTATCTGTTACCTAGTGTCATTGAGACTGTGTTACAATAGCTCAAAAGCTAAATAAATGTGTATGCTATAAAAAAGTGTTTTTTAGAATATCGTAAGTTTAGCTTGCAAAACATTCTGTTCACAATATTCTTCCGGGTATTTTCCAGCTTTATCAAGCTTTTATATCGAAGACTGGCAGTGTATAAATTGCCTCGAAAACAACAATCAATAGGCAAAACTGATAGAAATAGTAATTACTACCTTTTTTGTTAGTTTGTAAAGTGCTCCGTATATCTTATTCCACCATCTTTCGAGCGTATTCGGAATAGTGTTAATTCACCGTCTGACATCGAGGCTGATAACCGTAGCTGATAGCCATGACTGATAGCCATCTTCAAGGTGAGTCGCTGGCAGAATATAAACCACTTGACTTAATACTGTGGAGTAGGATCACGAGTGGATCAGAGATGACTGTGCTAACAACAAGAGTGTCAAGTCATAGATAAAACTTCATAAGTCTCACAAAGGGATCGCGCCTCTTCGTCATCACCAGTAAATGGTACATGCAGGGCTCGGCCAAAAATGGAAGTGACAGATGTGGGTGCCACAGATGGCCAAACGTTTAGAAAAGAGTAGCACTTTTGGCGCGGATCGGGTGAGACATGAGCTGATTATGTTATCGTAGTTTCTCCGCAGCAGTTGGCGCAGCGGAAAAGAGTACTGAACAGTCAGCCGAGGGCCATGGGATCGTTTCTCTGTGTAGGAACTTATTTTTATTTTTAGTTTTTATGTTCCTTACACTGCAAATAAACCTAAATAATCACTCACTCACACACTCACTCACTGATCACACCGGACTCGAGAGTCCATTACCGCAGCAACGTATTTTCGCCATCTGTTCCTGTCTTGGGCTATTTCCTTCCATTCCGCTTCAATACCTAGGCTCCTCAAATCAGCCTTCACATTGTCCTCCCATCTACGCCTCGCTCTCCCCACAGGACGTTTTCCCTCTAAGTGCCCTACCAGTACTCTGTTCGCTGCCCTGCCCTCATCCATTCGAGATACGAGACCCACCCATCGCAGCCTACGTGATTTAATAATACTGATTATGTCAGGGCTTGAATAGAGTTCGTAAACCTCTTAGTTACGCAGTTTTCGACACTCTCCGCTAATGTCATCCCTTTTTACTCCGAAAATTTTCCTCAAAATTTTGTTTTCAAATACCCGAAACGGCTTTTCATTTTGCACTGTGAGAGACCAAGTCTCACACCCATACAACATAACTGGTAGAATAATAGTTTTGTATATTCTAATCTTTATATTCCTAGACAGTATCCGTGATGAAAGTAATCTATTCAGTGTGAAGTAGCACGCATTTCCCGCCCGTAATCTCTTCTTCAGTTCGGATTCAATCTCATTTCTCGAAGCCACGCCTAGATACTTAAATGTGTTCACTTTTTCAAACTGCATGTCTCCAACTCTTAACATTTCCTGATCTACTGCTGTTGGCATTCTAGTAGTAACCAGGTATTTAGTTTTGTCTTCACTTATCCTTAGACCTACATCTTCACTAGCATTCGCATTTGCTGTAACAAATTCTTTCCTATCGCTAACGATGTTTAGATCATCTGTATACCCTAATATCTTAATATTTCCATTTAACTCCACACCCTCTGAATTATCTACTGCCATTCGTACAATATATTCAGGGACTAAATTAAAAAGTAGTGGAGACAGGGCATCTCCTTGCTTAAGTCCGTTTTTTGTTACAAATTCTTCCGACTCCAATTTCCCTACGCGTACTCTACCTTTTGTGTTTTTTCGAACTCGCTTCTAGAAGTCTAACATACTTCTTTGGTATTCCAAGTTCCAAAAGATTTCTGTACAATTTTGATTGCACAAATGTTCAAATGTGTGTGAAATCTTATGGGACTTAACTGCTAAGGTCATCAGTCCCTAAGCTTACACACTACTTAACCTAAAGTATCCTAAGGACAAACACACACACCCATGCCCGAGGGAGGACTCGAACCTCCGCCGGGACCAGCCGCACAGTCCATGACTGCAGCGTCTTAGACCGCTCGGCTAATCCCGCGCGGCTTTTGATTGCAATACTGAATCATATGCTTTTGTAAAATCTATGAAAAGATAATGAACTGGTTTATTGTATTCCCATTTCTTTTCCAAAATTTGACGCAGGGTGAATATTTGGTCTATAGTCGATCTGTTCCTCCGAAAGCCAGCTTGGTAATCCCCCACAATTTCACTGCATATCGATAAGCCTGCTTAGCAGAATATTCGAGAAAATTTCGGAACATACTGGTAATAGCGATATCCCTCTATAATGACCACAATCCTTATTAAAAATTGGGATCAGAATCGACTCCTGCCACTCTTCAGGTATCATCTCTGAGTTCCATACTTTAGTTATCACTTTGTGAACTACTTCCACCAATTTCTGTCCTCCATTTTTAACTAATTCTGCAGTTATGTAATCTGATCCTGGGGCTTTATCGTTTTTCAATTTGTTGATTGCATCTCTTACTTCCTTTAACGTTGGCTCAGGTATCTGGGATTCTGCTGTATGTATTACGTACGCCTGCTCATTTTCTGCTTCCTGGTGTACATTTAACAGATGCTCAAAATACGCCTTCCATTTACTTAATATAGTACTGGGGTCTGTCAGTATTCCCCCGGCATCCCCTCGAAGTGCATTTGTCCTGGCCTTGAACCCCTTCCTGTACCCATTTATGTCTAGGTAAAGTTCCCTAATGTTTTTTGTTTTACTGTTTGTATCCATTTTTTAAATTTGATTGTTCAAATAATCCCTCTTCTTTGCCCGTAGCCTACGACCAACTTCCCTTCTCATATTCAAGAACTCCTCTCGTTTTCTGTCTCCCATTCTATTCCAATCTACTCGCGCTTTTCTCCTTTCCTCTACCAATTACTTGCATCCCTCATCAAACCACGGTTTCCTCCTGTTCTTCTTAATTGTACCTATTGTGACCTTCGCCGCCTCTTTGATATTATTCCTCACAGTGATCCACTGTTAATTTACATTCTCGTCTTGATCTTCGTGTGTCCTGAGAGCATCAAACCTATTTGAAATTTCTATCATGTACCTTCTTCTAAAGTTTTCATCATTTAGCTTGTCAGTGTCGAACCTAACAAGTTCTGCATTGTGACACCTTGATGTTGCTGTAGATAGCCGTTGGTGAACTTTGGCACCTAGAAGAAAATGATCAGAATCGCAGTCTGCTGTCCTGAAAATCCTAACATTTTCTTTACTAGTGTGCCATCTCCGATCTACAAGAACACGATCAATTTGGTTTCGGGTGTGTCCATCCAGAGAGACCCAAATTGCTTTATGAATGTCCTTCCTTTTGAAATATGTGCTCTCAGCAATCATGTCTTTTGAAAAAGCAAAATTAACCACCCTTGTGCTATTATCATTCGAAATGTTATGCAAACTTTCTTTCCCAATTGTAGGCCGGAATGCTTCCTCCTTCACTGTCTTCGGATTAAAATCACCTATGATTAATTTTGTGTCGTACGAGGAGAACTCATCAACCTAAATAATGCTCACTGTATTGTATTTGTTGATATTTTCATAGAACAAAGGGCAAAGGAAAATGTGGGATTGCAATTAAATTTCCAGAAGGGGTTGTAAGGCGTGCACGAAAACTTCGTATATCAAATTAGACACTTATTTTTTTTTTTTTGTAGTTGATGATTTACATATTCTGGACTAACGTTCATCGTAAAAACTGGGAAATCAGTAATTTTCTCGGCGTCTTGCACTCCTTATAAAGCCGTTACATTGTTCTTTTACAGTTGCTATAAAAAAAATACTCGGCTTACATTCATAAAAGGTTGTCTCTCATCGCGTAGTTCGTCGGCAAACCACACGTAACGCATCATTTCGCCAAATATTCTTGAGAATAGCTAGTGACGTACAGCGGAATGTATTTTGAAGCAGCCTGCTCAGAACGTGATTTTTTTTTCTCTCTGTGGACGAGATAAGAGCAGTTTTGATGCTCTTTGGTCAAATGTTTCAGCAGACGATAAAATTGGACATCGCAGGGTGGCTCTAGCAGAGTCCATTTGGAGGAGAAACGGGGTGGGGAATTATTTTTCGAAAATCCTCGTCGTATAATTGTGAGTTTGATGCCCTCCCCACGAGTCATTCAATAGAAGAAATTGGTTCTCCTGCCCGTAGTGTTTCATCACATCAAATACAATATACTGAGCGTTATCTCGATTTGCTTCCGGTGTTTGTAACGTAGAAATTGAAAATAAAAAGTAGTTACCGGACAGGGAATCGATGCCAGGATCCTCAGATTGCCGTTCTGTACTCTTCCCGCTGCTCTAACTGCCCCCTGAAAACTACGCTAACACAAAGGGCTCATGTCTCGCCCGACCCGCGTAAAAATTCTATTTTTTTCCAAACGCGTGACAATCTGGAACGTCCACTTCTGTCACTTTCATTCCTAGCCGAGCCCTGAATGTGCAGCGAATTCGGTAGAAATCGGTGGTGACGAATTGGCGCGGTACCCTAGTAAGAGTGAAATAAACCAGAGTCAGCAAATCCACAGAGCTTACTAATTATTAGCATGATTATTACAATGGACTGCATTTGTTGGAATGCTTGGCAGCGAAGACTCAGAACAATATTCCTCCAGGAGCGCAGACGTGAAATAAAGGGTTTCCATGATTTGTCGAACTGGGAACTCTTCTCTCGGTTGAATACGTTGTCTGCTAATCGTGTTTGCGCAGCTTCCTGAACTACTGAATACCGATAGGATGAGGCTGTGGCCAGTATCCCGATTTTCCCGTAATCCACTGAATAGACAGTGCAAGTACAACGTTGAGCGGCTGCAGTTCTGACGGGTACCCTCCCGAGGAGATCACGAATGTAAAATTAGAGAGATTAGAGCGCGCACGGAGGCTTTCAGACAGTCGTTCTTCCCGCGAACCATACGCGACTGGAACAGGAAAGGGAGGTAATGACAGTGGCACGTAAAGTGCCCTCCGCCACACACCGTTGGGTGGCTTGCGGAGTATAAGTGTAGATGTAGATGTAGATGTAGATGTAGGCTGCAGAACGGTAGTGTGTCGCTGGTGACCTGTGCACCGCTCTCGCGTGATGCTTATTGTTTGTCCTACGTACCTCTTACCACAAATTTTATTTATACCCGCTTTTATTGAAAGTAGACCATTTTTCACAGATCTCAGAAGAGATGCTGTCTTGGCCCGTGGCAAGAAGATCACACGTACTTTATGTACTTTATCATTATTCTGGCAGTTTGGGTAAAAACATTTCCCACATGCAGAAAAGCCGTAGACTTTTCATCTCATTCTACTTCCTTTTTCTTTGGTTGGTCTGACATTCTCGCTTGCAGAACCCTGTTAATTTGACGTTTAGTGCCTCCATTTTTACCGAGTACCTTTTCGAAGGGTACCAGTTCATCCTATAGGCTGTCAGCGTCGGACATTCCATATGCCCTTCACAGGGTTGAAAGTTTATCATCCGCAATACCATAAGAATAAATAATAATATCCCAGACGCTCCCCCGCAAAATTGGTCGTCTATTAATCAGAATTTAATATTCGTTGTAGTTCACTTATGCCTTCATTCAGCTTTCTAGACCTAGTGCTACACTGTGTTAGAACCTTTACTAAGCAAGACTAATCCATTGCCATTACCATGGACAATAGTTCAGCCTAATAACAAGATATTAACGTTTTATTAACCCACACTGAACCGGTCACTGTCCCTGTCTCCTCTTAACGTGGTTGATTTACTCCTCATTCCGAATAAGACAACTAAAAAAACCTATTTAGTGCACATTTGTGAATTGAAGATGTAAGGTGTTCTTTAGTACCGCCCGTTCAATGATCTACCTTCAAACAAGACGTGGACGGTTATTACATATTTAGTTTGCATTGAGTCTCACATCACATCTATACTTCTAAATTAGTACTTATCTTGTTCGTAGGTTGGAGTAGGTTGTTGGTATCAAGTCCTTGTCCTTGTATAAAGGAATGTTAAATGGTCAAGGAATTGTTATTCCAGTAAATGCGTTATCTGAACTTAGAAATAGATATATTCTTCGGTATTTCCACACTCAGCAATAACAACATACAATACTTGTGCCTTCAGCACCACTACAAAACAATATCAAGTCCCTTTGCAATAACTGTTCCAGTAAGAATGTCCATTCGACAACACATTCTGGCCAGATCTCTGTACCTCTCTCTCAACGTACTTGAACAGCGATCTCAAGCAAAAGTCAAAGAATTTATAACACAATCGATAATAATAGTTGCCACAACTTCGAAACAATTAATAAAATATATTTACAAGTACTCAAATGAAATGTTTCAACATTAATTTAAGTGTGCAGGATATGACTACTTAAATTTGGGATAACTCATTTTTGCCGTCCACGGTGGCCAAGCGGTTCTAGGCGCTTCAGTCCGGAACCGCGCTACCGCTACGGTCGCAGGTACGAATCCTGCCTCGGGCATGGATGTGTGTGATGTCCTTAGGTTAGTTAGGTTTAAGTAGTTCTAAGTTCTAGGGGACTGTTGACCTCAGATGTTAAGTCCCATAGTGCTCAGAGCCATTTGAACCATAACTCATTTTTATGAAAGTGAGTGTATCGCAATTATTCTTATAAAACTGAAAAAAATTGATATTCACTTTTCTTATTATGCTAATGGTTTGATTGGATTACAAAGGGGACACTAAACTTTTCAGAGGTCAAGACATCTGCGACAGAACTCATCATAGATTCGAGTGAGCCTGTATGTTACACCTCCCTGTCGGCTCCAAACCAGAGAACGTGGTCGATTCTGGGTACGAAGGTCCAACGTCGGAAGCTGTTGAAAGAACTGAACACTATATTCAAGTTTCATAAGCATATGAATTTCGTGTGTGTGTGTGTGTGTTTATTTGCAAGCTGTTGAGGATGTTCAGATGTTTGTGAATTCCTAATGGACCAAACTGCTGAGGTCATCGGTCCCTAGACATACACACTACTTAAAGTAACTTAAACTATCTTATGCAAAGAACAACACACACACCCATGCTCGAGGGAGGACTCGAACCTCCGGTGATAGGGGCCTCGCAATCCGTTACAAGGCGCCTCAAACGGCGTGCCCACTCCTCGCGGCTATTTGCAATCTAATTTCGGCATTATATTAGAATATAGTTTGGACAATATACAATATTCAGGCGAGATCTGATTGTAGAGCCGTTATCTGAATGAAGGTTCACCATTATCTGTGTAAGGGAAATGCACTGTTTACCGTTAAACCAACATCAGAACATGCGCATGCGGCTCGCACATTTGTGTGCAGATGAATTAATTTGGAGATTGCATACATCTTTCTGAGTTAGCTCCACGTATTGCTCACTTGAAATTGGCCATTGTGTCCATAATCAGTTGATCCTCTTATTTCAACCAAATAAAGGGAAGCTTACTTTTATTAAACGCTCGTTAAACGGAAGATGTCTGGTGACCATAAATAACAACAAGGTTTTTTTTTCTCTTTTTCAGATTGAGATGTTCACTCTGCAGCGGAGTGAGTGCTGACATGAAATTTTCTTGCAGATTTAAACTGTGTGCCGGACCGAGGCTCGAACTCAGTATGTTTGCCTTCTGAAGGAAAGTGTCTACCGATTGAGCTATGCAAGCATGACCCACGAGCCCTCCTAACAGCTTTATTTCCGCCAGACTGTGAATAAGCCATGTCTCCACAATATCCTCTCTTCCAGAAAGTCATGCAAGTGTCATAGGAGAGTTTGGAAGGTAGAAGATGAGTTACTGGCGGAAGTAAGGCTGTGAGGAGGGATGGAGGGTGGTGCTTGAGTGGCTTAGTCGACAGAGCACTTGCCCACGAAGGGCTGCCCGGTACACAGTTTTAATCTGCCGGGAAGGTTCCAAGATTTCTATTAGATTCTTTACGTCCCGTCAAATTACGTTCTTTAAATAAGAACTAACCTCTGTCCGTCGCTTCCGTCGCGGTAAGTTAATGTAGGACATATTCCTCTGTAACGGCCTCCTCCTTCGTTCAGTAAACTTATTTTTCCTTCCTCTAATAGGTTAAGGTGACAGTGCCTTCAGCTCACGAGCTTGGTACTAATCACAATGTTTCCAACAAAAGACAAGTATGTTGTCAAGATCCAGTTGATAGTGCAGAAACCTCTTGTCGCTCCTCGGCGGATGTCTTTAAACCGACACGACGGTAAAACAGCCTTATACACCAACTATTACATACATAGTAGCGGGTCAGAAGATACCCAAAGGCGTTTTTATACAATTGCAAACAATATTGTCGGTGCTTTAGAAACAAATCCCACAGACTTTTTTTTTCCAAGGATGGTTGGGTTGTTTGGGGGAAGAGACCAAACAGCGAGGTCATCGGTCTCATCGGATTAGGGAAGGACGTGGAAGGAAGTCGGTCGTGCCCTTTCAAAGGAACCATCCCGGCATTTGCCTGGAGCGATTTAGGGAAATCACGGAAAAACTAAATCAGGATGGCCGGACGCTGGATTCAACCGTCGTCCTCCCGAATGCGAATCCAGTGTGCTAATTTTCCAAGGATGTTTGTATAACTTCGTTTCTCAGTGTTATGTCGAACTGTGACGTTCTGCTGTTGCAACCACAGCTGCATGTTCTAACGTAACCGACATGTGGGTTTTTCAGACGGTCCGTTTCCTACAAGCCGATTTCATTTCTGCAAGTCGTTCACACGGGGCTCCCAGTGACAGAGCACTTTTGCGTCCGATAGCGGCGCTGTTGTACGTGCCTGTTCGCGTACTGCAGATCCGATGAAATGTCGGATAACGCCGCTGAAGGCCAACACACGACTGTTTTCCTCTTTTCGCATGGTCATCATCATAGATATTCGTCATGCTTGACGTAAAGTTTGCTGCTTGTGAGTTCTTAGATAACATAAAATAGCTGCAAGATATCATTTTTCCACAGCTTCCTGCTGTTATGGAATAGCTTTCTCAGACACAGGAAGCCGTAAATGCCTACATATTTTGCGCCATGATGTTCCGTTATGCATATACTGCCATACTACTCAAAGTCGATAATGTTCAAACCTTCCTATCAAAAGGTCCAGTGGTGAAATGAACGTCATCCCAACTTTTAGGCAACAACAAACGACAGCAAGACGAACACCATACACATTGAATCAGTCTCACGTGGTGAAACTCATAGCAATACGCACATATACAGATGGTGGTAATGTGGCGTACTCCAAGTATAAAAGGGCAGTGCGTTGGCGGAGCTGTCACTTGTAGTCAGATGATCCCTGTAAGAAAATTTGCACCTGATTATGGACGGACGACGAGAATTAAAAGACTTTAAACGCGAAATGGCAGTTGGAGCTAGACGCTTGGAACATGCCATTTCGGAAACCGTTCAGGAATTCAGTATTCCGAGACCCACAGCGTCAGGAGCCTGTTGAGAATACCAAATTTCAGGCATTATATCTCAACACAGACAATGCGTTGGCCCACTGCCTTCACTTAACGACCGAGAACAGCGACTTTTGCGTAGAGTCGTGAGTGCTAATAGACAAGCAACACTGCGCGAAATAACCGAAAAACGTATCCGTAAGGACAGTGTGGCGTAATTTCGCGTTAATGGGCTATGGCAGCAGACGACCGACGCGAGCGTCTTTTCTAACGGTGCGACATCGCCTGCGGCATCTCTCCTGGGCTCGTGACCATAATGGTGTGCGCTGTGTTTACGTGAATCACTGACTGGAAATGGTTATGTTCGGCTACTTGGAGACCATTTGTAGCCATCCGTGGACTTCATGTTCCTAAACAACGACGAAATATTTGTAGATGACAATGCACCCGGTCGCAGGACCACAACTGTTCGTGAATGGTTTGAAGAACATCATGGACAATTCGAGGGTATAATCTGACCGCCCAGATCACACAACATGAATCCCATGGATATTAATCGGACATAGTCCTCATTGTGTCTGTAAGGGGCTTTCAACGATTTGTTGAGTGGATGCCAGGTCCAGCTTCTGCACTACTCCAGGCAAAACGATGTGTGGCAGAACATTAAGAGGTATCCCATGACTCCTGTCACCTCAGTGTATTTACAGAAGATTGGGATACGTTGTAGAAGCCAATCTTGGGAAAGGTTAGTAGTTCTTGTTCTATGGAAAAATGGAAATGAGCATATGACATTGTTGGCTGGGAGGCCCCATATGGAGAATTTCGGCCGCCAAGTGCAAGTCTTATTTCAGTCGTCGCCACACTGGGCGACTTGCGCAACAGTAATGAGGATGAAATGATGATGAGGACAACAGAACACCCAGTCCACGAGTGGAGAAAATCCCCAACCAGACCAGGAATTGAACCTGGGCCCACTGCATGGGAGGCAAGCAGATAACCACCCAGCTAAGCAGGCGGACTGTTCCTGGGAAATTCTGGACCATGCGAGGCAATACTGCCGTTAAAACTGCCCTCGCAAGGGGCGAAGTAACTAAAATTGATGTGGATGCGGACAGGACATCCGACCTCACGAAAGACGGCGACATCGGCACACGGGAGCGAGGTGGTAGACGTGTTTTGCGCCCTGAGCACTGTCTGTCGGCTTTATCTGGCTCGCAGACCACA
This sequence comes from Schistocerca piceifrons, assembly GCF_021461385.2. NCBI lineage: Eukaryota > Metazoa > Arthropoda > Insecta > Orthoptera > Acrididae > Schistocerca > Schistocerca piceifrons. The sequence goes on from NC_060144.1 coordinate 555,413,318, forward strand.
CACTTTCTGTGCGAAAATGGATGCGATTAAAATAACAGCATAAACTCTGTTAGCGACTGGCAACGAAGAGTGGAGAAAATCGCAAAGGCAATTCTGGTTTCGTCGGTGGCTTGAACAGCAAATTTCTGGAAGAGGATTACTACATAACGCTGTACATCGATCTGAGATACACACTAGTAGAAGTTACTCGTTAATTCAATTGAATTTTCAACCCATTTTCGTTTTTATGTTGAATACAGTGAAGGCACAGTGTCTAATGTCAGTTTATATGCCAGTGTCAATTAGATTTCCGCTCCTCCCATATTCTATAAAGCCCTCAACCCCTAGAACGCCACACACTCCAACTCGCCTTCCGTATACACCTTCCGTTCCCCATGTGGATCCTCTATGACCTCATCCCCTTCCCACATCTTCTCCTTTTCCTCGAACATATTCGCACCCTGAACATCGTTTGCTGACTCGATCACCCACCCCATGGTGTCTCCCATCCTGTCTACCCCCAGCCTGTTACAGCGCATTTACCGTTGTGTCCCGCCCTCTCTCCATCTCCACACCCTCCACCTCCTTTCCCAGCGCCTACTCCTACTGCATGATGAGCTCCACACTGATCTCTACCCCTCCTACCAAAACCCCACCTTCTCCCCTCCTACTCCTCAGGGCTCCCTCCCCCCTCCTCTTCCCTCCCCTTGAGCGGTTTTCCTGCTTCCTGCAACCCCCTCCCTTTCCCATGCCCCCTTCTGTGTCTCTTCACTCCCTCCTGATTTACCTTCCCTCTCCATCTCCCACCCCGCCTGTCTCCTGCCTCTTGGTGCGATCCCCAATCCCCTCTTTTTTCTTTTCCTCTCACCCCTCCAGCCCCTCTTCCCCACTGCATCTCCCTCTCCCCTCTTTTTCCCTCCTCTCTGGGGTCCTCTCCCTCGGCAGGTCCATCCCGGCAGTTTTTCTTCTTCATGTGTGCTCCATCGCTTACAGTGATTTTTTAAGTGTGTCTCGTTCTGTGTGTTTTTATACTATGGCTGACTTTTAACTTGTGCATGTGACTCCCATGTATTTTAAGTGCTGCCAGACTCGCTAACTGTGTTCTTTTAATTTTAGGTCGAATTCTTTTTTAGCTGCCCCCCACCCCCCCCCCCCCCCCCTCAATGAACAACCCCGTGTCAGTGTATCCTTTACCTCCAATTGTCTCCACTTACTATGTTTTTATGTCCCCATTTTGCCCCTTTTTTTGTATAGTTTCCTATTTTTACTTCATTGTAACGTCACTCGGCTGAAGAGCGGCGGATTGTGCCCATATGGGGCAAGGGAATGAAACCACAATAAAGAAAAAAGAAATGTTAGTTTGCACATATATAATTTCCATATTTTTGATGCAGCACTGACCACTAACACACTGAAGTAACGAATTTCGTCACATTGGTTCCAAGATCACGATTCGTTGCGTAATTTCATCGAAATGGAAGAAGAGATTCTTTGAGAAGTTGCTCACTATCGTAAAAAGATATTTATTGGTGAAATACAAAAATGAGCCTGTCATAAGCCCAGGTATTGATATATATACATATTTTACACAAAGTTTCTTAACAGTAAAAACTTCAGAGTGGAACTTGTGTTTACTTTCAGACACAGACTGGCAGTCACGTTCAGATTTCTGTTCACCGGGGAATCATTCCAGTTGTTGGCCTTTCCAATAATAGCTGCAGAAAATAGATCATTTACACCAAATAACATCGACTTTTCAGATAATTCATCTATCAAACGAAAGAAAAAGACCTAAAAATGTAGGACCTTTAAGGAAACATGAGGCGAAAAAATATTTTGGTAGGAGGTGGTGGACAACTAGAACCTGCAGCATCAGCCATCATCACTCTGAGCGGACGATACTATCAACATACTATCAACTACGCTACAGCCCCAACTTAGCAAGCGTATACGATACACACTATCTAAACACTGTATCTATAAATGTCATTATTTGAAACTTAATATTCAAATCATACCAAAAAGACGTGATTTTGATAAATCATCATTCTGCCGTAGCATTGAAATGGTATACGTTTGTAGCACGCAAGTTATAACAATAAAAGCATCTACTACAGACAGGCTTTACCTACTGATACATAGTTTCCTATCTTTTTATTATAACAAATCGTAGCTAACGATGCATTTTCGAGGAATCCTCAATTCTCTGAGGCTTTGAAACAGCTTATATTCATACTACGTAGTCCACGAGAGAGAAAACCGACCAAATACCATGTTTACCGCCATACAGTATGGCAGCTCCAATGTTGTGCTTGTAACATAAGACGAGGTCGCATCTCACTGGCCACATTCTCCTCCACTGGGCAAAAATCCGACATGCCACATACGTTACTTCACGCTTCGCAGTGTAGTGGAACGTAGAATTCGATGCTGTGACGTCACCAGCTCCTCAGCCGTGTGCATTTTCACGTCCCGTGGGAGGACGGCTTAAGATTTATCTTATAAGATAGCTTAAAGAAACGCAAACCTATGTTTATATTATTTGCAGTTTTACGGAAGTCTTCTGACTGTGTTGGCTTGAATACATTCTTTAAAGTTCTAATGATAGCAGGGATGAAATACAGGGAACTAAAGATCATATACAGCTTGTACAGAAACCAGATTGTGGTTATTTGAGCCTAAGGACATGAAAGGGAAGGAACGGTTGAAAAGGGAGTTGGGCAGGATTGTAGCTTATCTCGGTGTTATTCAATCTGTTCATTCCGTAAGCAGCACAGGAAGCCAAGGAGAACTTTGAAAAGGGAATTAAAATCAGGAAGAAGGAATCTAAACTTTGAGCTTTGGCGAAGACGTTGTAATTCTGTCAGAGAGAGCAAAGGACTTCGAAGAGCAGTTGAAAGGAGTGGATAGTGTCTTGAAAAGTGATTACAAGACGAGCATCAACGTAAGTGAAACAAGATTAATGGAATGCATTCGGACTAAATCAGGAGGGCGTGAGGGAATTATGTTGGGAAATGAGGCACTGAAAGTGGTACATGATTGTTGATATTTGGGCAGTAAAGGAACTGCCGATGGTCGAAGTGGAGGGAATATGAAATGTCGACTGGCTACAGCAAGAAAAGCATTTCTAAAAAAGAGGAATTTGTTAACATCAAACATAAGTGTTAGTTTTCGGAAGTCCTTTCGTAAGGTATTTGTTTTGAGTGTAGCCTTGGAGAGAAGCGGAACGTGGACAATAAGCAGTTCAGAAAAGAGGAGAATAGAAGTTTTTGAAATGTAGTGCCAAAGAAGAATGCTGGAAAAGAGATAGCTTCATCGTGTAATTAATGAGAAATATTGAATCGAACTGGGAAGAAAAGAAATTTATGGCACAACACCACTGAAAGAAGGGATCGGCTGATAGGACACTTTCTCAGGCATCAAGGAATTGTCAACTTGCTGTTGGAGGGAAGTGTGTGCATGGGATGGGGGAGTAAACATTGTAGAGTTTGACGAAGGGATGAATACAGTAAACAGGATCAAATTGATGTAAGCTGCAATTGTTATTCGAAGGTGGAGAGCTTTGCACAGGATAGACCAGAGTCGAGAGCTGCATGAAGCCAGTCTTCGGACTGAAGACCACAACGACTACTTATGTTATAGTCGATTCGGCTGAGCGATTTCAGCCCAGTTTCACTGCTAAACATAAACATTTGTAAACTCAGCAAGATCTACGAAAAGAGTATACTGTCGTGCAGTGACTTCAAATTAAATAATTTGGTTGTGCATGTGTTGGCAAGTAAATTTTGCTTTTCTTATTTTGCACTAGTTTTCTTTAAAGAATGATGAATCTTCGAGCAGTTAGTGCGACATTTTCCTAGTTAGAAGACTGTTACGGAATTTTCACAACAAACTATACTGTTTACGTGAATTACGATAGGAACAGCTGCTGGATATGAAATATCGTTGACATCGGGAGATTGTGGAATAAAACACCGTTTAGTTTTTAATACGAGCACTGTTTGCGAAAATTACATAAAACAATTTGATATCTTCCCATAAAGTGAGCAGGTTGGACAACGTTCATACCAAAACGAAATGTTGTTACTGTCACTTCGGACTCTCATTCCGAAATTTTGAAATTTCTGGTAAGTGCTATGGGACCAAACTACTGACGTCATTCGTTCCTCAGCTTATACACTACTTAATCTAACTTAAACTAAATTACGCTAAGGGCAACACACACACCCATGCCCGAGGCAGGACTCGAACCTCGGACAGGGGGAGCCTCGCGAACCGTGACAAGGCGCCTCAGGCCATGCGGCTACCCCTCGCGGCACTCTCATTTGAATAATGCTTATCCTCATCGTACTTTCCTATAGAAGTTGACTTTGATTGCTTTTGCGGCATCGTTGTAGTCGATGGAACTTGAAATAATAAGAGGGTCACTCCAAAAGAAATGCACACTATTTTTTTAAAAATCCATCTTTTATTCTACATGTTTGAAAGTTTTACAGTGTGTAGATACATCCTTTAGGAACAATATTTTCATTTCTCCACATAATTTCCATCCCTCTCAACTGCCCTACGCCATCTTGGAACCAGCGCCTGTATACCCGCACAGCAAAATTCTGGACCAACCTGTTCGAGCCACTGTTTGGCAGCGTGCACAAGGGAGTCATCATCTTCAAACCTTATTCCACGAAGAGAGTCTTTCAGTTTCCCAAAGAAATGATAGTCACATGGAGCCAGGTCAGGACTGTAAGGTGGGCGTTTCAGTGTTGTCCATCCGAGTTTTGTCATCGCTTCCATGCTTTTTGACTGACATGTGGTTGTGCATTGTCGTGCAACAGCAAAACATCCTGCTTTTGCCGATGTGGTCGAACACGACTCAGTCGAACTTGAAGTTTCTTCAGTATCGTCACATATGCATCAGAATTTATGGTGGTTCCACTTGGCATAATGTCCACAAGCAAGAGTCCTTCGGAATCGAAAAACACCGTAACCATAACTTTTCCAGCAGGTGTGGATTTGAATTTTTTTTCTTGGGTGAATTTGCATGTTGCCACTCCATTGATTGCCTCTTCGTCTCTGGTGAAAAATGATGGAGCCATGTTTCATCACCTGTCACAATTCTTCCAAGAAATTCATCTCCACCATTCTCGGGATGTTCCAAAAGTTCGCTGCATACCGTTTTTCTTGATTCTTTGTGAGCTACTGTCAACATCCTGGGAACTCACCTGGCACAAACCTTTTTTAACGCCAACACTTTCAGTATTCTGCAAACACTTCCTTCCCCCATCTCAACGTAGCGTGACAATTCGTTGACTGTGATGCGTCTGTCAGCAGGCACCAATTCGTTAACTCTCTGCACATTGTCTGGAGTGTGTGCAGTACGAGGCCTGCCGCTGCGAGGACAATCCTCAATATCGCCATGCACACTTTCATCACGCAACCTGCTTCCCGATCGACTAACTATACTGCGATCGACAGCAGCATTTCCATACACCTTTTTCAACTTCTTATGGATGTTTACCACTGTCTCGTTTTCACAGCACAGGAATTCTATGACAGCACGTTGCTTCTGACGAACGTCAAGTGTAGCAAAAGACCTGCTGTGACGGCGCCTCCCACGGGAACAGGTTGAACTAAGTTTGAAAACAAGCGGGAAGGATGTATCTACACGCTGTAAAACTTTCACACATGCAGAATGAAAACTGTATTTTTACAAAAATAGTGTGCATTTCTTTTGGAGTGACCCTCGTACCTCAAAGTAGGTACATACTGTACAGGCGTTAATCTGTAGCATCTCTTTCTTACATCGTTGTTATAGAGTAGGAGCTAAGAGACTGCGTTTGCACAAACAACACGCTAAGGCGGTAGTTCAGCCAAGTAATCCATGCAATAGGCAACATTGTGTCTATAAAATTTATTTTTATTTCCAGAATGAGATTTTTCACTCTGCAGCGGAGTGTGCGCTGATATGAAACTTCCTACTACCAAATCTCATTCTGGAAACATCCCCTAGGCTGTGGCTAAGCCATTTCTCCGCAATATCCTTTCTTTCAGGAGTGCTAGTTCTGCAAGGTCCGCAGGAGAGCTTCTGTAAAGTTTAGAAGGTAGGAGACGAGGTACTGGCAGAAGTAGAGCTGTGATGACGGCGCGTGAGTCGTGCTTGGGTAGCTCAGTTGGTAGAGCACTTGCCCGCGAAAGGCAAAGGTCTCGAGTTCGAGACTCGGTCTGGCACACAGTTTTAATCTGCCAGGAAGTTTTATTTTTATTTGTTTGTGTAACTTTAAATAATTGCCTAAAATGGTAAATGGTACTGACAATTTACAATCGAAAACACAGGAACTGGACGAATTTTCATCCCAGCCACACCTTTCCCTTGATTTCCCTGCAGAAACTGCTAAAACAAATTTCTTCGTAGCTATTTACGTACTGCCAACGGCCTTGCCGCAGTGCTCACACCGATTCCCGTCATATCACCGAAGTTCGCTGGTGTCGGGCTCGGCTAGCTCCTGGATGAGTGACAGGCCGGGGCCGCCGGGCCCTCGTGGCAGTCAGGCTGCACTCAGCCCTGGCGAGGCCAACAAATTAAGAAGCTACGTGAGAGGGAAGTAGTGGCTCTGGTCACGAAAACTGACAACGGCCGGAGGGATGGTGTGCCGACCACATGCCTCTCCGTATCCGCATCCACTAATACCTATTGGCTGAGGATGACACGGAAGACGCTCGATACCATTGGCAATTCCGAGGCGTCTTTGGACGGAGTCTGCTTGCGCACACATTTTCGGGACGCCGACATTCCTCATACACTACTGGCCATTAAAATTGCAACACCAATAAAAAATGCAGAATACAAACGGTTATTCATTGGACAAATATATTATACTAGATCTGACGTGTGATTACATTTTCACGCAATTTGGATGCATAAATCCTGAGAAATCAGTACCCAGAACAACCACCTCTGGCCGTAATAACAGCCTTGATACGCCTGGGCATTGAGTCAAACAGAGCTTGGATGGCGTGTACAGGTACAGCTGCCCATGCAGCTTCAACACGATACCACAGTTCATCGAGAGTAGTGACTGGCGTATTGTGACGAGCCAGTTGCTCGGCCACCATTGACCAGACGTTTTCAACTGGTGATAGATCTTTATCAAGTTTTTATATCGAAGACTGGCAGTGTATAAATTGCCTCGAAAACAACAATCAATAGGCAAAACTGATAGAAATAGTAATTACTACCTTTTTTGTTAGTTTGTAAAGTGATCCGTACATCTTATTCCACCATCTTTCGAGCGTATTCGGAATAGTATTAATTCACCGTCTGATATCGAGGCTGATAACTGTAGCTGATAGCCATGACTGAAAGCCATCTTCAAGGTGAGTCGCTGGCAGAATATAAACCACTTGACTTAACACGTGGAGTAGGATCACGAGTACGACTGAGATGATTATGCTAACAACAAGAGTGTCAAGTCATAGATAAAACTTCATGAGTCTCACAAAGGGACCGTGCCTCTTCGTCATCACCGTTTTCGCCTAAATTTGTGGTACATGCAGGGCTCGGCCAAAAATGGAAGTGACAGATGTGGTTGCTACAGATGGCCAAACTCTTAGAAAAGAGTAGCATGTTTGGCGCGGATCGGGTGAGACACGAGCTGTTTATGTTATCGTACTTTCTCCGCAGCAGTTGGCGCAGCGGAAAAGAGTACTGATCAGTCAGCCGAGGGCCGTGGGATCGTTTCTCTGTGTAGGAACTTATTTTTATTTTTAGTTTTTATGTTCCTTACACTGCAAATAAACCTAAACAATCACTCACTCACACACTCACTCAATGATCACACCGTACTCGAGAGTCAATTACCGCAGCAACGTATTTTCGCCATCTGTTCCTGTCTTCCTTCCTATCCGCTTCAATACCTAGGCTAGTCAAATCAGCCTTCACGTTGTCCTCCCATCTACGCCTCGGTCTCCCCACAGGACGTTTTCCCTCTAAGTGTCCTACCAGTATGTAACAACACCAACGCTATACTATTGTACATATAATAATTTTTTCTTCTGATTTTCGATGAATTAGTGTAAGCGATGTTCTAATTTCATTTCTTTTTTCTTTTCATGTCATTATGTTAAAGAAACTCTAACCAATTTTCGATGTGAACATTAACGTTTACGTCAAATTGCAAGCAATGTTTTTACAAAATGGAAATGTAAGAAATGTTGGAACCGTTGTAAGATGTTAAAGTTGTAATTGTGTGCCTGGTCCATACGTAGGCAATGTATTAGGATATGTAGAATGCAAAACCTTTGGTGAATACCCTGGAGGAGGAGGAGATTAGTGTTTAACGTCCCATCGACAACGAGGTCATTAGAGACGGAGCACAAGCTCGGGTTAGGGAAGGATGGGGAGGGAAATCGGCCGTGCCCTTTCAAAGGAACCATCCCGGAATTTGCCTGAAGTGATATAGGGAAATCACGGAAAACCTAAATCAGGATGGGGTGAATACCCCGTCTGTAGGGGAGCGGTAAAAGGTGGATGGCAGGCGAGCGCGGGAAAATGCACACGGGCGCGGCACGGCATAACGGGCTCAGCAGGAGTAGTCGGAGTTGGGCATCGGTCTGAGCAACACGTTCTGGATCGAGGAGGCTCTCCTGGAAAACGTGATCTCGTTGAGCCTCGGATGTGCCGTTTCCGACGCCTATACAGCATGGCAATATTCCATAGGCACTAAACGGAAAAATATTGCGACGCTATGAAGAAGTAAAGTGCCGATACATCAGAGCCATAGCTGTGATTGTATGTGTGCTCTGCGCCTCGCCATCTCGCCACCCGCTTACCGCCGCATCGATACCAACAGTTTGAAACTTTTAGTACTGTATTCGTGTGGACCAGTGTTACTTTTGTTCCTGACTGTTCAATAGCAACTTAACTTTTACCAGAACTGTCCTATCATTTAATTATCCTCATCACTAACCTAGACAGGGTCCTTTCCACATGTTGTGCAATCCGAGTGTCCCGAAATGAAGGTTTAAAGTTTATGTCAATAATAATTACCTGCAGACCTATCTATGTTAGAATGATGTTTAAAGAACTTTGTTGTTAATGAATATATAGGCAAATAATATAGGTCTGACAAAGTTGGAAGATAATTTTGAAATTGGTTTAGTAATGAAGTTTAGTCAATTTGAGACAAAAATAATGGTAGTTAAATAAGCAAGAAATAATACAAAAAGAGTAGTAACTCATATATTGGAAATCTTGAGTGCTTAACGATTTCGATAATCAAAAATTTCAGTACAGTGATCATAACAGTTTCAGGGTCCCCCCCCCCCCTTTCTTTTCTATTCATTTAAGTTCTGAAGTGTACTGAACTGATTTGACCAGCAAAGTTAAAGTCAATATAAAACCAAAATTTATTAGTGTTTTACCTTTTTCAAAATTGACATTGTATGTGTGTTTCGAAAGTGCTATTTCTAGGGTAACCTATGCCCGATTTTAATCAGATCAATAGACTGTACAAAGTTTGTAGTAAACATTATAGTGTATTGTTGTGTATTTATGGCTTGTCCATATTAGTACAGAAAGTGAAATTATTAGTTCAGTAGATTTTCTGGTTCTAAAATTTACCATATTATGCAGTGTTATTACGTGTTGTTTTGTATGAACGTGCATCAACTTGTACTGGGAAGAAACTCAGTTAATGCCTAATTAGGCTGGCGACCGTATTATTAACAATTTGGTAGCATCTGCTGGGTTGTTTCTTGTCCGTTCTAACGTGTAGTTGCACTTCGGAATTGTTTGACGCTTCATTGTTATTACTGAGTGGGTGTAAGTCTGATTTGTCTCCATTCAGGTACACGCAGTCAAAATCTATACAAAAATCCTTTCTTATAAGGTGAAGCCCGTCAACTTACCATAGTACAGGCTTTAAAGAGTAACGTGTGCCCGAGCATAGTATTACAAGTACTCTGCGCGCTGCCCTGCCCTCATTCATTCGAGCTACGAGACCCACCCATCGCAGCCTACATGATTCAATAATACTGGTTATATCAGGGCTTGAATAGAGTTCGTAAACCTCTTAGTTACGCAGTTCGCCACTCTCCACTAATGTCATCCCTTTTTGCTCCGAAAATTTTCCTCAAAATTTTGTTTTCAAATACCCGAAACGGCTTTTCATTTTGCACAGTGAGAGACCATGTCTCACACCCATACAACATAACTGGTAGAATAATAGTTTTGTATATTCTAATCTTTAAATTCCTAGACAGTATCCGTGATGAAAATAATCAATTCAGTGAGAAGTAGCACGCATTTCCCGCCCGTAATCTCTTCTTCAGTTTGGATTCAATCTCATTTCTCGAAGCCACGCCTAGATACTTAAATGTGTTCACTTTTTCAAACTGCATGTCTCCAACTCTTAACATTTCCTGATCTACTGCTGTTGGCATTCTAGTAGTAACCAGGTATTTAGTTTTGTCTTCACTTATCCTTAGACATACATCTTGACTACCATTCGCATTTGCTGTAACAAATTCTTTCCTATCGCTAATGATGTTTAGATCATCTGTATACCCTAATATCTTAATATTTCCATTTAACTCCACACCCTCTGAGTTATCTACTGCCATTCGTACAATATATTCAGGGACTAAATTAAAAAGTAGTGGAGACAGGGCATCTCCTTGCTTAAGTCCGTTCTTTATTACAAATTCTACTGACTCCAATTTCTCCACACGTACTCTACCTTTTGTGTTTTTCAAACTCGCTTCTAGATGTCTAACATACTTCTTTGGTATTCCAAGTTCCAAAAGATTTCTGTACAATTTTGATTGCAATACTGAATCATATGCTTTTGTAAAATCTATGAAAAGATTATGAACTGGTTTATTGTATTCCCATTTCTTTTCCAAAATTTGACGCAGGGTGAATATTTGGTCTATAGTCGATCTGTTCCTCCGAAAGCCAGCTTGGTAATCCCCCACAATTTCATCTGCATATGGTGTGAGCCTGCCTAGCAGAATATTCGAGAAAATTTTGGAACATACTGGTAATAGCGATATCCCTCTATAATTACTACAATCCGTTTTGTCGCCCTTCTTAAAAATTGGGATCAGAATCGACTCCTGCCACTCTTCAGGTATAATCTCTGAGTTCCATACTTTAGTTATCACTTTGGAACTACTTCCACCAATTTCTGTCCCCCATTTTTAACTAATTCTGCAGTTATGTAATCTGATCCTGGGGCTTTATCGTTTTTCAATTTGTTGATTGCATCTCTCACTTCCTTTAACGTTGACTCAGGTATCTGGGATTCTGCTGTATGTATTTCGTACGCCTGCTCATTTCCTGCTTCCTAGTGTACATTTAATAGATGCTCAAAATACGCCTTCCATTTACTTAATATAGTACTGGGGTCTGTCAGTATTCCCCCAGCATCCCCTCGAAGTGCATTTGTCCTAGCCTTGAACCCCTTCCTGTATCCATTTATGTCTTGCTAAAGTTCCCTAATGTTTTTTTTTTTTTACTGTTTGTATCCATTTTTTAAATTTGATTGTTCAAGTAATCCCTCTTCTTTGCCCGTAGCCTACGACCAACTTCCCTTCTCATATTCAAGAACTCCTCTCGTTTTCTGTCTCCCATTCTATTCCAATCTACTCGCGCTTTTCTCCTTTCCTCTACCAATTTCTTGCATCCCTCATCAAACCACGGTTTCCTCCTGTTCTTCTTAATTGTACCTATTGTGACCTTCGCCGCCTCTTTGATATTATTCCTCACAGTGATCCACAGTTTATTTACACCCTCGTCTTGATCTTCGTGTGTCCTGAGAGCTTCAAACCTATTTGAAATTTCTATCATGTACCTTCTTCTAAAGTTTTCATCATTTAGCTTGTCAGTGTCGAACCTAACAAGTTCTGCAATGTGACACCTTGATGTTGCTGTAGATAGCCGTTGGTGAACTTTGGCAACTACAAGAAAATGATCAGAATCGCGGTCTGCTGCCCTGAAAGTCCTAACATTTTCTTTACTAGTGTGCCATCTCCGATCTACAAGAACATGATCAGTTTGGTTTCGGGTGTGCCCATCCAGAGAGACCCAAATTGCTTTATGAATGTCCTTCCTTCTGAAATATGTGCTCTCAGCAATCATGTCTTTTGAAAAAGCAAAATTAACCACCCTTGTGCTATTATCATTGGAAATGTGATGCAAACTTTCTTTCCCAATTGTAGGCCGGAATGCTTCCTCCTTCACTATCTTCGCATTAAAGTCACCTATGATTAATTTTGTGTCGTACGAGGAGAACTCATCAACCTAAATAATGCTCACTGTATTGTATTTGTTGACATTTTCATAGAACAAAGGGCAAAGGAAAATGTAGGATTGCAATTAAATTTCCAGAAGGGGTTGTAAGGCGTGCACGAAAACTTCGTATACAAAATTAGACACTTATTTTTTTTTGCAGTTGATGATTTACACATTCTGGACTAACGCTCATCGTAAAAACGGGGAAATCAGCAATTTTCTCGGCGTCTTGCACTCCTTATAAAGCCGTTACATTGTTCTTTTACAGTTTCTATAAAAAATACTCGGCTTACATTCATAAAAGGTTGTCTCTGATCGCGTAGTTCGGCGGCAAACCACACGTAACGCATCATTTCGCCAAATATTCTTGAGAATAGCTAGTGACGTACAGCGGAACGTATTTTGAAGCAGTCTGCTCAGAACGTGATTTTTTTTTCTCTCTGGACGAGAGAAGAGCAGTTTTGATGCTCTTTGGTCAAATGTTTCAGCAGACGATAAAATTGGACGTCGCAGGGTGGCTCTAGCGGAGTCCATTTGGAGGAGAAGGGGGGGTGGGGAATTACTTTTCGAAAATCCTCGTCGTATAATTGTGAGTTTGATGCCCTCCCCACGAGTCATTCAATAGAAGAAATTTGTTCTCCTGCGCGTTTCATCACATCAAATACACTATACTGAGCGTTATCTCGATTTGCTTCCGGTGTTTGTAACGTAGAAATTGAAAATAAAAAGTAGTTACCGGACAGGGAATCGATGCCAGGATCCTCAGATTGCCGTTCTGTACTCTTCCCGCTGCTCTAACTGCCCCCTGAAAACTACGCTAACACAAAGGGCTCATGTCTCGCCCGACCCGCGTAAAAATTCTATTTTTTTCCAAACGCGTGACAATCTGGAACGTCCACTTCTGTCACTTTCATTCCTAGCCGAGCCCTGAATGTGCACCGAATTCGGTAGAAATCGGTGGTGACGAATTGGCGCGGTACCCTAGTAAGAGTGAAATAAAGCAGAGTCAGAAAATCCACAAAGCTTACTAATTATTAGCATGATTATTACAATGGACTGCATTTGTTGGAATGCTTGGCAGCGAAGACTCAGAACAATATTCCTCCAGGAGCGCAGACGTGAAATAAAGGGTTTCCATGATTTGTCGAACTGGGAACTCTCCTCTCGGTTGCATACGTTGTCTGCTAATCGTGTTTGCGCAGCTTCCTGAACTACTGAATACCGATAGGATGAGGCTGTGGCCAGTATCCCGATTTTCCCGTAATCCACTGAATAGACAGTGCAAGTACAACGTTGAGCGGCTGCAGTTCTGACGGGTACCCTCCCGAGGAGATCACGAATGTAAAATTAGAGAGATTAGAGCGCGCACGGAGGCTTTCAGACAGTCGTTCTTCCCGCGAACCATACGCGACTGGAACAGGAAAGGGAGGTAATGACAGTGGCACGTAAAGTGCCCTCCGCCACACACCGTTGGGTGGCTTGCGGAGTATAAGTGTAGATGTAGATGTAGATGTAGATGTAGGCTGCAGAACGGTAGTGTGTCGCTGGTGACCTGTGCACCGCTCTCGCGTGATGCTTATTGTTTGTCCTACGTACCTCTTACCACAAAGACAAGGAATTTTATTTATACCCGCTTTTATTGAAAGTAGACCATTTTTCACAGATCTCAGAAGAGATGCTGTCTTGGCCCGTGGCAAGAAGGTCACACGTACTTTATGTACTTTATCATTATTCTGGCAGTTTGGGTAAAAACATTTCCCACATGCAGAAAAGCCGTAGACTTTTCATCTCATTCTTCTTCCTTTTTCTTTGGTTGGTCTGACATTCTCGCTTGCAGAACCCTGTTAATTTGACGATTAGTGCCTCCATTTTTACTGAGTACCTTTTCGAAGGGTACCAGTTCATCCTATAGGCTGTCAGCGTCGGACATTCCATATGCCCTTCACAGGGTTGAAAGTTTTTCATCCGCAATACCATAAGAATAAATAATAATATCCCAGACGCTCCCCCGCAAGATGATGGACTATTCTATCCGCCGGGAAAAGTGCAAGTAACACATTGTCCTTATATCGTTTGCACGAAGTGTTGTAGTAATGCGAACGCCTGAAAAACACTAGGGAGAACATAATATACACAGTTTATTGCAAACTACACTAACGATCCTCTAAAATGACTTTTTGATCATATATAAAATAAACTTCGCCCGAACAGGACATGAAGGCCCAACGTTACCGACCGGCCACCGTGTCATCCTCAACCCACAGGCGTTACTGGATGGGAATATGGAGGGCCATGTGGTCCTGATTTAGGTTTTCCGTGATGTCCCGGCAAATGCCGGGATGGTTCCATTGAAAGGGCACGGCCGACTTCCTTTCCCATCCTTCCCTAACCCGATGTCACCGATGACCTCACTGTTTGGCCCCCTCCCCCTAATGAACCAACAATTTAGGCCATTAGAACACAACGTCAGTGTCCCTCTTCCTCCCCCAGTAGCCTTGCAAAATTTACGTTTACTATACTGCTAGTCACCACTGCAGCGTTCGACTACAATAGCTTCTCTGTCATATGGTGTTTAAAAACGACCGATTTCCAGATTTCACGAGCACGAAAATTATTTCTCGTTCTCAATCATTAACAGCCTCGCGAAAAATTATTGTGTTCTTTACGTCAATAAATTGGTCGTCTGTTAATCGGAATTTAATATTCGTTGTAGTTCACTTATGCCTTCATTCAGCTTCCTAGACCTAGTGCTACACTGTATTAGAACCTTTACTAAGCAAGACTAATCCATTGTCATGACCATGGACAATAGTCTAGCCCAATAACAAGATATCAACGTTTTATTATTTAACGTTATTGATTTACTCCTCGTTCCGAATAAGACAACTAAAGAAAACCTGTTTAGTGCACGTCTGTGAATTGAAGACGTAAGAGGTTCTTCAGTATCACCCATTCAATGATCTACCTTCAAACAAGACGTTGAGCATTATTATATGTTTAGTTTGCATTGAGTCTCACATCACATCTATACTTCTAAATTACTACTTATCTTGTTCGTACGTTGTTGGTCTCTTTGTTTTCCATGGAGTAGGTTGCTGGTCTCAAGTCCTTGTCCTTGTATAAAGGAATGTTAAATGGTCAAGGAATTGTTATGCCAGTAAATGCGTTATCTGTACTTAGAAATAGATATATTCTTCGGTATTTCCACACTCAGCAATAACAGCATACAATACTTGTGCCTTCAGCAGTACTACAGAACAATATCAAGTCCCTTTGCAACAACTCTTCCAGCAAGAACGTCCATTCGACAACACATTCTGGCCAGATCTCTGTACGTCTCTCTGAACGAACTTGAACAGCGATCTCACGCAAAAGTCAAAGAATTTATAACACAAGCGATAATAATATCTACCACAACTTCGAAACAATTAATATAATATATTTACAAGAATTCAAATGAAATGTTTCAACATTAATTTAAATGTGCATGATATGAATATTTAAATATGGGATAACTCATTTTTATGAATGTGAGTATATCGAAGTTATTCTTATAAAACTGAAAACAATCGATATCCACTTTTCTTATTATGCTAATGATTTGATTGGATTACAAAGGGGACACTAAACTTTTCGGAGTTCAAGACATCAGCGACAGAACTCATCGTAGATTCGTGTGAGCCTGTATGCTACACCTCCCTGTCGGCTCCAAACGAGAGGACGTGGTCGATTCTAGGTACGAAGGTCCAACGTCGGAAGCTGTTGAAAGAATTGAACACTATATTCAAGTTTCATAAGCATATGAATTGCGTGTGTGTATGTGTGTGTGTGTTTATTTGCAAGCTGATGAGGATGTTCAGATGTTTGTGAATTCCCAAGGGACCAAACTGCTGAGGTCATCGGTCCCTAGACTTACACACTACTTAAAGTAAGTTAAAGTATACATTACTTAAAGTAACTTAAACTATCTTATGTAAAGAACAACACACACACCCATGCTCGAGGGAGGACTCGAAGCTCCGGCGGGAGGGGCCTCGCAATCTGTGACATGGCGCCTCAAACGACGCGGCATTACATTAGAATATAGTTTGGACAATATACAATATTCTGGCGTGATCTGATTGTAGAGCCGTTATCTGAATGAAGGCTCACCATTATCTGTGTGTAAGGGAAATGCACTGTTTACCGTTAAACCAACATCACAACATGCGCAGGCGGCTCGCACATTTGTGTGCAGATGAATTAATTTGGACATTGCATACATCTTTCTGAGTTAGCTCCACGTATTGCTCACTTGAAATTGGCCATTGTGTCCATAATCAGCTGATCCTGTAAGACGTGCAGACCTATAACTAATTATTTCAACCAAATAAAGAGACGCTTGCTTTTATTAAAGGCTCATTAAACGGAAGATGTCTGGTGACCATAAACAACAACAATCTTTTTTTTCAGAATGAGATTTTCACTCTGCAGTGGAGTGAGTGCTAACATGAAATTTCCTGGCAGATTTAAACAGTGTGCCGGACCGAGGCACTAACTCAGCATGTTTGCCTTCTGAAGGAAAGTGGCTACCGATTGAGCTATGCAAGCATGACTCACGAGCCCTCCTAACAGCTTTATTTCCGCCAGACTGTGAATAAGCCATGTCTCCACAATATCCTTTCTTCCAGAAAGTCATGCAAGTGTCATAGGAGAGTTTGGAAGGTAGAAGATGAGTTACTGGCGGAAGTAAGGCTGTGAGGAGGGACGGAGGGACGTGCTTGAGTGGCTTAGTCGACAGAGCACTTGCCCACGAAGGGCTGCCCGGTACACAGTTTAAATCTGCCAGGAATGTTCCAAGATTTCTATTAGATTCTTTACGTTCCGTCAAATTACGTTCTTTAAATGAGTATTGACCTCCAACCGTCGCTTTCTTCGCGGTAAGTTAATACAGGACATATTCCTCTGTAATGGCCTCCTCCCTCGTTCAGTAAAGTTATTTTTCCTTCCTCTAATGCGTTAAGGTGACAGTGCCTTCAGCTCACGAGCTTTGTATGCTGTCTTGGTACTAAGCACAATGTTTCTAACAAAAGACAAGTATGTTGTCAAGGTCCAGTTGATAGTGCAGAAACCTCTTTTCGCTCCTCGGCGGATGTCTTTACTCCGACACGACGGTAAACACAGCCATATACACCAACTATTACATACATAGTAGCGGGTCAGAAGATTCCCAAAGGCGTTTTTATACAAATGCAAACAATATTGCCGGTGCTTTAGAGGCAAATCCCAGAGACTTGTTTTTTTCAAGGATGGTTGGGTTGTTTGGGGGAAGAGACCAAACAGCGAGGTCATCGGTCTCATCGGCTTAGGGAAGGACGGGGAAGGAAGTCGGTCGTGCCCTTTCAAAGGAACCATCCCGGCACTTGCCTGGAGAGATTTAGGGAAATCACGGAAAAACTAAATCAGGACGGCCTGACGCTGGATTGAAGCGTCATCCTCCCGAATGCGAATCCAGTGTGCTAATTTTCCAAGGATGTTTGTATAACTTCGTTTCTCAGTCTTATGTCGAACTGTGACGTCATGCTGTTGCAACCACAGCTGCTTGTTCTAACGTAACCGACATGTGGGTTTTTCAGACGGTCCGTTTCCTACAAGCCGATTTCATTTCTGCAAGTCGTTCACACGGGGCTCCCAGTGACAGAGCGCTTTTGCGTCCGATAGCGGCGCTGTTGTACGTGCCTGTTCGCGTACTGCAAATCCGGTGAAATGTCGGATAACGCCGCTGAAGGCCAACACACGACTGTTTTCCTCTTTGTGCATGGTCATCATCATAGATATTCGTCATGCTTGCCGTAAAGTTTGCTGCTTGTGAGTTCTTAGATAACATAAAATAGCTGCAAGATAACATTTTTCCACAGCTGCCTGCTGTTATGGAATAGCTTTCTGAGACACAGGAAGCCGTAAATGCCTACATATTTTGCGCCATGATGTTCCGTTATGCATCCACTGCCATACTACCCAAAGTCGATAATGTTTAAACTTTCCTATCAAAAGGTCAAGTGGTGAAATGAACGTCATCCCAACTTTTAGGCAACAACAAACGACAGCAAGACGAACGCCAAACACATTGAATCAGTCTCTCGTGGTGGAACTCAACGCCGTTTCGAGGAGGCCACACACACACACACACACTCCAGTCTAGTCGTCGACAGTTAATCACGGAAGCGACATATTATGCCGGTCATATGAAGAACAAACCATAGCATCAAGTTATCAACGATAAACGATTCCACGTCAGCTACTCACGGAAGCGACATATTACGCAGGTCGTATAAAGAACCGACCATATATAGCATCACGTTATCAAGGATAAACGATTCCCTGTCACAAAACAAAATGTTTCGCTACTATGAAAGTGTTTTCTAATTATATTTGCACCAGCTTAATCATAACTCTCACTGTTCGCAAGGTACATACACTGAGGGGGAAAAAAAACATCACCAAGAAGTTGTGCGAGATTAACGATAGATTGTAGCATTGTTTCTACACCTGAAAGATAATGTCTATTCAAATTTCGCCCCAGTCACATAATAGCGTCGCCAGCAGCGCCACTATGAGGATGCAGATCATGTTTGTTTTAAACGCTGTAACAATCGTGTGCGTCCCCGCCATTTCGGAGACGCTCCGCCGCTGGTAATTATCGTTGACCTTCTGTTTCCCTGCTTCCTTTGTCCCAGAATGGGCACTCCGGCCAGCTCTGTCATTTACACCACCCCCTCTTCTTCTCCCACTATCACTACGTGGAACACTTCCTCTGGTCCAGCATGCTATGTCCACTCTCCCCTTCCAACAGTATCGTCCCCTTTCGCAGCAGCTTCCTTTGACTACCCTGCCCTTCCCATGATCTCTTCCACGTCTTCTGCCACATCCTTTGCCTACCCCCACTTCCGACGTTTCCCACACCAACCACCTCCCCTGTAACTCCCACCAAAATAACAACTCGCCGAGCTACCGACGCAATGCCTGAAACCACATTATAATCGGCATGTGACCGAACCTACTCGAGCCTACTGTAAGGACCTGCACCACGCCACGTCTCACCTCCACCAATTCCTCAAGCTCCATCCCAACCCACAATCACCAAAAAACCACAGAAGCGCTCTGACGCAGACTCCGCAATTGACACCTAAACCCTGACCCAAAATTCCTAACTGACAAATGTCTCACTCTAGAAATACGAAAATACATCCCTCACATTCCCATCATTCAAATCATCCCCCTCAAAGACTCTGTCCTCATGAAATCCACGAATCCCAGCTTCGACGTTGCTCTTCTTCTCAAAATCCCACGTATTACCTTTGGCCTTCACACCTCCCTCACTCCCTTCAGTACCATTTGCACAGCCTCCTCACCATCCCTCCACCTGCATTGCATTAATAACAAAGATAGGCCACGAGGTCACGGCAGAGGAGGCGGTTTCTGAATTCAGTTCCAATCCTGCTTTAGACAGGATGTCTACAATGAATCAGGTCCCACCTGCTTCGTGCGAGTCTTCACGTAGTCTGCCCCTCCATCGATCATCTCCTCACAGAGAAAGCGCCGATTTACAACTGCTGGCATAAAGGCGAACCCTCCAAATCATCCCTCACCCCTGTCCTACTGTTGTTAAAAAATGCCTTGTTTATAATGACCACCTCACTCCTGACTGTAAAAATCTCTCCACCTGTTATCACTGTAAAGACTTCCACTTTCTCAAGCACTATCCCAACATCGCCTCTCCCCCCACCTGCAGCACCTGCAATGATACCCACACTACCTACACCACCAAGTGCGAGGCTAAACCCTTACCTGTGGAACCAGAATTAACAATATCCATCCATCCTATTGATCACCCCATCCATCCCAATAATGCACTCTACCCAATTCCCACTGCTGAAGACATAATCAGGTTCCTCACCACTGTCATCCAAAATATCCACCTCTTCCAACGAGTACATACCCTAAAACAAATTTCTCGTGCCACCTACTCTATTTTCCACCTCAACACCTTAGGTCACCTACTCCCTAAACCAAGTCCACTTCATTTTTACCCATCTCAGCACCCTTCTATGAACCTCTCCACCCCCTCACCTACCCAACCCATTTCCTAATCTCCCATCCTTGCGTCACAACATCCACACCCCACCCACAAACAAACCCCTTTTTATGATACCTTCATGCTTAACAAAACAATCCTACAACCATATTACACTCTCCTAATTTCTCCCTGTATCCTCCATTGCACAGATAATCCTATCCCGCTAACCAGTGGTGGAGCTGCAATCGGCCACCACAAAAACATCCCTGCTCAGCCACAACCTTTACTCAATAATCTCATTGAACACTTTAGCCTTAGCCTCTTCTTCCAAACTCTAGCTGTTATCTGTGCTAGTATCTACATCCGACCTAATATAACTTCCCCCTATTATTTCCTCCCCCAATTCAACCAATCCTTTTCCACCTATATTGTAAATCCCCTGCAAAACTCTGGTGGCGGCTTCAGTTTATAGACTCCCTCCAAGGTGACATTGTCCCCGTCCCACAGCACACCTGTCCTGAAAGCAACTTCACCCCATATGGCTCCCACACATCTCCCAACCTCCTTGGCTACTTCACTGCAGAGGTCATTGACCCAAGGACACACTACCTCATCCTCATGCACGCCATCCCCGTCTCTGTCTTAAAGTGGTCCATGTCTAATCCCTTGCCAATTGGAATACCTAGTAGGAACCCACAGATACCCAGACAGGAAGCCACCCTGTAATATTCCAGCAACCCGATGATATCCCCCATGCCACGGTCTTCCTGCAGCAGATCCTGTCAGATGCCATCTCCACGGTATATTCTCATCACCCCTCTCTCCCACCACAAGCTGTATTCCTTCTCCATGAATCCCATAGATTATATCGCTCCTTCCTCCAGTCTCGTGACTGGGATACACTCACACACAACTGGAAACTACAGTGACACATTATAAATTTATTCACCGAAAACAAAAACAAAAAAGAAACAAAAAAACGCGGGTCTGGCGCCAGACATGCACCACACTCAGTGCTACACTCTCAGTTAACTCTTCCGAGTACTGGAAAGCATTCCACCAATTTACTGGCACCCATCCCATCTATACCAGAAACAGAATTAAACCAATCAGAGCACAGGACATAAAACAAGTACTTCAAAGAAATCGCAACACATGACCTGGTCAAGACCACATTACCTGTCACCAAATCAAAGAATGCCCTGTCTCCTTCCTCATCACCCCTGCACGCGTATGTAACACTAACCTCTCCACAGGCTACTATTCTGACCTGTGGAAAAACTCAAGAATATTGTTGTTCCTAAAACCAAACAAACCCCTCCATACACCTCCCTGTACCACCCCCTCTGCCTCAGCTAGTGTTTAGCAACATCTTTGAATCGATTGTATCCCATTGTACCCGCTGCCATCTGCGCCAACATCATCTGCTTCCCGTTACCCAGTGACTTTTGGCTTTTTCCAACAATGAAAGACACTCTCCGTGGCCGCACATTCACCAGCCGTGCTGCTATTGCCTCAGCGATTTTCCAGTGGTCAAAACAGACTCCTAAAGAAGCCTTCGCCGCTGCCATGGAATCATGGCGTCAGCATTGTGAAAAATGTGTACGTCTGCAGGGCGATTATGTCGAGAAGTAACGCCAGTTTCATCGATTTCGGGTGAGTAGTTAATTAGGAAAAAAATCGGAGGCCTTAGAACTTGAATGCACCTCGTATAACGTCAGGTAAACCTTCGAGGCAAAAAATAGAGGACAAGGCCTGAACTCCGCTACGTGACGTAGTCGAGTTCATTGGCACACTAAAAGGAAACTTGCTGTAACAGTCCACCACAATCAACCAAAGAATGTTCCAAAAAGGACCCTCAAAGTCTATGCGCACACGTTGCCATGGTGATTGCGACGGAGGCCAACTAGAGAATTTTTTATGGCGGAGCGAACTGATTTTCCACACGAGCGTGACACACTGTCGCGTTATCTGTTCTATCTTGGTGAAGAAACTGCAACACTTCTTTTTTCAAAGCTTTGGGGATCAACACACGTGACTGTCCACTGTTATTTTGAACAAGAATCACATCTTGCTGTAAAGCGAGGCTATGATGACGTGCAAAGTATCGCCGCACTACAGAGTTCTTTATGCCATGCAGTGCGCGAGGCACTGTTTTAGCATAACGTTCAAATCTGAATCAGCTTCCGTGGCCTGTGCAATTTCCCTACAGTTCAGAGGAATGGATTGAAGCAATTCAGAACCGTGAGCATCGATTGACAAAAAGATGCTGCAAAAGCGTCAAAGTCTGTATCAGGGCCAATCGGAAGACGTGAAAGTACCTCTGCATTACCATGTTGACCTTTCGGACGACACACAATCTCGTACTGGTGTTGAGACAACAACAAAGCCCATCTTTGCAATTTTTGGGCAGTTCGTATAGGAACCGGCTTCATTGGATAAAACAAGGACTGCAATGGCTTGTGATCCGTCACTAAGTAGAATCTTCTGCCATACAAAATAGTGGTGGGATTTGTGACACCACACACAACAGCCAGTGCCCCTTCCTCTATTTTTGAGTAGTTACACTGAGCTTTGGACAACACTTTTGATGCGAAAGTACTAGGCCTGTCTTTATCACCAAATCTGTGCGAAAGCAGTGCACCGATCCTGTAAGAGGAAACGTCAACTTGCAACACAACTAGTTTGTCAGGATCAAAGTGAACCATCGATCACTGACCAACGCAACTTTAAGTTTTTGAAAAGCTTCTTGGCACCCATCTGTCCAAAGGGCACGTTCTTGCGGCGCAAGCGATGCAGTGGAGCTGCGATTTGTGCAGCATTCGGTATGAACCGAACACAATAGTTCATTTTCCCTAAGACTGACTGCAACTCTGTGACATTGCTAACAAATGTGACTGAGGAGGATGTATACCTTGACTGTTTGTGACATGACCAACATACTGCAACTCAGACTTTAAAAAAAAATCACACTTGTCCTGTCTACGCTTTAGTTCTGCATCAGATAACACACGAAACAAAGCACGCAAATTTGCAATGTGTTCTTGTTCTTCAGATGTACGACGTGCTACAACAATATCGTCCAAATAGTTTGAACAGTTTGGTACTTGAGCAGTCAGCTCTTCCAAATACCGTTGGAAAATGGCGGATGCGAAAGCGCTGCCAAAAGGCAAACACAAATATTTAAACAAGCCCAAATGAGTATTCACGATACACACTTTCTGAGATTCTTCATCTAGTGGTATTTGAAGATATGCGTCGCGCAAATCAATTTTTGAAAAGTAGCGACCAGCGCCTAAGCTGTCCGTGAGATCCTCTGGGCGTGGCAACAGATAAGTATCAATCACAGCTTGTACGTTGACTATAAACTTAAACTCAACACAGAGGTGAATGCGACCCGAAGGTTTGGGGAGCAAAACCAGTGGACTTGCCCTTAACTAGCTTGTATGGGCGCAATAGCTCCGCTATCTTGCAATTCTTTAAGTTCAGCAGCCACATTGTCTCATAATGCAATGGCAACTGTTCTGGCCCGGCACAATTTTGGCTGAGCATTGTCTTTCAGGATAATATGTGCAACAAAATTGTTAGTCTTGCCTAAACCTTCAGAAAAGAGTTCAGGAAATTATTTCAGCAAGTTAGCTACACTGTCATTGGCATTGAATGAAGTCACTGACAACATATTCTCCTGAATTTGAAAGCCAAACAAATCAAACGAATCAAGGCCAAATACATTCTCACAATAGCGTGATTGTAGCACAGTGAAAGTCAAAGCCGGTCGCGGTGGCCGAGCGGTTGTAGGCACTTCAGTCCGGAACCGCGCGACTGCTACGGTCGCAGGTTCGAATCCTGCCTCGAGCATGGATGTGTGTGATGTCCTTAGGTTAGTTAGGTTTAAGTAGTTCTAAGTTCTAGGGGACTGATGACCTCAGATGTTAAGTCCCATAGTGCTCAGAGCCATTTGAACCATTTTTTTTTTTAAAGTCAGTGTTCGCGTAGGCGAGCCATACATGGCAGGCAAAGTACATTTTCCGAGAACGGGAATGTCTTGTTCAATATAAACCGTCAGGTGCGTGCTAGTTTTAGAGGGGTGTAGGGAGTCTAACAGTTCATATGTGTTACGATTCAGCAATGTAACAGAGGCACCCGTGTCCAATTGAAATTTCACATCTTTTCCACTAAGACGCAAATGAACGAAAAGTTCGTTGGACTGGCGTGACACTGAGGAAACCGTTTGCTTGCTAGTTTTGCTAATGTCTGCAGCAAGCTTTGAATACACTGCATTGATTGCATGGGCCTTCTGACTAGATTTTTGTGAGTGGGCGGAATTCTTATGTTTGTTCCGCTGCATACATATGGATTGTACATGATCTTTCTTACCACAAGCGTAACACTGTGCTTGTCTGGACGGGCAATCTTGGCATGTGTGTCGTGAATAGCACCGAGGGCATGACTTAATTCTGTTCACTGATGTAGCCGTCTGTTTACAGAACTGTTTACGTGGCTTGGCGCATGCATGCTGTTGCTGCCAGTTGGGTCAGTCGTGAGCAAGGGACGACTCAACCCACTAATTGGTGACTGATCAAATGTATCGGCCACTACAGCACCTGAATCATATTGACCTAGAATTTGCACTAGGTGATGAAATGATGGATCTGACTGTTTCAAAATCTGTTCTCTAAGGCTGACATCACTTACACTGTACACGATCGCACCACGCAACATAACATCTACATCTACATCTACACTTATAATCCGCAAGCGACCCAACGGTGTGTGACGGAGGGCACTTTACGTGCCACTGTCATTACCTCCCTTTCCTGTTCCAGTCGCGTATGGTTCGCGGGAAGAAGGACTGCCGGAAAGCCTCCGTGCGCGCTCGAATCTCTCTAATTTTACATTCGTGATCTCCTCGGGAGGTATAAGTAGGGGGAAGCAATATATTCGATACCTCATCCAGAAACGCACCCTCTCGAAACCTGGACAGCAAGCTACACCGCGATGCAGAGCGCCTCTCTTGCAGAGTCTGCCACTTGAGTTTGCTAAACATCTCCGTAACGCTATCACGCTTACCAAATAACCCTGTGACGAAACGCGCCTCTCTTCTTTGGATCTTGTCTATCTCCTCCGTCAACCCGATCTGGTACGGGTCCCACACTGATGAGCAATACTCAAGTATAGGTCGAACGAGTGTTTTGTAAGCCACCTCCTTTGTTGATGGACTACATTTTCTAAGGACTCTCCCAATGAATCTCAACCTGATACCCACCTTACCAACAATTAATTTTATATGATCATTCCACTTAAATCGTTCCGCACGCATACTCCCAGATATTTTACAGAAATAACTGTTACCAGTGTTTGTTCCGCTAACATATAATCACACAATAAAGGATCCTTCTTTCTATGTATTCGCAACACATTACATTTGTCTATGTTAAGGGTCAGTTGCCACTCCCTGCACCAAGTGCCTATCCGCTGCAGATCTTCCTGCATTTCGCTACAATTTTCTAATGCTGCAACTTCTCTGTATACTACAGCATCATCCGCGAAAAGCCGCATGGAACTTCCGACATTATCTATTAGGTCGTTTATATATATTGTGAAAAGCAATGGTCCCATAACACTCCCCTGTGGCACCTCAGATGTTACTTTAACGTCTGTAGACGTCTCTCCATTGAGAACAACATGCTGTGTTCTGTTTGCTAAAAACTCTTCAATCCAGCCACACAGCTGGTCTGATATTCCGTAGGCTCTTACTTTGTTTATCAGGCGACAGTGCGGAACTGTATCGAACGCCTTCCGGAAGTCAAGGAAAATAACATCTACCTGGGAGCCTGTATCTAATATTTTCTGGGTCTCATGAACAAATAAAGCGAGTTGGGTCTCACACGATCGCTGTTTCTGGAATCCATGTTGATTCCTACAGAGTAGATTCTGGGTTTCCAGAAACGACATGATACGCGAACAAAAAACATGTTCTAAAATTCTACAACAGAGCGACGTCAGCGATATAGGTCTACAGTTTTGCGCATCTGCTCGACGACCCTTCTTGTACACTGGGACTACCTGTGCTCTTTTCCAATCATTTGGAACCTTCCGTTCCTCTAGAGACTTGCGGTACACGGCTATTAGAAGGGGGGCAAGTTCTTTCGCGTACTCTGTGTAGAATCGAACTGGTATCCCGTCAGGTCCAGTGGACTTTCCTCTGTTGAGTGATTCCAGTTGCTTTTCTATTCCTTGGACACTTATTTCGATGTCAGCCATTTTTTAGTTTGTGCGAGGATTTAGAGGAGGAACTGCAGTGCGGTCTTCCTCTGTGAAACAGCTCTGGAAAAAGGTGTTTAGTATTTCAGCTTTACGCGTGCCATCCTCTGTTTCAATGCCATCATCATCCCGGAGTGTCTGGATATGATGTTTCCAGCCACTTACTGATTTAACGTAAGACCAGAACTTCCTAGGATTTTCTGTCAAGTCGGTACATAGAATTTTACTTTCGAATTCACTGAACGCTTCACGCATAGTCCTCCTTACGCTAACTTCGACATCGTTTAGCTTCTGTTTGTCTGAGAGGTTTTGGCTACTTTTAAACTTGCAGTGAAGCTCTCTTTGCTTTCGCAGTAGTTTTCTAACTTTGTTGTTGAACCACGGTGGGTTTTTCCCGTCCCTCACAGTTTTACTCGGCACGTACCTGTCTAAAACGCTTTTTACGATTGCCTTGAACTTTTTCCATAAGCACTCAACATTGTCAGTGTCGGAACAGATATTTTCGATTTGATCTGTTTAGTAGTCTGAAATCTGCTTTCTATTACTCTTGATAAACAGATAAACCTTACTCCCTTTTTTTTTTTATATTCCTATTTACTTCCATATTCAGGGATGCTGCAACGGCCTTATGATCACTGATTCCCTGTTCTGTACATACAGAGTCGATAAGTTCGGTCTGTTTGTTATCAGTAGGTCCAAGATGTTATCTCCACGAGTCGGTTCTCTGTTTAATTGCTCGAGGTAATTTTCGGATAGTGCACTCAGTATAATGTCACTCGATGCTCTGTCCCTACCACCCGTCCTAAACATCTGAGTGTCCCAGTCTATATCTGGTAAATTGAAATCTCCACCTAAGACTATAACATGCTGAGAAAATTTATGTGAAATGTATTCCAAATTTTCTCTCAGTTGCTCTGCCACTAATGCTGCTGAGTCGGGAGGTCGGTAAAAGGAGCCAATTATTAACCTAGTTCGGTTGTTTAGTGTAACCTCCACCCATAATAATTCACAGGAACTATCCACTTCTACTTCACTACAGGATAAACTACTACTAACAGCGACGAACACTCCACCACCGGTTGCATGCAATCTATCCTTTCTAAACACCGTCTGTACCTTTGTAAAAATTTCGGCAGAATTTATCTCTGGCTTAAGCCAGCTTTCTGTACCTACAACGATTTCAGCTTCGGTGCTTTCTATCAGCGCTTGAAGTTCCGGTACTTTACCAACGCAGCTTCGACGGTTGACAATTACAATACTGATTGCTGCTTGGTCCCCGCATGTCCTGACTTTGCCCCGCACCCGTTGAGGCTGTTGCCCTTTCTGTACTTGCCCAAGGCCATCTAACCTAAAAAACCGCCCAGCCCACGCCACACAACCCCTGCTACCCGTGTAGCCGCTTGTTGCGTGTAGTGGACTCCTGACCTATCCAGCGGAACCCGAAACCCCACCACCCTATGGCGCAAGTCGAGGAATCTGAATATAAAGCACCACAAGCACATTTGAATTTGCATTTCCTTGTCATACCCTGCAAATCTGTTACCCACTCGTGCTAAGTTTGTTCTGGCTGTTTCTTGCAATGAAAGAATTGGTGCCTAGCTGCCACCACATTCACTTATTGGTTTAATAGTTACTTAAAGAACTCACAATCTGATCATAAGAAAGTTCACTTGGAGTGGCGTTAAGGAACAATTTCTGAATGAGGCGAAAGACTGCACTTCCTACCACTGATAAAAAGTAATGTAGTTTCACAATAACCTGACACTTTGTGAGCAATGATGTGGGCTCCATACTGTTGCAACCACTCGAGCCATTCCTCTTCTTTTTCGTCAAACTGGTGAAAAGTCAGTATGGCACTCGGAGCTACAGTTGTTGCACGTTGGTCAGTTGGGCGCGTTGCGTGGTCGGTTGGTTGCGAGTAACTGCTGTACGTGCCTAGAAGGGTTGCAGTCCGCTGCGTCTGAAACGGAAATATCTATGTCAGCTGCATTTCATTGCATCTGTCGCTTGCAGCCAAGGCGCCTGAGCAGGTGGCACGAGAGAGGGGTTGCTCATTTTGGAATAGCCAAATGCAATAAACAGACAATACAAGCAATAAAAATAAGCATACAAGCAAAAAAAATTTCTGCAACGCCCACCTGAAAACACTGAATAGAATGAACACTATAAGAGACGCTGTTAAAACATGTAAACATACTCCTGCAAAGAAAACACAAAGTAGAGTTATGGCGCCAGCAAAACACAAAGCTCACAACGAAACTGAAATCTGTGGCAGATTGGTTCAGATGGCTCTGAGCACTATAGGACGTAACATCTGAGGTTATCAGTCCCCTAGAACTTAGAACTACTTAAACCTAACGAACCTAAGGACACCACACACATCCATGCCCAAGGCAGGATTCGAACCTGCGACCATAGCGGTCGCGCGGTTCCAGACTGAAGCGCCTAGAACCGCTCGGCCACACCGGCCGGTCGATGTGTGGCAGCCAGTTGCTCTGGGTTTGAAATGATAACACGTTGTCGCTATGATATTTGGACATCTTCGTCGCCATGTTGTTGTGTCTAGGAACCCTGCATACTCGGTTCACTAGACAAAGAATCAAACAACTCATATTAATGAATTTTTATTACAACTAGTCTAGTAGAAATACTTAACATTGATTACACAGATGTGTCATAAGCAAAGGGCGACATACAAAGTAGTCTTCTTCAGCACAAACACAAGTCTGTGCTATGTAGAAATTCTGAACGACAGAGGCTACGATGTGTCAGCTAATGAAGTGACTAACGTTGAAGCTGCTATCGAAGAACAATAGTCGGGCGCGGTGCTTATGTGGTCTTCACCTAGGGGCCGCTGATGTCGCATTGTCGTCCTGGAGGGAGGCCGGTCAGCACGCGATTGGATGACCTCGTCTCACAGCCTCCTCTTCTCTGTCGTGCCCGACTGTCGTGCTGGCGCTGTCTTTATGCCGCAACACCTCTACTGTCCTCATCTGCACAAATCGCTAATCAGCACCATCCTGTGCTATGAAAATATTGCATGGGTATCCACCCCTTGCAAATTCTATAAGTCTGTCCAGATTCTCGAATGCCATGCACTCTGCATTACTTTCTGCACCCATTTACCAACTCATCACATTCCCACCTCTCCTCACTCACACTGAACAGCTCTACACAATCTACATCACCTGCAAACGTGACTCCAGTAATCCTAACATTTATCCTCCACTTTCCAATCCCCATATGCTACCGCACCTTTGCCAGCACATACTGCCAATCCTCAATTTACAACCTTTCCACATGCTCTCCCAACAAAACTTCAACCATCTCCCTCTCCCAGATCATGATTCCATCCTGACATTTATTCATCCTACCAGCTACTTGCTCATTCCAGCCAACCATTCTTATCAGGGCTTCCTCTATCTCCCCTCCCCATGTCTCCTTACCCTCTTTTTTCCCCTCCTGCCTTGCTTTTCCCAGCCCCTTTTCCTACCAGTGTCACCAGTTTTCACTCCACTCCATTCCCTCTCCTGTCCCAGCAGTCACTTCTATCCCATCGCTGCAATGCACCAGTCCTCCATTCTTTTACCACCACATTCCTACCCTCTTCACTGGCCAACCTTTTTCCCTTCAACAACTGACTCCCTATCATATGGCATATCCTTCCATATCCAGTCACTTCTATCCCATCGCTGCAATGCACCAGTCCTCCATTCTTTTACCACCACATTCCTACCCTCTTCACTGGCCAACCTTTTTCCCTTCAACAACTGACTCCCTATCATATGGCATATCCTTCCAATTTCTAGTGACATGTGCCAAGCCACTTTTTTCACATATCAGTGTTTTGGTAACATGTTTTAAACGTGTGTTTATTGTATTTCATTTTACCTCTTATTATTCCTGTTTTTAACTACCAGTGCAAAAAGTCATGTACCATATATCCCAAAAATTCCTTTCTATTTTTTACCTTTAAAAAATTTTAAATCAGTGTATATATCTCCAGTATCTGTTTCTTCTTTTTTCATCTACTTTTTTATTGCCCATTGGTAGAAGAGTGGGTTCCTTTCCTACAAAGAGCCCACCCCTCCCGCCTCCATATGGGGTGTGGGGGCATGAAATAACAATAAAGAAGAAAATATAGCCGTGAGCGTTAGTTATGTTTGAGATTGGACTTAGTGAGTTGATGTCAGTCAAGAATGCTTTCGTGGCGGCAAAGACGCCATTGTCAACACCTCATTGAGATTGAATGAGTTTGTGTAATAGGGCTATGAGAAGCTGATGGTTCCTTCTGTAATACTGCAGAAAGACTTAACAGAAATGTAACCACTGTTCATCATTCCTGGCAGCAGTGGTATGGCCACAAGACGTCTGGACTCCAGATGGCCACGTGGGAATAGTGTGAGAGAAGACCATCGTGTTTGGCATATTGTTCTGGTGTATCATAAGGCACCTGCAGCAGCAATTTGAGCAACAGTTGGAATCAGAGTGACAAAACGAACTGTTGTAAATCCATTACTTCAAGAGTAGTTTCAAGCCAGAGGCCTTGTGGTGTGCATTCCAATGACAACAAACCATCAACATTTGCGGTTTCAGTGGTGTCACGTGAGAGCTCATTGGAGGGAAGGGTGAAGGTCTGTTGTGTTTCCTGATCAAAGCTGGTTCTAACCAAGTGGCAAGGTCGTGTGTTGGTTAGAAGGAGACCACTTGAGGGCCTGCAACCAACCTGTCTGCATGCTAGCCACACTAGACCTAAGACTGGGTTTATGGTCTTGGGTGTGACTTCACATGACAGCAGTGTAATTCGACCTGTTGTGCTGCCATTCATGAACTGCATTCCAGGGGTGTTTTCCAACAGGATAACGCTCGCGTACATACCAATGTTGCAACCCAACAAGCTCTACAGAATGTCAAAACGATGCCTTGGCCTGCTCGATCACCAGATCTATCTCCAATCGAGTACATATAGGACATCATTGGACGACTACTCCGGTGTCAAGTAGTTTGACAACAGGGTTACCAACGCGTTTTGTTAGTGCAGGTTGCCTACATCAGGGGCAGGTATATACTCAGGATCATACCTATTGTTCTCCTTTTATTGACAGGTCCATAACCTATTGTTCTACTGAAAGGATTCTTCCTTTTGATTGACAGTCCTTAACTTATAATTCCCCCGCCCCCTCCCTCACCCCCACCCCTGAGGAAACCTCTAACTCACCCCCTTCCTGATACAGGTATACTTTCAGGTCTGAGTTATTGAAATAGCCCTTTACCCACTCTTATCAATTTATTGACTACTTAATTAAATTGATCAATTAATTAATCTCTCCCTCTCTGGTAAACTCCCACCCACTCTACCCTCCCTCCCGGAAACTGGCGGGAAAAAGACTCAGTTGATCGGTCATTTGGAGGGAATTCGATTGCAGTGTATGGAATATTGTTTAAAAAATTTATAGAATATATAAAATATAGGTTAATTATTTCTGGCAATGTATGGAATATAGTTTATTTATTTAGTTAGAGAATTTGTCTGGAAATCGATTGCAGTGTATGGAAGCTTGTTTACACAATTTAGACAGTGTGGGGAATATTGTTTATTTAAACAATTTATGGGATTCAAGGCTGTGTATAGAATATAGTTAATTTATTTATTTAAAGAATTTTTCTGGAAATCGATCCCCACTCCCCACCACCCATTCCCGCCCCCCTCTATCCCTCATTCCTCACCTACCTGGAAATTGGCGGCTCTGCGGTGGAGAGGAAGGATCTCATGAATGGAAACTCAAGTTATATTGTTTATTTATTTAAAAAAATCTGTGGGGTTGGATTTCTCTCACTCATCATTCTCTGCTGTTTGGAAAGAGGCGGGATTTGTAAGATGTAATTAAATCTATCGCCTTTCTTTTTATTCCAATCGTGCAAGGAATACCGCCATGAAGCACACATCACATGTTATTACATAGTTAAAAATCTTTTGATCGTGAAGCATGTACTGCCAACCTTCCCCTCTACACTGGAACGCACAGGACGCCATCGCACACACTCTCAGGAGTCAGAATGCACCAGCGGCCCCTGCAAAATGACGATGCGGCCGTCAGCTACCGAACCATGCGCAGGTGTCAGTTCGGGTCCCGCAAGCATGAGGTGGCGGCATCTCTTTCATACATGACACCTGAGAAATACCTGTCGAAATACGTGTTCACTTAGGCACCGTTGCTGGTGCAATGACACATAGCTGTGGTCCAGTGCTGAGAGAGATGTTTGCATAGTGGGTAACCCTCAGCAAGATGTTTGCATAGTGGCTCACCCTCGCAGATGCAACTAAAAGGTTGATGTCACATGTCTGTGTAAATAAGAGCCATATCTTCCTCTCGGAAATCTTAAAGTGTCGCAGAAATAGTAAGCTGTCGATTCTGTTGTTGCTGTAGGAGCTTTCGTGATGTCTCAGTTTGTCTGCATGGAAATTCGTGTCCTAACAGGTCCTGTTTACGAAAATACCCCAGAATAACACCGATTGCATTGTTCCTGATGATCCTAATGGAACATCATGCATCACGTGTTCCCTTCCTGAAAATCGTGATGTCCTGCTTTCAACGTACGTCTCAGAAATTGGAAACGTTCTCACCACTAAAAGCCTTCATCAGATTAGATTAGATTTACTTTCATTCCAATTGATCCGTAGTGAGGAGGTCCTCCAGGATGTAGAACATGTCAGAAAACCAACAATACATGACAAATATTTACAACTAAAACAAATAAGCTAATGTACCATTCCACAGGTCCCAAGTGAAATAATCGTCATTTTTAATGAACACTGTATGAAAGAGTCATTTTACAAATACTAATGCACTGAATTGAAAATAAAAAAGTTTTTTATTTATTTATTTATTTACTGCACTGAAATCGTGCAGAAGTTATAATATGACACCCACAAATCAGTTAGTTCTACTGAGAAATTCATCAATGGAGTAGAAGGAGTTGGCCACCAATAAATCCTTTAGGCTTCTCTTAAACTGAATTTCATTGGTTGTTAAGCTTTTTGTGGCTGCTGGCAAGTTGTTGAAGATGTGTGTTCCTGAATAATGCACACCTTTTTGTACAAGACTAAGTTACTTTAAATCCTTGTGAAGATTATTCTTATTTCTAGAATTTATTCCATGAATTGTGCTGTTGGTTTGAAAAAGTGATATATTTTTAATGACAGATTTCATTAAGGAATAAATTTAATGGGAAGCAGTAGTTAGTATCCCTAGTTCCCTAAACAGGCTTCTGCAGGATGTTCTTGAGTTCACACCACATATAACTCTTACTGCACGTGTTTGTGCCCGGAAAACTTTAGCTTGACTTGATGAATTACCCCAAAAAATAATCCCATATGACATTATGGAATGAAAGTAAGCATAGTATGCCAGCTTTTTCATTTTTATATCCCCTATGTTGGACACAATTCGCATTGGAAATAGAGATTTGTTAAGACGCTTAAGCAGTTCTGTGGTGTGCTCCTCCCAGTTGAATTTATTATCAAGCTGTAATCCCAAGAACTTAAGACTGTCCACTTCCTGTATCTGCTTGTCATCGTATGTTAGGCATATACTCGTGGGACATGTCTGTGCATGCTCGCGAAAACACCGTTAATCATAAAAGCATTCTTGTTGTTTGGAAAGAGAGCGCTGTCTAAGCACAGACAGGGGAAATCAGAACAATTACACAAACAGAATTCGAAGCACTGTCCTGCAGAAGAGAAAAATGGCGGAAATTTTCGATGTCCTACAGCTACTGGTCTGGAGATGTCCTAATGCCACAGTGGCGGATGAGTGATATCATCCCCACCAGAGATGAATGGTCTGCTTCAACTTGCCTTTGAACACTTGCTTTCTCAGAACTTTCCATAGATACCTTGCCTCCTTCGAACCAGTTTGTAGATGCTCCGATGCCCCGTCATGAAAGACATATTGTGAATGAATGGAGTATTCTGATTGGCTCTTACTGAATTTATCCGCCAAATTACTGATGATGTCAGTGTGGGAGCAGTGTCCGCCTCCTTTTCCTATAGACGAGACTTTCAGCGACAAAACTGTTTTGTACATATCGCCATATTGCACTGACAGTTAAACCCCACAAAAGTGGTGTACAGATCTTCAAATACATCCCACAAGCTAACCGTGCCGCTGTGCAGCGCCGATGGAGGGAACTGCCACAGTAAATAAGGCCCATGACCGCAGATGTGAAAGAACGTGTCAGCCAGAGAGAGGTCAGCTGGCCGTGGACGACCCCACACCCCGGGAGGACCTGAGGGGTGGGAGTTCGAATGCTATCAGCGCTCCCAGCGCAAATACTCTCCTTATTGCATCTTCTCAAATTTCCGCAGAGTATACACGCAGCACACGCAGTCCTCATGGCGACTCAATGCAAACTTGGTATTAGTTCACTATTCGTCTGTCCTGGGGGAGCTGCAAACCAAAGCGTCTTAAGCCGGAAGCTTTCTCGGTCTGTCTGAACCAGTGTACAAAGGATGGGGAACCCCCGTTCAGAACAAAGGCGTCCTCTGATATGCTGTTTCCGTACCTGGCCTACTTGCTTGCTGCTCTGCTTTCTGTGGCCATCTCCAGACTCACAATAATATTGGGGACCTTTCTTCTTCTGTAGTGGTCAATCCAAGGATTGGTTTGCAACAGCTACAATGGCAGCTTGTCTCCATTCTGTGCGTCTTTCAGCTTTTCTCTTCATTTCTTTATAGGTGTTATATCCCACATCTTTCACGATTTGATCCATGTACCTCAGTCGTGGTCTTCCTCTTGGTCTTTTTCCCTCGACATATCCCTCTATGATTGTGTTCAGCAGTCCTTTATGTCTTAATAGATGGCCTGTAAATTGCACTCTTCTTTTAACAATGAAACTCCAGAAGCTTCTCTTCTCACCTGCTCTTTCCAGAACCACTTCGTTTGTGACCTTGTCGATACATTTTATTTTGAGCATGCGTCTATAGCACCGCAATACCGAGCGAGGTGGCGCAGTGGTTAGAAACTGGACTCGCATTCGGGAGGACGACGGTTCAATCCCGCGTCCGGCCATCCTGATTTATGTTTTCCGTGATTTCCCTAAATCGCTCCAGGCAAATGCTGGGATGGTTCCTTTCAAAGGGCACGGCCGACTTCCTTCCCCATCCTTCCCTAATCCGATGAGACCGATGACCTCGCTGTCTGGTCTCCTTCCCCAAAACAACCAACCAACTATAGCACCACATTTCAAAAGAATTTAGCTTCTGGTCTTCCTCTGTCCCGAGAGTCCATGTTTCACACCCATAGCATACCACACTCCACACATATGATTTCAAAAATCTTTTCCTGATTTCAAGGCTGATGCTCTTAGATGTTAATATGTTTTTCTTCTTGTTGAAAGCAGCCTTTGCTTGAGCTGTTCTACTTCTCACTTCTGCCTTGCTCCTTCCATCCCTGGTAAATATTACTGCCCAGATAAGTAAATTTATCAACTTGTTCAAGCAGTTCATTGCCTACATGGACTTGGACTTTCACTTGATCTTCTTTGTCGCATGCCATTACTTTTGTTTTTGCTTTATTAATTCTCATATTATATTCTTCATCCATAACTTTATCCATTCTATTCAGTAGGACTACAAGATCTTCTTCTCTTTCAGCCAGGACAGCTATATCATCGGCATATCTTATCATATCTATTCGTTGGCCATGAATTACTACACCTGTCTGTGAATTTTCCCTTACTTCTTTCAGCGCCTCTTCAATGTATACGTTAAAGATAACAGGGGATAGTGCGCAACCTTGTCGGGACCAGGCACATATTTATCAATGTAACTACAATTAAATATTAGGATTACTGCCGCAATCTGTCACGGAGCAATGTACTGGAAATGTCTCCTCTTGACGGCCATGGTTCTGGAACGAATCTCAATATCTATAGCACACATAATTTTCCAAGTAAAAAAGCTTTTTTTCTCCTTACTGCTATCGATATGCTGAATCTATACCTCCCTCACATTTGGACACAGTAGCGACCACCAGCCATTCATACATATGCTGCGAAGACTGTTGTACAAACGCTGGGTCGGTTCCACTCGGCACAATGGCGTCACTGTTTCTGGACGCCACCTGCTTTCTACAGCCATCTCCAGACTGTATGGTTACAAGAACACAAGTATTTTCACATGGTCAGTTTGGGGGGCGATCTGCAGTGTATGGTAACTGAAGAAAACTTCTCAAGGCAAGATCGCTAGAAAGACATTTTATTAAGACCGGTTTCGACAAAGTTACGCTGCCATCATCGGATCGGATCGGATAATTACAGCATAGCTCCGTCGAAACTGCTCAGTCAATAAAATGTTTTTGTTTTTTAGAAATTTTAGCTTGTGAAGTTTTCTTCAGTTGCAGGCTCACACTCAGTCACACGTTTGTCTGACCAACAAGACAGTCACAGATATTTTGCAAGACACGAATTGACACACTCTTGAGGACATATGTAAACTGTCCAAAGAAAGCCAAATTACAAAATTCCAAGAACCGGCTTCCAATGACGACTAGGATTATACAGGGTGAAGCAGTGAAACCGGAACATAAATAAATTTCACACAAAATGGAGATTTTAAAAAAATTTATTTTTCTCTTCATGTATCTATTGTACATGAGTGGAAATTACTAGTTTACCTTGAAAGTTGTATTTTTCTTTTTTTTTTTTTTTTTTTTGCAATATGCTATCTGTGGTGTCACCGCCAGACACCACACTTGCTAGGTGGTAGATTAAATCGGCCGCGGTCCATTTAGTACATGTCGGACCCGCGTGTCGCCACTGTGTGATCGCAGACCTAGCGCCACCACAAGGCAGGTCTCGTGATACGAACAAGCACTCGCCCAGTTGTACGACGACATTGCTAGCGACAATATGGACGAAGCCTTCCTCTCATTTGCCGAGAGACAGTTAGAGTAGCCTTCTGCTGGGTCCATGGCTGCGACCTAGCAAGGCGCCAATTGTAACAGTGCATGTATCTTACGAGTCGCATTTGTATAGTCAAGAGAGATGTATCACAAGGCATCATTAAAGTTATGTATAAAACAGCTACGTACTTTTCTTGCGACCATTCAATAGTTATCCTGTTCCAGACTTGACGCCCGTCGGTGTGTGTGGTACGCGTGCCTTTCTTTCGGCTACCTCAAGTGGCGTAACAGTCTTGTTGCGTCACTACAGATTGGCGACGATTTAAAGAGGTTCTTTCTGATTGCTTACATTTACTTGTGTCATGGCTTCGCCAGATGTACTGTCCGAATTTTATCGCTTGCAGAATCAGCAGACGCAGGCGTTATTGGATGCCCTTGGACAGCTCGTCCAGGGTCAACGTGCCATTCAAACCGATGCGGCCGCCGCCGCTTCATCGCTACCGCAGCCACAACATGCTGTTGCACCTCAATTCCGACCCTTTGATGCAACCCACGAGTCCCTTGGATTGCAGATCCGTTGGTTCGCCGATTTTTTGCTCACTAGGAGAGACTTTTTGTTCGACGTGGTGTTTTATTGTTGCGTTCTGATAATGATCAGTCCAGAGTCGTGGTCCCACGTTCGTTACAGTCCTCTGTCTTACGGCTTCTTCACCAAGGACATTGGGGTATAGTGCGAACGAAACAACTTGCTCGTCAGCACTGTACTTGGTTCGGAATCGATGCTGCGATTACGAATATGTGTTCTTCTTGCATGGCGTGTGCCGAACAACAATCCGCACCGCCGCGGAATGTCTTTGCATGGCCAAAAGCCACTTCCCCTTGGCAACGCTTGCACATTGATTTTGCTGGTCCATTCTGGAATGCTCGATGGTTGGTTCTGGTCGACGCCTTCAGTAATTTTCCTTTTGTTGTCCGGATGTCTTCCACGACGTCCTCCGCCACCATCCAAGCGTTGTCTGCTATCTTTTGCATTGAAGGTCTTCCGCAGACTATTGTTTCCGACAATGGCCCACAATTCATGTCCGCAGAATTTCAGTCGTTCTGCCAGGCCAATGGTATTCAACATTTGACATCCGCGCCGTTTTCGCCTCAGTCAAACGGTGCCGCTGAACGATTGGTCCGGACTTTCAAGTCACAGATGTTGAAGTTGAAAGAGTCGCATTCTCAGGAGGACGCATTGTTGCTCTTTTTGTCTTCGTATCGCTCTCAGCCCCGAGAGGGTCGCTCGCCAGCTGAGTTGCTCCACGGTCGTCCTCATCGCACCTTGATGTCTTTGCTGCATCCGCCGCATCAGGTTCCTGTGCAGCGGCAGACTCCTGCTTTTGCTCCAGGCGACGTTGTATTTTATCGCAACTATCGAGGTTCACGGCGTTGGCTCGCAGGGCGCATTCTTCGCTGCCTCGGCCGCTCGATGTATTTGGTTTTGGGGGCCTCTGGTGAGGTGCGTCGGCATCTCAATCAGCTGCGCCTCTGTCGTCGCACGGGATCTGCCGCTCCCCGTCTGCTTTCAGCGACGGTGCCGTCCGGTCAGCGCCCTGGGGACCCATCTACTGGCTCGCCTCATCCCCAGGTGTTACCGACGATGCCTTCCATTTTGCCCCATGGCGACGCGCCGCCGCAGCAGCCGCCGCCGCCGCCGCCGCAGCCGCCGGTCCTCCGGCCGGCGCCGCCTGCATTCGACGCTTCGCTGCAGCCGCCAAGCGCCTCCCAGGGTCACGCGCCGCCGATCGCTTCCCATGACCAGCTGTCCTCCGCCATGGAACTCTTGCCCGCTCCGGACCACATAACTTCATCGCGCGTCGGCTACCCCGACGCAATGGAGGTCGACCCTTCGGCCCCTCCTGTTTCTTTACGGGCGCATACACCGCATGTTGACGTGCACCCTGGACTAGGTTTTCAGGCGTTTCCTAGCTCCCCTCGGACCGAATGGCCGGGTGCGGGTGGCACAGCCTCGCCTGTTGTTAGGCTCCCCACCTCATCGCATACGTCAACATGGGGTCCTCCCCACGGCGGGCGGAAGCCTTATCTCACGACCGTTCGCCGATTTGCGGGGGAGGAATGTGGTGTCACCGCCAGACACCACACTTGCTAGGTGGTAGATTAAATCGGCCGCGGTCCATTTAGTACATGTCGGACCCGCGTGTCGCCACTGTGTGATCGCAGACCTAGCGCCACCACAAGGCAGGTCTCGTGATACGAACAAGCACTCGCCCAGTTGTACGACGACATTGCTAGCGACAATACGGACGAAGCCTTCCTCTCATTTGCCGAGAGACAGTTAGAGTAGCCTTCTGCTGGGTCCATGGCTGCGACCTAGCAATGCGCCAATTGTAACAGTGCATGTATCTTACGAGTCGCATTTGTATAGTCAAGAGAGATGTATCACAAGGCATCATTAAAGTTAAGTATAAAACAGCTACGTACTTTTCTTGCTACCATTCAATAGTTATCCTGTTCCAGACTTGACGCCCGTCGGCGTGTGTGGTACGCGTGCCTTTCTTTCGGCTACCTCAAGTGGCGTAACAGTCTTGTTGCGTCACTACACTATCACTCAGTTTTGCACACGCTCTCGGAGCCTGAGGGTGAATACCCTCATGATGTTGTGTACCATCTTCAATGGCATGTTGTTTATTTCCCAACGAAATCGCTCCTTCAAATTATCTCTGGTTCTTGGATGATTTTCCTGCCAAACTCTGGAATTCAGGTAACCACAAAGAAAAAAGTCTGGGGTCGATAAACCTGGCGAACAGGAAATGCTAAGGAATATCACCATTTCTGGTGATGAGGCGACAAGGAAATGCGAGTCTAAGCAAATCCACTGACACTGCACCAGTATGACTGATCGATTACTGAGACCAAGTTCCACACTGTGCAGTCAAGCTGATTTTCGCAGATTTCTTGGTAAAGCTTCACGCTCACGACCAATGTTCTCTTGGGTCTAGCTTGCTTTTTCACTATCGCGTCTCTTATTTGTAGTCCTACCAATAGTTTCAAACCTTTTCCCCCAAAGGCTGATAGCGTTGGCAGATGGCACGAGAGACTGCGTGGGTAAAATAACTCTCAACAGAAAGTGCGTTGAACTCCAACCAAATTGGCAGAGTGCAATGTATATTCAAATGGCAAAAGATATTTTTATGTGATATAATTACAATTTGACAAGTTTCAGATTTTTAATTTACTTGTTCTGTAAAACCTTACTACTTGCCAAATTTCACGATTCTAAGTCAACAGGAAGAGCCCTATGGGTTTTGACGAGCGAGTTTGCAAGTGTCAAAGTTTGTGACATAAATGACGGAATCTTTTGATTACATTGACTTCGAAGCTTAAATTTTGTACACCGCCAAGGGACCACAGACTTTAGTATGTAATATAAAATTCAACTTCATACGTAAGCCTAATCCAGAGGAAATAGAGTCTTACAAGACGGACAGACAGACAGACAGATAAAAAATGACAAAAAAATTTTTTTAGTGTGATATAATTACAAATTAACAATGTTCGGTGTTTTTCCTTTACTTTTACTATGAAATTTTGCATCTTGCCAAATTCCGTGCTTCTAGATCAACAAAAACACCCTACAGGTTTTGACGTTTGAATTTTCGAGTATCAAAATACGTGACATAAATAGCCGCATCTTTTGATTGAATTGATTTAGAAGCTTATCATTTTTGCGCCAACAGAGGACTATAGATATTTGTATGTGACAAATTTGAACTTGATATGCCAAACTGTTCCAGAGATAAAGGGTCTTAACAGACGGACAGAGGAAGAAACAGATGGATAAAAAAATAATAAAAAAAAATTATTTTTATGGTATATAACTACAACCTAAAAATTTTCATATTTCTTTCTTTAGTTGAACTGTGAAACCTTGCTACTTGCCGAATGTCGTGATTCTCAGACAACTGGAAACACCCTATAGGTTCTGATGAGTGAGCTTTCGAGTAGCAGTAGTAGTAGTAGTAGCTTTATTCATCCGTAGATCTCTTTTTACAAGGATATAGGACATGTCAAAATATTTACAAGTTTAGACCAATTTAAAATAAGCTAATTCGTGTACCCATACACTACTGACCATTAAAATTGCTACACCACGAAGATGACGGGCTACAGACGCGAAATTTAACCGACAGGAAGAAG
Source organism: Schistocerca piceifrons (assembly GCF_021461385.2). Taxonomy (NCBI): domain Eukaryota; kingdom Metazoa; phylum Arthropoda; class Insecta; order Orthoptera; family Acrididae; genus Schistocerca; species Schistocerca piceifrons. The sequence goes on from NC_060144.1 coordinate 555,455,010, forward strand.
ATGCTGTGATATGCAAATGATTAGCTTTTCAGAGCATTCACACAAGGTTGGCGCCGGTGGCGACACCTACGACGTGCTAACATGAGGAAAGTTTCCAACCGATGTCTCATACACAAACAGCAGTTGACCGGCGTTGCCTGGTGAAGCGTTTTTGTGATGCCCCGTGTAAAGAAGAGAAATGCGTACCATCACGCTTCTGACTTTGGATAAAGGTCGGATTGTAGCCTATTGCGATTGCGGTTTATCGTATCGCGACATTGCTGCTCACGTTGGTCGAGATCCAATGACTGTTAGCAGAATATGGAATCGGTGGGTTCAGGTGGGTAATACGGAACGTCGTGCTAGATCCCAACGGCCTCGTATCACTAGCAGTCGAGATGACAGGCATCTTATCTGCATGGCTGTAACGGATCGTGCATTCACGTCTCGATCCCTGAGTCAACAGATGGGGACGTTTGCAAGTCAACAACCATCTGCACGAACAGTTCGACGACGTTTGCAGCAGCATGGACTATCAGGTCGGAGACCATGGCTGCGGTTACCCTTGACGCTGCATCACAGACAGGAGCGCCTGCGATGGTGTACTCAACGACGAACCTGGGTGCACGAATGGCAAAACGTCATTTTTTCGGATGAATCCAGGTTCTGTGTACAGCATCACGATGGTCACATCCGTGTTTGGCGACATCGTGATGGACGCACATTGGAAGCGTGTATTCGTCATCACCATACTGGAGTATCACCCGGCGTGATGGTATTGGGTGCCATTGGTTACACGTCTCTGTAACCTCTTATTCGCATTGACGGCACATTGAACAGTGGACGTTACATCTCAGATGGGTTACGACGCGTGGCTCTACCCGTCATTCGATCCCTGCGAAACCCTACGTTTCAGCAGGATAATGCACGACCGCATGTTGCAGGTCCTGTACGGGTCATTCTGGATACAAAAAATGTTCGACTGCTGCACTGGCCAGAACATTCTCCAGATCTCTCACCAACTGAAAACGTCTGCTCAATGGTGGCCGGGCAACTGGCTCGTCACAATACGCCAGTCACTACTCTTGATGAACTGTGGTATCGTGTTGAAGCTGCATGGGCAGCTTTACCTGTGCACGCCATCCAAGCTCTGTTTGACTCAATGCCCAGACGTATCAAGGCCGTTACTACGGCCAGAGGTGTCTGTTCTGGGTACTGATTCCTCAGGAACTATGCACCCAAATTGCGTGAAAATGTAATCACATGTCAGTTCTAGTATAACATATTTGTCCAATGAATACCCGTTTATCATCTGCATTTCTTCTTGGTGTAGCAATTTTAAAGGCCAGCAGTGTATATTTACAGACTTCTAGTTACAAATAATCATTAGATTTACTTCTGGTGTACAATACTTTTTTTTACAAATAACATATTAAATAATGTAATGCCACACTGTTCAGTCATATCTCACTGTCAGTCACTGCACATACTATACACACATTGTTTTATAACACTTCACTCACTACACACACACACACACACACACACACACACTCACACTGGCGATCTCTGGACCATTTTCTGTACCGCAACTTCCCATTTGCTATCCTGAAAAACTGAGTGAGCGTTCCTACATAATGAGTATAAAAATATGTGACATCAGTGACCGTATCTTTTGATTGTATTGGTTTAGAAGATTACAATTTTTACATCACCAAAGGACTATAGACCTCAGTAGGTGATGTGAATTTGAACTCGATAGGCCAAAGAGAAAAAGGGCTCCTAACAGTCGGGCAGACAGATACAGACTGAGGCACGGCGCCCTAGAAACTATAACAGTTTTTGTAATACGCCTTTACAGCAAACGCTCCTTGGTCACTTGACCAATACTCCATGGCTGATAAAACGTCCTCCTGCCTACGAGGCCCCGGTCAAGTTCCCCACTCCCAGAACCCAAAACGACGGCAGCCAGTCAGTGGCCAAATCCTGCCGTTTGACTGCCTCATCCCCGTACTACACGCCTTTGTATAACACATCCGTAGGGATCGTGAGAACAAGATAAGATTAATTACAGCAGGCATACGGATATTTAAACATTCTTCTCGCAATTCAATCGTAAATGGAGAGCAAAAAAGCAGTAATGACTGGTATAATGGGACGTACCCTTAGTCATGCACTTCACAGTGGTTTACAAAGTATGGATGTAGATGTAGACACAAAACGCCCGTCTCGAGGATGAATATATTCAAGAGAAAACAGATCGGAACCGGGAGTGACCAAGACGACCTCTGATAGGATTCTACACAGGAGAGTAATATTGGGAATAAGTCTGGAGGCTGAAACGATGTGCTGCTTCCGGTGTCAATTTAAAGCAGCGGTCTCTGATTAGTCAAACAAAATTTGCGGATGGCTTTTGTGTAAGGTACTTCGAGGTGAACAGCGTAACAGTCACATTTCCGTTTTTACTTTAAACCGAAAAATTGACAATCGTTCGATGTACACAAAAATTATAATTACAGTCAGCCTATGAAACGTATCGACATTTTGTGCTGATGAAAAACCATTTACTATTGTTTACAAACATTCTTCACAACTTCTCAGCATACTGAACAACGAAAATTTTTATGGACTACTCAGATAAAGGGTTCTTATGCATTTCTTTAATTTGCACTAGGTTTAAATTACTGAAGACTTTATTGAGGCACACTATAATTCATCTCTGAAATTATTACCAGATAAAGACATCGAAGTATCACTCACTTCTGATACCGTTCGAATAGTAAAAATTGCGGTGTTAAGTCTTTGAACAAGATCCTGAACGTGAGCTTTCCATGACAGCTTACTATCTATCTGAACACCTAAAAATTTGAACTCTTCAGTTGCACTAATCATATGCCCGTTCTGTGAATCGGATGTGTGACTGCTGTGTACGGACGCAGGAGGAGCTGGCCACTGTTCGCGAACAGCTGAACGAGTTGATGGCCGCGGTCAGTCGTCTTCAGGCTGCTGCCTCGGTTTGTAGCGGCAGTGGGGAGTCTGGTGCGTCGCATGGTACACCCCATGTGTAACATGCTTCACCCACTGTCCCTGCTGTCGAGACATCTTCGCGGGTACCGGGTGCGGTTGGGCCACCCTCTCCCCAAGGGGAGTGGCGGGTTCAGCGACGTTCGCGGCGCACGAGGCGGAAGGTCAATGTGGAGGCTGGTCATGTGGCATTGCCCGCTCTGCCTGTGAGTGGACATGTGGCCGCTGCTTCAGCAAGGTTCGAGCAGGCACACGGGGGGAGGGGTTTATTAGTGATTGGGAACTCCAACGTTAGGCGGGTGATGGAGCCCCTTAGGGAAATAGCGGAAAGGTCGGGGAAGAAGGCCAGTGTTCACTCTGTCTGCTTGCCGGGGGGTCTCATCTGAGATGTGGAGGAGGCCCTGCCGACGGCAATAGAGAGCACTGGGTGCACCCGACTGCAAATAGTTGCTCATGTCGGCACCAATGACTCCTGCCGTCTGGGTTCAGAGGTCATCCTCAGTTCATACAGGCGGTTGGCTGAGTTGGTGAAGGCGGAAAGCCTCGCTCGCGGGGTGGAATCTGAGCTAACTGTTTGTAGTATCGTTCCCAGAACCGATCGCGGTCCTGTGGTTTGGAGCCGAGTGGAAGGCTTAAACCAGAGGCTCAGACGATTCTGCGGAGATCTGGGGTGCAAATTTCTCGACCTCCGCTATCAGGTGGAGAAATGTAGGGGCCCCCTGAATAGGCTGAATAGGTCAGGCGTGCACTACACGCAGGAAGCGGCTACAAGGGTAGCGGAGTACGTGTGGAGTGCACATGTGGGTTTTTTAGGTTAGAGAATTCCCTCCCTAGGCCCGACAAGACGCCTCCTGAGACGCGGCAAGGTAGGAGTAGGCAAAATTCAACAGGGAATAACAATATTAATCTGCTAATAGTAAACTGCAGGAGCGTCTATAGAAAGGTCCCAGAACTGCTCTCATTAATAAACGGTCACCATGCCCACATAGTACTAGGGACAGAAAGTTGGCTGAAACCAGATGTAAACAGCAATGAAATCCTAAACTCAGATTGGAATGTATACCACAGAGACAGGCTGGACAGTGAAGGGGGAGGCGTGTTTATAGCGATAAGAAGTGCAATAGTATCGAAGCAAATTGACGGAGATCCGAAATGTGAAATAATTTGGGTGAAGGTCACGGTTAAAGCAGGTTCAGACATGGTAATTGGTTGTCTCTATAGGCCCCCTGGCTCAGCAGCTGTTGTGGCTGAGCACCTGAAGGATAATTTGGAAAATATTTCGAGTAGATTTCCCCACCATGTTATAGTTCTGGGTGGAGATTTTAATTTGCCGGATATAGGCTGGGAGACTCAAACGTTCATAACGGGTGGCAGGGACAAAGAATCCAGTAAAATATTTTTAAGTGCTTTATCTGAAAACTACCTTGAGCAGTGAAACAGAGAGCCAACTCGTGGCGATAACATATTAGACCTTCCGGTGACAAACAGACCCGAACTATTTGAAACAGTTAACGCAGAACAGGGAATCAGCGATCATAAAGCGGTTACTGCATCGATGATTTCAGCCGTAAATAGAAATCTTGTTCAAAGACTTAATACTGCCATTTTTACTATTCGAACGGTATCCGAAGTGAGTGATACTTCGACACGAAGATTAGTCCACTTTGCTTATTTTCATTCGCTTATGTCGTATGGTATTATATTTTGGGGTAACTCTTCCCATTCTACAAGGATATTTTTGGCTCAGAAACGGGCCGTTTGCGCAATAAGTGGTGTGAGTTCACGAACCTCTTGTCGACCTCTGTTCACGAGTCTGGGTATTTTGACGTTGGCCTCTCAATATGTATATTCCTTATTGTCGTTTCTTGTTACCAATATTAGTTTATTCCCAAGAATAAGCAGCTTTCACTCGGTTAATACTCGGCAGAAATGAAACCTGTATTTGGATCGGACTTCCTTAACTCTTGTGCAAAAAGGTGTGCAGTATGCTGATGCATCCATTTTCAGTAAGCTGCCACTCGAATTCAAAAATCTTAGCAGTAATCCAAGCGCTTTCAAATCGAAACTGAAGAGTTTCCTCATGGGTCACTCCGTCAATTATGTCGAGGAGTTCCTTGCAAAATTAAGCTGGTTCTTATCGCATTGCTGATAGCGTTTACTTAAACTTACGGAGTGACTTTTTTCAGGTTCATGAACATTTATTTTTATCTGTTATTACTTTTATGTTGTAATTTCATGTACTGACACGTTCCATGACCTTGGAGATTTGCTCCTCAATTTGGTCCTACGGAACTTGACGTGTAAATAAATAAAATTGATCGCTGCACCATGAGGGAGAACATCAAACGGAATGACCCCTACAGAGACCCAGACGACTGTCACCATTAGCCTACTTTACCTGCTCAGGGTGCGACTTTGAACTTTTTCTTTGGAGGAAAGATCGTGTGGCGCCATTCCATGGACTGCGGTTTTATTTCCGGATCTAAGTGATGAACCCACGATTCACCGCCTATGACAACGTTCGACCAAAATTGTCACTACCAGCCTCGTAGCGTGCAAGCAATTCCGCACATATCGCCCTATGTTGCTCTTTGTGGTCTTCTGTTAGACAGCGAGGAACGCAGTGGACAGACACCTTTAAATACCACAACAAGGGGACGAGTGTGTCAGTACTACCAACAGAGACTTCTACTCGTAGTTGAGCAGTGAGGTCTTCGACTGTGATCCATCGATCACTTCGAATGAGAGTGTCTGAACGTTCCTACAAGGTAGAGGTCACCGCTGTGCGTGAGCGGCTGACACACGGGAAATTGGACTGGTTTGAGCGACCTTGTTGCGATGACGACAGACGCGTCGCCCAACTACTCACCGTGCTTTTGTTCACTGCCAGGTCTCTGCAGACATTCTGCAAGCGCCTATGAATATCTGCGATGCTCTGGTTCTCCGTGATGACTCTCTGCTTAGAACGCACCCGCGTTACAGACGCCATTTTGAAGGCTACTTATAGCGCCGCGGCCTATAGGGGCTTAAGCGGGAATATTCCACGATGTCCCACAACACACTCAGCATTTTTTCAACGGAAATTTGCCGCGGAAAAAATGTGTTGCATTACTTATTGAATGCTTCTCGTACATGTGTCCCTGTGCGTTACTGAATTCTGGCGTAATTTTCATATCAGGCGGAATCAGAAATCAATGCTACCCGACTTCCTAAAAAAAATCGAATAAACTGCTTTCATCCTCATACTGTGCATATCACCTATTAATGTACTGTAACTATGTGTATTTGTGTACGCTATGAAGGCGAAATGAAACTGATGTCAAACTGGCATGAATTGAAATACATGCTGCCGGCCACTGTGAACGAGCGGTTCTAGGCGCTTCAGTCTGGAACCGCATGACTACTAGGGTCGCAGGTTCGAATCCTGCCTCGGGCATGGATGTGTGTGATGTCCTTAGGTTAGTTAGGTTTAAGTAGTTCTAAGTTCTATGGGACTGATGACCTCAGATGTTACGTCCCATAGTAATCACAGCCATTTGAACCATTTGAAATACATGCTTGTAGATGAAAATGATTAGCCTAGACCGATTTGTTGTTAGGATGAACATAAGAAAACATTCTACCACTACACGATCTGACAGCCTAACATATCTAAGCACAACATTGGGCTGACTTATGTGGGATACAGCTGCTGTCAAAACTACACTCATTAGGTGGAGAACAAAAGACACACTGCAACTGCATCACTGCTGTAGGAATGGTTGGTTGGTTGATTTGGGGGAGGGGACCAAACAGCGATGTCATCGGTCACATCAGATTAGGGAAGAATGGGAAAGGAAGCCAGCTGTGCCCTTTCACAGGAAGCATCCCAGCATTTACATGATGTGAGTTGTAGGAGTAAAAATTCTTCTACCACTATTGTCATCTGCTGATAACTCTGTGTAATTGTACCTTCGACTTAGCATTCAAGATAGAACTCATAACAACTTGTACCAGTTCTGACATGGAGGAATAGATATCAACTTAGATGCTTAGATGTTGTGGGTTAGATGAGATAGAGAAATGAGGAGGTGCGGGTAAATACATCTCCCAGTGTACCAATGGCGTCGCTGACAGAGATGGGGTGTCGGTGCCATTACAGGTGGACAGAGCTGTAGAGTAAGTGGAGGCCACAGCTGCCAGCTGTGTGGGAATGGTGTGGGAGTCAGTTCATGGTAACAGTAGAGCACCAAGAGCACCAGCTATTGAGAGGTTGTCGCTGTTGCTGGTCATGGGGATGGGAAAATGATGGTAGAAGAAGATGAGGCATCTGTGGTAAAGGTCAAAGATTATTGGTATTGGGAGGTCCTGAAGGGTGTGGCGTTTGCTGAAGCTAATTTTGGATGAATCACCATTGTCAGCCATCCACATCTACATCATAGTAGAAATGGCATCCCAGAGCTCTGTGACCTTCCGCCCACCCTGGATACCGACCAAATGTTTGTGCCCACAAGGAAACCAATGGGATGATGATATTCGCTCGAACTACCTGAACAGGTGGAGTGAGGCATATGGCTGCCAGTCATGCTCGAGCTCCTCTGAGCTCTTCCCACCAATCGCCATTGGATTGCTGCCTCCATTTTTTTCACAAAGGTGCGTATCATCTGCTCTATCTCCTCATTGGATTGTATGTGGAAAGGAGCAGCAAGGAGGTGCTGGAAGCCATGTTGTTCATAAAATTCTGCGAAGGAGGTAGATGTAAACTGGAGACTGCTGTCTGTTACTAGAGCCCTTTTTAGACCACTGGTGGCAAAGACTTGAGTCAATATCTTAATTGTGGGCTTCACCGTTGTACAAGGGTTGACCAAAAAGTAATGCCTCCACCTTGGTAACTTTTCAGCAGTTGGCAGCATTGGTATGCAGCAGGTACTGGCTTGTTCTGTAGCCTCTTCTCTACAGCTCCAGATGGTGGGAAGCCTTAGCATCGAACGGTTGTGTTGTTACAGTGTGAGGTATGGAACCCTACTCAGACGGTCGGTCAATGAGATTTAAGCAACATGCAGTCATTGAATTCTTGACAGCTGAAGGTGTCACCCCAAAGGAGATTCATCAGAGAATGAAAGCAGTTTAGGTGATTGTGTTGATGTGAGTACTGTGCAACCTTGGGCGAGTAAGTTTAAATATGTCGAGGTGGGAACATCTGATCTGCGTGACAAACAAAGAGTTGGACGTCCTGTAACAGCAACCACCGAGTTTCACAAGCAAAATGTTGACAGATTGATACAGGGCGATCGTCTGTCACTCAGAGAGAAAATGCAAGCACAATCGGCATTTCTCAAGAACGTGTGGGTCACATTATTGCTTTGCTTGGCCGTCGGAAGATCTCTGCACGATGGGTGCCCCGGATACTGACTCCTGAAATGAAAGTGCACAGACTTGAAATTTGCCAGGAACTCCTCTCGCGTAACGAGGATGAAGGTAACGCCTTTCTCCGCTCAGTTGTGGCAGGAGACGAAACGTGGGTACACAATTACGACCCAGAGACGAAAAGTCAGTTTATGGGATCTCGACACAAAGACTCGCCCCAGAAAAAGAGATTCAAGACGCAGCCCTCAGCTGGAAAAATCATGGCCATCCATGTTGATTTCCTTGATCGTGGAACAACAATAAATTCAGAGCGCTACATGACAAAGCTGCGAACTCTGAAACGCCGGTGAACAAGGATCCGAAAGGAAAAGGGAAATGTTTTCCCGCAGCATGACAATGCCAAGCCACACACTTCACGTGCCACCACATCAGAACTTCAGAGACTGAATCTCACCACCGTACAGCATCATCCATACAGTCAAGATTTAGCAGTTTGATTTTTATCTGTTCCCGATAAAGAAAGACGATCTTCGGGGACATCATTATGCTTCTGATGAAGACGTTGAGAGAACTGTGAGACTGTGGCTGCAGAAAAAGAGTGTCGACTTCCTCCGTGACAGCTTCCGAAAATTTGTTCATCGTTGGCAGAAATATATCCATTTGGCTGTTGATTATGTGAAAAAGTGAGTATTGGTAATTAAAGATTACATTCTAAGGGTTACTTCTTCGTTTGTTTTACTAAAACCCAATTAACGAAGGTGGAGGCATTACTTTTCATTCAACCCTCGTAGAATGCATCTGCCTCACATATGGGTATTTAGAACATAAAGCCCACCACCACAAGACACATCAGGTTTAAAAAGAGCCCTCTGTGAATCCTGTCTGAAGGAGCACACAGTTGAGACCATGGGACAAAGCCTTATGGTGGAAGCCTGGACACGAGTGGCTCAGGTGCTCATTCAAGGAAAGTGGCAGCCGGCAAGATCCTCACATAGGTGGTGCCCCAATGTCCTTCATGCAGAAAGGAAAGCAATTTAGTGTGAAAAGTAGGTGCAGTGATAACCTGATAGTACTCATTTTCTGTGCCAAATAGTAGCATGGCAGCTTGAACTGTTAAGGGATGCCTTAAACAAAACGCTTTTGAATGTCAAATTGACTTATTTTGTAGGTGATCTGGCTAGCCTAGCTTCAGACACACCAAAACTTGTCGAAAACTACTGACCTTCTGCAGCTCTGGTACAATTGTAGATGCAGTTATGGAAACTTCTTCTAAAATGTGGTATGCCTCTGTGTTGATAATAAAGATTATTACCTCCAGTTAGTCAAAATCAAAACCTGGACCAGACAGAAACTTACGTAATACATCCACATGCTCATGATGTATGGCAGGCTTGTACCAAATACGACAGTCATATGCTGATGTGAACAGACTCTGCTGCCATAAACAGTAAGCTGCCATACCCAGTAAAGAAAATCAACGTCTGAATAATGCCAGCATCTCAAGATGTAACTTGACATCATAAAGATATGTATGGAACTTGTGTGTAGTGTAAATCATCATCATCACATAACGCTGTTGGGATGAGTTCAATGTCTTGGATATGAACGCATTAGGGTGCATGGAATGATTTAATTCATAGCGTAACAAGACTGCACGAGTGATACTGTGAGAGATATCAGTTGCTAGTATCAGTTGTTTCCTTGAGAAGTACAGTACTGTGGAATGCATAGACTATAACGCTTGTCTGAACATGTAAAACACTTCGTCACACTCTGGTGACCATACAAACATTGTTCCCTTCTTCCAAAATGCATATGAGGGTGTGACATTGCTGCTGCATCGGCAATGAACCTTCCACAACAGTTTACTTGTCCCATGAAGCGCTGTTGTTCCTTCAGATGCAAGGAGGAAACAGACTATCAATGGTTTGCACATGCTGCCAGGTGGAAATCATGTCCCTTCGCTGATTATGAAACTTAGATAATCCTCATATTTTTCTAAAAAGGGACACTTCTTTAGAATACATTTCAGGACCACTTTAAGCATTGTGGCGAATAACATTCAAAGCTTCTGGAGAGATTCACATTTAGTAACCTTCATGACAGTTATGACATCAAGACAATGTGACATGTGGGAATATTGTTGATCAGCAGTTCTAGGTAGCACTAAAAGCTGGCGGAGGAGCTGCAAATTCCAAATGAAAGCCTTAGATGTTGATATAAACCAAATTATGTGTATAAAACTAAAACCTATTGAAACTCAGATGCAATGGGGTTGTAAATATGTGATGTACAGCTCGAGTTAGGTGTAGCAATCGCCCTATTTCAATTTGCACAATAAATCATTTGGTTGAGGGATCAGAAATATATCTACAGCAACTTGGGACTTTATCACCTCAAAGTCCCCACACAGTCTAAGGCAGTCATTTCCCTTTCAGACAACTACTAACGGAGATATCCAGGAACAAGATGTTACACATGTAATGAAATTTATTCCTCTAGGCTGTTATGTTCTGCCTTCACTCTATCACAGAGTATGTGATGTATGGGCCGACCTCAGGCAAAATGTAATGTGAATCTGAGTCTGTTTGTCTTTCATACTACCTAACACAAGGGAAAGTAAGTCTGTGAACTTTGTACATAATTCATCAACTGCTTGTGTAAGTAGGCTGTTTAGGTTTTTTTATTGGTAACGCCACCTCTGTATAAAAATCACTGGCTGTGCTGTGTGCAGTCTGTGTCTAGTTTGCATTGTTGTCTGCCATTGTAGTGTTGGGCAGCGGCAGCTGGATGTTAACAGCGCGTAGCGTTGCGTAGTTGGAGGTGAGCCGCCAGCAGTGATGGATGTGGGGAGAGAGATGGCGGAGTTTAAAATTTGTAAGACTGTCATGAACTGCTATATATAATATGACTATTAAGGTAAATACAGTGTTTGTTCTCTATTAAAATCTTTCATTTGCTAACTATGCCTATCAGTAGTTAGTGCCCTTGGTAGTTTGAATCTTTTATTTAGCTGGCAGTAGTGGTGCTCGCTGTATTGCAGTAGTTCGAGTAACGAAGATTTTTGTGAGGTAAGTGATTTGTGAAACTTATAGGTTAATGTTAGTCAGAGCCATTCTTTTGTAGGGATTTTTGAAAGTCAGATTGCGTTGCGCTAAAAATATTGTGTCAGTTTAAGCACAGTCATGTATAATTTTTCAAAGGGGACGTTTCATATGGCGACCTTTAGCCGAGGATACCTCACTGGAATCTTCTGATTTTTTTCTTGTAGTTTGTGTAATTAGTGTCGATTTTTTAATTGCTAGCTCGTAAATGTAGAGAGAATCTCCTTTGTAGATGCAGCCTTTCATTGTTGTACAGTAAAACAGTTGTGGCATGCATGTAGATTTGCACCAAGTATTTCGCTGCTGCGCTTGCAATTAACTACATATTATTTTCAGTGCTATGTTAACGTGTTCTCTTATTTTTGCTCTTCAAATTGTGCTTTTCTGTGTTATCGTGTGAAATATTGTGACAGTAATGGCGTGTGAAAAACGTAACACTAGGCTCCAAAGTAAACTGAGAAATAATAGTGACGACGAGTGTAGCTTACCAGCACCGCTGTGTAATGAATTAACAGACATTCAAAGTAGTAATTTGGTAACTGTGCATAGGGAAATGGAGCGGGCGTCAAATAATGGTGTAGACAGTGAAACAGGTAGTGAACAGGGAAGCATTATCGATCGATCGGTCGGCAACAGCTCGCCTCAGGAATCGGGAATGACAGAACACAATATTGCAAATACTGTAGACTCAGGTTTTGGGTTCTCACCGTTTTCTCAAATGAGTCAAGAAACATTTTCTGCTTGTCAAAATACGAATGTTGCCGGTGCAACTTCACTGCCGAAAAGCACTGAGGAACATGTTTCAGACACCAGTGCATTGTTATTACAGTTAATGCAACAAATGGGACAAAGGCTACAAAAATTAGACACAATGGAACAAAATCTTCAAAAGTTAGTCACAATGGAACAAAATCTTCAAAAGTTAGACACAATGGAACAACACCAGAGACAAACACAGCAACAGTTAGACACAGTGGAACAAAATCTCAAAAAGTTAGACACAGTGGAACAAAATCTTAAAAAGTTAGACACAATGGAACAAAATCTTCAAAAGTTAGACACCACACTTGAACAAACACGTGAAGATTTAACTACTGAATTACATAACATTGAATCGAAATGTCAAAAAGTCTGTAATGACGTAAAAACACAAATTTGTGAGCATTTTCAACCTATTTTTTCGCGGCATGAAAATGCATTACAGAATCACGAAGCAGCCATAAAAGAACTGCAAACCATTGTTCATGAAAATCATGAGACCTTGTGGGCTATAATTGACTCAGTTGCATCTACCGATTCGGTTATGCAACTTGCAAAAACTCAGGAAAACTTGAAGGACACAGTAGATTTGATTTCAGCACAAATGGACACTCTGAAACTTGGTTCAGAAAAACACACTGAGGAAATGTGTTCACTATCGGAGAAAGTAGCCGAACTTTCGGATCAGGTCACTAACTTATCTACAAAGGTAGATGATGATCTGAATGACACAAGACCTGTAGCCTTCACTGACACATAAGAGTATGAACAAATTAGAAAATTCAAACAAAATCAAAATCAAATCAATACACAGTACAAAAGAGAAATCCGGGAAATACAAGATCAGTTGACGCAGGTAATACAAGAATTACGTATTTCAGAGGACACTCGTGCTCCAACACGGGAAGAGGGACTTAGAAATACGGAAAAGCTGCAAAATAATAACACAGGGCATTTCGGAAGTTATGAAAGAAATTGGCAATGTGCACCGAATTTTGAGATGGAACGGCCAACACGACCTAACAATGACCGATATGCGACTCGCCGACATGATGATTTTGACTATAAGCTGTTCATTACTACACGTAAATTCAAAACATTTAAGAATTCTGGCAACGACATTCATCCACAAGCATGTCTCCATCAATTCTCTCATTGTTTTCCTCCCAACTGGTCGTTAGAACACAGATTAGAATTTATGTGGGGCTACTTGGAGAATGAACCAGCTGTAAGAATGCGATCGGTCATCCACGATTGTCACAGTGAAGGAGAATTTTATCATGTCTTCCTCTCAGCGTATTGGTCTCAAGCTACACAAGACCGAGTAAAACATAGCATCATAATGATGAAACGTTTCGAACAATCTGAATTTTCCAGTCTTGTCAAATATTTTGAAGACATGTTGCATAAGAATCAATATCTTTCAAACCCGTACAGCCCCTCAGACCTCATCCGCATTTGCTTAATGAAATTGCCTGAACATTTAAGAAATATTATTTTGGCGGGACGTTGCAAAGACGACATTGAAGCTTCTCAAGGACTCCTACAAGAATTAGAAATTAACACAAACAGTCGCGGGATGCGAAAACAGGAAAACAATCACTACAGGTCACATCCGTCACAATTCCGTGACGACAGAAGCAATAACTGGACACGACAAGTCTATTCTTACAACGCAAATCGTGACCAAAACAGACACCACCCATATGACAACCACTGGCAGAGTAATACTAGTTACAGAGAAAGATCGCATTTCTGTAGTAATGAATATGACAGAGATTACCATAGAAACAGACAATATGGGAACAAAAACAATTATTATCAAGGGAGACAGAATAACTTCAGGTGCAACAGTTCAGCGCGCAGTTACGATTCCGGGAGAAATTCTCCACCACATGACCGACAGACAAGAAACTACAGGAACTACCGACATGACGACAGAGATATAATCAAAACGACAGAACTGAATTCCATCAGAACTGGCGAGCTTCAGACAGGGCAGGGCCCTCTCGTCAAGGTGAATTTTTAGAAGTTCGGTCTCCTAATCCCAATAACGGCGCGCGCCAACAAAGAGACAGACAATGACTAGCACCGCAGGCAGCCGCGCGCGCCGGCTGGCTCAGAGAAAAATAACATAGACGCTAACCTTGAGAAAAATTCCAGTATTCTTTACCGATGTACCATATACCACATGATAATTGCGTTGAAGTTGAAACTCTGCGTACTAGGAAGAGTAAAGGTTTACACCACATTTCACATGTAAAACCGTTTATTGAAAGATAATCTGCTTTTTAACTTTGTCTTTGCCATAAAATTTTTCGCTTCACATTTCTAGTATGCTTTGTCAGACTTAGAATCTGTTAACATGCAACAATGTTTGAAGTTAAATATCCAGTCAAGAACCAAGAGAACTTATTTAAACAGAAATTACGAATGCAATGTTATAGTGAACAGACGACACAGTGTTGTTATTTGTACATTCTTGCTTGTTAGCTGCACGATTACGTAACGACTATCAGGCTCACATACTTAGAACATATACTGGCACTGCTAATGAGATTTTCATGTAACATTTTGGTTTACTTGAAAAGACATTCTTTATTTGAAGTACTTTCTGTGGGATTAAAGATGACTTAGCACTTGGTTTCTTTGACAGTTACACAATTATATCACGACGCTACTAATGTGTGACACAATTTACATCGTTGCCTTTGTGCTGTATCTGCTTTATATCTGCACAGTTTTTCTGAATTCTTCTGGAAAGTAAAACATGTTTAATAGTGACTTTGTGGTATAGCTACAATAAGACAGCCTTTTTTTATTAGCACAACAATACGTTAGAGTGTAGTACTTTCTTGATCATGGTACTGTACGTAATAACTACGATATCAATATGCAAAGCATTTCACTTTTGTTTATCATGAGGTAAGTACATTGGCTTTTGCAGAACTTAGCTTTCGGAGGACGATAACTACGACACTTCCACAGAGATTATCTTACAGCAAGACGCACATTTAGCGCTACAGGACACGTATTTGAGTGATTAATTTCGCACTTAAAACATGTATTTTTTAAGATATTTGAAGTACAATGATACAAGGGTTTTCCGTGATATATTTCATTCCATTGCTGTAATCTGTAACACCTGAGGGTATAATTACAGTAATCCTCAGGGGGGTACACTCTTACTTTGTGTACCATGTGTTTGGCAAGCACAAGGAGCCCTAGCTAATATGGTATTTGCTTATACAACTTTACACATTGGTACCATGTTTCTCCAACACAGAATTACACAGCTACCTGATTATTTAACAGAGAAACAAACATTTTTTTTACTACATCAGTGACAGATGTTTACGCAATTACACAGTTGGATAACTTCACACTTATGAAATTGTATTTTGTCTGTACTTTGTGAAATGCTCATATTTTTCGGAACCATTGTGATACTATGAGAGCTTTGAATGATTTATTTGGTATGGGATTATGATTTTTAAAGTGCGTTTGAGGCAGATGACACTTTTGACATGAGCAGAGAATTTGTTTTAGGTTTTGACACTATTGGAGGAAGCTACGACGATTTTGAGATTTGGCTGAGGTTTTATGATGTTATTATTACGATGATGATGTGTATTATGCTGTTGCCATATGTTTATGATCAATAAGCTGATGCTATATGAGTTATTTGATTACGCTATGTATCTGTTATGATGAAATATTGAAGAAGTGTCGACAAATAAGGTAAGGAGTAATGAATAGTGGTTAGGGACTCTGATTTGTGAAAAAGGTTGTTGGAAACCAAGAATCGTACTTTAAGAGTTGTGAAAAGTGTGTAAATGCGTGAATGTATCACAATGCAGGCGAAAATTTTTTGCACACTGTTATATTCATAGGATTTTGTTTCTACACATTTGTAACGTAAATTTTCGACCTGTGAAATTTTCATATGAGACTGTCACTGTAGTGGAAACTGGTGTCGTAAATATTTCGGTAAGAAAGTTAAGTGACCACCTGCACGTAATGCGTCGTGGGCACCCAGCTGGGCGACAGTCGCCTGGAAAAAAGCCATTAGTGTGTGCCCCTTTCAGAGGTACAGGTGAAAAAAAAAAAGGGGGGAGACCATTATCCTCGCTATTGACATTCCTTTGTAGAAAGCATCGCAAAAACGACATGGTCGAACTTGAAAACATATGATTACACTGTGGAGCTCTTAATTTATATTTACTGAAATGCCTAATGAAATGACGAGAAATATTTTTATGTCTATACACCTGATTATGACTACTGTCTCTCTAGTTGAGAGATTTTTCTACTAACTTATGAAATGCCTCATGACTACTGAATGATGTTCTTATGCTTCACTTTGTACATAGTTGCTTATTTCATTTGATATCTGGTTTCCAGCTGTGTTGCAGCATTAGTTTTATAAAATAAACTTAGATGCATTTGCTAATGTGAACACTTTCTGTCAACAGATCTATTAAATAACTATTTTATGATCAACATTCTTCAAAAAAGGAGCTCTTGGAATGGAAAGAACAATAAGAAGGGACTGATAACAATAACTGCATATATAATTTTCTTTTCAAGTACTTGGTAATTTTTTGTAGAATTAGTTTTTGTGATGCACCACTTTAATGACATAGATATTAAGTTGTGAATAGACATTTCCCTTTTTCTGCATTGTTGTCTTTAGTGTAATATTTTTTCTGCTAGAACTTTGCCATGCTTAGGTATCAGTTATTTCATTTTCTGCTGCTGCTTGACAGGCATAGTGCTATTAAATTTCACTTTGTATTACTCTGTTAATCTAGTTTTACTACTGATTTATTTTTCTTGTTGCTGCACATTGGCTCATATTAGTTGTAATGTTGCATTGATGGTAATTTAGATTTACTGCAGCTTGCTTTGACAATTTCCATTTTTTTTTCATTGCTGTTTGTATTAATTGTTTTATGTGCTGCTGCATTGCCTCGTCCCTTGGTATATATATCTGAGCTCAGTAGATTTAAGTTAGCTTAAGAGGGGTAAACTATACAAGAAACTAACTATGATCAATTGGAAGAAATGCATTGAGAAGCTATAAGAAACAGATTTGGCAAAAATGAGTATTGTGCACTAAGAAATAATTATTTTGAAAGAAATATGAATAGAATACAGAAAGCAGGTATAGATAGCACTTTTTGAAATAATGAATAACGAAGGGAGATCTCCAAGAAGTAAAGAAAGTTTTGTTTGCAAGATACTGCAGTTAAACAAACCCTGTCCTTTCCCTTTATGTTATTCCGGTGTGTTTGTGTACTCTTGTATATTTATGTTCTTCCTGTCTTTATATGTTTACCTCATAAGACTTATGTTGTAGAATTTTTCTCATACTCAGCTACATAAACTATGATGAGGAATACTTTTATCCTCAAATATAATTTGCATTAATAATATGTTATTTACTTTGTAAAGATGTTAGACATTATTAATTCTGTTCTGTTTTAATGCTCATGTGTGAAGTTGATGTTTCAAAAGTTATTCTGATCTTTTATGTATTTACTTATGTCATAATTCCTGTAACACTGATGTATATGTTTATTTCCATTCTTTTGTAAAGCCCCTATTACTACAAATGTTATCTGTATTATTATGTTTTAATGATGTGTTTTGTACCTTTGTTATTGTGTTCTTATGTTATAAAATTGTACTTGACACCAGTTCATCAAATTAAGTAACTTGTAAGTTCCATTTCACTGCACATGTTTCTGTTGGTCATAGTATATGGACAATATGTGAGAAGTAGGGACTGTTAGTGTTTGCACGTGTGTTAATAATTCAGCAAGGGACTGGATAACAGCATTGCTGGTTCTAAGGACAATTCCAAGCACTTTGTGAGTGCACAAGTGGTGGTTATGGACTTGCTATATTATCTACAAGACTCTTCAATGGTGATTGTGTACCTGCACAGTCGCAACAGATGGCTGCTGGCCATCTCTACAAGGACTACAGTGGGTCTACACCTTTGGTGATCCACCAATACCACAGTCTCTACCAGGACTACAGTGGGTCTGCACCTCTGGTGGCCCACCAGTACCGTAATCTGTACCAGGACTACAGTGGGTCTACTCTGTGATGACCTACCTACCAATATTCTTCAAAACTTCGACTGACTCTGCTGTGGGTTTGCTCTGTTGTGGCCCATTACCTATCTGCATGTCAAGAGTCAGCACTGTCTTTCCGTTGGAAGGACAGCACTACTTCTTCAAGAAAGCATGGAAATCCACTACTTCTGTGTGCATTTTCTTTTACTGCTCGGACTTTGAGAAAAACACTGCTATTTTACTGCGATGAACGATTAGGACTGTCTTTATGGACTGTGAGAAAGTTTAGCTTTTGACCAACATTGTATCAGTAAGTGTGTGCATTTGATATCTTTGTTATTGTAATTATGAAAAATTTTATCAAATCATTATTGGCCACTGCCCAAAACAATTTGTAAAATTTTTTGTGGGGAGCATGGGGGCTATGTAAGTAGGCTGTTTAGGTTTTTTTATTGGTAACGCCACCTCTGTATAAAAATCACTGGCTGTGCTGTGTGCAGTCTGTGTCTAGTTTGCATTGTTGTCTGCCATTGTAGTGTTGGGCAGCAGCAGCTGGATGTTAACAGCGCGTAGCGTTGCGCAGTTGGAGGTGAGCCGCCAGCAGTGATGGATGTGGGGAGAGAGATGGCGGAGTTTAAAATTTGTAAGACTGTCATGAACTGCTATATATAATATGACTATTAAGATAAATACAGTGTTTGTTCTCTATTAAAATCTTTCATTTGCTAACTATGCCTATCAGTAGTTAGTGCCTTTGGTAGTTTGAATCTTTTATTTAGCTGGCAGTAGTGGTGCTCGCTGTATTGCAGTAGTTCGAGTAACGAAGATTTTTGTAAGGTAAGTGATTTGTGAAACTTATAGGTTAATGTTAGTCAGGGCCATTCTTTTGTAGGGATTTTTGAAAGTCAGATTGCGTTGTGCTAAAAATATTGTGTCAGTTTAAGCACAGTCTTCTATAATTCTGCAAAAAGGTGACGTTTCACTTGCAATGGAATATTGGTGGAGGCTAAATAAATTTTCTCGTTAAGTGAGGATCAAAACTCATTGAAAGCAACAAGGACAAAAATATTGTCTGTATTCGCTGAGCTAATAATCAAATGAGAATTTTACCTAGCTATACATTATATGATATTTAAAATTGAAATGTTTCTTTTCTCTGTAACTCATGTCCACCACATGTCATAACTTTCTTGGAGAGTAGTTGTAATGAAGATGATCCAAGAGGTATATATGTATTCCAATTCGTAAATAATACAGAAGACATGTATTCACTTGAAACACTATTGTTTTATCTAAAATTTCCAAATTATTAACAGTTTTTGCAGATAACCTGTTTCCAGATTTACTATTGTGTGAGTTATTGGCCTTACGAGAAGCAGATGAGTTACAGACACTGTTAAATGACCATGTTTTTCACGATGTAAGTAGTGTTCGTAGGACTTAGGAAAATGATGGTGTGGATATTGTACAAAACATGCAGGACAAAAACGTGGTGAAGTTCAGCAAGTTCACAACACTGAACTGTGTTTAAAATCGCTTGAGAAACAGTCAGAATCTGAACAACAATAAGGGGAGTAGTCAGTCAATTTTGCTCCATGAGCAAGCACTTCAATGAACTCAGTTGTTTACAGTTGCTGTCCCTAACCATAGGTTGCTTTTCCACTGGCCGATCTGGTTATTTGTCTCTCTTAGCCATGGACAATGCAGAAACTTTGTGGTGTGTTTCATAGAGCCTTTTAGTCTCTTGTGAGCATTCGAGACTTTGTACATTTCTGAGAATTTCACCCAAAGACAAATTGGAAAACTTAAATGCCTGAGTATGTGCTTCTTATCAGGTGCACAATGCACAACCTAGTTCCTGATAATGGAACCAAAACGATTGTTTGCTTGGTAATTTGTGCATGAGAAATTGACACAATCCAATCCTTTCATATGTGATACCCATTCCCAGCATTATTCAGAGATCAGTTCCTGACGATAGTAGAATTCTAATCTGGAAAGAACTAAATACTTTTTCCAAATAATATATTGTGAAAACACTACTCAGACCCTGGAGACTGACCACCTACCACGATTGTCAAAGAGATTTAGTTTCCTAAGAGTAAACATTACTGTCTTGGATGGCCCAGACAAAAAGAATGTTTTTGAATATCAAGATAATTTACCAAGAAAGCATCAAAATAACATTTAATTCGATACAGATTCATTTCCCAGTCGTCTTTCCATCCACTAATGAGGAAAATGATGGAACCATTTCATTTCTCAAGAAAAAGATGATATATAATATTAATATTTCCTTAAACAACAATATTTTTCATTCAAAAAATTGTTAAAAACATCCAAAAACCTTACCTCAGTTTATTTCATGTACTTTAGGATGATTCCTTAACCAAAAACTTAGCAAGATGCAAAACTCATGTTACTTTTTTAAAAAATGCTTTGGTATTGTACTTTTATTTAGATCATTTTGAAAATCATATAATCTTTTGAAGTGAATTAGAATCTTGATTATGAAAATAGATAAAACTTCAAGTTGAAAAATAACCGCAAGTTTAGAAATGTTTACTTAAAATGTTATGTCTTCAACTCAGAACTAAATAAATATTGTACTACAAAAATTAATTTTTTTCTATTGGTTTGTTCATTCAAATCTGAATTTATAATAGCTATTCAAGCTAAATGCTAATCACAGGTCCATAATCTTTCTCATTTGAGGGAAAAGAGAAGAAATTTTTTAATTTGAAATTCAAGAAAACTTTTGTTCCATCCTTAACTGAGAATATATTTCTCTAACGATAAAATCATAAAAAATTCTATGATTTTGTATCTACAAATCATATTCATAGATTATGTGTGATTCTTCAATTTCTTCCAGCGTATTTGTTCACTGAACTGTTGACGGGTGTGATTGATTAATTTTAACAGGGAAGTTGAAATAGCTTAGGTCTGACCCGCCACTGCCCACACCAAAATTAGGTTTATTGTGCGGTATCGCTCCCTGTATATCTAGTAAAGCCAACCAGTGTCCTTAAATAGTGCAAGGAGTCCCTCTACCAGTTTTTTGTTAGTCACAATGTCTTCAGGTCTAGTTGCCCCAAAGATTCTGTATCTTTTACTCTCCAGTGCCATGCATTAAAAGATTAGGTGCGATGCAGTTTCTTCACCCTCATCACAGATCCTACATTTAGGGTCCTCTTCCGTTATACCCATTGTGTGTAGTTGTTTTTTGAAATTCCCATGGCTGGTCATTAGTCCAGTCATGAGTCTGATCTCTTTCCTGTTCAATCCCAGGATTACAGAGCTTCTTTTAAAACCTGGCTTGGGCATCATTAGCTTACCATGTTTTTGTTTATGGCTCTTGGTCCAGTATCCTATGTGCTGTTCCCTAAGTCAGTTCCATAGTTCTAATTTGATCATAGCCTTGGTGATTGTCAGGACAGGACAGATTCTGGTCCAATAAATGGTGTTGTTGCCTCCATCGGCTTGTTCATTGCCACAGATCCCTGAGTGATCAGGGACTCACACTAGGTTTACCCTATTGTTTCCCCTAGCTACACCAGAGCCCTGTGGCAATCTGCAACAATCTTAGATCTTGTTGCAGGAGCTGCCAATGATTTCAGGGCTGTGTGGCTGTCTGAATAGATGTAGACACTGAGGTCATTGTAGCACCTACGCATATTCTCCTCCACACATGCCCTGATTACAGTGATTTCAGCTTGGAATACAGAGGCCAGTTTCCCAAGTGAGATGATGCTCTCCAGTCTTGGCTGAACCCCATTCACCCCTTCCCCAACGCCTTGGTCTGTTTTCGACCCATTGGTGAACCAAACGATGTCCCCCGTATGGTGTCGAACTGCTTTTTCTCACTGCTCCCTACTTCCAATTATTATGTTGTAAGGCTTGTCGAGGCAGTTGGGAGTTATTATATAGTTGGCAGGCATTTTCCCAGCCATTCCTACATTTACCTCACTCACTATGTTAGTTTGTGATTCTGAATATCCGAATGAGACCCAGTTTTTGCCAGCTTTAAGTCTGTGTGCCCCAGCTGCTGCCTCCATCTTGACTCAAAGGTGAAGTGGCGGCATATCCAGCATGGCGTCCATTCCAGCAGTTGGTGTGCTGCTAATTCTGACCGTTATGGCTAAGCAGGCCACTCTCTGCACCTTAGCAAGCTCCTTAGCAGCAACCTGCTGTTCCACTTTCTTCCACCACACTACAGTCCTATAGGAAATCCTAGGTTAACCACTGTGGTGTATATCTAGTGCATACCCTTGGGGCTTAGGCCCCAGTTTTAGCCACTCACTAGAGTACTTTTTGCCTTGGAGCAGATGCTCTTAATGTGAGATGTCCAAGTTAGCTTCTCATCCAAGGTTACCACTAGACATTTCAGTATCTCCTTTACAGGTAGAGTTTCATCAAAGAGCTTTATATTCTAACTCGTGTGCTGAATATGTCTCTTCATAAATGGCACCACAACAGTCTTATTAGGATTAACTCTCAGATCCTGTTTAATGCACCATTTTTGCACAATGTACAATCCTCCTTGTGCCACTGACTGTGTCAGTGAATTTGCCAAGTATTGCTATGCCAAGGTCATCTGCGTATCCTTGGTAGAGGCATTGTCTAGAATTTAGTTCCTCAATGAGATCGTTCACCACTAGATTCCACAATAGAGGAGACAAAACTCCTCCTTGTGGGCAGCCTCTAGTGGTCTTAATTACCATCTTTTCATTCATAATGGTAACCTCTATCTTCCTTGCACTAAGCATGGCCCTGGTCCACTTGCATACAGTGGTCGCCAGGTCATGCACCTCTGCTGTCCTTACCAAGGAATTGGAGATCGTGTTACTGAAGGCCCCCTGGATATCCGGGAAGAGGCAGAGTGCTATTTCTTGGAAGTGAAGTGTTTTTCCACCTTCCCAACGAGTAGGTGGAGAGCTGTCTCACATGAGTTACCTGCTTGGTATGCATGTTGGTTCGGGTGTAGAGGCACCCTACTTAGTATCCTCTCCCCAACATATACATTAACCAGTTTCTCCAATGTTTTGAGAATGAGGGAGGACAGACTGACAGACTGATTCGTCTCATATCCTTGGTCTTGGTATGATCAATTTTCCCTGACTTTGGAATGAAGACAACCTTCACTGCCCTCCAAGCATTGGGAATGATTCCTTCTGCTAGGCTAAAACTGAATAGCCTGCATAGCACTCTTATGAGCTTTCCTCCTGCCTGTTGCAGAAGAGCTGGAAAAATTCAATCTGGGCCAGGTGACTTGAACAGTTGGAATGTTCCCACCACCCACTGTAGTTTATTGAAGTTCACACACTCCTTGGCCAGTTCCCAGTCCTGTCTTCGAGTGCCTGAAAACCATTGTCTCTCTGGGGTCACATACTGGTCTGTGTTGTCTGGCAGAGCATATTGAGGAAAGTGAGTTTGAGGAGCAATTTCAGCATATCATGTGCTGTCTTTGTATACTCCCCATCGTCCTTCCTCAACGTACCTCCTGGATTGGTTGGTACTCTAGTGAGAATCTTGTGAAGTCTGGCTTGTGCAGCCATGCCCTCCACTTCATCACGGAATGCCCTCCAGAATGCCTCCTTTGCTTGTCTTATTTGCAAGATTGTAATTGACAAGGGCCTCACCATATTTAGCGCATATATTTGCCTAATGATAAAATAATTAAAACTTCTATGATTTTGTATCCACAAATCATATACATAGATACTGTGTGATTCTTCAATTTTTTCCAGCGTATTTGTTCATTGAACTGTCCACGGGTGTACTACCCATTCATATTGTCCAACTGGCACAATATTTCGGCGATCAGACGTGTCTCCACCCTCAGGTGCGCTGGCGAACTGAGCTCCTGAAGGCTCGTGGCCGACTTATACTGCCTCACACTGCGAGCCATCCCCTCCACAGTCTGCGCCCGCAGCCAAGCGTCGGCGGTCGCAGAGATGCTAGCATCGGCATCTGTGGTACCACTGGTGTAGGTGCTCTGTCCACCCTTGCAGCCAGATCGTTCTGTTCACTGAAAGTCTTCTTAATTAAACTCAGTGCTTGTTCCCAAGCCTTGCTAAGATTATGGCCACAGCCTTGGTTGATAACATCGTCCCTGATGCAAATTTCTATGGCCTCTCTAATGACGTTGTCTCAGTATTTGGAAGTTAGTGCCAATATCCCTGTATGCAAATACTTCATCACATGATACTACCACAAACATAGACATAACTGATCTATTTTTGCAATGTTGATTGCTTCATCAGTTGAAATAGAAAATCTAACAGCAATAGCTATTATGCTAGTTTGAATGTTTCTGAAAAGTTTACTAATTCCATTCTGTGTTCTAACAGACAACTATCTGCATTGTTAGTACTTGTTTCCAGATGGGTTTTTATGACTTTATCTATTTCCTTCAGCTGTAAGCTACAAGAAATTTTTGAACCTTCAGTGTACACTAAAATAAGAAAAAAGGTGGAAGCATGATTACTTTTACATCTTTTCTTCTATTGTAGCACAAAGATTTCAATTTTTGCAGAAATTCATTTGAAGCTGTTTGCCTTCTACTGTTTCTATCACTATAAAGAGAGATTATGACTACACTACACACTGTAAAGTCTGCTACTGTACAACATACTATACTGATCAGCTAGAACATTATGACCTCCGACCTGCTATCGACACAAACCCGCCCAGGTGATAATGGTGAGACATTGTGAGGAATGACTGCTAGTCATGGTACATGCATTATTAGTGAACTTGCTCTCCATGTGTAGAATGGGGAAGGCACACAGTCTAGCTGAGTTTGACAGAGGGCAGATTGTGATGGTCCAGAGACTCGACACGAATATTGCGGAAACTGCATGACTTGTCAGGTTTTCGAGGAGTGCTGTGGTGATTGTCTTCAACACACGGCGAAACCAAGATGAAACCACATCTAGACATTTGGGGTTGGGCAACCTCCCTCATTACAGATGTCAGACGGCGTAGGCTGGACAGACTTGTAAAACACGACAGGTGGTGAACAAACATCAGACTTTAATGTTGGGCAAAGTAAAAGTGTATCTGAACACACAGTGCACCTAAGACTCCTAACAATGGGCCTCAGTAGCCAATGAGCCATGCATGTGCCAATTTTAACACCATGACATCAGCAGCTATGACTGAAAAGGTTATTGACCTTCAGTGCCAGATACTTGTGCAGTGACAGAGTGCTGCATAGTCCAATTAATCCTGATGCTATCTCCATCATGCTGATGGGTGGTTGCAAATCCGTCGACTTCTGGAGGAACAGCTCCTTGACACGTATAATGCAGGATGGAGACAAGGTGGTGGATACTCCACTATGCTCTGGGGAACATTCATGTGGGCACCTTGTGCGAGACACCATGGTGGCCAAGAAGTATCATACACTGGTTGCGGACTATGTGCACACCTTCATGACGATCATGTTTCCCAACAGCAGTGGCATTTTGCAGCAAGTTAATGCACAATGTCACAAGACAAGAAGCGTGATGGAGCAGTTTGAGGAACACACTGGCGGGTTCCATTGGATGTACTATCCCTCAAACTCTCCAGATATGAACCCAATTTAACATATCTGGGATATGGTTGAACATGGCATCAGAACTCACCACCCACTCCCCGGAATTTACGGGAATTAGATGACTTATGTGTGCAGATGTGGTGCCAGTTTCCTCCAGTGACTTACCAAGACCTCATTCTTTCCATGCCACGACGTGCTGCCACTGTTATCCATGCAAAAGGAGGATATACTGGCATATTAGGTAGATGATCATAATTTTCTGGTTGGTCAGTGCATATAAAGTTTGCCACTCTACTTTACTGCGATGTCACAACTTCGAAACATTTATTAATAATACCTCAATGTTTTTAGAAATGTATGAATATTCTGATACCATTCTAGTAGAAAGCAAACATGCCTCTCGTCCTTCCTGTGGCCACCTGCACTTCTGTGACATTGTCTTTGCTTCATATCTCTATTTGCCGGCCCGAGTGGCCGAGCGGTTCAAGGCGCTACAGTCTGGAACTGCTCGACCGCTACGGCCACAGGTTCGAATCCTGTCTCGGGCATGGATCTGTGTGATGTCCTTAGGTTAGTTAGGTTTAAGTAGTTCTAAGTTCTAGGGGACTGATGACCTCAGAAGTTAAGTCCCATAGTGCTCAGAGCCATTTGAACCATATCCCTATTTCATACCTCTACTAACACAAATACTCTTTGAACGTGGTACATATCGGGAACAGCCGAATAGAATGAGTACATTGCCTAACCGCTTACTTGAAATTATGTGAATGCAGTGAAATTACACGTTATGACTATAACTGTATTACACATTCGCAGGTTTAAGACTTAGTATCAATAATTCATAACAATGTCAGTATTTGAAAAATATCTGTTCTCCAACAGTATCTCTATTTATTTATTTATCATAAAGAATAAAGCTGTATGTTCACCAATGGCTACTTGAAAGGCATCGATCTGAGATTATAAATAAATCTGCCTAATGTAATAATTTGTAGAGTACAACATTTTATGACTTTATTATTATTACTTTAAAAAATGTAACTTCACTATGAATTTCAATATGCAGTAGACAGCTCTTTGTCACATAACAAAATTTCATGAAAACAATCAGTACCAAAAGATTTTAGAATGCTAAATATCTAAGCATGACACATTCATATTTTGCAGAAAAAAATGTGTAACTTGATTTCAAGGAAAATGGTCTTGTATCATTCAGAACAAAACATTTAATATTTGTTTTTGATGTACTGGCTGACAAGAGGACTGGAATCTTCAAACATCTGAAAGTGTGTGTATGGCAACACTTTATCACTTGTCTGGTTTCAGATGCATAGAAATATATGCATGGCTCTCATTTCTCCCAAGTTTGATAAGAAAATGTGACGCCATAATCTTACCTAATGGTAGATACTACATAATGCTACAAAAAACGATGTTCACAAACGAAGTGTATGTATGAACTGTTGTCAGTTCATAGATATACTATATCATTCTTCTACAAGGAAACAATGGGGAAGTCTTTTAACTACCCAATAAAAGAAACTAGACACTTATGTTCAAAAGTAAGAATGTCCATGCTTGTGAACTGTGAGTATGACCAAAGGAAACGCACATTAATTTTATAAGCAACCCACTTATCTGCTTCAGCCATGTTAAAACGTAACTGAAACAGAAAAGAGCGATATTTATAAAAGATACTGATGGATCTCATTCACTTCCATACTGTACAGACAAATTAAAATTTATATATTAATCTTTTAAGATATTTGTATTACACTAAAATCTACATCTATACTCTGTAGGCTACTGTGAAGTGCATGGCAAACGGTACATCCTATTGTAGCTCTTATAAGGGCTTTTCTCCATTCCATTCACATATGGAGTGTGGGAAGAATGACTGTTTAAATACCTCTGTGTGTTCTGTAATTAATCTAAGTTTGTCCTTATAACCCCTATGTAAATGCTATGCAGGGGGCTGTAGTATAATCCTAGTGTCATCATTTATAGCTGATTTTAGAAACTTTGTATGTTGACTGTTTTGGAAGTTTTAATCAATTCTCAGGAAGTGACCGCCAGTGCAGTTCTTTCAACATCCCTGTGACACTCTGCGACGGTTCAAAAAAACCCTGTGAGCATTCGTACTGCTCTTCTCTGTATACATTCAGTATCCTCTGTCTATTATATTCGGCGGGGATCCCATGCACTTGAGCAATATTCAAGCTTTTGGTAGAATGAGCGATTTGTAAGCAATCTCTTTTACAAGGAAATTGAATTTCAGTATAGCGACTGCCACGAAAATAGGCATTTCAAGATAATTTCACCATATTTTGACATTGCCAGTTAGTGATAATTTCAAATTTTAGTGAAGTCTAGAATATGATAGAGTACTTTCCAAAAGAAAATGCTCGCCAGCTGCTACGAAAAAAAATAAAAACTAACGTTATAAGAAATTTTGAATTTAAAAACTTTTAGTTCCACACATGGAAAAAAACAGAACCACTTACATATTTGGATTGAAAATATATAGGAAAATTCTCAAAGTTTATAGATGCATGTGGTATGTATTTTATCATGAAATAAAAAAGTATTTCGAGATAAAAGATAAAATACCGTAATAGGTGAGAAACGAAAAATGTCGTCGCCTACGACTTTGCCTTCTCTTGGATCTTCTACAAACTTCCAGAGAGAAAGTTTTTAAGAAAACAATAAAATTAATTTTGATAACGTATGAGACGTCGTTATTGTATAGTGTCACCCATAACTGCAGTTTGTTTCCAAGTGCGACAGGGCTCGAGTACTTGTATGATTCGCAAATACTTTAGTTCCGACGGCTCGCCGTAGTACGACCAATTATTTTTTTTTTTTGTCTGCAGCCGTTGCATACCCTTCGTCACTACACAAATCATCCAAGTCACCGATATACGCTATTCAAAATTAACTGTAGGTATTTTCAGCCGACTATTTACGTTGAAGTCGAGCAAAATATATTTGTTTGTATAGTTTTGTAAAACGTATGCTACAAGACCATTGTCCTCAGCACACAATAAGTACAGTGTACACAGAAACTTCTCTCTTGCTGCTAAAATGTCCCTGCATTCCATTAAAATCAATCTTGTCCATCATTACATTATCTGAGTCGAAAACCAAGTAAGCAGAGAAGACAAAGAATGGAATTATTTGACGTACATCGCCATATATTTTTCTATCCATCGGCTGCTCTCCTTTGCCGTAATAGCCAAGTACAGTTCTGTGCGCTAAATTTTTGTTAAAATTGTCAAATCCCGCAGATTTCCGTTTTCGTTTTTATTCCATTCTTGCAGGATCAAAACAAGTGCTCACACCTGTTACCGTTCTATTTACACAGAACATAGTCGATTCAGAAATAGCGCAAAGTTTCGTTGTTCAGTTTACGAATTTGCGAAAAATTTATATTATTCTTGGCTTCTTCAGTACGTTCACTACGACAATCTTTGTTTATTTTGGAGTTTCTTATCACCCTTAACGCACATCGATCAGATGAGAACCTCGCTTCTCCATTATCCTCACGACAATCCAAGTCAGTGCACCTTTCTGCTGAAGACTGAAACCACACATGAGCATATGAGATGGAACGAGAACACTGAATATGCAGCTGGTGCTGAGCTCCATCGTTACTGCAGTAACTATACTGCAAAAAAACTGTGAAGCAGACAAATCACAACGCTTCGCCCCTGATGAGGTCCCACAGTGGGCTTGAACTTGAGGTACCTCTTTTGGTAGCGGCCATTCTAGTATTTTACCAATAAACCGAAGTCCGCTACCTGCTTTACACACAATTGATCCTCTTTGATGGTTACATATCATGTCCCAACAAAGTGTTACATCCAGGTATTTGTGTGAGTTTACTGATTCCAGCTGTGGCTCGTTAATACTGTAGTCACGAGATATTATATTTTTTATCATTTTGTGAAGAGCACAATTTCACATTTATGGACATTTAAAGCAAATCGCCAGTCTGTGCACCACTTTTAAATCTTATCAAAATCTGACTGAATATTTGTGCAGTTTCTTTGAGACTGTGGTTTGTTGTGCATCTGCAAAAAGTATGAGATTATTATTAATATCGTTCACAAGGGCATTAACATACAACATGTGCTCCAAAGATCCTAACACATTTACCTGGGGCACACTCGAAGTTACTTCTGTGACTTTCCATCCACAATAACTTTCTGCATCCTCCCTACCAAATAACCCTAAATCCAGTCACAAATTCGCTTGATATGCCATACGATCATACTTTTGATCATAGGTGTGGATGTGGTACTGTGTCAAATACTTTCTGGGAATTGAGAAATTCTGCGTATGCCTGACTGCCTTGATCCATGGCTTACAGTATGTCACATGAGAAAAGCATGAGTTGGATTTCACTTGATCAATGTTTTCCGAATCTGTGCTCAAATGGCTCTGAGCACTATGGGACTCAACTGCTGTGGTCATAAGTCCCCTAGAACTTAGATCTAATACGTTTTCATCATGAGTGCCCTTCTGTACTATTTGTTCTAGGCTGTTTTTGGAGAAGGCATTTATAAGTGTTTCTTAACATGTCTTACCACGCCCACTACAAACAAAACTGTAACTACCCCAACTGATTGTTGGTTAAAGTCTCCTCTGATCATTACAGCATGATAGGGATAGTTACGTACAGGTGACTGAGATTTTCACTAAAGTTTTCGATCACATCAGGAGGTGAATCTGGTTGTTAATAGAAGGGTCCAGTTATATGTTACACCTATGCTTGATACTAAGTCTTGTCCAAACAATCTTACATGCTGCCTCGATTTCTGTCTTGGTAGATTTGAATTTCTTGCCTACTGCAACAGGTACATCACCTTCATTTCCCATCAGCCTATCCTTTTTGTATACACTTAAATTTTCCCTAATCTAACTGTTGCCAACTTCATATTTTAAGTGGCTTAGTGTACCTAGTATTATGTGAACCACATTGCTTTTTAAGAGCGCTTCAAACTCTGCCATTTTGTTGTGAATACTTTTGTGGTTAACCACTAGGATCTTAATATTCTCACCTGTGGGAACTTTTGTCTGGATTTTATTCTGATATATCCGGGTTTCCTACAGCTATCATTATCTGGGTTGGAGAGAGAGTCGTCTAATCAGAAGAAAAGACCTTGGGCGATTTAGTCTCAAATCATACAGATGAAGAGTGAATGTGTCACATCACTCTTTCAGAGTTTGCTGAAGAAAATAAATATTGAAGTTTCACGTAATACCTCTCCAAAACTACAATATTTTGATTTTCTGATGAATTGTTAAAACACTAAAGACCTGTCTAAATGAGAGTCTTTGTGAAAATGTTGTAACAAAACGGAAAATTGAAAAATTGTAATAAAGAAACACAAAGTGACAGAGATCTGAATTTATTTTCAATAAATACTTCGTTGCGGATACTGAGACATGATTAATACATACATACTTCTAAGCTTTTTCATTTTTTTGGAAAAATAAAATATGAAAATTTATAACTTTTTGTGACTTTCCAAATTATGTTTTGAAAATATGAATAGTCAAAGGATGTCAACTGTCCTGAGAAATAATAAAGTGGAAATGCTGATAACTCTCAACTATGACATTAATGCATGAAATTCTTTAACTGTCAAATTATTTATACATAAAGATGAAAGAACTGGAATTTTTTTGTTATTTAGTAATAATTTTCTCCAAAAGTCCTATCTTAAATGTTCTAAAAATGTCATGGTACATTAGCTGGTCATTTCACTTAGGGAATCTACAATCAATGTGGACAATATTTGTCTGTAAGAAATGTGAGAAATTGTTTAGGTAGACATAGCTCTACTCTCAACATCAAAAATCATGGACACTTAAATATTTAAACTGATCGCTGATTTTACGTAAATGTTGTACAAAACTAGTATTTCTAAATAAAAATAAATACTTTTCAACATTATAAATGAGTGGGAAAACAATTCGTAATTTTGTCTGAAAGCATTTTATAACAAAAATGAGATATATAGAATATTTATCCCCATTTTTCTTTTTATGATATTATTCACAAATTATTATTGCCTTCTGTCAAGATTTTACTTCTTCATGACTTTCCATGAGTTAAAATTGCCTACAATTTAACAATCAACACTGCACTGTTGAAAAGAGTTCATTTGTTTTTTCATCTGCTTCTCATTGAAGCCAAGCTGAATTAGCATGGACAAGAATGATCCAAAAAGAGCAGTGCTTGGGAAATGAAAACTGTACACTGATCTTTTGATGATAGCCATTTGAAAGCATTAACAGAAACATGAGGTGTCACAGAGGAGACAGTTATATCTTGCAGCTAATAAGAGACACTTATTATCTGTTCCATTCACCACTGATTGTCATACACACAAGAAATGAAGTGGCTCACTACAAAGTCTTCTAATGTACACTGTGGTCTCTGCATTTCACACACAGTAACAGGCTGTATTTCGTGGAGAACCGTTCTTGCAATGTATGTGCCATTCCAGGATTCAACCCCATACTGACTTATTAAATTCATACACAGGCTTCATAGCAGACCACTCTTCTTTCTTTTTAAATGGAATACCCTCAATGTACTTTAATTTAGAATTAAGAGTTTGATGTTTGTTACTAATGTTGGTATGGTGCATACAAGTTCAATAGCACCTCTTACATCATCAAAAGCTTCATGCTGGAGGTTAAATATTGTTGCCAGATGTTTACAGAGACCTCCTACACCATAACATGTGCTTTTTCCGTGACCTGTTGCTGAAAATATCCATTTATATCTTAATTCTTGTCCTACAGTATTGACAAGCTCATAAAGCTTAAAGAGGTTTTTAAAATGAAATGCTGCACCATCAGTCACACACGTATGTTTAGAAAATACATGGCCTCCAGATTCTATGTCATCAATTATCATGCTGACAGCATAGCATGCATGTACACTGTCATGAAGGAGATCATCACTGACAATAGCAAAACAGTGTGATGTTACAAGGAAGTGAGCAATACATGTGGATATTGATACCTGTGATGTGTGCCATTGGTAACTTTGAATTTCGTTCTGCAAAGCAACAGACCTGTTCTCAGTAAAGTCGAAATGAAGAACTAATGTATCAGTATTCTGGGATGTGGCTGATTTTACTTCTGCTCGGCCTGTCTCTGAATCCTCCAGATGGTGAGCTATTCATTTCATGGCCTAATGCCTAACGTCTGTAAGAAACTTCTCTGGCTCTACTGTCTTCTTCACCAACTCTCCTACCATCAGCAATGCATAGGTTATGTCATTGTCAGTATCCTGAAGGTGTAATGCTTCAACAGTCATCGCTTCAGCACCAGGACACATTGCACACTCCTGCAGCCACCATGTATCTTTCGGCTCTTGACATTTACACAAAAGCATCAGGTCTATCTCTGTGTACTTCTTTCCTGTGACACTTCTTATGGCGAAACAAAAAAGTTTCAAATTGGTGCAGTAAATACACGTGCATACTTCCGTCACTGGCTGGCATTTTACCCATTTTGGTTGTAAGGAGTAGAATTTTGTGAGACCAATTTTTAAATTCGGGTTCTCCTTGTTCATTCTCTTATTGATCTTGTTATAGATCTTCTTACCTTTTTAACTTTTTCATCATTTTTACTAACACAGATAACATCAACCTTGTTAGGACTTAGCCTTCTGCAATCTTTTTCATCACTTTGGTAATAGTCCAGAGCAACAGCAAGTGTATCATCTTGCAATGGAAGCCCATGGTAAGAATCATGGCATACTCAGATACCTTTCTCATTGTTTACTTTATAAGCTTTTGAAATTAAATAATGTGATGAGTGGGTATATATCTCTGTATCTGCTGCTTAGAGTAGCTACCTGGTATCAGTGTCAGTAACTGTATCTTCTCAGTGCAGGTGGCTGCTGAGATAGCAGTATTTAGATTTTCAAGCCATAAATTACATTTCTTACATATATCACTATCTTCAGATTCTGCACCAAGTGCATCTACATTATATGCGTCACAAAGTTTTGAAGATGTTGCTTGTGAAAAATTTGTTTCAATTTCTTCCATTTTTTCTTTTTACATCCTATTTTCTTCTTGTGCTTCTTACCTTTCCTGGACTTTTAAGGGAGGATATAGTGGGGGCTGCAGCAGAACTGCCAACATTCAATGTATGAATAACTTTTCATACAGGAATATAACATCTGCACCATCTTCTTCAGTTTCATATTCGGGTGATGTTGATCATTCAGGTAGGTTGTCACTAAATTTTTTCTTCTAATGTGTGTAGAACTCCTGCACAATGGATGTGATGCTAATACTGTTACTTGAGGACCAAGATACTTCTGTAATATCTATAACTGATTTCAAACAACATAAGTGATTTTCACTTTTCTTAAATACTACCTTCTTGTGTCTTTTTTCATATTACACACACCTCACTCTTTCACCACTAAGATTGTATATCTAACAAAAAGTTCAAACAAAACACAAAACTCGACGCAGATTGGTTTATGTGCAAGTTCTCACTCGTTTGTTACAAGCAGAAGAGCGCTGGAAACAGTATTGCCAAAACATATATTTTTCACTAGAAATTCAGTGATGCAAAATATGCAGAATACTGAAAAATTTTTAACACTTTACATGGAAAAATATTGCCCACTGTGTTTGCACTGACTACTAACATATTAATTTTGTGTAATTCTCAAAAGTTTTCGGGTGGAGGTTTTCGAGTGAATAATTCGTAAAAATGTTTTACATTTTAGTAATAAATATTGACATAATACAGACAGCTGTAGCAGAGGAGATACTATTTATAATTACATCAGTGGTATCTGGTAATATGACAGAAAAGATAGCATTCTGTGACTTTCCATACTAGAAAAAAAATTTAAGTGGAAAAATTAACTTAATTTCGCCTTTTCGTCTTAAATTTGTAAGTTAAACGAAGTGTGTGGGTGTCAACTAAATTTCAACACACTAGGAAGGAGTTTAATGCAAATCATATGCCAGGTCTCTAGTACTTTTGGTTTATTAGTTATATTTCTTTCGTTCTCTACTGTTTTAGGAGTTATTTACGAAATTACGTTCTCCAGAGGGCGTACTGTTTACAAAAATTAAGATAAAACGAAAATACTTTAATTCTAAACACTTTTGATAGATAGGTCTAATATATATTTTTTCGAGAGGGATTCATGACCGCAAGTTGACATGACATGCGTGATTTGAGATGAAATCACAATGTTGTGTTCACCCCTCTGATGCTATTGCACACTTGACCCATTTATGGGGACCTTACAGTTCTCAATCCTCTGGTGCAAGCCTAAAACATCACAAGCCATCTTATCAAATAACTTTTGTATTCTCCAGTTAAAGTCTTCCACTTGATTGAGAACCAGGGGGCCACGTTCTGTCCTGGGGACTAATCTTCTTAATCTTCTCTAGTACTCTGTGGCATGATTCAAGTATGACTGTAGAGTCCAAATGACAGGCATTGTTTGTTCCAATGTGCGCCACAATCTTCAGTTGTTTACACCATGTTCTCTCAATGGCTTCCAGGAATAGCCTCTTCAATGTGCCAAAGGATTCAGTCATACACACTGAGTGCACCTAGTGTTTCTTCCCATACCTTGCTGCCATTTCCCTAAGGGGTACCAATGCTCAACAATTGACAGACCCCTATCCACTTGCGTTTGCCTCCCCTTGACACAGGATGCAGCAAGTTTCCCAACATTTGAAGTGAATCTCACTGGCTCAGTTTCGGTTTCAGTGGAAGAAAACACCTCTAACCTGTTTGTTAGATGGATAGGTGTAGCATTCTGAGTTCCCTCTGATCCCTGTCTTCCTTGTACAAAACACCTAGTCCTACCATTGACATGGTACTCACACTCAAGTGGATGAGTAGTGATGGTTCCTGTATTTCCTGCAGAAGAGACTGTATGTGCAGAAGAGGACAGTACCTGTGGTACCTTTAGTATGAGGGTGGTTTGATAAGTCTAGTAAAAAAGCAAGACAAAGTGTCTGTTTCATGAACAACTCGCCTTGCTTCTCGACATAGACTCCTTTGAGGGATATACGCTTGGTCCAGCGTTTCCCCAAATTCTTCATCCCATGAGAAAAAAAATTCTATCAAACACTGCAAAATAATCATTGACTGTAATTACCCCTTCCTCATTTGATCAAATTTTCTTCCCAACAATCTGAAGTTTCAAGTTAGGGAACAGCAACAAGTGAAGGGGATGGATAAGAGACCAATTCGAATCTCATTGTTTTTTTCACCATTGTTATCACTGATGTATGGGATGGAGTGTTATCCTGGTGAAAGATCACTTTTTTGCGTACCAACCTTGTTTGTTTTTCTCTCAGCAAACGCAATTTCCAAACGATGTTCCAGTTATGATTCCGCCTTTTTCCAAGTAATCTGTGAGGATTATTCCTTAGGAATCCCAAAAAACTGTGACCAACACCTTATCAGCTGACAAAATGGTCTTCACCTACTTTGGCGCACTTTCAGCAGTCTTTGTCCAAGGTTTTGACTTAATGGCATTCTCCTTCAGTGCACTTTCAGCAGCCTTTGTCTATTGATTTTTACTCTGGCGTGTAGTGATAGATGTAGGATCCATCAACAGTCACAAAAGTGTTGCAGATTGTGATCAAAAATCGCTAGATGTTGTGTTGAAATGTACCAGATGCACTTCTGGTCGACTGTGAGCAATTACGACCCCCACCTTGCACACAGCTTCCTTATAGCCAATTCTCCATACAGGATATTATGCACTCGCTCAGCTGAGGTAAGTCTGTTAAGATGCCTACAGTCTCAGCAACCTCTCGTAGTTTTATTCGGCGGTCTTGCATTAACATATCATGGATTTTGTCAATGGTTTCCTTTGTGGTGACTTCAGTTGAATGACTGGAGCACACTTCATCTTCAGTGGTTGCCCAACAATGTTTAAATTCATTAATCCAAAAGTAAATGGTCTTCAATGATGGCGCAAAGTCCTCATGAATTTCATCCAATTCTGTTTTAGTTTGTGCAGTAATCCAACACTTCAAATAAAAATTTTTAACAGCACGAAACTCGATTTTCTCCAGTTTTAATCGCAGTCGACACATGGCCACTTCAGAGGGCTGTCAATAATGAACTGTATGCTGTGTATTGTTTAAATTTTTTATATGGTACTTGGAATAATCAAGCTTACCAACCATGAAGGTGCAACAAAAATGTTCCAGTCTTTCACAGAATTATCTAATAACCTTTATATCTCTAGTTTAGGACATTTGGTTAACCCAGATAAACCTGACGTCCTTCTGGAGGGACGGCGTCACTCACTGTTGAAATTATTTATTTTAGCTAATAACGCATTTTTGCAACGGACTGTGACGCATTGTTACATGAAGTAGGCAGAGTCAGTTGTGTGCTGCGACAGTCAGTTTGACGCTGTCGTTCATAGTGAGTGAGAAACTATGTCTTGAAAATAGGGCCTATTTTACCATGGACTAACTGACTGACCTTGTCATTGATGTGTATGTATATTTTCTTTCATTTTGCAACAATAATTCTGAAACTTGTCATATAATATCTTAAAGAATTAACCTATATTATTTACAGGTTCTTATTACGATTGAAAGTTTTTGTCAGCTGTAATTCAATAATGTTTTCAACAATCCTTCCAGAAGGACGTCAGGGTAATATGTTGTCATTTTGTATTCACAGAAAACTATGTACACTGATGGAACTTTTGGACATGTTAGAATCAAAAGATGAGGAAATACCTAATGCTGGCACATGTAGTAAGGATTATGAAACGAAAGGTATGGGGTACAGTGTGGTAATGACTTATGTTGACCAGTTACTTCCACATGTTCCATATCGAATATACTTCGATAACCTCTTTACCAGTGTTGAACTACTACATGACCTAAAAGAAAGGGG
Organism: Schistocerca piceifrons; assembly: GCF_021461385.2. Taxonomy (NCBI): domain Eukaryota; kingdom Metazoa; phylum Arthropoda; class Insecta; order Orthoptera; family Acrididae; genus Schistocerca; species Schistocerca piceifrons. The sequence continues at coordinate 555,492,794 of NC_060144.1, forward strand.
TGTGGAAGCAACAGCAACAATAAGAGTAAACAGAGCTAAGAATTGTACTCTATCATCTGTAGATAAAATGATAAAAGAAAATAGAGGATCATATGAAGTTTGTTATGACTCAGCATACGGGATTTCCATTGTACGTTGGAATGTTACTGTAGCCACCAACTTTGAGAGAGTGCAACCACTACACTCTGTAGTGAAAAGGATTAGCGTGGCGCAACCTAACTTATTACACTCCTACATTACTCATATGGGAGCCATAGATCGAGCTGACCAAAATGTATCCCTATATAGATGCTCTGTAAGAGGGAAAAAGTGGTATTTCCTGATCATTGCACATTTTATAGACATTGCAGAGCAAAATGCTTGGGATCTTTCACGCACAACGAAGAACCCATAGATCATCTGACACTTGGTCGTCGAATTGTCACTGCAGTTCTTGAAAGTAACAAAAGAGTCACTACCAGCAGTGGACGTCCTAGTAAGAGGGCAAAACTAGATTCTAAATTTGATGGAAGAGAACATTAGGTTGCCAAATTACCAACGGACGAGATAACAAAAAAGAAGCAGCCGAAATGTCGAAGTTGCCACAAAAAAACTACTACTATGTGCGTAAAATGTGACGAATCACTTCATGTTTGCTGCTTTTTGTCTTATCATACTAGTGCATAAAATATGTGTATAGGTTATTTTCTTTGTTTTTTGTATTTATTAGCTGCTTTAGCCCATAATTCAAATGTATTTGTGTTTATTTGAAAGTATAAAAACCAAAATCAGTTAATTGTGCAATGTCATATACTTTGAAAACATGTTCCCTTATTGTCCTGACGTCCTTCTGCAAGGACGCCCATTTTTTGAAATACTAAATAAAAATCAATACTCAAAATTGTTTTTACTTTCTTCCTTACAACCCTGTGAATCAACATAGATAAGATATAAATCAATTAAGATATAAATCAATTAAAAAAATAGCTCAGGACTGTCTGGGTTAATTAGGTAGTTAATTATATGTTCCATATATAATTTGAACGATTATTTTATCAAAATGATGTGGAGCGAGACAGTTTACAGGATACATTATTCCTTTACTCCTATTCACGTAACTACTCTTTAGAACTTTTTTTTACTGTTTTAAAATTTTTTGGAACATTGTTCCAGGAAAACAGCGACCTCTTAATAGTTTAACTTATTCAGTAAACACAGTCATTATCGCATATAAATTGTTAATTTTTATTTTTAAATGACCAGTTTCGATATTCTAAAGAGACCGTCATTAAATCTACCCTCTTTGATTACAACAGGAATCGCTGGTGTGAAGCGGCCCATCTGCCCTGGTGTGGAGATCGTTGCTCAAACTCTCTCAGAATTGTCAGACAAATCAGTTTCCATGATGCCTATGTTGTCACAGTTTCTTGAAGACTCTGAAAAGAGAAGCTATTTCACAAAGCAGATGGCATTTCGTAGTTGCTTCTTACAATTCATCATCTACCATACACCTGCATTTCATGGAAGTCTGTAGTCTCTGCTTCCTTTTCTGGGCATAATAGTTACGTGTTTGTCTCTTGGGGAAAGAAGCCGTATGTCTGCTGTAGCTGCTCTGTCGATCTATGTGAAATTGTTTGTGAATGGAAACTGTTGCATATTTTTCCCATACTTTATTTGGAAATTTAGAAAGACCTCTTACTGATCCTTTATCTGATTTCAAGAAAGATCATTAGACTGTTATACATACAGGTACCTTACAGACTTTGTTAAATTTAATATTTTCACTGAATGACACTGCAGCAGTTTTCGTATTTTCTATTATACTCATGAATTCATTTACACTATCTACCAGAGTCAAAGTACCCTCAAGCAAGTTAACCCATGGTTAGCCTACTCCTTGGTTTGCTATCTCTGGATATACGAGGTGCGACAATAAAGTAATGATTTTCTTTGCAAGATGTGGCAACCCTGCAGTCGTGTGTAGGCACAATATCTTTGACATAAGCTGTTTCTAGTCCAAGCGACACATCAATGCAACTGCTTGGTTGTTAAATTGGGTGAAAACGATATGACAACTTACGGTAAGTTTCAGAAGGCTTTTGGAGAGACGGTCATGTCAAGAGCTCAAGTTTTTCATTGGCATAAAATGTTTAGTGAAGGAAGAACGAATACTGAAGATGAAGACTGCAGTGGACGACCATCAACCTCATGGACGGATGTCAACTTGGCCAGGGTGCGTGAACTTGTACGATCTGATCAAAGATTATCCATGAAAATTACAGAAGAACTGAACATCAGTCGAGAAACGGTTTGTCTACTAATAACTGAAGATCTTGGTATGAGAAAGATTTGTGTAAAAATGGTCCCCAACAATCTAACACCACAACAGCGAGAAACACGGAAAAATGTGGCAGCCGATCTGTTAGAGCAAACGCAAATCAATCCAGAATTTTTGAGCCGTTTTATCACTGGTGATGAAAGTTGGTTTTTCAGTACAATCCAGAGACGAAACGCCAAAGTTCGCAATGGTGTTCAAAGGGATCATCCAGACCAAAAAAACTCGCATGTCAAAGTCAAAAGTGAAATGCATGCCGGTGTGCTTCTTTGATTCCAAGGGAATTGTTCATAAAGAGTGGGTGCCTCCTGGACAAACAGTTAACCAATATTACTACAAAGAAAATTCAGGAAGACTTCGTAAAAGAGTTCTTCGTGTCCATGCCAACATTGGTGATAATTGGATTCTGCATCACGATAATGCGCCATCCCATACTACTGTCAGTACAGCAATTTTTAAACTAGAAGCAAATTTCAGTACTATCACAACCACCTTATTCACCAGATATCACTCCGAGCGACTTTTTTTTATTTCCAAGAGTTAAAAAAGCTGTGACAAGGGTCTTGGAGGATATTATAGAAGATGAGTTCCAGAAATGTTACCGTCAATGGCAGAAGTGTTGCGAAAAGTGTGTGCAATCAGAAGGTAACTACTCTGAAGGAGACAACACTGAACTTGCCTAAATCAGTAAGCAACATTTTTTTCACATCAGTCTCATTACTTTATAGTTGCACCTTGTGTCCCGAAATTATTTACCTGTTCATAATATTTTGCGTGAGGGATGAGCTTTGTAATATGTCAGAAGAAAGCATACTTATTTAGACATAAACACTATGGTAGTAATGTTTCTTTTTTGGTCGTTGAAGAGAATGAAATGATTCCCTAATTAGGGTCTACTACTACAGCAGTCATATATTTAAATGACAGACAGAAATTTGTATATATGCAATCAGGGTGACAGTATAAAATCACAAGAACTGAAGTAAGGACTTGAAAATTCGAACAGCCAAAATAAATGTGAAATAAACCACTGTGGTCATATAACAGCCAAGGTAAAAATGGAACTGTGTTTTATTTTATAGCTGCAGTACCAGTACCAGAGAAGACACAAACATCCATATTAAAATCCAAGACCAGGACAAAGCACAAAGCATTAAGCCACGTTTTCAAAGGTATTGAAAACTTGTGAATGCATCCGTCCACCACCGCCCTCAGAGTTTAGTTAGTATGTCAGAAGACAGTTGGAGTTTTTACAGTGCAGTTTTTAAAATGGCCTGAAATAAAATAAATGTTCCATATAATAGTTGAATAGATTTTAGATCAAGAGCTACCAGAAACATCAATGAGCAGAAAACGGACCCCCAAAATATGAGTGCAAAAATAGGTTTCTCAAAGAAATGATTTGGGGTCATCTACACCCTCCCTGCAATAAAAGAGTTATTGGCAGAGGTCGAAATGTCGTTCAAAAAGCGTTTTCGAATGAGTATAGCTAATTTTGATTTCTTTTTGGGGCACTTTTTGTCCTTTAAATAAAAGTCAGATTTGGCATATATGAGACGCAATGCTACTTGGTGTTAAGCTAGAAATAACACTAAGATACCTGGCACTTGGGAACACTCTCGTCAACTCTGTAGTATATTTACTGCATTCCTAAAAACACAATTTCTATTCTCTTCTTGTAAAATGCTGATTGCCATTTATAATATACTGATGACACATTTAAAAGTAAAGCTCTTATATCAGCAGTTTATGCATTTTTATTGTTCTCAGAGTTAGTCAGGACTCTGAGAATGCACAGGTGCTATAAACATAAATGTGTTGCGTATAATTTTGAAACCAAATTTCGTGCTCTTGAGAAGAGCCAAGTTATCATCTAGTAACTGTGCGAATAAGAACACAGTTTTTTTTCTTTTTTACAGTGTATTTCATATCAGCTCAACCTACTTTCACTTCATTGCAGTATATGCATTCAATGAGTAAAGCAAAATTTTATTATTATTACGCCAGAATCAGAATACCATTGAATTATTAACAATGTGCACTAACATGAACTTAAGCAAGTCTTTGCTCCAAGTTGGAATAATTTTAGAATGCATTGCCACTACTGGAAATTATGCTATGTCACTTTAAAACAAATCAGTAATTAAAAGGAATTGCTTAAGTCTAAAATGAAATTCCTATGATAAAGTTTTTAGAACATTTCCCCAACTAACAAAGTAGTCTTGCTCTTCTTAGAGTGTCGATGACAACCATTTTAATGAAGTCAGCACTTCATCAATATGGACAGCTGTTGGGATTGCCAATGCCAGCTCGTCTTTTTGTGGTATCCAACACAGTTAGCTCTGTACTGCCAACGTAGAAGTCTCTGTTCAGCCTTTGACTTCACTAAGAAGGCAGTACTTGGGATTAAGATTTTCCTGCTGTGAAGATGTTGAGCAATAGGTTCATGCCCATGAAGTGGGTGCCTGACATCAATTTTGCTCCCTTTGGATTTCGCTGTTACTATTTTTCTGATGCTGGGCGGTGCTATTCTGGGCATAACTTGAATCTTCTCAATTGGAGCATCCTGTCACCTAAGGCAAAGTTTGGCGAAGAGCAATGTCAATCTGTTTCGAGTGGCAGGATTGATACCTCACAGGAGAAGTATGTTCTCTTACCGAGTAGCACAAGTCTAGAACAGATGTCTGAAGCACATGTGGGCTTGCTCTCCATCAAGTGCCCTTGAGTTGTTGTAAGACATCGACCTTCATTCTTACATTATCACATTGCTCCTAGAATGTCTCCATGGTATTTGTGGCTAGTGCTGTGACTGAGCGGATTTCCCAGTCATCAGACTTTTAACTTGCAGTCAGCATTCCTCCCAGGTCAAAAAGAGTAGACAAAAGTAATTTACAAAGTTGGAGACAAATACCATTTTTGCCATGACGCTCATATTCATATTTATTTATCAATCATTGAATTTGTACATGACATGGATTTTATCAGTTTTTTGTTTATTTAGTTATGGCTACATTACAAAAAATATTATTTACAGTTATCTCCAACTACAAACTGATATGCTGGTCATGTATGCAGTCTATTGATTCCTCTGACATCATCAGGAACTCTTCTGAAGCGCCATGGAAAGCTCTCAGAGGACATTCTTGAACTACTTGACGTGCAATCTGCTTCTCATCGCCCAGTCACAACTTGGAGAAGTTATTTTCTTCCACTTGTATAGAGAATTGGCACATTCTCTAGTGCTGGTTCTTATTCAGTTAAGAATTGACCAGGTGTTGTGTGACAGCTCAAAGCCAGAAACCTTGTTTGATATGTGTGGCCTCAAAATTGTTCCATTGTAGCATTAATCTGCCATGTGCATTTCCAGCGGTCATTCTTATTAAAGCCTTTGCCAAGTAACTTCCTTGTGGGTTCCAGGGGTGGGTGATGAGAGCAAAGTTGTCCTTTGCTGATGGTTGGAATGCATGTTTTCTGTCATGTAAGTGCACTTCCCTGCTATAGAGATGAAGGTGTCATGGGGCTAAGTATGGGTAACCAGAAATTAAGTGTAAGTCTTGTTGTGCCAGTTATGAGACACATGGTATGATTGAGTTGTGTCTCAAAAAGTCAGTATGAGTATTATTCATCTAAATTGGGGAATAATATTCCACAACAGAATACACCAATCTGAGAACTGTAATTCGGAGTGTCAATGCAGAGGAACCACACGATGTGACATAGAGTTTCTGGGGAATGTTATTTTGTGTTTTGATTTCGACAGCTGTTCTTAAGAGATGCTGTTTGTAACTGTCCGTTCCATCAAGAGTGACCCCCATATATTTTATGTTTTTTTTATGTCTGAGTAGCCTTCCTTCAAAGGGATACCGTGAGTTCTCTGTTGCCCAACTTGTTGTCAGGTATATACACATAACAAGTAAAGACAGTTGTATAATTCATAAGTGACAAATATATGTAGTGTATAACATAATAAACAATATTAATAAGTAAACAATATTAATAACTAGCAAGAGAAATCAAGGTAATAAAAATATGTGATATATTATAATTTCTGTCCAATATACAGGTTCCCATTTACCTAAAAAAGTTGCCTGGACTTTAATTTTGCACATTGATGCTAACTGCTCATTATAAATCTCTTTATTCATCTGTTAACAATACACTTTGTATGGATGTAGTCAATTACAATATAATTTTTTATATTTAATTTGTTTCAAAAACTAGGATAATAAATACAGATATTTTATATCAGTACATATAAATAATATTACTTTTTCATATTCTGATATTCTTCAATGTCGTAAAAACTATGTGTTAGTAAAAATTGTTTAAGAGCTACCTTGAATTTATGAAATTATTTAATTTTCTTTATTGTAGCAGGCAATGCACTAAAAAGTATTTTGGGCTGGTTGTTTACACTTTTTTGGCAGAGCACTCCTTTGTGGGTATCTCTGCGAAAATCATCTCGTTTCCTTGTTTCATGGTTATGAACCTGATTATTTAATGTTGAAAATTCCTGGTGAGTTTTCAGAAAGCAGACACATTCATAGATGTATAAACTAGGAAGAGTCAATATTTTAAATCTTTAAATATTTCCGTGCATGACACTCTACAGGGAACCACTTTCATTATTGTAACAGCCCTTTTTGGAAGTTTGAAAGCTTGTTTTGCCATATCTGTATTTCCCCAGAAGATCACACCATATTTAAGCAAACTATTCATATATGCATAATAGGCACGCAGCAATGATTCAGAGTTGCAACAGTCATGATGCATTCTTAGCACATAGCAGCATTTACTTAGTTTTATACTCAAAACTTCTAGATGCTTTTCCAATCTCAAGTGCTCACCCAACCATATACCTACGAATTTTATGTATGGAGCTTGTGCAATAACATAGTTCCCTAACTCCGCTATTACTCTTCTTCTAGCATTACTTTTAATACTACTGAAATTCATCAATACCGTTTTAACCTTATTTATGATCAAAGCATTATCGCTAAACCATTTTCCTGTCTCATTTATCATCCCAGAGACACTCTGCTGTAGATTATCCTCAGTGTATCCTTTTATGAAAATGATAGTGCCTTCAGCGAACATCACTGCTTCTGCAACTGTCAGATGGTTTGCCAAATCGTTGGTATATACCAGAAACAACAGAGGGCCTAACATGGAACCCAGGGGCACACAATAGCTAGTTTTTTTTTTTTTTTTTAATCTGAGAGATACTCCTTGCTTTCATGACATATTTGTACTTTCAGTTGTCTATCAGAGAGATAAGTCTTGAACCATTTGAATGAAAGTCCCCAGACCCCATAAAATTCTAGTTTCATAAACAATAAGTCATGGCTTATTAGATAAAATGCTTTAGATAAATCTAAGAATATCCCACACCTTAATTCATTCTTGTCCAAGGCAATAGGACCATTTTCATGAGTTGGAAGGCTGCCATTTCTGTGGATTTATTCTTTCTAAACCCATTTTGAGCATTAGTCAGTATTTTCTTTTTATTCAGGAAGGCAGTTAGCTTTTCATTCATTACTCTGTCAATCACTTTAGAGAAGCATGACAATAATGACACTGGCCTACAATTATTTATGTCAGCCATACTATCCTTTTTGTGAAGTGGCTTTATTATGGAGACTTTTAGTTTTGATGTGAACACCCCTGACCTGAAAGAAGTGTTAATAATGTAAATTAGTTACTGGTAGAACTATGTTTGATTACCTCATCTGGAATTCCGTTAATACCACAAGACATTTTATTTTTTAGTTTATTAATAGCATTTCTAACTTCACATTCTGTTACTGGATACTGAAACATTCTCTTTTCACACATTTTACTTTTATGTTTTCGTTGTTTGAATTGCACAGACTTTTAATTACGTTTGGTGCTATGTTCACATAATGTTCATTGAATATATTGGCTATCTGTTGAGCATCTTCTATCACTTTACTCTCACTTTTAATTTTGAAATTATGGGTATTGGTTTTACATTTTCCTATGCTATTGCTTAGAACCTTCCAAATCGATTTTGATTTATTGCTTCTCTTCTTAACATATGAATCATTGCTTAGCGTTTTTGCTGCCTGTAAAACTTTCCTATAGACCTTTCTGTATTTCCTATAGTATGGTTTTATTGTTGTATTTATTTTAGCATGTTTGCTGAGGTTTATAAGGGTGCTTGCAGATTTTTTAATCCCTTGTGTTACCAATGTGTTATTCTTCTCACTGACTTTAATTATTTTTAACGGGAATGTCACATCATAGCAATATTTATAATCAGTAAGAAAAGTGTCATACTTTTTGTCTACAGCATCAGTTTGTTCTATGCCTTACTGTACCCTTTTTAACTTATTTTTAAAACCCCTTATGTTGTTTATGTTAATAAGTCTTCTTTGTACATATTTTCCAAATGGTTCAAATGACTCTGAGCACCATGAGACTTAACATCATCAGTCCCCTATACTTACAACTACTTAAACCTAACTATCCTAAGGACACCACACACATCCATGCCTGAGGCAGGATTCGATCCCGTGACTGTAGCAGCTGCTCGGTTCCTGGCTAAAGCGCCTAGAACCACTCGGCCTCAGTAGCCAGCATATTCAGTGACTGTGCATTTCTTATTGTTCTCATTCCTTATCATCATTTTTAAAGCCACATGGTCAGAAAAGCCTCTATCTGCTGCTTCAATATTGTACTCACAGCTTTGTTTGTTGGTCAATTTCTGATCAAGTGTTGTTTCAGATCCATCCCCGTATCTGGTAATTACCTCCACAGTAGGTTGCATGTTGTATGAGTTAAACAGATTTAATAATTGTCTTATTAATTTTGTTAAAATTAATGTTAAAGTCATCAAGAACTATTACGCATTTTGACCTGCCTCTCAATTCTTTTAAAAGATCATCTATATAGTATAAGAATTAGGTACAGTCACTTGACGGGGCCTTATAGATGCAAGCAATGATAGTTTGACAGTCTGTAAGTTGACAAATACAACATTCAAAGTCTTTTTCTGCACACTTCACCTTGCTACGTTTTATCTCTTTAGATTTGCCATTACTTCTAACATAGATGCATACACCTCCACATTTGTAAGGTTCTCTGCAAAAGCTACTTATTAAGTCAAAGTCTGGTATATTTTCTGCACAAATCCAAGTGTCCCAAAGCCATTGTTCATTGATACACAGCACAGAAACCTCCTCAAGATTACAGTTTAAAATTACTTCCAGCTCACACATTTTATTGCCTAGTCCTTGTACCTTCTGATACAGCAAAGTCAAGCCACCTAGATTTGGTGCACAGTTCACCTTAATGTGTGAGGGTCTTGTCACTCTTCTTCTGATTGGTACTCTACTAATCGCTTCAACTGGATTGGATGCTGTTGTTGACGATGGTGGAGCGTCTGTTGCTGCTGCTGCTGCTTAATCTGACAGATTCTCTGTTGCTATTTCTTTCTCAATACTTCCTACTATAATCGATTCTTTTTGTAGCAGGAATTATTTATAGGGAAGATATTTTGCACATCTCCTTTACAGTTGACAGTGAAATTTTGTCATATTTCTGACAGTCATAAAAGACACTTTTCACTGAGGCTTTGATTTTCTGGCTGAGTTGCGATTTGCCCCATTTATTTAGATGCATTCTGTGTTGTGAAATGATTTCTTTCTAAATCATCAAAAGGGAGAAACAAAGCATTTGAAGTAGTCTTTCAGATCTTTCTGTAGCTCCTGTTTGCTTTTTGAATCTCTTTATCTACACAAGAAGATTCTATAAGGTCATGCCTGTAAGGTATACCAGTCACAATTGCTTTTTGATCACTTAGTGTAAATAGTGCACCTCTTAAGAGTCTGTTTGCTACTCTTAGTTCATTATTATACATTCATTTGAACCACTTAAAATTACAATATTATGACCCTACGACACACAACTACTGATTTGATAGTCTTTTAGAACTTCTTGCAAACCTGCTCCAGGTTTCACAATGCTTGAAACATTTAAATCTGCTGATAATGAAGAATTTGCGCAAGTCCTCTTCCGTGGCTGTCAGCAAACAAAACTGCACTAATATCGGTATTTTCTCGCTTCTTCCAGGTACTTCTTGGAGACGTGATATCATTTTTCTTATTTCCCTGGTTGACTGTATCTTCATGTTTATCTAGCAGATCATATTTGTTCGTTGTTTTCAGTTAGAAACGTTTTTCGTTTTGTTTCACACGCCATCTTTCTTTAGGCCCAAAAAACGGCTCATTTTCCACTTTATGTTCTTGTTTGAGTTCATTTATCGCTTGTTCCAGATTACTTATATATTTCAGAATGAAATTTTCACTCTGCAGCAGAGTGTGCGCTGATATGAAACTTCCACCAGCGATGGTGGTCTATAGTTTTCTTTGTTTTCCTTGTTACCCATTTCGTGCACTGGCGAAAGTCTGGCTTGCTTTAAGTATTCAGGAAAGATACCTGAACTGAGTAATTCATTTGCAGTACTTGCAAAGGGCCCCTTTTTGCTGTATTTGGATTCCTTGAGCACACACATTGGAACTGCAGCTAAGCCTGGAGGTTCTTAATTTTTTTAATCTGCACACCACATTTCTGACTTCCCCCCTCTGTAGCAGGTAACAATGCCACTCAGTCGGTTAAGTAGCTTCTGGTAAGTAGTATGTATGGTTGGTTCAAATGGTTCTGAGCACTATGGGACTTAACTTCTGAGGTCATCAGTCCCCTAGAACTTAGAAGTACTTAAACCTAACTAACCTAAGGACATCACACACATCCATGCCTGAGGTAGGATTCGAATCTGCGACCGTAGCGGTCGCGCGGTTCCAAACTGTAGCGCCTAGAACCGCTAGGCCACTCCGGCTGGCGTAGTGTGTATGATTGTGCTGTTTTCCGCCTGATTTCTCCTCCCCTGTTTCCTTTCTTATTACACGTGCAAACAAAGTTGACACTCGGGCGGTGGCTGATGGGAGCGACTGTAAAGCCATTTCCCATTTACAGTTGCGCCCAGCAGTCACTATGCGAGTGTCAACTTCGTTTGCACGAATAATACAGCTGCCCTAATTACTTTCCTTTTACAATCTAAACTACATATGTCTCCGTCATTCATTGCTTTCTTTGCTGCTAGCAACGCCTTCCTGTATATTCCTGTATATTTTTACAGTAATCTAGATACACTGGGTCACTTTGATTTCTCCATTAGGGAGTAAAGATATTTAGGGGTTCAAGAGGTTTCATAGTCCTTTTGGGGACATACTTACTAATTTTCTTCAACAGAGCGTAATTCTTTCAGAAAAGTTTCCTCATATTTTAGTTTAAACATTGATGAAAGCTTTCAGTGCTTAACCTCTACATTTCATTCACCATACACTTCCTCCTTGGTCTGGTGATATAGTTGCTTTACAGAATCACACATTGTTTTCCTTGAAAAAAACTCTTTCATAAACCTGCTTCCTGTGATATTCTTCCATGTTTAAATTAATGGCTTGACAGAAATGATTTGAAAGCCCTATATCTTTTGCAATTACGTCAGACTTCATGTTTCAGTGTCAGTTATTTAATGATCTACTCTTGACACCACTGTTTTGGTTATTCTTGTTGCACTTTTGAGCAATGATGTAGTACCAAATCCATGCAGAATGTTCAGGAGATTGTTACTAACTTCATTGTAAACACTTGCATCTATATTCATATCCACATACAAAATAACATTATCCTTAAAGATAGAGCTCATATCAAGGGCTTGAATTAATTTACTGAAGAAGACATACAAATTACCACTAAGTGACCTGTATCCACATGGTATGGTTAATTTGTTTCTCTGTCCCTCTGTTACAGAGATTTCAAAATGTTTATCTTCACTGAGTAAGCTAATGCCAGCTCTGACTTTAAACTGTAAAACTTTTTTTTGCACAGATACAGTATGGGCTTAGTAATCACAAACTCCTTTTTTAAACATAAGAACATTCACCAGTATACTTGGGAAGGCAGGGGAACCAGATCTGTCATTGACTATATAATAACAGATCAGGAATTCAGGAAGGCTGTGAGGGACACACGTTTATTCAGGGGATTCTTTAATGACACTGATCACTGTTTAATCTGCAGTGAAATTGGTATTGTGAGGCCGAAAGTGCAGGAGGTCAGGTCCATGTGTAGGAGGATAAGAGTGGAGAAACTTCAGGATAAGGAAATCAGACACAAGTACATAAGAGTGATCTCAGAAAGGTACCAGTTAGTTGAATGTAGTCAATTGCAGTCACTGGAAAAGGAATGGACAAGGTACAGGGACACAATACTAGAAGTGGCCAAAGAATGTCTTGGAACAGTAGTGTGTAAAGGTAGGATGAAGCAAACAGCTTGGTCGAATGACACCGTCAAGGCAGCCTGTAAAAGGAAAAAGAAGGCATATCAAAAATGGCTACATACTAGAACTCAGGTAGACAGAGAAAGTTATGTTGAAGAAAGAAACAAAGCCAAACAGATAATTGCAGCATCCAAGCAGAAATCTTGGGAAGACTTTGGAAACAGGTTGGAGACCTTGGGTCAAGCTGCTGGAAAACCATTCTGGAGTGAAATTAGCAGTCTTTGAAAGGGAGGTAAGAAGGAAATGACACGTATTTTGGACAGGTCAGCAAAACTGCTGGTGAATCCTGTTGATGCCTTGGGCAGATGGACGGAATATTTTCAAGAGTTGCTCAATGTAGCTGAAAATATGATCAGTAATGTTTCAGATTTCGGTGTACAATGGAACAGGAATGATGATGGAAATAGGATCACATTTGAGGAAGTGGAGAAAGTGGTCAATAGATTGCAGTGCAATAAAGCAGCTGGGGTGGATGAAATTAACTCTTCAAATACAGTGGAATGTCAGGTCTTAAATGGCTACACAGGATAATTGAAATGGCGTGGGAGTCGGGGCACGTTCCATCAGACTGGACGAAAGCAGTAATCACACCAATGTTTAAACATGGAAACGGAAAAGATTGAAACAACTACAGAGGTATCTCTTTGATCAGTGTTGTGGGTAAAATCTTCTCAGGTATTGTTGAAAGGAAAGTGCAAGTATTAGTTGAGGACAAATTGGATGAAAATCAGTGTGGGTTTAGGCCTCTTAGAGGTTGTAAGGACCAGATCTTTAGCTTACGACAAATAATGGAGAAGTGTTACTAGTGGAACAGGGAATTGTATCTATGTTTTATAGATCTAGAAAAGGCATATGACCAGGTTCCTAGGAGGAAGTTATTGTCTGTGCTACGTGATTATGGAATAGGAGGCAAACTTTTGCAAGCAATTAAAGGTCTTTACATAGATAGGCAGGCAGCAGTTAGAGTTGACGGTAAATTGAGTCCATGGTTCAGAGTAGTTTCAGGGGTAAGACAAGGCTGCAACCTGTCTCCACTGTTGTTCATATTATTTATGGATCACATGTTGGAAACAATAGACTGGCTGGGTGAGATTAAGATAGGTAAACACAAAATAAGCAGTCTCGCATATGCGGATGACTTAGTTGTGATGGCAGATTCTATTGAACGTTTGCAAAGTAATATTTCAGAGCTAGATCAGAAATGTAAGGACTATGGTATGAAGATTATCTCTAAAACAAAAGTAATGTCAGTGGGAAAGAGATATAAACGGATTGAGTGCCAAATAGGAGGAACAAAGTTAGAACAGGTGGATGGTTTCAAGTACTTAGGATGCATACTCTCACAGGATGGCAACATAGTGAAAGAACTGGAAGCGAGGTGTAGCAAAGCTAATGGAGTGAGCGCTAAGCTACGATCTACTCTCTTCTGCAAGAAGGAAGTCAGTACCAAGACTAAGTTATCTATGCACCGTTCAATCTTTCGACCAACTTTGTTGCATGGGAGCGAAAGCTGGGTGGATTCAGGTTACCTTATCAATAAGGTTGAGATTACGGATATGAAAGTAGCTAGGATGATTGCAGGTACTAGTAGATGGGAACAATGGCAGGAGGGTGTGCACAATGAGGAAATCATAGAAAAACTGGGAATGAACTCTATAGATGTAGCAGTCAGGGCGAACAGGCTTAGATGGTGGGGTCATGTTACAGGCATGGGAGAAGCAAGGTTACCCAAGAGACTCATGGGTTCAGCAGTAGAGGGTAGGAGGAGTCGGGGTAGACCAAGGAGAAGGTACCTGGATTCGGTTCAGAATGATTTTGAAGTAATAGGCTTAACATCAGAAGAGGCACCAACGTTAGCACTGAATAGGGGATCATGGAGGAATTTTATAAGGGGGACTATGCTCTAGACTGAACGCTGAAAGGCATAAACAGTCTTAAATGATGATGATCATGAAGATGACAGATACAAGATGTTCTACGATAACAACACTGTATTTCATAACAGGTTAAAGCTACTTCCACTGTTTCTGCTTCCTTATACCAAATATCTGTAATGCATACTACTGAGATATAATTGTTAGAGCAGTAAGCTTTTCATTATTGCTCTCCTAGAAGGTTTCTTTTTTCTCTGGTCGATAGAAATCCTTTGGTGTACAGGAAACTCTGTTTTCCTTTGCCTTAATGCACTTATTCCTCCATTTTCAGGAACAGCTAAAGTTCTGTGTCTGATTCCCCTACTAATCATTCAATCAATGCTGCCGATTTATCACTACTTTTTCATTTGATCATTTCCTTGCTTAATCCTATTGTAATGATAGCTACATCTGACACCATATGAGTAGGTCCCTCCTGAACTATATTCAGCTCTGCAGAATTAGATTCAGATCTTTTGTCTGCTGTTTTGGTTGATGATTTCTCTGTCCTTTCATGTGCTGCTGATGTTGATTTTTACATTGTAAAAACCATTTTTCTGACTGGTAATGAAACTAGGGTCGACTATGTTTGCAGCTGTAAGGCTTGGGGCTCTTTGATGCTATTTTTGCTGATTACTTTTAGTATTTCTTCACACGTATACCTCTTTTCTTTCCCACTCCTATGAACCATGAACCATGAACCACATGCTTTGTAAAATGACCTCACTGAAGATGTTACTTGCATTAATGCTGTATTTGACCTTCGACCATAGATACTAGTAGACTGGCCTTGCTGTGCAGAAGCTATAGGGCTGGTGTGGCTCCAACATAAACCACGTGACTGTTGGCAAAACGTGGCGGGATTTCAAATGAGCGGTCTGCCATCCTATGTTTGTATCGTATTTTCCCCACATTCCTCAATTGACTGCCAAACGCCTCCAACAAAAATTACTTTTTTATTTGCGAAAAATTACGTCAGAACTATATTTGACCTGGATTTGTTCACAGTACCATTTATAAAATCTAACAAATACATCGAACGGCCTTCTGGTGGGCAGCGGGACGAAATTACTGTAAACTATCAATTAAATTAAAATGTCGTTAAAATTCTTTTAAACAGTAAGAGTGGGCTCGTGTCAAAACTTTAAATATTGGATTCGCCGCGTTTTGAGCTCTAGTCACTTATTACAAAATGGGATATGGGAATTATGTCAACTATAGGTGCCAAAATTGTCGACTTTAGGAGCAGGTCCATTTTAGGGTACCAATTTTAGGTGCACTTCAAAGGTTCAGTTCCTACTATTTTTACAAAAGTTTAAACTGACAGTTTAAAAAAAATGATATTTTAGATGAAAGTCACACTTTGAAGTTTCAGAAAATAATTTTGGAGCCTACATTTATTTAATATTATTAGAAGGTAGAAAAAAATTCTTTTCATGTGTCGACTATAGGTGCTCTTACCTTATTATAATCTCACTTGTATATACAGAAAGGCGCGTATGTGCAGATGGCTTAAAGTTTTCCCGTTTCAGGGCCTGTATCCAAAGCTGCCTTCGGTGTTCATCCTTAGTGAACCTATGCGTAGGAACGAGAGACAGATACTTTCCAAAATGTAATATGAATCTGACTTTACAGGCATCACTTTCAACACTTTAATTTACGTGATACTCTATATCAAGTGTAAAAAACATATAAAAGTCACTTCAGCAGATTTCAATAAACGCATCTGCACTATCACAGAAACACACGTGAAATGTAATGCCATTTCCCCCGACAAAACGCTGAGTACAGCCATAAGCGCAACACGAAACAACCATGTTTTGCCAACATTCACGTGACTTTACCCCAGAGATGTTGGAGCCACGAAAATGACGTCAGGGACAGTCTATTATATTTATGGTCGAAGTATTTGACACACTGCTAAATACGTTCTTCAATTTTCTGTTAGTTGTAACTGTCTCTGTATTGACACACGAGTTTTCCATCACATCATCTTTATGAAACGTTTACTACGAACAAGTTCACCTCTGTGTTCCCTGTACCATATCTTTTCGAACTCCTACTGCTTGTACGCGAAAAAAATATTTGAATCTTCCACTATTACGCAGTTTCATACTGAGCAGACTGAGATTTTACAATCCTTTTACATTTCATTTCACAGAGGTCCTGATTTCGCAAGTCCACTCACTTTCAATTTGTCATCTTTATTTCACAATTGGCAGCAAGTTCCTTTCTATCGCTCTCTTCAAGTAAGATTATTTCTATCTTGGATTACGTTTTCTTGTTTAAACTTAAGATTTATTTATGTCTTAACTGGTAATTGTAAATGTTCATTTTTTCCTTCTTCTTTTATGATGCGCTCATCTCGCAACAGAGGTCTGAATCTGTTCGAGGTTTTCAGATCATGGATTAGAAGTGATTCAAGTGACGACTATTTTTTTGTCTAACAAAACTGTTGAAAGTTTGTTGCTAATTAACCAACTAACTTAAAAACGATTCAAGACCTGAGCAGTCATCTCTTGGGTCTTACGAACGAAAGCAGAATAGAGAGCACTTCCACATACCTTTGACAATTACTGTCTTGCCTGCTGGCACGCCGGTACACAAGTACTACGTTCCTACAGACAAGCTGAGTTGTACGTGCAAGTTTTCAATGACTCTGGATAAAGGACTTCGGACACATACCACAAGGCATTAAATGTTTTGGCACAGTAGAAAATTCGTTAAACTTCGAAAGAGGTGTTTATCTTCACAACATAGCTTTTTTCTCACGTTATTGAGTGCTATCTAACAAAATTTTGAAAGTGTCCGCTAGTTGACTTGCCGCAACAAACTCGCAGGAAACGCTTGCTTTTTTTCTGTTGTGGGTAGTAGCACTGTCTCTGTTGGCACTTTCAATATGTTTACGCGCGAAAGTAGTGAAGTAGTAATGTTTAGATTTGTAGTTTGACAGTAAAAACATGTGTGTAATCTGTTGTGTACGTAATTCCCAGTCTTAAAGCCTAAGTAATGAAGGCATGCGTCGAAGTCTTGCACCTAGTCAAGCAGCTAAGAGACAGCCTCTCAGCGCAGTTCCCGAAACACTTCAAAACCAGAAGAAAATAAGGTTAGATAAATCGAAAGATGAAACGTTTAGTAGCAAACTAGCACTTAAAAAGACATGTATTTCGCAAGAAATCACCCCCGTGACCGTGTCTGCACATGAATCTCTAATCCGTAAGCTACTTTCAAAACCTTTTAAAATACCAATCCCGAATTACCAGGGTTCTAGTCTGTCTCGCGCACTTGGAGTCGGTCGACCAAAATGCCGTAGACCACTGCACGATCCTTTGGAGCCGAATGCTTTAGTTCTCTACGCACCCCCGGAACTTTCGGCTCACGAAAAGCTGAAAACTGATGCAGATAAACAGCCTGTCCATGTTGTTGTGGATCCTCTTCTCTCAGCTATATTAAGACCTCATCAAAGGGAAGGAGTAAAATTCATGTATGAATGTGTTACTGGTAAGCGTATAGATAATGCATACGGTTGCATTATGGCAGACGAAATGGGACTTGGTAAAACCTTACAGTGTATTACACTTATGTGGACTCTTCTGCGACAGGGACCTGATTGTAAACCAACAATTGATAAAGCTATCGTTGTAGCGCCAAGCAGCCTGGTAAAAAATTGGTATAATGAAATAAATAAATGGTTGGGTGGCCGTGTTAATGCACTCGCTATTGACAGTGGAGGCAAAGAACAGATAGATAGAGACCTTAATTCATTTATGCAAACATTTTCAAAAAGACCTGTGAATCCCATATTAATCATATCATATGAAACATTCCGTCTGCATGCTAAAGTGTTGCATCAGAGTGAAGTGGGACTTGTACTTTGCGATGAAGGACACAGATTGAAGAACTGTGAGAATCAAACTTACCAGGCTCTCATGGGTCTGAGAGCCAAACGAAGAGTATTGCTGTCTGGAACACCTATACAAAATGATCTTCTCGAGTACTTCAGCTTGGTTCATTTTGTGAATGAAGGAATTTTGGGGACAGCACAAGAGTTTCGGCGTAAGTTTGAAAATCCAATCCTGCGAGGCCAAGATGCAGATGCAACACCCGAGGAGCGCCAGAAAGGACAGGAACGTTTAGATGAATTAGTTGCAATTGTGAACCGGTGTCTTATCCGGAGAACATCAGCTCTGCTGTCGAAATATTTGCCTGTCAAGATTGAACAGGTGGTGTGTGTCCGTTTAACTGAACTGCAGCATAAGATCTACAGTGATTTTATTAACAGTGATGCAGTAAAACGCACTGTTGGAGCTGAATCTTCAAACAAGGTAATAGCTGTAAGCATTTATAATATTTAACTTTGGTACACCATTTGTAATGTTTTTTTTTTTCACTTTGTTAATTATAATGTAAATAAGCCAATAGACCTGTTATGTAAACAAGCCAGTAGACCTGTACTGTACCAACAGCCTTGCCGCAGTGGTAACACCGGTTCCCGTTAGATCACCGAAGTTAAGCGCTGTCGGGCTGGGCTAGCACTTAGATGGGTGACCACCCGGTCTGCCGAGTGCTGTTGGCAAGTGGGGTACACTCAGCCCTTGTGAGGCAAACTGAGGAGCTACTTGATTGAGAAGTAGAGGCTCCGGTCTCGAAAACTGACATACGACTGGGAGAGCGGTGTGCTGACTGCATGCCCCTCCATATTTGCATCCAATGATGCGTATGGGCTGAGGATGACACGGCAGCCGGTCCACACCGTTGGGCCTTCATGGCCTAGTTGGGAGGAGTTTTTTTCTAGACCTGTACTGTAAATATATGTCGGCCTGTAACAAAAGGTCATTCATCTTCGTAGTATTCTTTGAAAAATTTGTTTGGTGTTTCTTTGGCATTTACATAAATCAAAATGTATGTAATGAATTTGTCCAAGCTTTCTTTGGATGTTATAAAGATCAAAATATTTGTAATGGTTTTGTTGAACACTGCTTCAACATGTTAAAAATTCTTTAAAGACTATCTGTGTCCGTGATTGTAATGCAACAGAAAGGTTAAAGTTATCTATAAAAACTATGATAGGCACAAAAAGCAGCAGAAAACTATGTCTGCAGACTCGATGAACAGCAAGTGACATTCCACTTTCAGGTACTGTGGGATATACTATGTTCTTAAACATTAAAATGATCTCCACTCCAGACACACATGAACATTCATAAAAAGTGCTCATTGTTTCAAAGGAAGTAGGCTATATGGGATGGATGTATGCAAAATACTCCGTATATTGTTATGTATAAATATTTATTTGTTACTCAGTCTGATTTAACTATTTCAGTTAATTTCTTTCTAAATGCACATTCTTAAGTAAACATGCAAACATTGACAGCACACTGTTGCCCAGGAAATCTTGTTTGAGGAGGGTAAAGGATTGTGGCATGGGGGTGCACTACAGTTCTGACAGTAGACTTAAATCTGAACAGAATGTATGTCTATTGGAGTCAGACCTCATAATTCACATTCCTTTGACAAAAATCATAGAAGCCAGTTGTGATCACATTTTGATGCAATACAGCCTTTCATATTTTTCATACAGTTCTGTTCTATTGATATTGGAAATCTTTCTGGGGAACATTTGTGCAACACTGAGAAGCCAAATGAAGTCGTGTTACTAGTTGTTGCCATGTATTGCATACAGTGAAATGTATTAAATTATCTATTTATCAAACATATGTTAGTTCCCTATAATGCTAAATCTATGCCAAGCTTCTCCATGCAGTACACACTGCATTACCCTATTATAGTGAGTATTACTTATGTTGTCTGTGATACTCAAACTGGAGTCAGACCACAAAGCAAAGATTCCAACAGATAGTGTCCTAGAACAACCGTCTTGTCCTTTGTCACTGCTATTGGTGACCGCGTAAGTGACCTCTGTTACTACAAACAATACAGGATTGACTCAGGGACAAGACAGGTATTGGTTTGACAGTAACAAGATATATGTATAGAAAAACATCTTTTAGCTTTAGCAGATGTCAACAACCCATCTAGCTTCTAGCACACTGCCCATTCAAGCTAGTGTAGAACTTCATCGCAAATGGGTAATCCCCCAGGGTTCTCGCACATCTTTTGTGAGTACTTGCATGGCAAGCATGGGGCTCCAAGACATTGCAGTACTTCATCCTTTCCTGTGCTGCAGTATTACTCTCTGACTATATCTTTTCTCAGTCTTTGTCAGTAAGACAGATTCCCTGTTGCCAACCTAGCTTATTCATAGGACAGAGAGTATCTTTTTCCACTTTCTTTTTTTCACAACGCGTTCTTCAGTTAATTCATGTTAGCTCCCCTAGCCTGGTTTGACCTCCACTTTTTCGAATTTGCGTTTCGTACAGTAGTGCAGGCTGTGTGGGGAAGGTCACCCAATACCCAGACTGGTTGCCAGTACATGTGGAGGGATCACTAGGTGCCTGCAGAGTGGTAGCCTCCTGGCTGACTACAGAGGGAACACACTGTTGGTGCCAGAGCTGTAACCTCCGTGTTCATTCCGAGGAGTAGGTGCGTGATAGTTTGGGGGCACCAGGACTCCAAGCAGGGCTAGATAATATTGAAAATATATTAGGAGAAATCTTTTCACTCAGTGAACTGTGAAATGGTTCTGCCTCATCATTACCCAGCTCCAGTTTCCCGGATGTGATTTAAAAGTGCTCACCATCTCCTCCTCTCTTCATAAATCTTCTGTTCCTGGTCCTCTTCCTACTGGAGTCTTCTCTCGTTGAAATCTGATTTCACTGTATCCGTCCAGCATTTCCCAGGTTTTACAGATGGTCTTTTTCCTTTGATATTTATTTCAAAATATTTCTGGCTGGTCTTTTCTCATCTATTCTCATAACATGCGCATACCATTTCAGTCTTCATTTTTTCATTACACTGGTATTGGAAACTTTGATGCTGGTTACATTCCTGTTCACCCCATTTTTAGTGTTCCAAACCACAGTCAGTAAAAGTGGAATCCTTATAGGATAATTTTGTTGTCTGTATGTCTGTCTGTGTTACTGACTGTTAAAAATCCATTTTATTAGGAATGGTTAGACACATCAAGTCATGTGACAGTGTAAAAAAATTAAGCTTGTAAGTCATCGCAGTCAACAGATATGGCCATTTGTATCACATATTTTGATACTCGCACTCTCACTCACCAAAACTTGTAGGATACATCCTGTTGTTCCAGAATCATGAAATTTAGTAAGGATTAAGATTTCACAGTACAACAAAAGTAAAAAATTTGAAAATGGTTAATTTTTAATTATATCACAGAAAAAAATTCTCATTTGTTGTCTGTCTGTCCATTTGTCTGTTAAGATCCATTTTTCTCAAGCATGAGTAGACATATCAAGTTAAAATTTGTCACATACTAAAGTCTGGTCCCCTGCCTGTATATTAAATGTTAACATGTAAGTCAATGCAACCAAAACTTATGGCCATTTACGCCACACATTTCGATCCTTGCAAGCACAGTCATCAAAATCGATATGGTACTTCCCATTGGTCTAGAATCATGAAATTTGGCAAGAAGCAAGGCTTGACTGTGCAGATAAAGGGAAAAATCTGAAACTGTTAATTTTTAATAATATCACACAAAAAAATATTATTGTGTCATTTGTGAGGCAATCTAACATCAGACCCAACTTCAGGTCTTAATAACTTTGGAACTATTCCACATAGTCCAGTGAAATTTTTACAACCCAGTAACATCCCTTTAGAGAACAGACTCCATGAATCAAAACACCAACAACGTATTTCTGAGGGAAAATTAAAATTCCAAAGTGTTATTTAAAAAATGTAATACGTTAAAAGGTACATATTGTAGGTGCCTTCTATGCCAAATATAATTCACTCAAAAAGGGTATAAATTTTTTTGTGGTAGGCTTAATGTGGCCTAAACACACACAGAACTCATCATGTCCATATCAATCACAAAAACTGAGTTACCTGCACACTTCAAAATGGAAATTGAAACATCTTCGGATGTCTTGGACTCCCTGGGACCGATATCTTGCGATATCAGTGCTGATAATGGGCAAAAATCGTAGAGATTCTTGATTCCCATATTGGATGAACAGTCTACATACATAATTAAGTCTGTACGGAACCATCAGTGTGCGAGTCCTACTCCCATCTGGCCAATTTTTTTACCTTGTCCTTTCTAGTGATTTGGTTCATAGTTCTTATGAATCTCATTTCTGTCACTTGGATTCTGCTGTAGTAGATTATATGTCCCTAAACTGTAAGCAAGAAGTGGCACAAATATGTATGGTGCATGGTTGTTTCTCCTTTTTTCTGGTATTTTGCATGCCCCTGGAAGGTTTGAGACTTGACTGTAAATGTTGGATGCTTTCTGTTTTCTCTGAATATTTCCAGGTTGATACTGTTGTTTTATGAAGTTGTGCTTTTGAGGTGTTTGAAAAGGGAAACTGATTCTGATTTTGTCCTTTCCAAATATTAAATTCAAGCTTTGCCCTTTCCTATTGATGGTCACATGTATGGTATTGGTGATGCTATCTTCAGTCCAAAATTTTTAAACATACTGCTTCAGCCCACCAGCTTTTTCTGCACCTCAGCTTCTTTTTATCCACCCAGCAAAGTAGGACATTGGATTCATTGATCATTTCTATAGATTTTATAAGCTTGTCCATCACTATTATGAAAAAGAGTGGCAATAGGGCACCTCCTTAACAGACACTTCTTTCTCTCGGACAGATTTTTATCCTCCAGTGCCTATTGGACACAGCTGTAGCAATTTTAGTATAATGTTCTTACTTTTCCAATTAAATATTTGAGCACTTCAAGGTCTTCCCAGCTATCTCAGCTGAGCATCGTATAGGGTCTAATTTTTCACTGGAACTTAACACTGCAGATTGATGAGGAATTATACAAAAACTTGGAGAAGTGAGGGGTCTACCTTCATACATTGTGTGTGTTGTGTGATACACGCTGGAAACAAAGTGGGCACTGGAACTTTCATTCTTGATTTTGAGGGTGATTTGGTACTTCAGGGAGGATGTAATGGAAACTGTAAACATTTATTTAAAAAAGAGAGAGAGAGAGAAACATTACACCCATATTTAGTAATGTACAAATCTAAAATTTTGCATGTGTAAAGCAAAAGAGCTGTGTTTTAATGGAAAAATAAAATATGCAGGATTAATATTTTACCAGAAATTTCAATTTTTAATTTTTTTTATTTCCGTAATCTAATCATAATTCTAATCATGCAGTTAATCTGAAAATTTTATTGTAGTGTCCTGAGAAGGTTACAAGACCACTGAACTACAGTTATTAATTTATGGTGCAAATTGTATCATTAATAAAGTTTTTATTTTGCACATCCATTTTTTTTTCCTACATATAATCATCTAAAAATCAGAATGTAATTGCAGGATCTCGTATTTTGTAGTGTCAGGGAGACAGCGACACGTTGCGAACAGTTCCTGAAAATTTCATAGCATTAGTGCATATACTTTTTGAGAAAAGGCTTCTCATAACGTAAAAAAAATGTAAAACATATAAAATGAGGTTCAAAGATTATCTTCATACTTGTACATGTATTAGGCTTACCTCAATTTTAAAATCCTTCATACTGATATTCCTCATCCACCAGGTTTCTCTTCTCTCCTCTTCGAATCTTCCTGGCCTGTATTTGCAGGTAAGACCCTGATCTATTAGCTTTCTTGACCCTGCTCTTGTCGATGGTGTAAAATGCTTTTGTTGGAAACACACCAGGATCTATACCAACTCTCTTCAGTACATTAATTGTGTCATTCTTTCCATTATTGTAACATAAAACTGCATCACAGACACCTATTTTGAGTACTTCAAGTCCCCAGAATGTCCTTTTTGAGCATCTAATCAAAATTAAATTATTGAGGCTTTCATTTTGCATTTTGTGTCTTTCCGTGAAGACACTTCCTCGATAAATCAGGGTTTGCAAGAAACCTGAATGTGAGCTTAATTACATTCAAAACAGGTTCTGGTAATGAGTGTTTATGTGAATATGTCTCATTTCTGTTGTTGAACTTACACCAATCGTCTTTTGGACACAGATTGCTCCTTGGTGTTTGTGGAAAAAAAATTGCCCACACTGCATGCCTCATTGCCTCTAAATTGTGTGTGTTTTTCTGATAGCTCTCTCATAAAATAACTGAAGAGAATCAGTTTCTTTCAGAGTAAGCCTGCCCTTTCCTCCTAGTGGTTTTCCATCCTCAAGTACTCCACCTTTCTTTTCTTTCTCTACCTATAACACACAGGGTGTTCGGAAATTCCCGTTAAAAACTTCTAGAACTTGTAGAGCGGAGTGCATACATAACTTTTTGAATAGGAACCCAGGAATGGAAACATACCATTTCTGTTCTAAGATGGTTTCAGTTCAGATGTTAAACTGATCCTCTTCTGCCTGAGGAATTTACTTAGGTGTGGCAAAGTGCAATTATTAGGTAACAATTCGAAAGGAAACATAAAGAAACATCCCTTTATCACTTAAGCACATTTGTTTGTATCAACACACAAACACTACATGTTTACATCGTTCCAAAACAATGAAGAATTCCAAAACAATAAAGAATCCAGCATACTGTACATACAGATTCTAATGTTTGAGTGTTAATACAAACAAATGTACCTAAAAAATAAATAGGTGTTTTGTTAAATTTCCTTTCGAATTGTTGCCTAATTATTTACTGCTTTCCTCAAGCAGACACAGATGAGTTAAACATATGAATTGCATCCATTGTAGAATGGAAATAGTACTTTTCTGGATGTGGGTTCTTATTCAAAATACCATGTTCTCACCCCCCTTGACTATTGCTAGAAGTTTGTAATGGGATTTCCTGAACACCTTTGTATGTTTGATATTGGTCTGCTGTAGAAGTGCTTATGTGCTAGGATGAGTGTTATGTTGAAAAGTGGGTTACACAACATTGTTATTGGATGAGCTCTAACAGGCCTCAGTATCCCACCCCCATGCCAGACATTGTTCCACTCTCCTAAACATAGTGATTTGATTTTCAATCATTCAAATAATGTTCATGTTCAGGCATTGGGCCTCTAAAGTGTTTTGTCTAGCTTCACCATGTAGCAGTAATTTAACTGTGTACCTTCACTGAAATACGTTACAAGAAATAAATGTAACCTGAGTGTAGTTCATTGTTCATCTGTAGTTTAGTTATTGTCACCAGTTTAATCCTCTGTTGTGCTACAAGTATAAAAATGGGTAGATTCTGCCCAGTCTCTTAACACTGACTGCACAGTCCAACCCAGCTAAGAGAAAGTTGACACTAAACAGACTGTTTCGATTGTAATCATTACCCGTTCCTGGGCTGTCTGCATGTGTGCATGTTACTCATAACTGTTAAAAGTTCCCAATATTGAACTACTCATTACGTTAAAAGTTCCTGCACTCTTACATCACTGTTCCAAAAACTATAGGATCCATAAAAAGGACGATGCAGGTGAACCATTCTGTATGCATATACAGTTTTCTGCTCTTCTATACAGTGCTGCTGAGAGAGTTATTTAAGATTTGACCAACAGGTTACAGTATTACTGTTCCTCTAAGCATTCTGTATTGGACTGAAATACATCCCAACTCCTGTGCTTGTTAGAATGTGATTCTTTACTTGTTTGCTTTATCGAACGGGTAAAATGTATCCTTTCCAAAATCTTGTTAAACCTTAATAATGATTCTTGGTTCCATTTTATTATAAACAGCTGTTGTGTCCTGCATGAAAGAAACTGGGCCTACTTAAAATTATGGCTGGTTCTTCTCATGACACCTAATTTTCTTGACTGTTTTCATAATTTGTTTCTTAAGTCTTCTGCAAAAGTATAACTGTAAGCTTTTTGTTGCTTGCCAGTTAAAATAACAGTAATTTTTCACATCTTTTACCACATAATGGAAGTGTTCACCTTAGTACTGAGTCATTAATGAGAATACGTGTTAGTGAAATTAAGCTTTTAAATGCATCAGAGGCTGTAAATACACAGTTATAATCTTTATTTGTAGCTTACCTTTCTTACACTGTTTCCCATGCAGCCTCAGTTTTAGTTTCAGCATTCTTAATTTTCTTGTCCACTGCAGCACGTGCATTGTACTTAAGTTCTAGATACAGTTGAATCCAATATTTAAATGTTATCTGTTTTCTATTTCAGGCAAGTTTTCATGCCAATTGCTGTGAGAGTCCCACTGACCACCTTATGCCATTGCTCTAGCAGTGTTTTGGTGCTGATTACAAACACAACTAATACAATATTTTAGTGAAATTTATTAGTGTTTAATGTCTATATGTATGAACCATTCGCATTCATTTATGTTAATTAGACAGCACCACAGATTGAAAAGAGAAATACGAGAAAACTTCTGATTCTCCTACAAATTCATAGCTACCTAGATAGTTGACTTTTATGCTTACTATGTACTCTGTTCATGGAGAGGCCGTCTACAAAAATAAAGCATGAGAAAGCTTATAAAAGTAAGGTTAAATGTGCAGTATTGGGAGGAGAAGAGGGGTTGGGGCGTCTGTCATCTAAATCTGTAAACATTTAAATGTGACCAGTTTGTGACTTTGAAACAACAACAAAAACCACAGTTCCACTGTTTAAAAAATAGTTACAGTTCATTACATTTCAGTGAAAAATCCAGTGGAGAGTTTGTGTTGGCGAGGATAGATCACTACTCACGAAATAGGAAAATAGGAATGGCGCTGAGCTGTGCGTAGGTTCTGAGAAAGGATAATGAACTGAAAGGGGGGGGGGGAGGGGTAGTATAGTGTTAACACTGAAGAAAATCCAGCAGTTCATCATTGTTTCTGTGTCTCATTTCTATTAGATGAATTGTTTTCTCTCCTTGTATACATAGTTGTATTTGATTTGATCATTTTGTGTAATTATTGCAGATGGTCATTTTATTAATTTTAATGAGTTTTTGATTATGATTGTGTAAGATTCCTTGAATCTATGTGTGTTGTTCAATTATCATGTATTAACTGTCACCTGTAAAACAATGCGTATTTTGGGCATTCTTTCTGTTACAAAGGTGAGTCTGTCAGCACTATCTTCGATAACATCACTGAAGAAGTTATGCAATCATCCTGACTTGGTGCTTGACAAAATACAGTCTCAAAGTGAAGGTTTTGAAAAAGCATTTGAGCATATGCCAGCAAAGTATGACGGACGGACTGTAATGCCAGAGTTGTCTGGCAAGCTGATGCTTCTGGATTGTCTTTTAGCTGTTGTGAAGACAACAACTAATGACAAAGTGGTTCTGGTATCCAACTACACACAGACATTAGATGTGTTCGAGAAGCTATGCCGGCTCCGCAATTATCCGTATGTTCGTCTTGATGGGACCATGACAATCAAGAAACGAGCAAAGGTGAGTAAACAGATTTTATTTATGTTCTTATACATATACTTCCATATACAGGGTGTCCCACCACCAATATCTCTGGAACCACAGTAGATATTGACAAACGGCTTATGGCAGAGGCTCACGAAAGTAAATACTCTGAGACATTCTAAACCACATGTAAATATTTCTTTCAACACTTTTTTTTGGGCACCCCATATTATCCCATACACAATCAATAACATGTGTAATCACAATAATAATGGCACTGGTTGCATTGCAATACCTCAATTACATCTTGAGAAATTGGAATGTGAAGTTGACGCATGAAGTGCACTGCTATTGCACTTCCTACGATGCAAGCATGACCCACATGTTGCTTGTAATTGCGATGTGGTTGACGCACATATTCTTACTTTCATGTTATCACGAGGGTCGAAAGTAATAATAGGGATTCCTGCCACAAACATTGATATGTACATAATGGTGTCCCTCATGCATGTTGTATTTATCTATGTACAGACTATCAGTTCTAGACATTTGACATGGTATGGAAATGGTTGATATGATATCACTGTATGGAGAATGTCACCAAAATGGTACATGTGCCAGCCCAGTGCTATCCTAATAGACATAATCTGACGTGCCCTGCCTTCATGAATACCGTTAAAGGTCTTCGCATCACAGGGCAGTTGTCTCCAAAAACCCGGATCCAAACCAGAGGTGTAACACATGAAGCAGCAGAGGTGGCTGTTCTGTTGGTCGCTGCAATAAAACCTCTTGCAAGTATTTGTGAAATGGAGATATGGATGGGAATGGTTCGAACAAGTATGATGCATATTGTGTGCAGGTATAGATACCACTCATATCACATTGCGCTACATTAAGGTCTCCATGGCAACGGCATTCAGTTGTCTGGAATATTGTCAATGAGTTCTGCAGTAAGGCCATGACTTTATGCGTAGGGTACTGTTTAACGTTGAGGCCACATTTACAAACAATGGGAACATCAACTTACACAATATGCACTAATGGCGACCAGAAAACCCACACTGGATTCACCAGGTTGAACATCATTGTCAGTGGAGTGTCATCACATCATTGGCCTATATTTCATTGATGGCACTCTTTAACAGAAGACAGTATGAGCTGTTCCCCAGATGTACCTTATCTGGACTGATGAAAGACCTACCCCTTCATTTGCATCAAACAGTGTTGTATCAACACCGTGAGTCCCCTGCGTATAATACCTTGATGGCACAACAGTTGCTAAACCAACAATTCCCTCATCGATGGATTGGACAAAGCAGTCCCATTCAGGTAGTTCCAACACAGTTGCCAGACCTCACCCTCATGGACTATTTCTCTGGGAACATGTGAAAGATGTAGTGTATCAGCAGGTCCCAACAACAATGGCCAACATGAAAGCCTGCATTTCTGCTGCATGCGCTGCAATGACACCACAAATACTGACAGCTGTAAGTGGATCCATGATGGAGAGTGCACTGCGATTTTACCAAGCAAATGGTGATCTCTTCGAGCATACGTTGTAGCGTTTAGGCTACGAGATGTGATTGCACACCAGCGTACATTTTGTGTGTTACAGAGGAGATGTATGTTTGTTTTGTTGGTACTACTGTACATTTATGTATGCATTGCCCCAGATGCAATGGTCCAGTTGTGTCACAGTCATTAAAGAGTTCAGTGTCATGTCCTGTACGTGGCATGTACCGTTTTGTCATTGATGTACAACTACGTACAACTAGCATGTATCCCTCAATGGGACCCTTTGATAGCCATTGACTTTTTTTACACTGGCCAGTGGTTATCGGTATTTCGCTACTGTTATGCCCTTTGTAATACTGTCAAAAAGTCCTACTCCAAATCCCATGCCACTTTCCTTGATGTTGACCTCCATCTGTCCAATGGCCAGCTTCACACGTCCGTCCACATCAAACCCACCAACAAGCAACAGTACCTCCATTATGACAGCTGCCACCCATTCCACATCAAACGGTCCCTTCCCTACAGCCTAGGCCTTCGTGGCAAACGAATCTGCTCCAGTCCGGAATCCCTGAACCATTACACCAACAACCTGACAACAGCTTTCGCGTCCCGCAACTACCCTCCCGGCCTGGTACAGAAGCAAATAACCAGAGCCACTTCCTCATCCTCTCAAACCCAGAACCTCCCACAGAAGAACCACAAAAGTGCCCCACTTGTGACAGGATACTTTCCGGGACTGGATCAGACTCTGAATGTGGCTCTCCAGCAGGGATACAACTTCCTCAAATCCTGCCCTGAAATGAGATTCATCCTTCATGAAATCCTCCCCACTCCACCAAGAGTGTCTTTCCGTCAGCCACCTAACCTTCGTAACCTCTTAGTTCACCCCTATGAAATCCCAAAACCACCTTCCCTACCCTCTGGCTCCTACCCTTGTAACCGCCCCCGGTGTTAAACCTGTCCCATGCACCCTCCCACCACCATCTACTCCAGTCCTGTAACCTGGAAAGCACCCACGTGATTTACCAACTGGCCTGCCTACACTGTGACGCATTCTATGTGGGAATGACCAGCAACAAACTGTCCATTCGCATGAATGGACACAGGCAGACAGTGTTTGTTGGTAATGAGGATCACCCTGTGGCTAAACATGCCATGGTGCACGGCCAGCACATCTTGGCACAGTGTTACACCGTCCGGGTTATCTGGATACTTCCCACTAACACCAACCTATCCGAACTCCGGAGATGGGAACTTGCTCTTCAATATATCCTCTCTTCCGGTTATCCACCAGGCCTCAATCTCCGCTAATTTCGAGTTGCCGCCACTCATACCTCACCTGTCATTCAACAACATCTTTGCCTCTGCACTTCCGCCTCGACTGACATCTCTGCCCGAACTCTTTGCCTCTGTATATGTCTGCTTGTGTCTGTATATGTGTGGATGGATATGTGTGTGTGTGCGAGTGTATACCCGTCCTTTTTTCCCCCTAAGGTAAGTCTTTTCCGCTCCCGGGATTGGAATGACTCCTTACCCTCTCCCTTAAAACCCACATCCTTTCATCTTTCCTCTCCTTCCCTCTTTCCTGACGAAGCAACCGCTGGTTGTGAAAGCTAGAATTTTGTGTGTATGTTTGTGTTGGTTTGTGTGTCTATCGACGTGCCAGCGCTTTCGTTTGTTAGGTCGCACATCTTTGTTTTTAGATATATTTTTCCCACATGGAATGTTTCCCTCTATTATATATATATATCAGCTGAACAAAGTTATCCTCTTTGATAAAGAGCTTATTAGATGTACTGACTGGAAATGATAATGAAGACGAAAACTTCAGCAATTTCTTGGAAGGTAAAGACATTTACCTCATCCTATAACAAATGGAGAGTGGTTGCAAATGTATTCAGTTATGAAATAAAAAAAATTATAAGCCAACAATGAAGTTGATGGGAGTTGCATGTTACACTTGACACTGAAAAAAGCTTTCATGGTTGAACAGCAAACACATGCAGTACTACCACAGCACTGTGGCAACAATTTACCCACTAGACTAAAAACAGCAAAAGAGTTATATATGTAGATAAGGTCTAAGTAGTAAGCACATCAGATATAGTTATTGAAATGTATTTCTCAAAAATTTTTAAACATAAAACTTTCTACAGCTGCTTTAACAAATACTTTGCTATCTTTTATATATTTAGCAGCTGTCTTATTTCATCTCTTTCTAGTGACTCTACATTAATTAGAAGACTATTGTGCCCTTCGAATGCTGTGTGATTATGTAACAAATAATAATGTATTTACTGATTCAGGTGGTAGAGAAATTTAATGACCCGCTGAGTCCTGACTTCATATTTATGCTTAGTTCAAAAGCTGGAGGATGTGGGTTGAACTTAATTGGTGCAAATCGCTTGGTAATGTTTGACCCAGATTGGAATCCTGCAAACGACGACCAAGCTATGGCTCGTGTTTGGCGTGATGGGCAACGAAAGCAATGTTTTATATACAGGTATGTGCTACCTAGATAAGTATAAGAATTATAAATATGTCAAGAATCATATAAAATGTACTTTTTTTGTAAGTAATGAGAACTGTCATTGTTTACAAAGAAACTTATATAATTTATTTATTTCTGGATGTTTACCACTTACAAAAATTCACCACTTACAAAATATGAGACTGAAGATAACAAACTGGAGAAATGAAATATGAGCATCAGAAAATTAATAATCTATAACCATTAATGACAGTAATTACATTTTGATGAGATCTCTCATAAGCCGAAAGATGAACTGACGGTACATTAAATACAACTGAGTTGATAGCTTCTTTGCCTTATGAATTCATTAACCCAAGCAATAGCAGTGGGGGTACATTATGCCCACCTTTTGTAAATATTGTAATCTAGTCATAAACTAAAAATTTTGAAAAATATTTCTTTAATGAATTCTTCTACCAGATTCTATCATTGTTTTACGGTTTACAATTAAAATTAATCCAAAGATTGATGTAGATAGTGCAATGAACGTCTTATTCAATAAATAATAGCACTGAAAGATATTTCCAGGTTCTGAATCTTACTTGTATCTCTTGAAAACGCATGTTGTTAATAACAGTCAATTACAATTAACAGTTTTTTGTGTGCTCCTATTGGTGGTATACATTATTGAAAATGTTTTGGTATTACTAGGGTTAATGTTTATCAAAATTAACTACTGTGTGCCTATATTGTGGTTAATAATAAGACAGTTTCATTCTGACAACAATCAGTATTCGTGGTATGCAGCAGAGCAGTAATGTTATCTGGTTATTTGCCACTGCCTCCAAGTAGTTGTCAGGGGCAAGCACCTTGCGAAAATAAGCAACTCTTGGCTGGGTCTAGGTCTAGCAAATAACATTACGAGATTGGGAACTGGTCAGTCCTGTCTCAAAACATTTTCTAGCAACAAAAGTCTTTAGAAGTAGGAACAGGTGGACATTGGAGGATGCAGCAGGATAAATGTTTCAACATTTCACACCTCAAATCCCTCTGTTTTCCTCCTCCAGAAGCATCAGTGAGGGCAGGTGCATTCTTGTGATGAAAAAATTTCAATTCTAGGATCCCTTTTAATGTCATCTAGTTGTCCCAGGAGACTGATGTAGTGTTCACCAGTTATTTTGATCAATAAGATGACTTCCTTTTCTGCCTCAGAAAACACTGACCAGATCCTTTCAAGCCCATGAATGCAACTTCCCCACGTCTTACCCACAATAATAGATTTATGCACAGTCCAAACATACACTATGTGATAAAAAGTATCTGGATCCCCAAAATCATACTGTTTTCATATTAGGTGCATTGTGCTGCCACCTACTGCCAGGTACTCCATATCAGTAACCTCTCTAGTCATTAGACATCGTGAGAGAGCAGAATGGGGCACTTCGCAGAACTCACAGACTTTGAATGTGGTCAGGTGATTGGGTGTCATGTGTGTCATACGTCTGTATGCGAGATTTCCACACTCCTAAACATCCCTAGGTCCACTGTTTCCAATGTGATAGTGAAGTGGAAATGTAAAGGGACATGTACAGCGCAAGTGTACAAGTCGACCTCGTCTGTTGACTGACAGAGACCGCTGACAGTTGAATAGGCAGATATCTGTCCAGACCATCACACAGGAATTCCAAACTGCATCAGGATCCACTGCAAGTACTATGACAGTTTGGTGGAAGGTGAGAAAACTTTGATTTCATAGTCAAGTGGCTCCTCGTAAGCCTCACATCATGCCAGTAAATGCCAAACGATGTCTCACTTGGTGGCCATCTACCAGTGTGTGTAGTGCAAACAGTAAAATTTGGAGGTGGTGGTGTTACGGTGCGGTCATATTTTTCATGTAGGGGGCTTGCACCCCTTGGTTTTTTTTTGTGTAGCACTATCACAGCACAGGCCTACATTGATGTTTTAAGCACATTCTTGCTTCCCGCTGTTCAAGAGCAATTCGGGGATGGCAATTGCATCTTTCAACACGATCGAGCACCTGTTGATAATGCACGGCCTGTGGTGGAGTCGTTATATGACAATAACATCCCTGTAATGGACAGGCCTGCACAGAGTCCTGACCTGAATCCTGTAGAACACCTTTGGGATGTTTTGGAATGCTGACTTCATGCCAGGCCTCACCGACCGATATCGGTAGCTCTACGCAGTGCAGCACTCCGTGAAGAATGGGCTGCCATTCCCCAAGAAACCTTCCAGCATCTGATTGAATGTATGTCTGCAAGGGTGGAAGCTGCCATCAAGGCTGAGGGTGGGCAAACCCCAGCATTACCAATGGAGGGTGCCATGAACTTGTAAATCATTTTCAGCCAGGTGTCTGGATATTTTTGATCACATAGTGTTGCTGAGATACGTGTTTTTCATCTGCTTTTGGTTGGCACAAAGCTCTCTCAAATTTAAACTATTACAGATTGACTCATTCTTCATCTAACGTATGCTTTCTTCGAATAAGACATCACTAAAAAACACAAAATGTTATTGGACACATTCTAGATATCTTCATCTAAGGTTGCACTTTTGGGATGTTCTTCATGCGGATTTTCAGAATGAAAAATATGATCACATTTGAATTCAGTTCCTTTTTCATAACAGTTGGAAATGAAAGGGCAGACTCCTTATACACCTTCACAAGCCTTAGATGAACTTCCATAATGGATAAGCCATCTAAAACAAATCATTTTGATAAAAGCATAGTACTCCAAATTATTCAGCTGAAAGAAACACAACATGGTTACTTTTAAAAAACCACATAAAGAACACTATAATAAAAAGCAATACTTCACCCATGTTAACACTGCCTCTGTGCTAGGGTAAGAACTCTTCACTTTGCCTATAGGACTTAAGTTCTCTGCCACTGTTCATGGTGAAGGGAGTAAGTTTGCAACAAGTACTTTTAATAACTATCCCATATTTAGTCTTTGGAATCAAGATGGTGAAATGAACTACCAGTTCTGTCTGGTAGTGACAATCTCCTGCATATTGTATTGTTGCTCCCCTTTCAATGAAATTAAGTCATTTGTAACTCATATACTTATACAAAATGTTGTTCCCTTCGGTTTAACTATCCAGAGAGATTTACTTTCACCTTGGAAATTTTAGAGGCCAAGAATAATTTCCCACCTGCAAGAACACCGAAGGTACCATAATCCACATCAAATAAGTTATTGGAAAGTCCGTGGTGGAATATAAATAATCTAAGGAGCAACAGTAACAAGTCAACAAATTGTTGATATGTTGAGTCACTGTCAGGCTCATAAACAAGATGAGGAACCTTGTTAGTTTTCTCCTTCAGAGCCACAGAATACAAATACACACACATACACCTGCATGGCTACATTGACCCAGCTGACTACATTGATCCAGAACTGCAGCTCAGCGGATGTGCGGGGTTTGTGTCAGGTTAAGTGGGTGAGGGGAGAAAGGAGGTGGATGCAGGGTGTGAGAGCTAGAGAAGTGTGGCTGATGGCTGGGAAACAGAGGCAGTAGGCACCTGAAATAAGAATGTGGCTTGTTATGCCTCTAAAGAGCGGAAGTTGTCTGTGAAGCTCGCTGTGGATTGCGAGCAGAGGGGACATAAAATGTTGGGAGATGCAGATTATTCATATGAGAGCGTGAATGCAGAATGAATTAAATTAGGGTCATAAGATGAGAGGAGGTGGGTGTGGGGCAGGGGCTAACAGAGATCAAGGCCAGGAGGATTACAATATCAAAGTAAATGTTGCAAAGACAACTCCCATCCATGTAACACAGACAAGCTTGCTTTGGGACTGAACAGTCCAGATGACAGGTTGCGAAACAGACTTTGAAATCAGGCATGTTATGTTCAGCACTGTGCTTCACCACCAGGTGATCAACTTAGTTCTTGATTTCAGTTGGGCAGTGGCTGTTCATTCTGTTAGACAACTGGTTAGTGATATGCTCACATAAAAAAAAATTACATCATAGCATGACTGCTGTCACGTGTGTCCCTACCTTTGAAGTGATAGGATAGATTGGAGTCAGTTGTATGTATGGATGTATGTATGTATTTATTTATTGGACAGGTCTTGTGCTTGGGTGTTCTGCAGAGGTATGGGTTTGGGAATAAATGTAACATAAGGGTGGAACAGTATATTATTTAGTCTGGGTGAGTTGCAGTATACTGTATTTGCAGGGTTGTGGGTAGGATGTTACACATTTCCTGGCACAACACATAGTCAAAGCCCCAGCAAAGGATATGGTTAAGTTGTTCCTGTCAGAGATGATATTTGGTGGTGAGGGGATGCTGCTTCACAGTTTGCTACTAGGGTGGTCACAGAATTATGGTCGTATTTAGGTAAAGCCAGTCTGTGAAGGCCGTAGTATGATCTTCAGCATTCTAGGCAAGAGATTACTTATCACTGCAGAATCACATTCACAAGTAGATATTCTATATGGGAGAGACTTTTTAATGTGAGAAGGATGGCAGCAAGTAATGTTGAAAGTGGTCTTAATATGAAAAGTTTGGATGGAGCCACCAGGGGGTGGAGGTAAATGGTATGTGGCACTCCAGGCTTAGAATTACTGCATGAAGTGAGTGGAAGAGGTATTGAGGCCTTGGAGGATTGAGGGTAGTGCATCTTGGCCCTAGTTCCAAATCATGAATGTACCTGAACCAGACAAAAAGCTTGGGATTTTTATGTGAGTAGGAGGGTTTCTTCTCGATGGCCCATAAATAGGTTGACATAGAAGTAGTGGTTCTAGGCGCTAAAGTCTGGAGCCGAGCGACTGCTACGGTCGCAGGTTCGAATCCTGCCTCGGGCATGGATGTGTGTGCTGTCCTTAGGTTAGTTAGTTTGTTTTAAGTAGTTCTAAGTTCTAGGGGACTGATGACCTCAGAAGTTAAGTCCCATAGTGCTCAGAGCCATTTGAACCATTTTTTGGCATTGAAGTGTGCCATGCAGATTCTCGTGGATGTGCTGCAGATTTCTCACCCTTCACTCCAAGGATGAAGTAGTTACTCATATGGATGTAGTTTGTATGGTGTTCAAGGAAAGAGGTGGTGGGTTGGAGTCTGTAGAAAAGTGGGAGAGGGCATTTCCAGGGGCAGATGTGGACTCTGACCACAATCTATTGGTTATGAACTGTAGATTAAAACGGAAGAAAGTGCAAAAAGGTGGGAATTAGAGGAGATGGGACCTGGATAAACTGAAAGAACCAGAGGTTGTAGAGAGTTTCGGGGAGAGCATTAGGGAACGATTGATAAGAATGGGGGAAAGAAATACAGTAGAAGAGGAATGGGTAGTTTTTTGAGATAAAATAGTGCAGGCAGCAGAGGAGCAAGTAGGTAAAAAGACTAGGGCTAATAGAAATCCTTGGGTAACGGAAGAGTTATTGAATTTAACTGATGAAAGGAGAAAATACAAAAATGTAGTAAATGAAGCAGGCGAAGAGGAATACAAACGTCTCAAAAACGAGATCGACAGGAAGTGCAAAATGGCTAAGCAGGGAGGGCTAGAGGACAAATGTAAGGATGTAGAGGTGCATATCACTAGGAGTAAGATAGATACTGCCTACAGGAAAATTAAAGAGACCCTTGGAGAAAAGAGAACCACTTGCATGAATATCAAGAGCTCTGATGGGAACCCAGTTATAAGCAAAGAAGGGAAAGCAGAAAGGTGGAAAGAGTATATAGAGGGTCTATACAAGGGTGATGTTCTTTGGGACAATATTATGGAATGGAAGAGAATGTAGTTGAAGATGAAATAGGAGATATGATCCTGCATGAAGAGTTTGACAGAGCACTGAAAGATCTGAGTCGAAACAAGGCCCCGGGAGTAGACAACATTGCATTAGAACTACTGACAGCCTTGGGAGAGCCAGGCCTAACAAAACTCTACCGTCTAGTGAGCGAGATGTATGAGACAGGCGAAATACCCTCAGACTTCAAGAAGAATGTAATAATTCCAGTCCCAAAGAAAGCAGGTGTTGACAGATGTGAAAATTACCAAACTATCAGTTTAATAAGTCACGGCTGCAAAATACTAACACGAATTCTTTACAGACGAATGGAAAAACTGGTAGAAGCCGACCTTGGGGAAGATCAGTTTGGATTCAATAGAAATGTTGGAACTCGTGAGGCAATACTGACCCTACGACTTATCTTAGAAGAGACATTAAGGAAAGGCAAACCTACATTCCTAGCATCTGTAGACTTAGAGAAAGCTTTTGACAATGTTGACTGGAATACTCTCTTTCAAATTATGAAGGTGGCAGGGGTAAAATACAGGGAGCGAAAGGCTATTTACAATTTGTACAGAAACCAGATGGCAGTTGTAGGAGTCGAGGGGCATGAAAAGCAAGCAGTGGTTGGGAAGGGAGTGAGACAGGTTTGTAGCCTATCCCCGATGTTATTCAATCTGTATATTAAGCAAGCAGTAAGGGAAACAAAAGAAAAATGAGGAGTAGGAATTAAAATTCATGGAAAAGAAATAAAAACTTTTGAGGTTCGCCGATGACATTGTAATTCTGTCAGAGACAGCAAAGAACCTGGAAGAGCAGCTGAACGGAATGGACAGTGTCTTGAAAGGAGGATATAAGATGAACATCAAAAAAAGCAAAACAAGGATAATGAAATGTAGTCAAATTAAATGGAGTGATGCTGAGGGAATTAGATTAGGAAATGAGACACTTAAAGTAGTAAATGAGTTTTGCTATTTGGGGAGCAAAATAACTGATGATGGTCGAAGTAGAGAGGCTATAAAATGTAGACTGGCAATGGCAAGGAAAGTGTTTCTGAAGAGGAGAAATTTACTAACATCGAGTATAGATTTAAATGTCAGGAAGTCGTTTCTGAAAGTATTTGTATGGAGCGTAGCCATGTATGGAAATGAAGTGGGGACGATAAATAGTTTATACAAGAAGACAATAGAAGCTTTCAAAATGTGGTGCTACAGAAGAACCCTGAAGATTAGATGGGTAGATCACATAACTAATGAGGAAATATTGAATAGAATTGGAGAGAAGAGAAATTTGTGGTGCAACTTGACTAGAAGAAGGGATTGGTTGGTAGGGCATATTCTGAGGCATCAAGGGATCACCAATTTAGTATTGGAGGGCAGTGTGGAGGGTAAAAATGGAAGAGGGAGACCAAGAGGTGAATACACTAAACAGATTCAGATGGATTTAGGTTGCAGTAGGTACTGGGAGATGAAGCAGCTTGCACACGATAGATTAGCATAGAGAGCTGCATCAAACCAGTCTCTGGACTGAAGACCACAATATCAACATCATCAACAACAACAAGGAAAAGGAAGCACTTGTAAATTAGTTGTGTATTTTCAGAAGTGCCTGTAGATTGTACATGAGTTTCTGGATTTGATTTAGCTTCATTTGTTTGCTTTTCCATAGAACTTGGCATTCCTCAGTAATACTAAGCAAAGAAACCACTATGAACTGCCTGACATAAGACGTTTCTCAGTGATCTCTTAGGATTTCACATGATGGTTGAAAATATTGCTCACTGTCATCTTCTCTAATCCTATCTCTTACATAAGTGGAGTTATGTAAAACACAATGGATTGTTACAATATTGATTGCAGAACTGATTTGTATACCTAGTGAACAATAAATAATCCATCATTTACTAGGTAAAATCTCTAAAGTAAGTTTGGTGAATCATTGAGTATGGTTTAAGCTAAAATTGAACTTATTATATAAAGGATTTGAAATATTTTCAGAATATGGATGCATCAGATATTCTAAAAGGGGAAAAGCCTCAGCTGAGGCTGGGGCCGCAATGAATACATACAGCTATGTGTAGCTCTCGCTGTAGAAACTGGAGAGTTATTTTCAGTCCCTCTTCGTACAGTTCAAAAATTGAAGAATCACCTGAACTTTCGACAAATCCTCAACACCAACAAAAATTAATTTGTAATCTGTGTCACAAACAGCAAGCAATGCAGTTGAATAATATGTTTTGTAATTATAGTGCCGCAAATCACTATGAAGTGGCTGGCTGATACTTACTTGCTTTCTACTTTACTGCACCTGTACAGATTCAGGACTTGTGTGCACATGTCAAATGTTTTTCCATTTTATATCTGTAGGATCCTGTAACCATACATGAGTCACTTCCGTCAATATGGCGTAACAAACTTGCCATATTGTAGTGCAAACAGCATTCCTCCCAATTTTAAAATAGTGCCAAAAATCACAAAATCTGCATCCTAAAACTAGATTCCTGGAAGGAAGAAGTGTTTCCATTACTTGCAGTTGCAACTTGAGAGAAAAAGGCAATTAAAAAATAAACAAAATTGTGCAACCACTCCAAGAAAAATGTTTATATTTCTCGAACAACTCCTTTTTCTTAAGACGTCAACAGAAAGTGGCACAATTGCGTCCAATATTGTGTGTCCTACTAAACCACTAACTGTAAAAATACCAGTTTTCAACTCATTGTACTCACAAACCAAAAAATATCTACACACTGAGAATGAAATTGGTGTTGAAGTAGAATCCCACTTAAAGTCAAGAGACAAGAGAGAGTACTATGAATCAGACAAGCTGTTCCTAATGTCCGTCTGGACAATTTTCAGAAGATATAATATTATTCCATGCCCAATGATAAAATACAAATGATAAAACTGATCCAGCCGGAGTATTGTGCTATGCTCTGAGATATTAATTTGCAAGATTTTGAGAGCTTTGGTGTATATATTTAAAAAAAAAAAAAAAAAAAAAAACTGAAATGTTTCAGTTGCCTGAGACTGCAGTTGAGTATGCGAGTTGTGTTTGCATGAGAGAGAGAGAGAGAGAGAGAGAGAGAGAGAGAGAGAGAGAATGTGTGTTGTTGACAAAGGCCAATGGCCGAAAGCTTTAATTGTGAGAGTCTTTTTGTTGTGCCTATCTGCGACTTAGCATCTCCACTATATAGTGAGTAGCAACTTTCCTTCTCATAATATTGTTACATTCCATCCTGGATTTTCCACTGTTTGAAATATTTTATATTATACACACATTCATTCTTCATTGTAGTGGATGGTGAAACTGCAAATAGTAATAACAATATATAAAATAGCCTCAGGCTGCAGTTCTGGTGTTAAAAGTTTTATTGAATAATCAATTTCACCTTAGTACACATCTGATCGATGGTTATATTTTAATTCCCAGATCACAACAAGCAGTCAACTGAAGTATTGATGGGCACTGGTGTAATGTCACTTGCATGATGCGGACATAGGGTGTAGTTACTGGTATTTCAGTTGACAACTTGCTGATATGGGAATTTGAGATGTGACTGTCGATTAGATATGTACTAAGGTATATCTGAAGATGAGATGTAGTGTCTCGATATTGAACATGCAATAAAACTTGCAACACTATAACAACAGCCTAAGACTACTTTATTAATTGTTATTATTTTATGTTATATATTTTTTAAATATGTGTTTTCACAATAAGAAAAGAACTGAATTTTTTGGAAACTTCTCTATACTTGCATAATGGCACTATCAAAGTCTAGTTCATATCTTTGGTACTTTTGCTTTGCGGCTGCAGAAAGCTAGTAAAACTATTTGTAAATACATACCTTAAAGTGATTTTTCTTTTCATGGGTATGCCCTAACAAAAACTTGCCTCCATTACTTCTATTTAATCTCTTATAACTGATCAAAGCATTCTACCTATGCGCTTGAAATAATTGCAGAGAAGACAAAAAGCACCTTTTATGGTACATCTCAGGAGTATGCATCCAGTATCGACAGTGTTGTTTTTTACTTTTTTGTGATCTTGGAGGTACTGTCTTTTCAGCCTCCATTTTAAAACTAACAGCATTTGTTTTGCATATAGTAGTATGTAATATGTTGTGTATGAAGTTGCATGCGACTTCTTACATCAGTGTAGACAAATTAATTCTCAGATAATGTCAAAATATATTAAAGCCAGATTAATCTGTTGGAAAAGGCAAATGTTTATTGCTGACTTGATGAGATGCTGTTCATCCAAGAAGCATGACCACATCACACTGGCTTTCTGAGAAAAAGGAAACAGCAGGACTGCTTAATGCAAAAACTAGAAATTTGCAGCAACATACACAGAAAACATCTGTAAATAACGGTATATTGTCAATGTGTGGTTATCATGCTCCTCACTGGAGAGGCACAGTAATGCATTAGTGGGAGGAACAGTGGCAGGGAATGAGGACCATAAGCTGCCATTGTTGAAGACTGTGGTCTAACTATTATATTTTGATGCATTTTTAAATAGGGTCCTTCTACACATGTATTACTTTACTGGCTAAAAAAAGTGAACTTGCAAATGTATACCCATGCTGTCACCTTCACTCCTCTTTCACATTGCATCGATGAGGTTGTGCGAGACATTTCCGACACAGTTACCCATGCCAGTGGAACTGCTGTTCCTCTTTCTAGAGGCATGCTCCACCACCAGCCAGTCCCATGGTGGACCAAAGATGTCACAACAGCTATTTAAGCTCACCATAAGGCCCTGCAACGTCTCAGTCGGCATCCTCCAAAAGCTGCTCTCCTCACTTTCAAGCGACTCTATACTAATGCTCACTATCTTATGAAGTGCAATAAGGAGGAATACTTGGAGCACTACATCTCATCCTTGGGAACATAACCCTCTTTCTCACAGGTTTGAGCAAAGCTTTGTAGTTTTTTGGGCTGCCACGCTGTTCTGTGACTTGTCCTTCAGGGTAGCCTTTGGACCAATGTGTTGGTTCATGCTGAACACCCTGTGACCCACTTTGTGGCAGCACTGGCATCCTCTTCTTACCTGGCTACCTTTCAACACAGAAATAACAAGTTGAAGACATCCTCCTATGTTTCACCCCCCTGCCAAGCTGATTTATATAATGAACATTTCACACTAGGAGCTGCTCCTGGCTCTTGGTGCATCTCACTATAAGTCCCCAAGCCCTGATTCAGTTCAGATTCAACATGTGATTGTTACTCAGAAGCTACATCTACCCAGGCTCTTCAGCCATACTTGGCTCAAAAGTGTCTTCCTTCCACAATGGCATGATAGTATAAGCAACCCATTCCTTAAGCCAGGCCTTTCCCATGGTTCCCAATTCTCTTCTGCAAAAATGTGTGTCATGCATTTCTGTTATCAAACCATTGTCCATCTTGACCCAGAAATCTAAATGGGTATGCAGCACTTGGACATGGTTGCGCTGTCCAGTTTTTTGGCATCTGCTTTAATAAACGCTTACTTGCCTGCCCCATATTTATGAACCAG
The DNA here is from genome assembly GCF_021461385.2 of Schistocerca piceifrons. NCBI lineage: Eukaryota > Metazoa > Arthropoda > Insecta > Orthoptera > Acrididae > Schistocerca > Schistocerca piceifrons. The sequence continues at coordinate 555,536,027 of NC_060144.1, forward strand.
GGACTAGGTGCATACAGAGCTTCCTTTCCCACACGTCTTGGGGTGTGCATCATGCTACTCTTCATATTTACTGGTCCCTGGTCTTATCCCAACTGGACCATGGTTGCCAGGTTTATGGCTCAGTAGCACCTTTGAAACTGGTGGTAGACCCAGTCCATCACCGTTGCATTCAACTGGACGCTGGTGCCTTCTGGACTAGTGCCATAGATAGTCCACTTGCTGAAGTGGGAATCTTCCCCTTCAGCTTCGACGGTACCAACTGATGCTCACTTATGCAGTCACCACCTAACAGTTTTCTCAGCATCTACCTTATCAGCATTCTTTTTTCATACAAGGGGCATCAACCCCCTGACATGCATCTCAGGTTGGATTACCAGTTGGAATGTGCCTTGCAGCCCTCTGCCAGGACCTCTGCCTACCTCCTTAGAAAGCACACACTGTGTTTTTCCACACACCCCTCTGTGGTTTGTGCCAAGGCCAGGAACTAGAGCCAGTCTATTCCACAGTCCTAAAATTTCAGCCACCCCCCATGGCTTTTCAGCATCCTTTCCAGTGAGTTCTCCAAGGCAGTCAGTGCTACCATTATTTACACTGACAGGTCTAAAACCATGGATAGAAAGGGATAAGGTCTTACTTTTCCTGCTGGTCAGGAACAACATTTGTTATTGGGAACCAGTACTGTTCATGTGGTGGAGCTGATAGGCATTAACAAAGCCCTCATATTTATTAAATAAGCTTCCAGTAACCATGTTATAAATTACAGTGGCTCAGTTAGCAGTCTCCAGCCCACTAATCACCATTCCTCTTGTCAGCTTGCAGTATCTTCTATTGATGGCCGTCTCTCTAATGTTAGTTGTACTGTGTGGTCAGCTGCCTTTCTCTGGGTCCCAGGTCATTTGGTTATATCAGGGAATTAACTGGCCAACTATTGGACTAGATAAGCAATTACTCACCCCACATTTGCTTTGACAGTCCCAGGTGCAGATTTGCAGGTGCAAATAATGGATCTGCTCATTCAGAGATGGAACAACGTATAGCGTGTGTGTGTGTGTGTGTGTGTGTGTGTGTGTGTGTAATAGAGGGAAACATTCCACGTGGGAAAAATATATCTAAAAACAAAGATGATGTAACTTACCAAATGAAAGTATTGGTATGTTGATAGACACACACACACAAAATTCAAACTTTCGCAACCCACGGTTGCTTCATCAGGAAAGAGGGAAGGGGAGGGAAAGACGAAAGGATGTGGGTTTTAAGGGAGAGGGTAAGGAGTCATTCCAATCCCGGGAGCGGAAAGACTTACCTTAGGGGAAAAAAAGACAGGTATACACACACACACACACACACACACACACACACACACACACACACACACACACACGTTTGCTTGTGTCTGTATATGTGCGGATGGATGTGTGTGTGTGTGTGTGTGTGTGTGTGTGTGTGTGTGTGTGTGTGTGTACCTGTCCTTTTTTCCCCCTAAGGTAAGTCTTTCCGCTCCTGGGATTGGAATGACTCCTTACCCTCTGCCTTAAGCCCACATCCTTTCATTTTTCCCTCTCCTTGCCTTTTTCCGGATGAAGCAACCGTGGGTTGTTAAAGCTTGAATTTTGTGTTAATGTTTGTTTTTGTTTGTGTCTCTATCAACATACCAACGCTTTCGTTTGGTAAGTTACATCATCTTTGTTTTTAACTTACCAAATGAAAGCGTTAGTAAGTTAACAGAAACAAAAAACACACACACAAATTTCAAGCTTTTCCAACCCACGGTTGCTTCATCAGGAAAGAGGAAGGAGAGGGAAAGACGAAAGGATGTGGGTTTTAAGGGAAAGGGTAAGGAGTCATCCCAATCCTGCAATCCCGGGAGCGGAAAGACTTACCTTAGGGGAAAAAAGGCACAGGTATACACTCGCGCACACACACACACACACACACACACACATATCCATCCGCACATATACAGACACAAGCAGACATATATAAAGGCAAAGAGTTTGGGCAGAGATGTCAGTCGAGGCGGAAGTACAGAGGCAAAGATGTTGTTGAATGACTGGTGAGGTATGAATGGCGGTTCCCATCTCCAGAGTTCTGATAGGTTGGTGTTAGTGGGAAGTATCCAGATAACCCGGACGGTGTAACACTGTGCCAAGATGTGCTGGCCGTGCACCAAGGCATGTTTAGCCACAGGGTGATCCTCATTACCAACAAACACTGTCTGCCTGTGTCCATTCATGCGAATGGACAGTTTGTTGCTGGTCATTCCCACATAGAATGCGTCACAGTGTAGGCAGGTCAGTTGGTAGATCACGTGGGTGCTTTCACACGTGGCTCCGCCTTTGATCGTGTACACCTTCCGGGTTACAGGACTGGAGTAGGTAGTGGTGGAACGGTGCATGGGACAGGTTTTACACCGGAGGCGGTTACAAGGGTAGGAGTCAGAGGGTAAGGAAGGTGGTTTGGGGATTTCATAGGGATGAACCAAGAGGTAACAAAGGTTAGGTGGACGGCGGAAAGACACTCTTGGTGGAGTGGGGAGGATTTCATGAAGGATGAATCTCATTTCAGGGCAGGATTTGAGGAAGTTGTATCCCTGCTGGAGAGGCACAGTCAGAGTCTGATCGAGTCCTGGAAAGTATCCTGTCACAAGTGGGGCACTTTTGGGGTTCTTCTGTGGGAGGTTCTGGGTTTGGGGGGATGAGGAAGTGGCTGTGGTTATTTGCTTCTGTACCAGGTCGGGAGGGTAGTTGCGGGATGCGAAAGCTGTTGTCAGGATGTTGGTGTAATGGTTCAGGGATTCAAGACTGGAGCAGATTCGTTTGCTATGAAGACCTAGGGTGTAGGGAAGGGACCGTTTGATATGGAATGGGTGGCAGCTGGGCAGCTGTCATAAGGGAGGTACTGTTGCTTGTTGGTGGGTTTGATGTGGACGGATGTGTGAAGCTGGCCATTGGACAGGTGGAGGTCAACGTCGAGGAAAGTGGCATGGGATTTGGAGTAGGACCAGGTGAATCTGATGGAACCAAAGGAGTTGAGGTTGGAGCGGACATTCTGGAGTTCTTCTTCACTGTAAGTCCAGATCATGAAGATGTCATCAATAAATCTGTACCAAACTTTGGGTTGGCAGGCCTGGGTAACCAAGAAGGCTTTCTCTAGGTGACCCATAAATAGGTTGGCGTATGAAGGGGCCATCCTGGTACCCATGGCTGTTCCCTTTAATTGTTGGTATGTCTGGCTTTTGAAAGTGAAGAAGTTGTGGGTCAGGATGAAGCTGGCTAAGGTAATGAGGAAAGAGGTTTTAGGTAGGGTGGCAGGTGATCGGCGTGAAAGGAAGTGCTCCATCGCAGCGAGGCCCTGGACGTGCGGGATATTTGTGTACAAGGAAGTGGCATCAATGGTTACAAGGATGGTTTCCGGGGGAAACAGATTGGGTAAGGATTCCAGGCATTCGAGAAAGTGGTTGGTGTCTTTGATGAAGGATGGGAGACTGCATGTAATGGGTTGAAGGTGTTTATCTACATAGGCAGAGATATGTTCTGTGGGGGCTTGGTAACCAGCTACAATGGGGTGGCCGGGATGATTGGGTTTGTGAATTGTAGGAAGTTGGTAGGAGGTAGGGGTGTGGGGTGTTGGTGGGGTCAGGAGGTTGATGGAGTCAGGTGAAAGGTTTTGTAAGGGGGCCTAAGGTTCTGAGGATTCCTTGAAGCTCCGTCTGGACATCAGGATTGGGATTACCTTGGCAAACTCCGTATGTAGAGTTGTCTGAAAGCTGATGCAATCCCTCGGCCACATACTCCCGACGATCAAGTAGCATGGTCGTGGAACCCTTGTCCGCCAGAAGAATGACGATGGATCGGTCGGCCTTCAGATCTCGGATAGCCCGGGCTTCAGCTGTGGTGATGTTGGGAGTAGGATTAGGTTTTTCAAGAAGGATTGAGAGGCAAGGCAGGAATTGAGAAATTCCTGGAAGGTTTGGAGGAGGGTGATTTTGAGGAAGAGGAGGTGGGTCCCGCTGTGACGGAGGACAGAACTGTTCCAGGTGGGGTTCAATTTGGATAGTGTCTTGGGGAGTTAGATCATTAGGAGTAGGATCAGGATTATTTTTCTTCGTGGCAAGGTGATATTTTCAGCAGAGAGTACGAGTGTAGGACAGTAAATCTTTGATGAGAGCTGTTTGGTTGAATCTGGGAGTAGGGCTGAAGGTGAGGCCTTTGGATGGGACAGAGGTTTCGGATTGGGAGAGAGGTTTGGAGGAAAGGTTAACTACTGAATTGGGGTGTTGTGGTTCCAGATTGTGTTGATTAGAATTTTGAGGTTTTGGGGGGAGTGGAGCTGGAAGTGGGAGATTGAGTAGATGGAAGAGACTGAAAGCTGACGCAGTCCCTCACCCACATACTCCAGACGATCAAGTACCACGGTCGTGGAACCCTTGTCCGCCAGAATAATGACGATGGAACGGTGAGGCTTCAGGTCACGGATAGCCTGGGCTTCAGCTTCACTTTCGAAGGCCAGACATACCAACAATTAAAGGGAACAGCTATAGGTACCAGGATGGCCCCCTCGTATGCCAACCTATTTATGGGTCGCTTAGAGGAAGCCTTCTTGGTTACCCAGGCCTGCCAACCCAAAGTTTGGTACAGATTTATTGATGACATCTTCATGATCTGGACTCACAGTGAAGAACTCCAGAATGTCCGCTCCAACCTCAACTCCTTTGGTTCCATCAGATTCACCTGGTCCTACTCCAAATCCCATGCCACTTTCCTTGACGTTGACCTCCATCTGTCCAATGGCCAGCTTCACACATCCGTCCACATCAAACCCACCAACAAGCAACAGTACCTCCTCTATGACAGCTGCCCAGCTGCCACCCATTCCATATCAAACTGTCCCTTCCCTACAGCCTAGGTCTTCATGGCAAACGAATCTGCTCCAGTCCTGAATCCCTGAAGCATTACACCAACAACCTGAAAACAGCTTTCGCATCCCGCAACTACCCTCCCGACCTGGTACAGAAGCAAATAACCAGAGCCACTTCCTAATCCCCCCAAACCCAGAACCTCCCACAGAGGAACCCCAAAAGTGCCCCACTTGTGACAGGATACTTTCCGGGACTCGATCAGACTCTGAATGTGGCTCTCCAGCAGGGATACAACTTCCTCAAATCCTGCCCTGAAATGAGATTCATCCTTCATGAAATCCTCCCCACTCCACCAAGAGTGTCTTTCCGCCGTCCACCTAACCTTCGTAACCTCTTGGTTCATCCCTATGAAATCCCCAAACCACCTTCCCTACCCTCTGGCTCCTACCCTTGTAACTGCCTCCGGTGTAAAACTTGTCCCAAGCACCCTCCCACCACTACCTACTCCAGTCCTGTAACCCGGAAGGTGTACACGATCAAAGGCGGAGCCACGTGTGAAAGCACCCACGTGATTTACTAACTGACCTACCTACACTGTGAAGCTTTCTATGTGGGAATGACCAGCAACAAACTGTCCATTCGCATGAACGGACACAGGCAGACAGTGTTTGTTAGTAATGAGGATCACCCTGTGGCTAAAAATGCCATGGTGCACGGCCAGCACATCTTGGCACAGTGTTACACCGTCCGGGTTATCTGGATACTTCCCACTGACACCAACGTATCCGAACTCTGGAGATGGGAACTTGCCCTTCAATATATCCTCTCTTCCCGTTACCCACCAGGCCTCAACCTCCACTAATTTCAAGTTGCCGCCGCTCATACCTCACCTGTCATTCAACAACATCTTTGCCTGTGTACTTCCGCCTCGACTGACATCTCTGCCCAAACTCTTTGCCTTTATATATGTCTGCTTGTGTCTGTATATGTGCGGATGGATATGTGTGTGTGTGTGTGTGTGTGTGGGCGCGCGCGCGAGTGTATACCTGTCCCTTTTTCCCCCTAAGGTAAGTCTTTCCACTCCTGGGATTGTAGGATTGGAATGACTCCTTACCCTCTCCCTTAAAACCCACATCCTTTCGTCTTTCCCTCTCCTTCCCTCTTTCCTGCTGAGGCAACAGTTTGTTGCGAAAGCTTGAATTTTGTGTGTATGGTTGTGTGTCTATCGACATGCCAGCGCTTTCGTTTGGTAAGTCGCATCATCTTTGTTTTTAGATATATATTTCCTACGTGGAATGTTTCCCTCTATTATAACCGTGTATATATATATATATATATATATATATATATATATATATATATATATATATATATAGTTATAATAGAGGGAAACATTCCATGTAGGAAATATATATCTAAAAACAAAGATGATGTGACTTACCAAATGAAAGTGCTGGCAGGTCGACAGACACACAAACAAACACAAACATACACACAAAATTCAAGCTTTCGCAACAAACTGTTGCCTCATCAGGAAAGAGGGAAGGAGAGGGAAAGACGAAAGGATGTGGGTTTTAAGGGAGAGGGTAAGGAGTCATTCCAATCCCGGGAGCGGAAAGACTTACCTTAGGGGGAAAAAAGGACGGGTATACACTCGCACACACACACATATCCATCCACACATATACAGACACAAGCAGACATGCTTGTGTCTGTATATGTGTGGATGGATATGTGTGTGTGTGCGAGTGTATACCCGTCCTTTTTTCCCCCTCCTCTCCCTTAAAACCCACATCCTTTCGTCTTTCCCTCTCCTTCCCTCTTTCCTGATGAGGCAACAGTTTGTTGCGAAAGCTTGAATTTTGTGTGTATGTTTGTGTTTGTTTGTTTGTGTGTCTGTCGACCTGCCAGCACTTTCATTTGGTAAGTCACATCATCTTTGTTTTTATATATATATATATATATATATATATATATGAATATAATAGAGGGAAACATTCCACGTGGGAAAAATATATCTAAAAAGAAAGATGATGAAACTTACCAAACAAAAGCGCTGGCAGGTCGATAGACACACAAACAAACACAAACATACACACAAAATTCTAGCTTTCGCAACCAATGGTTGCCTCGTCAGGAAAGAGGGAAGGAGAAGGAAAGACAAAAGGATATGGGTTTTAAGGGAGAGGGTAAGGAGTCATTCCAATCCCGGGAGCGGAAAGACTTACCTTAGGGGGAAAAAAGGACAGGTATACACTCGCACACACACACATATCCATCCACACATACACAGACACAAGCAGACATTTGTAAAGCTTTACAAATGTCTGCTTGTGTCTGTGTATGTGTGGATGGATATGTGTGTGTGTGCGAGAGGGAGAGGGTAAGGAGTCATTCCAATCCCGGGAGCGGAAAGACTTACCTTAGGGGGAAAAAAGGACAGGTATACACTCGCACACACACACATATCCATCCACACATACACAGACACAAGCAGACATTTGTAAAGCTTTACAAATGTCTGCTTGTGTCTGTGTATGTGTGGATGGATATGTGTGTGTGTGCGAGTGTATACCTGTCCTTTTTTCCCCCTAAGGTAAGTCTTTCCGCTCCCGGGATTGGAATGACTCCTTACCCTCTCCCTTAAAACCCATATCCTTTTGTCTTTCCTTCTCCTTCCCTCTTTCCTGACGAGGCAACCATTGGTTGCGAAAGCTAGAATTTTGTGTGTATGTTTGTGTTTGTTTGTGTGTCTATCGACCTGCCAGCGCTTTTGTTTGGTAAGTTTCATCATCTTTCTTTTTAGATATATATATATATATATATATATATATATATATATATATATATATATATATATATATATAAAAAATCTTTTTTCATATGTGTGTGTTGTGCACTTGACACGTTCCATATCATAACAGCTACAGTACTGTGCGATTGATCAAGGAAACATGCAACCAAATATCTAACTAACTATCAACTGCAATGGCGACCATGCCACCTCCTCCAGAGATTGTCACGTGTGTCTTGATGAGCAGGCCATCCATAATATCCAGGTAAAGGAAAAGGTGCCTTACCTGGTCACTGAAGTTTCTGGCTAGTCAGAAACCCTGCATTCCACCATCCAACACTACAGTATTGTTCATGCTACATCTTGCTCCACGAAGAACATAGCCACACAGGCATGTGACCTTGAATCCAGCACCATGGTTGTGAAATCGCCCAGAGTCATGGCAGCATCCCTGTCTCCTCCTCCAGTTGTGCAACAAACCACCAGGCGTTTGCCTCAGGAGGTGAAGTCACCTGCTACACAACTGGCAGGCCAGAAACAAAAGGAATACTCCCAAAAAAATTTCCTTTGTCCCTCCAGTCAACAAACATCTGGATCTTCCTCTGCCAACTGTAAAGGCTCCAAGAAGTTAAACAAAGGCAAATGGTCTTCTCCTTTGCTGACTCAGAGATCCTCTTTGACAGTGTCGTCATGTGGTGCCCTCGCCTGGCCAACCTCCCTGCCACTGGTGCACCACCAACCATTTTTCTGCTCTGGACTCCACAGACCTACATAAGGAGAATGCTGATGCCTCTGTAGATTTCATGGAGCAGGATCCTCCAGCCTCTGCACCCTGTAGCAGTGCATCTTTGAAGGCTGAGATGACTCCCCTTCATTTTTTCCCTCCAGTCCTTTCCTCGTCATGACTCCTGCAGTAGAACGTTCATGGCTTTCGATCTAACAAAGAGGACTTACCGCAGCTCTTAGAATCGCAACATCCTCTTGTTTTCTGCCTCCAAGAAACAAAATTGCATCCTCATGACCACTTTGAGCTCTCGCATTTCTTCCCAGTCTGCTTTGAACTTACCCACAAGGACAGCATTCCATCTCATGGGGGTCGTGCTGCTCATCCGGGATGATGATCATAGTCAACCCTTCTCCCTGACTACCCAATTTCGAGCTGTTGCAGTCCGCATTTTCCTTATTCACTTGACCTTTTCCCTTTGTACTGTTTACATCCCTCCATAATTCGATGTAAGCAGGGCAGACATCCTCAAGCTTATTGGGCAACTCCCTCAACCCTTTGTGCTGCTCAATGACTTTAATGCACACCATGCCCTTTGTGGTTCTGCCAAAACCTTTCAGAGAGGTGCCGTCTTGGCTGATCTTTTCAATCAACTTAACCTCATGTGCCTTAACACGGGAGCACTCGCATTCCTTTCAGACTCCACTCACACCTATTCCCATTTGGACCTATCCTTCTGCACTACCCAGCTTGCCCATAGTCTCGAGTGGTCTTCTCTCTCTGACACGTACTCGAGTGACCATTTCCTGTGTGCTATCTGATGGCGACTCCTAACCCAGCTACATGCACACACAAATGGCAGCTTTCTAGGGCCGACTGGAGGCTTTACTCCTTCCTGGTGATCTTTGACAAACAACATTTCCCCATTTATGATGACCAGGTAGAATATCTTACAAACATTGTCCTTACAGCCACAGATTTCTTGCACTTTCTCTTTACCACACTATGTCCTAGCAATAAGGTAAAGAACATTCAATCTTTAGTTCAGAACCTCTGTTTCTCTATGTTGTATTTTATGGACCTTTCTCCAAGTCTGTGTTTTTAGCTGTCTTTGCTTCAGTCGATTGGGCGTAATGTGTAGCCATTTTTAATTCCTTTTATCGTCTTCATGTTTTACATCCTGACACGGGTGCATATGACCCTAGTTGTTTTCGCAGCCTAAAATAAACCAAAACAAAACATAAATTCACACTATCAAGGCACACCACCTTCCATTCCTCCGCAGGAATCTACTGTCCTATGTCATCTCTGCACTGATTGTACCAATACCCATAGTTTTATTTTATGTAACAAGCCACCCCCGCTGTGTGGTTGTGAGGCCTTACAGCAGGCAGTAGCTCTTATCCTGGTGCAATGCCTTCCCCCCCACCCCTCCCTCTTTGTGGCTTTTCATGCTAAGTGTAGTCTTACAAATTCTTTGCCTCTAGTATTGGCAGATGAGTCACAGACAGTTGCTGCTTCTCTGTTTTCTTCATGAATGTGGTTTTTATTCTCGGGTATAAAGTTTTGAACTACCTTCATGGCAGAGGCAGGATGTTTCGTGTTAGAGCGTCTCACACTACACGCTGGGTCTAGAGGGACCCTCGATCCTACTTCTTTTATCAGCTGCCTCTTTCAGCCCTTTTTTCCTGTGTTTTAATTGCTTTTTGATGTGATTTCCCTTTTTTTCTGCCATATCCTACTTTCCATTTTAGGGGTTGCACTCTGTTGAGTAGTGGGTGCTGTTAAACGCCTCGACAGTAATGAATCAGAGGTAGGATGGCTGGGAATGGGTCAGCCCCCATCATATGCAGAGCCCTGGGGATACCGACTTGCTTACATATCTACTTCTCTCATGTTGTTGTTGTGGTCTTCAGTCCTGAGGCTGGTTTGATGCAGCTCTCCATGCTAATCTATCCTGTGCAAGCTCCTTCATCTGCCAGTACCGACTGCAACCTACACCCTTCTGAATCTGCTTAGTGTATTCATCTCTTGGTCTCCCTCTACGATTTTTACCCTCCACGCTGCCCTCCAATACTAAACTGGTGATCCCTTGATGCCTCAGAACATGTCCTACCAACCGATCCCTTCTTCTGGTCAAGTTGTGCCACAAACTTCTCTTCTCCCCAATCCTATTCAATACTTCCTCATTAGTTATGTGATCTACCCACCTAATCTTCAACATTCTTCTGTAGCACCACATTTTGAAAGCTTCTATTCTCTTCTTGTCCAAACTATTTATTGTCAGTGTTTCACTTCCATACATGGCTACACTCCATACAAATACTTCCAGAAATGACTTCCTGACACTTAAATCTATTCGATGTTAACAGATTTCTCTTCTTCAGAAACGCTTTCCTTCCCATTGTCAGTCTACATTTTATATCCTCTCTACTTCGACCATCATCAGTTATTTTGCTCCCCATACAGCAAAACTCCTTTGCTACTCTAAGTATCTCATTTCCTAATCTAATTTCCTCCCCATCACCCGACTTAATTCGACTACATTCCATTACCCTCGCTTTGCTTTTGTTGCTGTTCATCTTATATCCTCCTTTCAAGACACTGTCCATTCCGTTCAACTGCTCTTCCAAGTCCTTTGCTGTCTCTGACAGAATTACAATGTCATCGGCGAACCTCAAAAGTTTTTATTTCTTCTCCCTGCATTTTAATACCTACTCCAAATTTTTCTTTTGTTTCCTTCACTGCTTGCTCAGTATACAGATTGAATAACATCGGGGAGAGCCTACAACCCTGTCTCACTCCCTTCCCAACCACTGCTTCCCTTTCATGCCCCTCGACTCTTATAACTGCCATCTGGTTTCGGTGCAAATTGTAAATAGCCTTTTGCTCCCTGTGTTTTACCCCTGCCACCTTCAGAATTTGAAAGAGAGTATTCCAGTCAACATTGTCAAAAGCTTTCTCTAAGTCCACAAATGCTAGGAATGTAGGTTTGCCTTTCCTTAATCTTTCTTCTAAGATAAGTCGTGAGGTCAGTATTGCCTCACGTGTTCCAACATTTCTATGGAATCCAAACTGATCTTCCCCGAGGTCGGCTTCTATTGGTTTTTCCATTCATCTGTAAATAATTCGCGTTAATATTTTGCAGCTGTGACTTATTAAACTGATAGTTCGGTAATTTTCACATCTGTCAACACCTGCTTTCTTTGGGATTGGAATTATTACATTCTTCTTGAAGTCTGAGGGTATTTCGCCTGTCTCGTACATCTTGTTCCGAGTTTTGTCAGGACTGGCTCTCCCAAGGCCATCAGTAGTTCTAATGGAATGTTGTCTATTCCCGGGGCCTTGTTTCGACTCAAGTCTTTCAGTGCTCTGTCAAACTCTTCACACAGTATCGTTTCTCCCATTTCATCTTCATCTACGTCCTCTTCCATTTCCGTAATATTGTCCTCAAGTACATCACCCTTGTATAGACCCTCTACATACTCCTTCCACCTCTCTGCTTTCCCTTCTTTGCTTAGAACTGGGTTTCCATCTGAGCTCTTGATATTCATACAAGTGGCTCTCTTTTCTCCAAAGGTCTCTTTAATTTTCCTTAGGCTGTATCTATCTTACCCCTAGTGAGATAAGCCTCTACATCCTTACTTCTCTCATATTATTCTTTAATTGATGGTCTGTTACACTCTCAGCCTTCTCACTTTTACTGTTCCGAATCTCCCAGCTAGGAAGCATACTGTACTCTGTAACTGTTTTCGCCTTTGGATCTCTCACTTGCTCTCACCTACAAACTGGTCTGATCCATATACATCTCGGTAAATCATTTCTCAGCTTTGGCATCATTATTGCCTTCAGTGCCTGAATTTTATTGCTCTTACATACTTTCATCACCAGAACATGTTCCTGGTAGACGTCAATATCTCCAGATAACTACCCATGGGGTGAGGGACTGATGACCTTGCTGTTTAGTCCTTTAACCCCCATCCAACCAACTTTCTAGACAACTTCTGTATAGTGAAGTGAGTACAGGTAGAAGGTATTGTGATGCTCCTCTAAAACACTTTAAGGGTCAATTCACGAACAACCTAAAGAATCTAAACATTGACCCTAGTAACTGGTGCACCACAGCAGATTTTGCTCATTGGTCCACAACTATTTCACCTGCTGTTTTACATTTTTAGTGGAACAATAAAGACTTGAAAAGAGATATGTCAGAGATGCAAACTTTGCCAAATCCAGCCATGCCCTCCATTCTCTATTATGTGTAATCTGTGTGGCCACATGTTTCATGCTAGGATTGGTCTGCTAAGTCAGCAAAGACACCTTCACACTTGAACTGTGATGCAATAAAGAAAATACAGGAAATAAATGAAAACAATGATATGAGTATTAGTCAGTGATGACTTGTGACTTAAGGTCAGTCATAAAGTTATATGTCATCATTTTTTCCTCTCTCAAGACAATGAAAGAATAAGTAGAAATGACTCTAAAACTCAAAAAAGTAATGAACATACAAAAAATAGTGCCACATACCTGTCGTGTGCCTAAAGGGACCAGCAACCCTCAGACACTGAAGAATCTAAGTTTTCCATCTGTACAAGGCGTTGCCTCCCTGGACTGCATTGACCACAACAAGGAAGACAGATGGCAGAACAAGCACTACCAGAGGTCCTCCATGCCAGGGGCTTATTTCCCCTGTCATGTTGTATGAGGAACTGGATCGGCATGAATTACTATGCACCCCGGCTATATTGGGCAGCGCAAGCCACCACATCAGCAGTTCACTCCACCGGAGCCCATCAGTCAGGGCCTGGTCAGAAGCCACCACAGTGGGAGCTAAGACTTTCCAGCAAAATTCCGAGACATACCTGTCGGCCAACTACGCCAAATGCTCAAACTCCGTTTTTAGGGATTATCAGTGGCATAGTCTTCATGTCCCACTACTTTATTCACTGTGTGTTCCAGGCTTATGCCTTATTTTTTATTGAGAACAGTTTTCCTTTGTTATTAAATCTCTCTACTGTGGCTGTAATAAGCCCTTGTTTTTGTTTACCTGTGCTGTACTATTGCTTATCAAGAGTCTCCTTGTGGGAGATATAGCAGATAGTAAATTGTAGAGAGAGGGAGAGATATGTGACATGAATTGAAAAATGTTCGTTTATGCAAGAAATGTAAATATTGTAGTGTCAGTATGGTAGTGTTCGGTCAAGGTGTTCACACTTTCCATTCCTGTCAGTAAACTTTGAAATGTTCTTGAATCGGCTAACTGTTTCAACGAGAGATGTTTCCTGTATGTGATTTGATTGCCACCATAGGAGACACCAAGATTAGGTTATACTCGACTACTTTGGTTTGTTGTCCTTGGAGTGCTGTATATCACCACTGTTTGACAATTCATTAACATAAATACATATATGCTAACCCTTCCAGAGCAGTTTTTTAATCATCAATCAGACAATTTAATAGTGCTTTAAAATCTAAAGGATTTTCCCAGAGTCAATGTTGCCAACACCCAGGTAGGTCAATAGATTTGAAATTTAGATTTTTGTGCACTCTTTCTTTATTAAATCCATTGTAAATTGTGGCCACCTACATTCTTAACTATTTTTTTTTTTTAAAGAAAATCTCTATCTCCCTGTTAACAATAATCTAGATCATGAAAATAAAGCACTGTCTCTAAAACCTGCTGAATTATTGTATTTCAGGCTCTTGTGCACAGGTACTATAGAGGAGAAAATATTCCAGCGCCAAGCTCATAAGAAAGCTCTGAGCTCCTGTGTTGTGGACAATGAAGAGGATGTGGCCAGGCACTTCAGTCTTTCGGACCTGCGTGATCTTTTCCGACTTGAAAATGGAACACTCAGTGACACCCATGATAAATTTAAGTGCACACGCTGTGTCAATCGTATTCAAGTGCGGCCTCCACCAGAGGGCACAGACTGCACATCAGATCTTTCACAATGGAATCACTGTGCTGAGAAGCGCACTCTTGTTGACACTGTCCTCAAACAATGTTGGGATGCCGGTGTGTCATTTGTTTTTCATCATCGCTCACATGAGCAAAAAGCTGTTCCTTGATTTTCAGTATTCTTTTAATCTCTACAGAAACCATGTGAAGTCTGCATTATATGTTAGATGTCTTTATTTGTTTTCACCCCAACTAGTTTAAAATGTTCTGTGCAAATATATTTATTACTTCTTTATGTTGAGAGTGCTGGTGCATGAGAAGCAGCACACCCCTCTACAGAGTGTATGGTTTCTATATAAAGAAATAAATATGATTATATCTAAAAACAAAGATGATGTGACTTACCAAATGAAAGTGCTACAGGTCGACAGACACACAAACAAACACAAACATACACACAAAATTCAAGCTTTCGCAACAAACTGTTGCCTCATCAGGAAAGAGGGAAGGAGAGGGAAAGACGAAAGGAAGTGGGTTTTAAGGGAGAGGGTAAGGATTCATTCCAATCCCGGGAGCGGAAAGACTTACCTTAGGGGGAAAAAAGGACGGGTATACACTCACAGACACAAGCAGACATATTTAAAGACAAAGAGTTTGGGCAGAGATGTCAGTCGAGGCAAAGATGTTGTTGAATGACAGGTGAGGTATGAGTGGCGGCAACTTGAAATTAGCGGAGATTGAGGCCTGGTGGATAACAGGAAGAGAGGATGTATTGAAGAGCAAGTTCCCATCTCCGGAGTTCGGATAGGTTGGTGTTAGTGGGAAGTATCCAGATAACCCGGACGGTGTAACACTGTGCCAAGATGTGCTGGCCTTGCACCAAGGCATGTTTAGCCACAGGGTGATCCTCATTACCAACAAACACTGTCTGCCTGTGTCCATTCATGCGAATGGACAGTTTGTTGCTGGTCATTCCCACATAGAATGCGTCACAGTGTAGGCAGGTCAGTTGGTAGATCACGTGGGTGCTTTCACACGTGGCTCTGCCTTTGATCGTGCACACCTTTCGGGTTACAGGACTGGAGTAGGTGGTGGTGGGAGGGTGCATGGGACAGGTTTTACACCGGGGGCGGTTACAAGGGTAGGAGCCAGAGGGTAGGGAAGGTGGTTTGGGGATTTCATAGAGATGAACTAAGAGGTTACGAAGGTTAGGTGGACGGCAGAAAGACACTCTTGGTGGAGTGGGGAGGATTTCATGAAGGATGGATCTCATTTCAGGGCAGGATTTGAGGAAGTCGTATCCCTGCTGGAGAGCCACAGTCAGAATCTGATCCAGTCCCGGAAAGTATCCTGTCACAAGTGGGGCACTTTTGTGGTTCTTCTGTGGGAGGTTCTGGGTTTGAGAGGATGAGGAAATGGCTCTGGTTATTTGCTTCTGTACCAGGTCGGGAGGGCAGTTGCGGGATGCGAAAGCTGTTGTCAGGTTGTTGGTGTAATGCTTCAGGGATTCAGGACTGGAGCAGATTCGTTTGCCACGAAGACCTAGGCTGTAGGGAAGGGACCGTTTGATGTGGAATGGGTGGCAGCTGTCGTAATGGAGGTACTGTTGCTTGTTGGTGAGTTTGATGTGGATGGACGTGTGAAGCTGGCCATTGGAGAGGTGGAGGTCAACATCAAGGAAAGTGGCATGGGATTTGGAGTAGGACCAGGTGAATCTGATGGAACCAAAGGAGTTGAGGTTGGAGAGGAAATTCTGGAGTCCTTCTTCACTGTGAGTCCAGATCATGAAGATGTCATCAATAAATCTGTACCAAACTTTGGGTTGGCAGGCCTGGGTAACCAAGAAGGCTTCCTCTAAGCGACCCATGAATAGATTGGCGTACGAAGGGGCCATCCTGGTACCCATGGCTGTTCCCTTTAATTGTTGGTATGTCTGGCCTTCAAAAGTGAAGAAGTTGTGGGTCAGGATGAAGCTGGCTAAGGTAATGAGGAAAGAGGTTTTAGGTAGGGTGGCAGGTGATCGGCGTGAAAGGAAGTGCTCCATCGCAGCGAGGCCCTGGACGTGCGGGATATTTGTGTATAAGGAAGTGGCATCAATGGTTACAAGAATGGTTTCTGGGGGTAACGGATTGGGTAAGGATTCCAGGCGTTTGAGAAAGTAATTGGTGTCTTTGATGAAGGATGGGAGACTGCACGTAATGGGTTGAAGGTGTTGATCTACGCTGGCAGAGATACGTTCTGTGGGGGCTTGGTAACCAGCTACAATGGGGCGGCCGGGATGATTGGGTTTGTGAATTTTAGGAAGAAGGTAGAAGGTAGGGGTGCGGGGTGTCGGTGGGGTCAGGAGGTTGATGGATTCAGGTGAAAGGTTTTGTAGGGGGCCTAAGGTTCTGAGGATTCCTTGAAGCTCCGCCTGGACATCAGGAATGGGATTACCTTGGCAAACTTTGTATGTGGTGTTGTCCGAAAGCTGACGCAGTCCCTCAGCCACATACTCCCGATGATCAAGTACCACGGTCGTACAACCCTTGTCCGCCGGAAGAATGACGATGGACCGGGCAGCCTTCAGATCACGGATAGCCTGGGCTTCAGCAGTGGTGATGTTGGGAGTAGGATTAAGGTTTTTTAAAAAGGATTGAGAGGCAAGGCTGGAAGTCAGAAATTCCTGGAAGGTTTGGAGAGGGTGATTTTGAGGAAGAGGAGGTGGGTCTCGCTGTGACAGAGGACGGAACTGTTCCAGGCTGGGTTCAATTTGGATAGTGTCTTGGGGAGTTGGATCATTAGGGGTAGGATTAGGATCATTTTTCTTCGTGGCAAAGTGATACTTCCAGCAGAGAGTACGAGTGTAGGACAGTAAATCTTTGACGAGGGCTGTTTGGTTGAATCTGGGAGTGGGGCTGAAGGTGAGGCCTTTGGATAGGACAGAGGTTTCGGATTGGGAGAGAGGTTTGGAGGAAAGGTTAACTACTGAATTAAGGTGTTGTGGTGCCAGATTGTGTTGATTGGAATTTTGAGGTTTTGGAGGGAGTGGAGCTGGAAGTGGGAGACTGAGTAGATGGGAGAGACTGGGTTTGTGTGCAATGAGAGGTGGTTGAGGTTTGCTGGAAAAATTTTGAAGGGTGAGTGAGTTGCCTTTCCGGAGGTGGGAAACCAGGAGATTGGATAGTTTTTTGAGGTGAAGGGTGGCATGTTGTTCTAATTTGCGGTTGGCCTGTAGGAGGATGCTCTGAATAGCCGGTGTGGATGTGGGAGAGGAAAGATTGAGGACTTTTATTAAGGATAGGAGTTGACGGGTGTGTTCATTGGCTGAGTTGATGTGTATGTGAAGGATTAGGTGGGTGAGGGCAATGGATTGTTCAGTTTGGAACTGGTATAGGGACTGATGGAAAGAAGGGTTGCAGCTAGAGATGGGAACTTTAAGTGTGAGGCCTTTGGGGGTTATGCCAAATGTCAGACAAGCCTGAGAAAATAAAATATGCGAGCGTAATCTGGCTAGGGTGAAGGCATGTTTGCAGAGGGAATGTAAATAAAACTTAATGGGGTCGTTGTGGGGGTGTTGTGAGGGTGACATGGTATTAGAAGGTGGAAAGTGTAACATGAGGTTGAAATGAAAATGAAAGATAAAAATATATAGGGAGAGATAAGGGTGAACTAGAAAGTAACTGGAGATCTGGTATGAAAAAAGGCGAAAAAGTGTTGGTTAAGTTGATCCTGTGGTGAACTCGGGTTGGTAGACAGCGATGTGCATGAAGGTTAGGTGGTTGTGTTGCCGCTAAATCACGTTAAAGGACGGAGAAATTCGGGAAAATTTCGAAAAAACGTGTAAATGTATTAAAAGGAGTGGTGTTCTGGTGAAAGATTACGAAAATGGGGCTAACAATTGTCTGACGAAGAAATAATGACGTTAAAACCTGTGGGGAGCAGCTAAAAATGATCAGTGATGTGCCAAAAACGAAAGTGGAAATAAAGTGAAAGTTATTAGAACTAGCCGAAATGGTTGTTTAATGCGTGAAAGCAGCTGTTATTGAACTAGAAACGGTGGATTTTATAGCAGCGGTAGTGTTGAAAGCGGAAAATAAAAATTTTTTTGGTTATGGTTTGGAAGTGGGTTACGTATTATTGAGTATATATAGGCGGGATAAAATTGTATTACGGTAAAAAGGGGAAGGTGAATACAAAGTGAGACTACTGGTAAAAACAGAGAGAGAAAATAAAGAGAAAATAAGACGACAGGAAAGATTTCGAAATGCAACAGCGATAATAACAAACGTAATTGTTGGGTTCAAATTAATGATATGGTTATAATAGAGGGAAACATTCCACGTAGGAAAAATATATCTAAAAACAAAGATGATGTGACTTACCAAATGAAAGTGCTGGCAGGTTGACAGACACACAAACATACACACAATATTCAAGCTTTCGCAACAAACTGTTGCCTCATCAGGAAAGAGGGAAGGAGAGGGAAAGACAAAAGGAAATGGGTTTTAAGGGAGAGGGTAAGGAGTCATTCCAATCCTGGGAGCGGAAAGACTTACCTTAGGAGGAAAAAAGGACGGGTATACAGTCACACACACACACACACACACACACACACACACACATATCCATCCACACATATCCATCCACACATATACAGACACAAGCAGACATATTTAAAGATAAAGAGTTTGGGCAGAGATGTCAGTTGAGGCAGAAGTGCAGAGGCAAAGATGTTGTTGAATGACAGGTGAGGTATGAGTGGCGGCAACTTGAAATTAGCGGAGATTGAGGCCTGGTGGATAACGGGAAGAGAGGATATATTGAAATATGATTATGTATTTTCACAAAAACTATTGTACCCATTGGTTCATTAATGCATTAAACTTTCACAAACATAAGTGATAACAAAATGCTTTGCACACTCTCTCTCTCTCTCTCTCTCTCTCTCTCTCTCTCTCTCTCTCTCTCGGCAATAGTACACAAAGGGAAGAGGACATAGATGAATATGAGATGGGAGATGTGATACTGCGAGAAGTAAGCTGAAACATGGCCTCCTTAGAACAACTGATACCCTTGTAAGTGTGAGCCACGACAAAACTATTCCATCTGGTATGCAAGATGTTTGGGGCAGTGGAAAAACCCCCAGACTTCAAGAATATAAAATAAAGGGCAGTCAAATGAAAGGAAGACCGATAGAAAAAATAAGTAAACTGTTTATTATTCCAAAAGTAACTGCTGTAACTGTTAATACATCAATCCCACTGTCAAACAAGACAGTGACTGCCTTCATGGAAAAATGTTTTTGTCTGTCATGGAACCATGATTGTACCCAGATGTGGACCTCTTCCTCTGAAGCAAACTGATTGCCTCAAATTTTGTTCTTCAGGGCTTAGAAATACGCAAATCACATGGAAAGAGATCCAGAGTATATGGAGGATGTGTAAGGGCTTGCCAGCAAAACCTTTGCAGCATAATTGAAACAACAGCACGCCAGCTTCAGGAAAGTCACAACGACCTATTTCTTTGACTGTGAGTGCTCGCGCCCATTAACTTTCCCGAACACAGTGCCGCAATTGACACAAAGCAGTATGTGTCCACACTGCAAAAACTGAAGTGCACCATCAAGTCCAAACACTCAAGAATGTTGACAGTCAACATCATTCTGTTGCATGATAACACATGCCCACATGTTGCCAACATTGTTTCAAATACACTGCAGAAGTTTCACTGAGAAGCCATTACGCATCCTCCATACAGTCTCGATCTCTTCCCATATTTTTGGAGCCCTGAAGAAAGACATTCATGGCCTTTGATTTGCTTTGGACAAAGATGTGTTCACCTGGTTAAAACCGTGGTTTCATAGGCATTGTCTGTCTTGTCTCCCAATAGGATATATGTATTGATAATTATGGTGATAACTTTTGAAATAATTAACAGTTTACTTACTTTTTTTCTCTTCTGTGTCATTTTCATTTGACTACCCCTTATAACTCCAGTTCCAAAGGAAGTACATGCTTAGTGATGGGAATATGATTGAACTAACAGTTTTTAACTGTAGTCTTGGTTTAGGTGTGGTTGTTCCTTCACATTTCCACTTCACAATCACACCACGAAAAGTCACCTGGGCAGCTTTGAAAGGGTTGAAATATTCCAGATGGAAATGTTACTCGGGTGACACCCGTGACATGTTCATGTTCAAAGTCACTAGGCTGTCCTGACTGGCCAGTTCTGTTGTTTCTGCGCATTTCTGCTGACAACACAATATTCCTCATCTCTCTGGAGGCTATAGCTTAATTGTTTCATAATACAGCAGAAATTATGAAGAGCAACTCTGAAACGGCAACAATAAAAAATGCTCTTGTTTTGCCAAGAGCCTAGTCTAATCAGTTAAAATGATTTCACACATTAGTTTTGTTATGGGAACTCACCATTGGTTTTCTCTTTACCTGAGCATTGAAAAGGCAGTTGTGAATTTCTGATACATGGAGATCAAGCAGGTGTAAAGAAGGCAATGACTTTCTGTACACCACTTGGATAGAATTATGAATTGTGCTACAAAGCACATCACATTGTAGCTACAACTCAGACTTTGTGCCAAATCCAGGGACTCCAATTCAGGATTCTGAAACACTAACAAAACAAAAAACACAGATAACGCTTATCTTCAACTACCGCAAACTAGCTTCAACTTACTTCTTGTTTGTACAGCAGGCTTAAGTTTTGTCACCAGATAATGAATTTTGTCATGAAAAATATACCAGACCATACACTTCAGATGATAAAGTAGAAACTATGTGCAATACATATGGTGCTTCACTGCAGGTTTTTAATTCAGTGTACTTAAAATATCATTCACAACCCATCACAGTAAAGCTCATCGTATGACTACTCTAAACTTCCTGCTTTCATACAACTTTTTTTAGAAATTAATATTTGCAGTAGTTTCTGTTATTATTGATTGGCCCACTTGGAATGATCATTAATAATCTAGTTCCATAACAATGAAAATGATATGCACCAAAGCATCCACTTCTTGACTGGCTTTGTTTTTGATTTACTCAGTGACCACATTCAAACCTTTGTTGACCAGCATGAAACACAAAACATTGAAAATCCGTTTTGTAGTGGAGACCTACAATCTACACATGCATGACTTGGAGGAACTGCAAGAAAAAGCATGCTTCCTTTTGTACACAATTGGGAGGGCAATGATGCTTCAGAACAGTATGCAACCATCTCCACACGCTATCTGAAGCAGGGTATTTTCCCAGATAGTCTGAAGTATGCCATTGCTATACCACTGCATAAAAAAGGGGATACGTCTGATGTCAACAACTACTGCCCAATCTCTCTTCTGACTGTCTTATCCAAAATTCTTGAAAAACTAATGTATTGTAGAGTAGCTTCACACCTTTGTAAAAATAAAGTTTTAACAAAATGTCAGTTTGGTTTCCAGAAGGGTTTTTCAACAGACAATGCTATATATACTTTCACTAATGAAATAGTAAATGCTCTAAGTCACCTGTTGGATTTTTTGTGATGTATCAAAGGCTTTTGATTGTGTAAATCATGGAATACTTCTAGATAAGCTCAAGTAGTGTGGTATGAATGGGACAGTGCTCAAATGGTTTAAATCATACCTAACTGGAAGAGTGCAGAAAGTTGAAATAAACAGTTCACATAATATGCAAAAAACTGGTGATTTCTCAAACTGGGGGACAATCAAGAATGGGGTGCCGCAAGGTTCGGTCTTGGGTCCGCTGCTGTTCTTAATATATATTAATGACATTGCCATTCTATGTTCACAAAGATGCAAAGCTGGTACTTTTTCCCGATGATACAAGTATAGCTATCACACCCGACAGACAAGAATTAACTGGTGAAATTGTAAATGATGTCTTTCAGAAAATCATTAAGCGGTTCTCTGCAAATGGGCTCTCATTAAACTTTGACAAAACACAGTATATACAGTTCCACACAGTAAATGGAATGACCCCATTAATAAATATAGACTTCGATCAGAAATCGGTAGCTAAGGTAGGATATTCAAAATTTCTAGGTGTATGCATTGATGAGGGGTTGAACTTGAAAAACCACACTGAGGATGTGCTGAAACATTTGAGTTCAGATACTTTTGCTATTAGGGTTATTGCAAATTTTGGCGATATACATCTGAGTAAATTAGCTTACCACACCTATTTTCAGTCTCTGCTTTCGTATGGCATCATATTCTGGGGTAACTCATCATTGAGTAAAAGAGTGTTCATTGCACAAAAGCGTGTAATCAGAGTAATTGCTGGAGCTCATCCAAGATCATCCTGCAGACACTTATTTAAAGAGCTAGAAATCATCACTGTAGCCTCACAATATATATATTCACTTATGAAATTTGTTATTAACAATCCGAACGAATTCAAAAGTAATAGCAGTGTACATGGCTACAACACTAGGAGAAAGGATGATCTTCATTACTCAAGGTTAAATCTAACTTTGGCTCAGAAGGGGGTAAATTATGCTGTCACAAAAGTCTTTGGTCACTTACCTAATAGCATCAAAAGTCTGACAGATAGCCATATAGCATTTAAAAGGAAATTAAAAGAATTTCTTAGTGGCAACTCCTACTCATTAGATGAAATTTTGGATATAGTAAGTGGGTAATTTCCCAACCTCCAAAAAAAAAAAAAAAAAAAAATTAATATTGAGTGTCATGTAATATTTTGTCTAATGTAATATCTTGTACAGGCACCTTTTATTAATCTGACATGTTCCACATCATTACGAAGTGTCGTATTCATGATCTACGGAACAAGTACTAACCTAATCTAATCTCTAATCAGGTCCCCAGGTGTCCTTTACACGTAGGAGATAGCTACATGGATAGCGGGTGCTGTCAAGTGGACTGGGTGATTTTTTTGGTTAGAGGGTTGGGGAAGTGCAAAAATGCAGGTCAAACATGGGTCCTGGATAGAACTAGCAAACATTCATATTATAAATTGTCATAGCTGTGTTGGGAAAGAACCAGAACTCCAAGCTCTCATAGAAAGCACTGAAGCAGATATCATTAGAGACACTGAAAACTGGGTAAAGCTGGAGATAAGTTCAGTTAAAGTTTACACCAAGGACCTAACAGTGTTCAGAAAGGGTGTACATCTACATCCACACTCTGCAAACCACCATGAAGTGCGTGGCAGAGGGTACGTCCCATTGTACCAGTTATTAGGGTTTCTTCCTGTTACATTCCCATATGGAGCACAGGAAGAATTCATCTGTGTTTGCTGTAATTACTCTGATCTTGTCCTCATGATCCCTAAGGAAGCGATACATAGGGGGGTTTAATATATTCGTAGAATCACCATTAAAAGCCGGTTCTTGAAACTTTCTTAGCAGACTTTCTCAGAGATGTTTACACCTATCCTCAGCAGTCTGAAGAGTTCAATCCTTCTTTCCATTGCTCAAGTAATAACGCGTATGATGACTGACAGATTTAAAAATTGTTTGAAGGAGAAGAAGACAATGGAGCTGGAATGAACTATCAGAATCAAGAAGCTATGCACAGGTATTCACAGGTGATGTATTCTAGAATAGTGTCTCACTTTAGCAACAATAATATCATCAGCAAAACACAGTTAGGGTTTCAGAAGGGTTGCTCACTCAGAATGCCATTTACATGTTCACTCATCAGATTTTACAAGCATTAAATAATAAAATAGCTCCAGTTGGTATTTTCTGTTATCTATCTAAGGCATTTGACTGTGTGAATCACACTATCCCCCTAGATAAATTAAAGTTTTGTGGGACTGATGGCAAAAGCAACCAATGGATAATGTCAAATTTAACCAAAATACTGCATAAAGTTGTAATTAGTAAGCAATATAGTCTGGGGACACAATTCTGACTGTGGAGAAATCATGTATGGAGTTCCATAAGGCTCAGTCTTAGGTCCACTTATGTTCTTCATACATGTAAACAATGCTCTGTCCAAAATACAACAAGCAGAATTAGTTCTCTTTAGAGATGACACCAGTATTGTAATACATCCATGTGCACACACAAAAACAGAAGAAATGGTAAATAAAGTAGATAAAGTATCAATGATTAATTTTCTGTGAGTAGTCTTGTCCTCGGTTTTAAAAAGATGCGATATGTTCAGTTCTGCACATCTAGGAATACTATACCAATGATAAGTGTAACACATGGCAAGGAAATAATAAATAGGGTGGAAACTAAAAAAATCTTAGGTGTCAATATCAATGAGGATTTAAGTTTGGAAAAAAGCACATTATGGAGCTTGTGACGAAGTAAGATTTAAAAATTTTTTGAAGGAGAAGAAGACAATGTTTTGCCATCTGGCTCCTTCAATACATTTTATTTTCACCTTTGCCTAATTACCATTAACATGTGTGAGTATAATCTGCATTTCCAGAAAAGAGAAAGGTTGGCCCTCAGTCTTAAGGAATATAGCACCAGGTCTAATTTTGTGCTTAGTTTTGTGTATGTAATTAATTTCCTAATTTATTTTGACTATTCCTAGTTAATATCTTTTGTTCTGGGGTTGAAATCAGTAATTGTTTTGTGACTTAGATTCTATTGTTGACTTGTAAACAAATATAAATTTTGTAATAATTATAAACATTGGAAGAAGAACTGTTAGGATTCTTAAAGTATTTATTTGGCTCTATTCAAAAACATATTAGCAAAGCCGGCTCGTAATTAATTCCAAAATAATTACAGGTTTGTCAAAAGTATTATTTGGATAACTATATCTGTTAATTTCATTATTTAAACAAATAATTTGGCCTAATCTTTGTGGTAGAAGGAACTGTTAAAAGGAAAGAATTTTTTAATGTATTCAGTTAATTGAATGAGTTATGTTTTAATTGTAATTTGTGTAACTTAAACATTGAACAATGTATAGTTTCAGTGCCTATTATTGGGAGGATATGTAAAGGACGGATTTTTGGTCCCGAGGCAGTCAGTACACGACCAATTTTCAGAGAAGAATTATGTACTATTTCAAGTAACAACAATGCATCAACTTAACAGTGCAATAAGTGTAACACAAATAGGCCATGTGTTAGATCAAGTAATGACAATGTCTGTTCAAATTATTTAAGAAATGGTGTCACATGTACCGTATTATTCTGCAAGAACTGTGAATTATGTGGTTAGGTTTTTACTGCTCATAGATGTTCAACAGCAAACTATTGTAGCAGTATGCTGATATTGCCTTCAACTTATTAATGAGGCTTATCAATATTTACCAATAGTGAACAGGTCATATAATTGTGTAGTATTGGGAGGTTGTGAACAGTGAAAGTAAAGAACTGTGAAATGCAACTGTCGGCCAAATCATTTACAGTATTCAGTGTTGAACTTCCACCCCCCCCCCCCCCCCCCATATTTCAGCCAGTATAACAATGCAGTACGTCGACACCGAGGACTATCAACAAAGAAATAAAGCAGGCGAACGTCACAACTTCCCCTGTATTCTACCAACAAACCAAATCCTACTACCTGCTGTACCCAAAACTGAGCCTAGAAAGATAGATAGATTAAATTCAGTTGGTTGTGGTGGCATGCTTTTTGCTGTTAAAAGTAGCTCATCTTGTAGTAAAACTGAAGTAGATAGTTGCCGAGTCAGTATGGGTAGGGGTTACAGTTGACAACCAAAGTAAATTAATAACTGTTTCCTTTTACCAATCTCAAGACTCTGTTATTACAGTTGCAGGACATTTTAAGGAAAATTTGAGACACTCTTTAAACAGGCGCCCAACTAACAAGATTTTAGTTGGAGATGACCTCAATCTACCCTTCATATGTTGGTCAAAAGTAAATGTTTAGTCATTTGTAGGCATAAAACATCATCTGAAATTGTATAAATGCATTCTCGAAAAATTATTTTGAGCAATTAGTTCAGGAGGCCACACAAAGCATAAATGGTTGCAGTAACCTACTAGACCCCTTGGCAATACAGTCCTGAGCAAATAGGGAGCATCATGATGGTTACAGGGATTAGTGACCTCAATGTGGTAGTACTGACACTGAATACCTTGACAGACAAATTAACCTAAAATAAATGCAAAATATATTTATTTTTAAAAAAGCACATAAAAATTCACCTGAAGAATTCCTAAGAGAGTGTCTCCATTTCTTCCAAATTAACTATGTAAGTGTTTGCCACATGTGTTTTAATTCAAAGAAATAGTATAGACAACAACTGAAAGATTTATATCAAGTAAATTATTAAGAGATTGAACAGATTCCCAATGGTGCACAAAACGATTCAGAACACTGTTGCAAAAGCAACAACAAACCATGCCAGATTTTAAAAAATGCAAAGTCTCCAAGACTGGTGACATTTCACAGAAGTTCAAAATTTAGCACAGACTTCAATGTGAGATGCTTTTAATAGTTCCCAAAATGACACCATCTCTTGAAACTTTGCAGAAAATCCAAAGAGATTCTGGTTGTATGTCAAGCACACCAGTAGCAATCAATAGCTTCACTGTGTAACAGCAATGGTAATGTTACCAATGACTATGCCACTATAGCTGAGCTACTAAATATGGTTTTCTGAAATTCCTTCACCAAATAAGAGGCAGTAAATATTCCAGAATTCAAATCAAGAAAGCTGCCAACACGAGTAACTTATAAGTTAATACCTTCGGTGTAGCAAAGCAACCTAAACACTTAATGAAGGCAAGTCTTCTGGTACAGATTTTATGCCAATTAGATTCCTTTCAGACCATGCTGATGTAATAGCTCCATACTTAGCAATCACGTACAACCTTTCGGACAATGAAAGATCCATACCTATGGGCTGGAACATATCACATGTCATACCAGTACACAAGAAAAGAATTGTAAATTCATATCACAGACCTCAATTTGAAGTAAGATTTTGGAACATATACTGTATCTAAATATTATGGCATACCTGGAATACCTTGAAGATAATGATCTATTGACACCTAGTCGGCACAGATTCAGAAAATGTTGTTCCTGTGAAACACAAGTGGCCCTCTATTCCCACAAAGTAATGAGTGCTATCGACAATGGATCTAGTTGATTCCATATTTCAAGATTTCACGAAGGATTTTGAACCCTCCCTCACTTGTGGCTTCTAATGACAATGCATGTCTATGGAATATCATCTCGGCTGTGTGACTGGATTGATTTCCCTTAAGAAACAACGCAATTTGTAGTAACTGACAGGAACTCACTGAGCATAACAGAAGAGACATCTGGTATTCCTCAGGGAAGTTTCATAGGCCCTTTGGTGTTACTAAACTCTAAAAACAATTTGGCAGACAATGTGAACAGTCCTTCAGATTGTTTGTAGATGATGCTGTAGTTTACCATCTAGTAAAGTCGTCAGAAGATCAATACGAATAAGATATCTGTATGCTGTGAAAAGTAGCAATTGAACATGAATAATAAAAAGTGTGAGGTTCTCCATGAGAGAACTAAAACGGACCCTTTAAATTTTGATTACACAATATGTAACACAAATTTAAAGGTTGTCAATTACGCTAAATACCCAGGGGTTCCAATTGTGAACAACTAAAGTTAGAACCAAAATACAAAATTTGTAAGGAAGGCAACTGTGTTTTATTGGCAGAATGCTTAGAATATGCTACAAATCTATTAAATAGCCTCACTACACTGCACTTGTCCATCCTCTGCTACAGTACTGGTGTGCAGTATGGGATACTCAACAGACAGGATTGACAGAGGACATTGAAAAAGTTCAAAGAAGGCCAGCTCATTTTGTACTATCACAAAATTGGAGAGAGAGTGTCACAGATATGATATGCAAGCTAGGTGGTGATCACTAAAACAAAAACATTTTTTTGTGTCTGTGAGAACTTTTCGTAACACATCAGTCATCATCTTTCTCCTCTGAATGCAATGATTTTGTTGACTCCCACCTACATAGGTAGAAAAGACCACTATAATGAAATAAGATAAATCAAATCTTGTGTGTTCATTTTTTCCATGTGCTATTCGAGAGTAGAATGGTATACAAATGGTTCTGTGAACCCTCTGCCATGTACTTCGATGTGAACTGCCGAGTAGTTATGTAGATGCAGATTACAAACAATAATACAAATCTCCCAGCAGAATGGTGTGCAAAGAAGTTCAGTACAGAAACATCTCGAATAAAACCTGGGCCAATTTGGTCAAGCTGTCTTCACCAATGAGTGCAAAATTTGTCTGGTGTTTGACGATCATCATAAAACCATTTGGAGACAGTGAGGCACCAATGTGCATCTCATGCAAACAGCCCCACAAGTACAACAGAAATGTGGGTCAATCATATTTTGAGCCAGTATCAAGTATGGGTGTCAGATATAACCTGCTTGCAGATTAAAGAAGGGGGCCAGAGTACTGGCTAGCCTGGATGTGGTTTTTAGGCAGTTTTCCATACACACTTAGATAAATACTGGACTGATTCCCAGATTCCACTTCAGTTATACAACGCATAAATACTTTGAAAACTGATACTTGCCAAGTCCTTCCTCCAGGAGACAGGGATCAGCCAAATGAAATGGTTAGATGTATGTGCTGGTATGAAACCAATAGAGCAAGCTTGATATTGTTTGAAACTTGCAGTGTATCATAGCAGTAACATTCCTCACACACTGAATTACCTCACAAGGGCCCCCACTTAAATGTGGGACAGGCTTGAGGGGCTACAGCATGCCGAGGAGGATTCATCCACATTAAAATCTGCTGGGTGGAGCAACTTGGCATCTAAATTAACAGACTGCCTTGATTTCAAAGTGAAACTAGCATTTAACAACTATATTATGAAAAGGATAGATTGCTACTATAGAGGAGATGATGAGTCACAGACAGGCACAAGAAAAAGACTGTTATATATTTGAGCTTTCAGCTAAAAGGCCTTCTTCTAAAGTAAAAAAATACACACATGCGCAACATAGGCACACAAATGACCACTGTCTTTAACTGCTGAGACTGGACTGGCAGGCCAACTTCAGTGGCCAGAGGCAATGTTCATGTGTGCAAGGTTTGTTATTGTGTGTGCATTTTCTACTTTAGAAGGCCTTTTCGCTGTAAGCTCAAATGTATAGCAGTCCTTTTGTTGTGTTTGTCTGTGCTTTTTGTTGTGTTTGTCTGTGACTCACTACAAACACCATTAAGGACAAACAGAAGTTGCATGACACTGACAAAATATGACAAATAGCATTAAAGGTGATTCAAATATTACACCAACAACCTGTCACTTTTGCAGCCTTTCTATATATAAAGGATGCGTATGGTGATGTGGATATTTCTACATTTTGACAAAACCTATGTGATGTGGGTACAACACCAAAAATATTTAACTGGTGCTTGTATTTAC
The DNA here is from genome assembly GCF_021461385.2 of Schistocerca piceifrons. NCBI lineage: Eukaryota > Metazoa > Arthropoda > Insecta > Orthoptera > Acrididae > Schistocerca > Schistocerca piceifrons. The sequence continues at coordinate 555,565,660 of NC_060144.1, forward strand.
TACAACACAGACTCTTAAAATTAAGCGCGACAGACAGATGATTGATTTCCAGTACCATCTATAAAGGTTTATCAAAAGGAGATCCCTTGAGCCTGTTACTTTTTAACATGTGCACCAGGTTGATTGCTCAATGATTATATTATCCTGTCAGATTTCTACAGTGTGCGGATGACTTTGTAATATACACCACACACAAGGACCAGAAACATGCCTTGAACTACCTGAAATGAGATGTCAACACTGTGGTAACTGGGTTACTTGAGATAGGAATGGATGTGGTCCTTAGAAATGCAATGTTTTTCTGTCTTTACCATACACAGAGCAGACAAAGACACAATTTCCTTTCAAACTAATAACCAAACTATTTTAGCATCTACTTGTGTTAAGTTTTTGGGTATCCAGCTAGACATTCAATTGGCATGGCAAAAATGTGCCAACGAACTTCAGGCTAAGGTACATAACAGAATTAACACCCTGAAAGCTTTGGCTTGCACTAACTATGGAATCGACCCTAGGACTATCTTACATCTGTATAAACAGTCAGTCAGGAGCAAGATGGAATACAGCTGCATGTTGTATCAGTACACTCCCATGTCATGATTGAAGATTCTACACCATATACAATTAGCAGCTCTGCATATTTGTGGAGGCTATATTAAAACTGCTCTTATATCTGTCATGTAAGCAGAGCTGGCAATTCCTCCACTCGTTATGAGTGTTATGTTGATGGACATATCTTCTACCAGTCATCCATTACATTGGAAATTACCTCAATTACTGCACCTGATAAAAATTAAGTCACACTGGTCACAGAAACCCAAACCACTCCTATCAATATCATATAACAGGTGAATATTCATACAGCATAACATTAACATCAGTTTCGCTTAGGTCATGTGGTGTCAAGCAAACAATATCACTTCAAAAATTCAATGAACTTTATACGGTAGTTATATATCTAACCCATATGTAACCCCAAGTGAACAGAGAGCTTTTACACAGTCAAAGTTGGTCGTAACTGGCATAAACTGTGCACAAATGGTTCCAAAATGTATGTGTCTGTGGGCGCCACACTCTTTGATGATCAAACTGGGCATGGATACTTTTTCCTACTGTCTTCTGAAGCACTGATATTAACCACAGAGTTGTACACCATTCGTCAAGTTACACTTTACACAGTCGACTTACAAGTTGACAAGGTCCTAGTACATACTGACTTCATGAGAGCCGTACACTATGAGGGCAGCCAAAGGAAAAACTTTTAATCCTTTGGCACATGATATAGTGCATAGTCTCAGTTGAGCAAAAGAGCTGTGTCAATAGATACCAGGACATGTTGGAATCTGCACATTTGTTGCCCCTAACAACAAACGTGCAGATCAGCTCATAAATATGGTACAGAATCTATTTCCTATTGACATACCCTACCATACAGTGATTTTTGTATTAAACTCGCCAGACAAGCAAAAACAAAACAGACAACAGTAGTGGACATAGAACGTAACATCAAAGGCACATAGTATTGGGCATTTCAGCAACGGGTTCCACAAAACCCTTTGTTTCTCGACTTGACACTCAAGAGAAGAGAAATGGTTACTCTTAACGTACTAAGATCAGGTCACATGAAAAGCAATAAAACAAGACACCTGTTGAAATTCCTTCCTTCTTCAAACTATGATTCCTCCCTCATTGATGAGGACATTGTATGCAGGGTGAGTCACTAACTATTGTCACCTAGAATAACTCTGAAAGTAAGATAGTAGCTGAAAAGTTTGCTGCATGAGACAACGAGGGCCATAACATGATGTTGGTTTTTTTGTTGCTAGGTGGGGTTGCACCAGAGATATGAAGGTCAACTTTGTTTTTTTTCTTTTTTTTTTTTAAATGGGATGCTATAGCTTCGTACTTATTTTCTGATAGCGGCTCTCAAGACAAATCCAGTTATGTGTAACAGTAGGGTCTTTCAAGGTCAAAAAGGTGGCATGAACCTCCATTTACAGAAGGTATCAGTGCAGTGCTGCAATCTTCTTATCATAGATTGAAAGGTATTCCTTATCACTTCGGCACTTATCGAAGCACATGCTTTTACAATTCTCTCTTGTGTATCGTGCAAATAGTAAATATTCACTGAATACCGTGTATCCATCGAACTTGCCATTGACATGTAAACACCATTTGACAGTTTCGCAATGCAACATTAATAGGAACGGTAAGACATATCGTCAAATCAGGTGAATGTGAATGATGTATTCCTGAGAAGAACAAGTCGATATGCTTCTCATTTACGGAGAATGCCAACGAAATTCAGTGAGAGCTACTGACTTACACACTGAAAGATATTCTCAATGTACTCACCCTACATGTTGTACATTTAAATATGTGTATGATAAATTGAGAACAATTGGATCTTTGGCGCATCGGAAACATATCCGACAAAGGAAAGTTACTAATGAGGAAACAGAAATTGGTACTCTTGCCACTGTGTCTCGAGATCCTTGTGTTAGTTTGCATCAAATCGCAAGGGAATCTGGCATGAGCCAGTGTAGTGTTGTTTGGTTCTGCATCACCTTAAATACTATCCTTACCATATCAGTCTCCACCAAGAATTAACTGGTATAAATTGTATGTATCACATTGAATTCTGCCGATGGGCTCAACTTCATATTCAGAGGGATGCCACATTTATTAATTTTATTTTATTTACTGATGAGGCTACATTCACAAACCATGGAAATGTTAATTTTCATAACATGAATTATTGGGCAACTTAAAATCCATGCTGGCTGCGGCAAGTTGCACACCAAAAACCGTGGTTGTTGAACGTATGGTGTGGGATTCCGGAGGACAGAATTATAGGCCCCTATTTCATCAAAGTACACCACATTCCTGCGAAAAACATTAGGTCTGTTATTGGAAGAAATACCTTTAGGAACAAGGAACAGAATGTGGTATCAACACAATGGTTGTCTGACACATTTTTTGCTGATGGCTAGAAATGAGTTGCAGAGACAATTCCCAAATCGTTGGATTGGATGCAGAGCAGATGTGTCGTGGCTGGCTTCTTTGCCAGACTTGATGCCTCTGGAGTTTTTTCTTGTGGGGATTCGTAAAAGACATTGTTTATAAAGATGTTCCAACTACACCTGAAGATATTTGAGAGAGAATTGTCAGAGCATGTGCTTCGATAAGTGCCGATGTGAAGGAATACCACTCAATCCATGGTAAGAAGATTGCAGCACTGCATTGATACCAGTGGTCATCACTTTGAACACCTTCTGTAAATGGAGGTTCATGTCACCTTTGTGACCTTCGTTGACCTTCAAAGACCTTACTGTTACACATCATTGGATTCATCTTGATACCTGTTATCACAAAATAAGTACCAAACCATAGCATCACATTTAAAAAAAAAAAACACAGTTGACCTTCATATCTCTGAAGCAATCCCACATAGCAATAAAAAACCAATGTCATATTATGGTCCCCATTGTTCCATGTAACTTTTGTCCCACAAACTTTTCAGCTCCTATCATACTTTCAGAGTTATTCTTGGTGGAAATAGTCAGTGACTCACCCTGTATATAAGGTTGGTGCATAAATTTGTAGAATTTTTCCGTTTGTTTAACATACACAATGGATACACATAACAGAGATTTTATTTATCAATAGCATATTCTCCTTCACTATTTACAACAGTATGCCAATGCTGAGGTAACTTTTCAATTTCACGACTGTAGAAATCACATGGTTTTGAGGGAAAGAAGTCATTGAGTCATGTTCAGAGAACATTTTCATTCAGAAAGGAAGCTCCTTGAGAGTTGTTCAATAGAGAGCAGAAAAGGTGAAAATCGAAGGGTGTAAGATCAGGTGAATAAGGTGAGTGCAGGATGACTTTCCAACCCTACTCCTGTATAGTGTTTTTTGTCAGTCTAGCAGAATGCAGATGGGTGTTATCATGAAGTAGCATCATTTCACACAGTCTTCTAGGCCATTGTTCTTGAACTGTGTCTGCAAGATGTCTCAGTTGTTGACAAAAAATGTCAGCAAAGATAGTTTACCTCTGGGAATCAATTTTTAGTACGCCACATTGTCGCTATTTCACCAGACGCATGACACTATCTTTTGTGGGTGCATGCAGGTCTTTGAATGAGGAGCTGCTACTTTGTTTGGACTCAACCATTCTCTTCTTTTCTTTATGTTACCATAAAGACACCATTTCTCATCACCAGTAACAACACAGGATAGGAGTGGTTGGTGTTGCTCACGAGCCACTTGATAATGAGCAAGCTGAATGCATATATGGCCACTCACTGATTTTTGTGATTTTGGCTTAGAGCATGTGGTACCCCTGCACCCAATTTCTGAACCTCCCCAATCATGTGGAATGATCCCAGTTCATCACATCTGCCTATTCTCGAGTACACTGATGTGAATAATTGTAGATTAAAACATTTAAATGATCTTCATGCTCTGTCCAATGGCATTATCCCCACACATGGTGCAAGTGTTTCTGGCTGCCTCTGCTGCTGTCACCCCTCTATTGAATGCAAACAAAATAATATATCAGAAATGTTCCAGTTTCTCCACTTGGCACTCCATTTTCTACAATCCACAGCTGTGGCAATTTATAAATAACACATAGCATATAGAATATCAACATTCAAAACAAAAATGCTAAGAACTTATGCACCAACCTAACATATTCATAGAGTGTGATAAATACAATCATCCATGAACAATTACACTGTACAATATTTTAAAAATAAAGGACTGTTTTTCTCTTATGATAGCTCTTAGTTCCATAAACAGATCTGTTGCTAAATGTGTTTTCCATATCATTTTTCTTTGTAATATGGAATTTTAAAATTTAAGGATATCTTTCATGCTTCATTATTTAGTATGTAACTGGATTTTATGATAAAATTTCGCAGCTATTATTGTAATAGTGCAGTCAGACTAATGTACTTGGTTGACTCCTTATCTTGCTTAATTATGTTTTATATTTTGTAATGAAACTGCTTTGTATTTGTATCATTATGTGCAATAATTGTATCTGGTGAAATGGGCTCTGTCTGAAATGAAAATAAAATAAGTTATGCAAATATCCTCCAACAAAAGATGCTCTGTAACTGCTTTTGTTGCAAGTTGTTCACTTCAAGTACTGGCTCTCTCACAAGAAATAATTTAAGAGACTGGCAGAGTTTGTCAAAACTTCTCTGTAATCATGAAGTGTTCTGCAACTATATTATTGAAATGTGCAACTGGAAAGCACTTTCTCACAGAACTAAAAACTAAAAATTAATGGATCAGGTAACTTAAGTTCAAAATTATCAGGAACAAAAGAGGTGGAGATTGGTTTTGTTGAGGTCTTCCATTAAGAGCTGACCACGAAATGTTGGAAAATTCAGGTAATGGAAACTTTTTAGGGCAAGTAGAATTAATGACCAAGTTCAATCACATATTAAATTATTATTAATCGTATGGCTAAACCTGGAAGAGTGGTTACTTGCTTAAGTCAGAGCATACAAAATGAAATCATTGCCATAATTTCTGATGAAATTGTATCTATCAAGAAGAATACCATACTGAAAAATAATGTAATTGTATCAACAATGCACAAAAAAGACAGATTGCAACCTACTGTAAAGAAGACGTGTCACATTGCAGTCATGCACAATTAAAAGACACTTATATATTGTTGGGGACAGCAGTCCAATATTCAGTCTTTCCTTCTCATCCTGTCCAGTAAATTCCCCCTGATGTGGTGTTCTGGGTGACACTTTCGAAGTATACCCCTTTTCCTGAACCTTCCCAGACCTTTTCCTTCGCCCCTTTTCCTTCCCCTTCAACTCCTCTGCTGGAAGAAGAAGCCACCTTTTTGTATGTGTGTGTTCTCCTGCCACTGCTTGGTGAGTAGATTTTTTTTAACCCTTGCTGTGCTCATAGCTTGAACTTGGTTGTTAGTGAAAAAGTTAAATTATCTTAACTGCACTACATTTTCTTCAATGCGGTTCAAAGACTGTTCACATTATTTTCTGCCTCTGTGCAGTTCTGGGAAGCACTCAAGAATCACAGAATTCTAACTCTGAAGCCACTGTGTGGTACAAGATGGGAAGCTAGAATTGAAAGTGTTTGGTTTGTGAGAGCTGAGCTTAGTAACATAAGGCTTGCATTAGCGGAGTTAAAGAACACTTGCAAAAATGATCCAATATGTTCACTGAAATATCCAGTCTCTTTAAGGAAATCACAAAATTTAAGTTTTCTTCGTGTGTTGTAATATGGCATAGTGTCCCTTACCATAGAGTCAATAAAGCAGTTCAACATGGAAGTGTACTACAGTAAAATTAATAAAATCAACACTTGGTATTTTTGGAGAATATAGAGCCTATGGTTTTGAAGAGACAGAGAAAGAATCACGGGAATTTGTTGCAGCTTTAGAAAATGTTGCTGAATTGACAGATCCAGATCTGCGACACTTAAAAGGCAGTTTTGTTACTCCAGGGGAAGAGAATCCCTTAAGGGCAAACTACACCTATGCTGTATCGACAACACTGCGAAACAGACAGATTGCTATTTGTAATAAAGATGACAGATTGAGCAGCAGACAAGCACTATGGAAAGACTGTTACAAAGCCAAGTTATCCAACCTGCTGACATCCTACTGCTGCCTTACGACACCACTATCCAACTCCTATCCTATCCATAGGACTGCTCCTCATCAACCCCTCATAGCAGCCAGTCCCTGCCTAGCTGACCTTTTCAGCTTTCCACATGTCTCAAAACTCCCTACCAATGCTCCACTAAATCCAGAGCCAAAACAATCCCAGAGCACTGTTGTTAACCTTTTGACTAAACTCCCGGTCCCACAGCAGTTTCAGTTCTATACAGAGAACTCACCTTGAGTTCTAAGCACATTGGATTTGTCAAAGATCTGTGCTCCTTGTCCCAATTCCTGCAGCAGAAACACTTCTTTGCCACCAATTCCTCCAGCCAAAGCCAATCTAATCCCAACACTGAACCCTGTCTCTTCCAGTTCATATCATACATATCACCATCCAACAATGATCTTCCCTCACTTCCTGTCCCATCTAACCACCCCCTGGTCACCTTCCAGGAATTCCTTACCTCTAATTTGGCCTCACCATTCTTCCCCAAATCCCTTCCTAAGAATATCAACCTTTCAGCAGAAGAAAGGACACTCATACACAGCCTCAAAGCAGATCCTAACCTAATCGTTTCACTTCCAGACAAACGTTCCACCACTGTCATGATGAATCACGGTGACTACCTGGTAGAAGGCCTCTGTCATCAATTGTCTGGTGCCATCTATAAACTCTGCCTGAATGATCCCATCCCAGAAGTCCAACACAATCTCTGATTGCTGCTTAAAGTTTTAGGTCCTCCCCAGAGCCTCTTCCTTGAATCCAGTCCACTCCGGACCCCTACGATTCTCCATATGCCCACCTCCTACTTGCTCCCCAAAGTACACAAACCCAACAATCGTGGATGCTTCATTGTAGCTGGTTATTTTGCCACCACTGAAAGAATATCAGCCCTCACTGACCAACACCTCCAACCAATTGTCCAAAATCTAGCCTTCCACATCAAAGACACCAAACACTTCCTTTGCCAGCTCCTGGGTCCCTACTCGTCACTGTTGATTGCCAGTTCCCTGTACACCGACATCTCTCATGCCCATGGTCTTGCCACTGTTGAACACTAACTCTCCCAATGTCCTTCAAACTCCGACCCAACTGCCTCATTTCTCAAATACCTTACTAACTTTATCCTAATACAGAACTACTTCTCCTTTGAAGTGAAAGTATAAAAACAAATCCACAGTACAGCCATGGGCACCCACATGGCACCCTCCTATACCACCCTGTTCATGAGCCACCTAGAGGAAACCTTCCAAACCTCCATAAACCCCAAACCATAATCTGGTTCAGGTTCGCTGATGATATCTTCATGATCTCAGGGCCAAGACATCCTATCTTCTTCCCTTCACAACAACACCTTTTCTCCCACCCACTTCACCTCATCCTCCTGAACCCAGCATGCCATTTTCATGGATGTTGAGCTCCTCTTCTCTGATGCCTCCATCCTCAACTCTGGCCACATAAAACCCACAGTACTGGCATTTCAACAGCTGTCACCCCTTCTGCACCATAAAATCTCTTCTATACAGCCTGGCCACCCAGGGACATTGTACCTCCAGTGTCACAACCATCAGTTTGCTGAAGGCCTTCACAGACAGGCACTATCTCCCAGATCTAGTCCACATACAGATTTCTCATGCCATATCCTCACACAACCCCAATCTTCCCACCACCTGAAGAACCAGTTACGAAGGAGCACTCCCTTCATTACCTAATACCACCCCAGACTGGAAGAACTTCACCACATCCTTCATCAGCACTTTGATTATCTATCAATGCCCTGAAATGAGGGGCATTTTACCCAACATTCTTGCCACACCTCCTAAAGTAGTCCAAACTCCAACCCCTTGCCACAGGCATCATATCCCTGTGGAATACTCAGGTGCAAAACCTACCAAATCCACCCACCCTACATTTCCTATTCCAGTCTTGTCACAGGCTTATCCTACTCCAGCTATGTCATATACCAGATCTACAGCACCCATTGCTCAGCATTTTATATTGGTATGGAATGAGCCATACTGGCTAGAGCACCCAGAGCTGGTTGGTTGGATGATCAAAGGACAAACTACTATGTCATCAGTCCCTTTTCCCTCGAACAGACAGGTCTACATGACTGTACATCAGAGACGGCCTACCATGCACAACCCAGCAGAAAAAAATCCCAAGCTCCACCAAATGTCAATAAAGGCTGGATAAGGGACAAGAAAGAAGACAGAGAGGCACAGGAAGAAAGGCAGGCAAGGTTCCCCATCTAGGGAGCAGCTGGAAGCCCCCAAAAGCAGAGTGCTATGAGGGGACATACATCCCTCACCCTCAGCCACTTACTGGCGGTACACTACTCAGAAATTGACCAGGAAAAGACTAACAACAAGGGCAAGGCTAGAGAGGCTCAGATAGGTAAAAGACAAACAAGTTGAACAGACCATGCAGGAGGGGGGAGGAAGAGTAAAAGAGCAGGTAGGGTGAGAGCCAGGATGGACCACCAAGCCCAGACAGCTGAAGTATGGTGTGGGCACAGGAGGAAACAGTGCTCTGCCAACCCCTCAATGGGCTGATAAGGTTAAGTGGCCCTCCCTTCATGAGAGTGGCTCCCTTCGCAAATAAAAGATAAAACTAAGACAACTGCTGAGGCATTGTCTCCTAACACCAGGGATAGCTAGTCAGGGAGATTAACAGTCTGCCACAGGGCAGTTAGGTTGGGACTGTTCAGCAAACTGTGGACCGTCGTCAAATGGGAACCACAACAACAGTGGGTTGGGTCTTCATGATGAAGGAGATGAACAAGAGTCAGCAATTATACCCAAAGCTGGGCTGGCAAAGAATGGTAGAGTCCTTGCAAGAGGCTTGCCTGGAGGACCTCCACAGATTCACAGGCTCCTTTATCACCTATAGTTTGTTTCATGAAGTCAAAGTGAGCCATTCCGCATTCCAGATGCCTGAACCTCTATGGCATAATACCGATCTCAAAAGAGTCAGCCTACCAGTAGCCACGTTGGCCAGGCTATCAGTGAGTTCACTCCTCAGAATTCCAATGTGGCTCAGGGTCCAGGCAAAGGCCACCGAGTATCCACATTGTTTGAGGGCATACAAGGAATCCTGGACAGCCATGACCAAGGGATGACAAGGTTAACACTGGTTAGAGCTTGCAAACTGCTCAAGGAGTCACTGCAGATGAGAAAGGACTCATTGGTGCAGGAACGGATACACTCAAGGGTACGAGAGAGGCTACCAACTCCGCAGTGAAGACACTACAGTCATTCAGTAAATAGCTCAGTTAAGCATGTCCCGCACGAGTATAAGCAAAGCCTATGTGACCAGCAACCATTGAACCATGAGTATACACTAATTCTGAACCCCAGGATGCTCCAAGGATGGAGAAAAATTGGTGGCAGTGGGCTTCAGGATGAACTGAGTCTTTCAGACCTTGTAATATGTCAAGACAAAGCACCGGCCAAGGGATGCACTATGGGAGTGTACGTAAGTGGGCTCAGGAGAGAGGTAGTAGAGGGAACAACTGGATTTCAAAGAGGAGGGACCAGATGCAGATTGCAGTCATAATCTTTGATTTGGGGTGCAATAGTAGGAGATGGGTTTCCATGTTTTGAAGGAGGAGATGATAGTCCAGATGCTTAGGGTAGCTGCGAACATGTGTAGTGTGATTATAAAGCTGTTGTTGGCACCAGATCCGCAATGGAGTGACCCCACCCTCCATGATTAAGCTGTCCACAGAGCTAGTTAGAAAGGCTCTTGTCACAAGTAAAACCCCATAGTGGTAGATTGGATCCAGTACCCTCAATGCCGAACTGTATGACAGACTCCCATAATCAAGATAGGATTGTATCAGAACTTTGTTAAGCTGCAGAAGGGTATTGCAATCTGCACCCCAGCTGGTGTTACCCCGACAATGACATGTATTAAGGCACAGCCAGTACTTTCACTTAAGCTGGCACAGATGGGGAATCCACCTCATCCAAGAATTGAAGACCAGTCCTAAAAAGCAATGTCTCCACCACACTGAGTAGTTGGTCATCGAGGTAAAGTGCTGGTTGTGGGTGAATGCCACAACATCAACAGAAGTGCATGACGTGAGTCCTGTTGGCTAAAAACCAAAAGCCATGGGTGAGGACCCATACCAGCACCTTTCATATGGTGCCTTACAGTCAATGTTCAGTGACATCCACACTAGAGAAGCAATAGTAGAGACAAAAGTCGCCAGCATACATGGAGGATAATACCGGGGATCCCATAGCTGCTGTTAGACCATTGACAGGTACCAGAAGGAGGAGGACACTCAGCACAGAGCCCTGCAGAACCCCTTTCTCTTGGAAATGGGGAGAACTGTGGGAGGTACTAGCTTGAATGTGGAAAATATTCTGAGCCAAGAAGTTATGGATAAAAATCAGGAGCAGACCCTACAGACCCCTCTCGAGTAAGGTAACAAGGATGTGGTGTCACAAGCCTTTTGCAGGTCAAAGAAGACAGCTATAAGGTGTTGACATTGGTCAAAAGCTGTTCAGATGGCAGACTCCAGGTAAATCAGATTATCAGTAGTTGAACAGCCTTGGCAAAAACCACCCTAGCACGAAGCCAGAAGACCCCAAAACTCCAAGAGCCAGCACAGCTGCTGCCTCACTATGCGTTCAAGCAACTTATCAAGAACATTGGTGAGACTAATTGAGCGATAACTGTCCATGTCTAGAGAAAGCTTACATGGGTTCAGCACTGGGACAAAGATGCTTTCTTGCCACTGCGATGGTAATTCACCCTCACTCCAGATGTGGTTAAAGATGGCAAGGATATAACGCCGACAATCCAACAATAGGTGTTTCAGTTTGGTTGTAGATGCGATCTGCCCCCGGGGCTGTATCAGGGCAGTGGGCTAGGACACTGACGAATTCCTACTCACTGAATGGAGCATTATATGGCTCCAGGTGGCATGTAGTAAATGATAGCTTTCACTCCAGCAGCTGCTTTAGGACATGAAAGGCAGGTTGATAATTGTCAGATGTACAGGCTCGAGCATAACGCAGGGCAAAATTTTTGGCGATGGCATCTGGATCAGTGTAGACAGCACCATTCAGGATAATACCAGGTACACCTGCAGATGTCTGATATCCACAGACATGTCTGATCTTTGCCCATATCTGTGAAGGAGAGGTACATACTGTTCCTAGCATTCTCACTTCTGTCGTTTCATTAGGTGGTGGACACCAGCATGGGGCCACTTAAAGGCAATGAAGTGTTCCATCAGTGTGTGCCGCTTATGCCATTGGAGAGCCTGCCTAAGACCTTTAACAGCCCCTGCAATTTCTAATGGCCACCAAGGTACGGTCTTCCATTGTATGGGCTCTAGGAACAGAGGATCGCCACAGATCCAGAAGGGATGACTGTAGTTGTATTCTGGAATGCCTCACTGATATCTCCGTGCAGAGGGGAGCCAGGGGCGACAGCAGAGGCAAAGTCACTGCAGTCAACACTGCTGAGAGTCCATCTGGGAAGGCGTCCAGGGGAGTGATGCTGATGGAGGGACAGGAAGGTTGGGGAGTGGTCACTACCATGCAGTACATCATGGACTTTACAGTGGATATATGCGAGATGACAAGGGCTGCAGATGGAAAAGTCATTGGCTGAGAAAGTTCAGTGCACCACACTGAAGCATATGGGGGGCACCACTAATCAAGAGGTAAAGCTCAAGTTGTGCCAGTAAGTTTTTGAGATCTTTACCACAGCCAGCGATAGTGGTTCTGTCCCACAAAGGGTTATGGACATTGAAATCACCCAAGATTAGGAAAGGTGATGGAGCTGAGAAACCAATGCAAACATTAGGAGGGAGGTAAACATTGCAGATGATAATATCCTGCAATGCCCTTATCCAAAGAGCCACAGCCTCCAAAGGTGTATCAAGAGACACAAGTTCACTATGTAGAGTGCCCAACACACTGTCAGAGTTAACACAATTCTTATAATGTCTCCACTATCCACGAAGGGCCAGGGTCCTCATTGCTGGAAATCAAGTCTCCTGAACAGCAATTCAGAAGGCAGGTGAAGTGCTTAAAAGATGTCATAGCTCAACCAAGTGGTGGAAAAAATTGCTACAATTCCTCTGGAGAATAATGTTGTCAATGTGCTTTGAGGCCATGAATGGATCAAGGAGGCAGGTTATGTCCTAAGGTCACTTGCTGTCATTGGTTGTGGTGTTATGGCATCACCAACACACATAGGTTCTAGGTTCTGTTGTGTGGTGCAAGATGGGGCCTCAGGGGCCACCGGAAACTCCACCTTGGCCACAGGAGTGGAACAGTTGGGATCTGGTGGTGTGGGGCTACTGGAATCTCCTTCTTCTTAGAGGATTTCTTTTTATCTTTCCTCTCCTGAAAGGATTTGGATGATTGCAAGGGCTTCTCTGAATGAGTTTCAGGCAATGATGATGATCATGAGGCCCTATGACCAACAGCCTGTGGCTACTTCAGCCACTGGCTGGTGACCCGTTACAGATTGGCAGAAACCTTGGAAGAAAGTGTCCTGAGAGACCCCTTTCTGGCGAGAGAAGCCAGAGGAAGGAAGAAGATGATTTGTCTCCAGCTGGGAGATGGGGACCAATGTACTCATTGGGTGGGAAGCCAACAATCCCAAAGTAGGCAAGGGGGAAGCAGCAAGAGGAGAGTCTCCAACCATTGGGGGGGGGGGGGGGGGGGCAGGCATGGTCAAGCGAACCTAAGAGCCCTCTGCAGAAGGTGTAATGAGCACAAGTACCATTGTTAAAGGGGATGACTTTGTTGTAGCTGTAGCGTATGACAATGTTATACATGTTGGGTGCAACCACTCATACTTCTTCTTGGCCTCTTGATAAGTTAGTTTGTCTAGAGACTTATACCCTGAAAATCAGTGCAATCTGGTGAACAGAGAGAATGGTGCTTTCTACAACTTAGAGATGGGGGGTATAAAAGGAGTGCTCACATGCAGTGGTCATCCACAATCTCTACAGATGGGGCTATAATTGCAAGGTGAAGACATGTGCCCGAATTTCAGATACTTGAAGCACTGCATTGAGGGGGGGGGGGGGGGCAGGTATTGGTGGAAAATGTTGCCCTGAACCATATTAGAAGTATTATGGGGAGTGACAGTCACCAGTATGTCACCCAGCTTGTTATAAGTGAGCAGGAATCGTGACTGGGCAAGGGATACTGTTTTGACCAAAATGAACTGTTTTTCATTTGAGAGTCGGCTGCCACTTCCCAAAACTTGTCCTCTGTCTACTCCACATATGGGAACATTTTAGGGCCTCTCTGTATTAAAAAGGACTTTTTCTCCACAGAGACTGCTGGGGTTGTATGGCCACCAGAGGGAGATAACCTGTTCTGCTTCATTTGCAGCCCATCCACCACGGTTCCACCCACTCTGGGGGCTCCCCCCATGGATTCCACTCACCCTCAGCAATGGCTACCTGGCCAGTAATCCATTGCTCAGAGACCCGTCTCCCAGACACGACGGCCACATACTCCTTGGCGCACATGGGGCGTTTTCAGCTCAGACACCAACAGTGACATCCCTGCATGCTGGGTTTTCGGTGTGCTACCTTATTAAAGGGAAGGGTGCAAAGATGGAAAGGCACAAGGATGGAGCATACACTGCACTCGGTGACCTTCCCTGTACAATCTGCACTTCTGGAGGATTTTGAAAAGTGGTGGCAGGCCAAACACAACAATGGGGATCATGTATTTATTTAATAAAAAGTTGTAGAAAATGCTGGAAGTGGAAACTCGAATTCCTAAACACAAACCAGGTCCAAGCAGGGTCTGTACCAAGAAAACCATCTGAAGGAGAGGCAGAGGGGGAAAGGGATTGTGGAAGTGCAAGCTTGCAGCAAAGAAAGGAAGAAATGCTGCAAAGGCTGCTCCCTTGGCGGGAGAGGTGCAGGTGACAGCCAGAGCTAGTAGTCATGTGTGCATGAGGTGTGACACTGCTCGTGTAAATATGTGTCGTTTTCCTTTCTTTTCTGAAGAAAGCTTTGGCCAAAAGCTCAGTGTCTAAAAGTCTTTTCATTGTGTCTGTCTGCAACTCAAAGCGTCATATTTATGGTAAGTAGCAATCTATCCTTTCCACAATTGTTGATGCTGTAAGTACATTTTTTAGATACATAACAAAATCAGCATAAGTGAACTTGCTGTTAAACTTCTAAGTTAAAGAAATATTATATCAGACATTATGATTTCAGATGTAATTTTCAAGGATTATTTCTAATCATCGAAGACAGAGGCATTGCATTGGACATTGCAACAATGATGTTCTACTTATTTTAAATGTGTAAACTATTCCGACAGATGTAAGGAAGGCCTTTTCAAAAGATTTGGAAAAATATTTAGTAATTTACTATAACAGACACAACTAAAATTGATTCAGATTTGGTTTAGTATTACTGTAATGTTAGTAATGCCTTATAAATTGTTAGATTCCTATTTTTTCAGTTTTATTTTGTGTTGGTTTCATGTACAGGTTTCTTCATTTTAAGTTCATGTGCATGTATTTTTGATTTTTGTTGCATATTTCCCTTTTTTGTGTATATGTATGGTCTTTTTGTATATACTTTTTTTTAAAAAAAAAAAAGAGATACACAAAAATGTTTCGAAATCAACACTACTCAGTATTCTTATAACTTGAGCTTGACACATTACACTCCATACAAAACACTGCTGAAGTGATATGTATCTTTATCAAAATGTCCTAAGCCCATGTGAAGCTGCTGGTAAGCTAGTACTTAATAAATTGCTGGTCCATTTGTACATACATTCAAAGAAACCTCAATCTGTCATTTTTATCGAAACTGTTTGAACTGTAAACATGGGCATGTACGCACACATGCACACATACATAACAATGATTTATAATCATGTAATCGTATAAAGTGTAATCAAAATTACATTGTACAAAAAAGTAGGTGGGCCCCAAAATCAGACTTCGCTGGGGCCCCAAAATTCCTTAAACCAGCCCTGCACAAATGTACCAATAGAAGAAAATGTAACTTAACTTTTCAGTAAATTAGCTCACTGACTTTTGCAAATGCATTATCACTGAACTTCTCAAGACAGTTCTGCACAGGAAGAACGTGAATTCAATAATAATAATAATAATAATAATAATAATAATAGAAAATGGAACACAGTCAATATCAAAAATAGAACGAGCAAGATATCTGGGTATGCTAGTTGATAACAACTTCAAACGGAAGATGACTGTACCAACTAATAAGATTTTGAAGAACATTTAAAGGATTTTGCTTGTTCTTTGATGATCAATTTGTAAATTCAAACTGCAAGAATACGCAATATCATTTTTTATTGTTGCACACAACACAAGATCCCATATTGCAGACATTATTACACAACACTCAAGTTTAGGAACATTTGCTATCTGCTTTTTAATTGATTTTTGTGATCAAAATACCAGAAAATTAGTTTTACATGCTTACATTTATTAATGAAAGACAGAATAGTATTATAGGATATTTCTACACTAGACCTAAAGTATATACAGTATAAAATATGCAATGAAACCAATCAATTATTGACAAAATTATTTTATTGGATAGATAAAAAAGATCTACTCACCAAGCGGCAGCAGAACACACACATAAAACACAGTTGTAACTGACAAGCTTTCAGAGCCAGTGGCTCCTTCTCCAGGCATAAGGGTTGAAGGGGAAGGAAGAGGGGTGAAGGAAAAGGACTGAAGAGGTCTAGAAAAAGGGGTAGATTTTGGGAAAGTCACCCAGAACCACGCAGGTCAGGGGAGACTTACCATACGGGATGAGAAGGAAAGACTGAGTGAGTAGACTTTTTTTTTATCTATCCAATTAAATTAAATATGCAATGAGGTATATGAGTGTTGTATGGCTTCAAGCTTCCTGAAGATAATTAAGCAACAAGGCATGCCAACAACAGATTCAAAATATATTTAATCTGTTATCAAGTTTGCCATTCATATCAGCTTAAATTTTGAATTATAGCTCTAGGAATAAAAATGCTTTCTACTAATCTGGATTTTACCTGATACTGAAACAGAAAACGCCAACTTACACTGAAGATATCTGCTTACCTTCATAGTAAATTAAAGGCAATGACAGACTATAAAAACAAACTGATCGTTCCTTGACCACTCCCATTACAGTATTTCACTCAAACTGGTTTGTTGTTACACACATCATCACCATTTTTCTGGTGTGGAGCACACAAATAACTAGCTGATCTTGCCTCAGACAGACCTAATAATTATGTTTAACACAAGCTTTTGATCTAGCCATACATTAACAATAAAAAATTAAAAAAAGAAAAAAAAACTGAATTTCTTCAAGTAATGCAAGAAGGAAAAATTTGATACTTAGTATGTGTGTTGTTATTTTACCTTAACTTATACTCTGTCAAGAGACTGTTGCCATTTTATGTAATGTACTCATGTTCGCATTTATTTTTAAGTTACAGCTGTAAAAATGTCATGTACAAAGGAAGTAAATTACTTACATGCCACAGCAATGTTTTTCACCAACAATGTCACACATACACGGCCTAGTAAATGTATTGCACGCTGCTTCTCCAGGAGATGAGAACGGAACTTTCGAATATCAATGACAAGCTGTGATCTGCGACAGTACTTCCAACGTCTTCTCCATTTCCTGTGAGAAGTGGTAGATAGAGCATTACCTAGTACAGACACAGTTCATTGTGTAAATGAAACCACATGCTTAAATACTCTGCAACTGATAGCAATGTCAAAATGGTGTTAACATTATCTCAAAAAATTCTTCATAAATAAAGCTGTTTCTCATGGTAAATTTTCATTTTTCTCTCGTAAGTAAAGACCATTACTCAAAGCATTTACACTTCAAAGTTACATTTAAATTACTTAATTTTTTTCTAAATAATTGTCAATCATTAACTATTTTATTAAAACTGTGATTTAGAAATTTCTTAGCCATTAACTTTCTTTGAATTGTACCAGAAGCAAAATTTCACTGTCAATATGGACAAGTTTGCAAACTGTTTCAGAATCATTAGAGTTGACAATCATTGTCATGTCACAATCAGCACGGCAAAACTATACAGTTCCATGACACTCATGTACTAGCTAGGCAGCCATTTACTTTCAAGGTAAAGATAAGAGAAGAAAATGAAATTCTAAAGCAGCCAGCCAGCATCAGTTTTAATGACAGATAGTCTCCCTATATCTTGTCTGTCTGCAGTAGCTGCCCTACAGTTGGCAACATTTGGGAGACTGCTCCATCAAGTGGGGCAATAAACTTAGCCACTGAAAGCACAAAACATACTGTGTTTTCTCGGCTGACACCAGGTATCATTGAAGTATAACACTGTGTGATTCTAAAAACTACTATCAATATAGAATATCAGTCCCCACCTCCCCACTCCTAGAATCCAATCAAAAATAGAATGCAATGATGTTCTTGACAAACTGAAATTACACTACATAGGATGTCCCTCGTAAGAGTAATCAGGCACATTTTCTCTGGTGCTTTAGCAGATACCTGCTTTGGCAGATATTTGCAATTATTTCTTTTTCTTTTTTTCCTTTTGTGCAATGTATAGCTGGAGTCAGCCTAAATGAATACTGCTCAGCTGGTGTTCTCCACCAACAAATTGGTAAAACTTGGTGTTGCTTGAAGTACTAACTGTTTTGGATGTCAGGTTAAAAATACTTATTTTAACATGGGAGATTTTATAAATTACATATGCCATATAAAAGGCGAACTTACAGCAAATTAGGTTTTGTTAATTTTCTGGATACAGAAAATGTCATGAATGTAAAAACCCGAACTTGACATGAATATTAAAAAAATTCTGTAACAAAATTCACTAGGTATTTCTGTCTTTTGCCCTATTTTTCATGCTCACTCGTCTGTTTATTTTTACTGAATATGCCAATGATATTTTCAATGTCCACATATGTTTCTTTATGGATATTTGCAAGAGCCAATCCATTTAGTCTCACCAGCCCCATTGTGTTACACACATAAGTCTTTATTCGTCTCAAAATAGATAAGCTTAGTTCAGGAGTGCTTGTGGCGACAGGAATAGTCCCGAATATTTGAAGTAAAACATGTACGTTTGGGGAAAACTGCTTGTCACAGTTCTTTAAAGCTTCAGTTGGTGTTTCAGGTCTTTTACTTTCACCAACCCACTTTTTCTTCCATAGTTTCAGCTCTCCTTTCATTAAAATACATCCAATGTATATTAATAAATAATAAGACGCCCATTTTAAGTTAAATGATATTTATCGGTTTAGATAGTAAGCTATTAGCCACTCTCATTCTTTTGTTAACTTGAAATACATTGCAACCTATATTGCTACATAATTATAAAAAAATGATTGAATCTGTTGAAGTAAAATATTCGCTGATTTCTGAAGTCATTTTATCCAGTTTAAAATGGCCACCCTTGTCACCGCCCATGCTTATCTTTCAATTGAGTTATTTGGAACACATCAATATTAATCAACTATTGCTTAAAGTTATCACGAATGTTTGTGTGGATAATATTATGCTGCGGAGTGAAAAATGTCACAGTTTCCACCTACACAAGTAAGCAGCTAAAACATCCTCTTGATATCCAATAATGTACTACCCTGTCTAATGACCAAGTAGTTTTGGTCCATGTTGTTAAGGGGAAAAGTAATCAAATAAAATGGGTTGCTGGGCCGTGATTCAAAATAACAGCATTCCATATTGGTAGCATTGTTCTTCTAATTGAAGGAAGTATGGATGAAGTTAAACACCTGGTTGATGACGTGGTCATTACAGATTAATCCTAAATCAATTGAGTTATTTAAAACACATCAGTGTCGATCAATTATTGCTTCAAGTTATCATGAATGTTTGTGTGGATAACACTGTTGTTCTTTGTAAAATTTCTGCACTCTTTCTCTGGCAACATGTCTTTTTTTCTGTCCCCCATTAAGTTCCCACTGATAACGGAAACCTTTAAAGATGTGGCCCAGTGACCTATGCTTTGTCTGATCTGAGATGTCTCATCAGTTCGATACAACTCGCGATCTTATCTCACATCCATGAACGATTTGTTGGTAACTGTAGGCCTGCTTTCAAATATCATAATCTCTATTATTCATTCACAATCTTTTGACACGTTATCTTGCTGAGGATTTGTCCTTCAAATTTCACAGGTTTAGTCCCAAGAAGCCCGTCATTCAGAGGCATTCACTAGCATACACACTGTTTCAATTTCTATTTTGTACTGTCTTAGATTGTCTGCCTTGAGATGACTTCTCTCTTGCATAAAGCAAGTTTCTGCAAAAAGCAGTTGCCTTTTTCTCTCACCTGCTGTTTTCGGCAACTCTTTCACTAGTTTTTAGTTGCGTGATTTCCCCACAATATTTAAAACTGTCAACTGCTTCTGCATTACCATGCTCTCTTTCTCTCTAGATAATGATGGACTGCTCTGATGTTTGTCACACATGTATCAAAAGATATTTGGAGTCAGGCTTTTTCTGCTTGTTGTTTTAGTACATTCACAGGGTGGTGCACAAAATGTGTTACCATTTTGTTTTTGAATATAAACTTTATTGTCAATATAATCTGAAAGGAACATATACTACAATGAAGAGCTGTCTATGGAGATTGGTTCTAACTCAGCACATGCTCAATATGTCCACCATTTCATTTCCTAACTTCCTTCAAACGAACACTGAAGTTAGTGATTACCCTGGTACCCGCAAAGAAAAAAGTCACATGGATTGAGGTCTGGACTACTGGGCGGCCAATTTTGTCCGTCATTGAAGCGACCTGGAAACCTGAGTGAAATGATCCGCATGTTGAAATGCTCGTGTAAAAACTCCAACACAGTGTTTGCAGTATGTGGCCTTGCTCCATCTTGCATGAGCCACTGCGTGTTGGAATGAAGCTATTGCGAAGCATGCTCAAATAACGCTCGCTGTTCGCAGTTTCTTCAAAGAAAAAGGGTCCAATAATTCCATGACTGGAAATTGCTGCCCATACTGTAATCCTCTGAGCATAATGTTGTCGTTCATCAAGCACTTGTGGGTTTTCAGTGGACCAAAAGTGTACATTTTGTTTGTTAACCACACCGTCTAAATGAAAATTAGCCTCGTCTGAAAACCAAATGTTGTTGATAGTTTCTTCCCTATCCTCTGCCCACTGAGCAAACAGTAGTCTCTGCTGCTTGTGGTCTTCAGTGAGCTTCTGTGCACAGGTCATCTTGTACGGGTACATATGGAGGTCACTTTTAAGAATGCATTGAACGGAGCGTCTGGATATTCCCAGTTGCACTGCTGCCTTTCTACACGATTTCCCGGGACTTCTCTGTACAGCAACTCGTACCGCTTCAATATTCTCCGGCGAACAATCAGGCTTAGGCCGAGGTCGCTTCGCTTCCAATACTGTTCCTTCCTGTACAAATTTATCATACAATGTGTGGATGGTCTTCTTGCAAGGGACCCATCGTGTGTTAAACTGTTGTCGAAAATGGCTCTGAGTCACAACAAGGCTTTTCATTTCATGAAAAAGTAACACAACTGCCGATTGTTGCTGTGTCGTCAGTCTTCCATTGTCAGCCATTGCTGCTTACTAGTCTCCTAGTGGCAGTATCGTGAATTACGTGTCATTTCATAACTCATTTGTTTTTCCAAGCTCTGCTGGTACTGCTGTAGAGATCCCAGTGCGATATCTAATGTGCATCGTAAACTATGAAAGAAACAGTTGGTAACACATTTCATGCACCACCCTGTATATTGTCTGTGGCTGTGTTAGTGTTCCTCAATTAGACCGTGAGATTGTTAGTGAAAGCAAGGCAGTTGCTCTTGATCCTTCTTTTAGATACTCCAGTGTCTACATAGCCGAGCAACCCTTTCCTGGCAGTTGCTCTTGATCCTTCTTTTAGATACTCCAGTGTCTACATAGCCGAGCAACCCTTTCCTGCCTACTTCTTTTTTCCAGTCATGGATGATTTCCAAATCCAAGTTAAAGAGAAATGGTGACAGCTCATCAATCTCTCTCACCCCTGCTTTATTATTAGACTTCTTGGAGAATTGCCCCATAAAATACCTTAAAATGGGTACCCATTAATGTCAACTAGATAATTTCTGTTGACTTGGTGTCCACTCTGGATTCTAGCAGTATGCCAAATAACACTTCCCTGCCATCCAAATCATGTACTTTTTGGAGTGTAGAAAGACTACTACCACATCTTTGTAGAAAGTTTCCCAGTACTCTTTCCAACCACCAGATCTGTTCCACACGCGATCTTCCTTTTCTGTGGTCTGCTTGTTATTCCTCAAGCTGATGATCTATTTGTTCCACTATCTTTGTCTGCAGTGTGTTTGATAGTAATTTATGTGTTATAGGACCAATCAAACAGCACAACAGTTGCTGAGATTGATTCTATCACCTTTTCATGTAAAGGATGAATCAGATCAGTTTTCTAATCATCATCAGGGATTAATTCTGATTCCCAGGCGTTTTCCATTTCTTGCTTCAATGCTGTAATTGTCATTTCCTCACCGCTTTTCAGTATTTCTTCTGTTATAGGGTCTTTCCTTGAGGCTCTGTGATTCTTCAGTTTTTTAACTATTTAAAGGTATTTTTCACCTGGTGGGACCGAATTTTCATTACTTTGTTCTGGAATTATTCCTGACCATTTATCTTCCAGGTCTTCAGAATTTAACAATTTCTCAAAGTGTCTGGCCAAGAGTCACAATTTTCACTGGCAGTTTCCCATTTTTCTTGGAAAATTTAGGGTTGAAGGTTGCTACCCATTTAAGTGCTTTTTGGTAGTCCTGTAGAAGGTTCAGCTATCTTTGTTCTTAAATTATGTTTTAGTGCTTGAATTTCCCTGGAGATTTGATTTATTTTGGTTTGCTCTATGATCTTCATGTCTGTCAGTACACTTCTTTTAATGTCTCATATTTGCTTTCTATTTTGTCTCCATATCATGCTTTATATCACCAAGGGCATAAAAATATTGTGCCAGAGAAAAAGAAAACTATATATAATATCCAGACAATCCAATAATCTCCTCCAGATGAACTATTATAGGACTTAATGTAAAATTTTAACTAAAGTCGTTTAAAAATCTAAAAGTATGTGCATAGCATCTGAAATTAATTGTTCAAATAATAAAATCAGAATGATTTGGAATGTAATAAAGAGGGAAACAGATACTGCACCATCTGACAATGTAAAAACTGCTGTCCTAAAAATTAATGATTTGGAAATAACTGATAGTAAACAGATAGCAGACACATTTAATAACCACTTTCTAACAGTCACTTCTCAAATAGGTTGCAGTGGTGACCTAAGAGAAGCTGCAGATATTCTGAAACTTAACCTTCCACAAAGTTTTAATGATAAAAATGTACCACCCATAACTGTTAATGAAATAAAAAAAAAAAATAATTCACTCATTGAAAAGTAAAGGATCTTCAGGTATAGATAAAATCTCTAGTAAACTGTTGAAAGCCTGCAGTAATGATGTAAATGTAGTACCTGCTCACATTTGCAACATGTCTCTTTGTGAGGAAGTTGTTACAGAGAGAATGAAATATGCCATTGTGAGTTGAAATATGCCATTGTGAGACCTCTTTTTAAGTCTGATGATGCTACAGATGTCAAAAATTATTGTCCTGTCTCTCTCTTAACAACGTTTTCAAAGGTTCTTGAAAAGGCAGTGTATAATAGGATTGTGGCACATCTTGAACTTAATATTATTAACCATAGACAGTTTGGTTTTCAAAAAGGGGTTTCCACAGAACGTGCCATATACTCACTCACAAATGATGTCTTGGAGTCTATTAACAGTAAGAAGTCACCAGTTAGTGTCTTCTGTGATCTTTCCAGGGCCTTTGATTGTGTAAACCACAAGATACTCTTGGAGAAGGCCTATCATTACGGAATCAAAGGGCCTATAGGTAACTGGCTAAAAATCATATCTTGAAGACAGGAAACAAAAGGTGGTTCTAAATGGCTGCAACAAAGGATCTTCTATCTAGTGGATTCTGAAAGGTGCAAAATACAGCATGGAGGTCCCCAGGGATCTTTCCTTGGACCCTTGCTGTTTTTAATATATGTTAATGATTTACCCCTATCCATTAGTAAAAATTGTGAATTCACAATGTTTGCTGATGATACAAGCATTGTAGTAGATGGTAAGTCTACTGCTGATGTGGAGACTGATGTTAATGATATACTCAGAGAAGTTACAGCTTGGTTTTCAATTAATTCTCTTTCAGTTAATATTAAAAAAAACTAATTTTATACAGTTCCACACAAAAATAAACTTCAGAAAATATAGTAATTGCTCATGACAACCGAGAACTAGAAGAGGTGCACTCCACTAAACTCCTAGGGGGTTCACATTGACAGGAAGCTCAACTGGGAACAGCATGTGTTCCTTACTCTAAAAAGGCTTTCACCAGCAACTTTTGCTTTAAGAATCATTACTCATTTTGGGGACATCAACATTTTAAAATCAGCTTACTTTGGATACTTTCACTAATCAATGAGTTATGGAATAATCTTCTAGGGCAATTCACTGGCCTAAAAAAAATCTTGCTCAGAAGAGAGCAGTCAGAATCATGTGTGGGGTACCTCCACAAACCTCATGTAGAGAACTTTTCACTCAGTTAGGTATACTGACAACAACATGTCAGTACATTTACACTCTGATGAATGTTGTTAATAAAGACAAAGAGTATGAAACAAATTGTTCATACCATAACTACAATACTAGAGGTAAAGATGATCTACATGTTGAACTAATAAATTTATCACTTGTCCAGAAGGGAGTAAAGTATGCTGCTCTAAAGACGTTTAATGCATTGCCTAATTATATTAAACGTATAAGAGAAGATGAAATGCTGTTCAAATGTACATCAAAAAATACTTGCTTGACCATCCACTGTACTCCTTAGATGAATTCTTTTCCAGAAATAATGCACTACCTTAATAATAGAAGTATTTAGTCTATTAGTTATTAGATGGATGATACAATATTATGTTAATGTTATAGTGTTAATATTATAGTTACACTCCTGGAAATGGAAAAAAGAACACATTGACACCGGTGTGTCAGACCCACCATACTTGCTCCGGACACTGCGAGAGGGCTGTACAAGCAATGATGACACGCACGGCACAGCGGACACACCAGGAACCGCGGTGTTGCCCGTCGAATGGCGCTAGCTGCGCAGCATTTGTGCACCGCCGCCGTCAGTGTCAGCCAGTTTGCCGTGGCATACGGAGCTCCATCGCAGTCTTTAACACTGGTAGCATGCCGCGACAGCGTGGACGTGAACCGTATGTGCAGTTGACGGACTTTGAGCGAGGGCGTATAGTGGGCATGCGGGAGGCCGGGTGGACGTACCGCCGAATTGCTCAACACGTGGGGCGTGAGGTCTCCACAGTACATCGATGTTGTCGCCAGTGGTCGGCGGAAGGTGCACGTGCCCGTCGACCTGGGACCGGACCGCAGCGACGCACGGATGCACGCCAAGACCGTAGGATCCTACGCAGTGCCGTAGGGGACCGCACCGCCACTTCCCAGCAAATTAGGGACACTGTTGCTCCTGGGGTATCGGCGAGGACCATTCGCAACCGTCTCCATGAAGCTGGGCTACGGTCCCACACACCGTTAGGCCGTCTTCCGCTCACGCCCCAACATCGTGCAGCCCGCCTCCAGTGGTGTCGCGACAGGCGTGAATGGAGGGACGAATGGAGACGTGTCTTCAGCGATGAGAGTCGCTTCTGCCTTGGTGCCAATGATGGTCGTATGCGTGTTTGGCGCCGTGCAGGTGAGCGCCACAATCAGGACTGCATACGACCGAGGCACACAGGGCCAACACCCGGCATCATGGTGTGGGGAGCGATCTCCTACACTGGCCATACACCACTGGTGATCGTCGAGGGGGCACTGAATAGTGCACGGTACATCCAAACCGGATTCCTAGACCGGCAAGGGAACTTGCTGTTCCAACAGGACAATGCACGTCCGCATGTATCCCGTGCCACCCAACGTGCTCTAGAAGGTGTAAGTCAACTACCCTGGCCAGCAAGATCTCCGGATCTGTCCCCCATTGAGCATGTTTGGGACTGGATGAAGCGTCGTCTCTCGCGGTCTGCACGTCCAGCACGAACGCTGGTCCAACTGAGGCGCCAGGTGGAAATGGCATGGCAAGCCGTTCCACAGGACTACATCCAGCATCTCTACGATCGTCTCCATGGGAGAATAGCAGCCTGCATTGCTGCGAAATGTGGATATACACTGTACTAGTGCCGACATTGTGCATGCTCTGTTGCCTGTGTCTATGTGCCTGTGGTCCTGTCAGTGTGATCATGTAATGTATCTGACCCCAGGAATGTGTCAATGAAGTTTCCCCTTCCTGGGACAATGAATTCACGGTGTTCTTATTTCAATTTCCAGGAGTGTATAATGTTATAGTGTGAATTGCTATACTAGTTAAATGACAGCTTTTAAATGAGAAAAAGTGATACTTATTAATATCTATATCATTGTATTATATTACTATTCTGTCGCATTAATTGTATTTGTACAATTGTACTGACATGTTCCACATCCAAACGAATCACTCGCATGTACAGATCCATGGAATACACATACCAAATAAAATAAATAAAAAAATAAAAAATAGGCATCTGCTCATAGCACTCTTCAGTCCACTACCAGTGCCTAGGCCTGTGTTGTAATGGTACACTTTCCTTGGCTGTACTTGCCAGGTTTTCCTGGATATACTCCCAGGTTTCCATTTTCCTTTTCCGTAGAAGTCCTTGAAAATCATTTCAGTTTTGTTGTATTTTTCAAAGTTTCGCTGCATTATTCAATTTACATGTAGCCTTTTCTTATTCAATGGAACAGGCTTGAGGTTTATGTGTGACAAGAAGTGATCTCACTCTAGATTAACTCATTCTGAACTTTCATGTTCATAATTTATCTCATGTTTTGTGCTGAAATGGCAGACTGTCTTTGTAAATAATATTATTCTTTCGAGAAAATGGAAGCATTATGTTGCCATTGAGTACTGAAGAAAATTATTTTCATGTCATGTCTCTTTAATAGCAAACAAAGGATTTTAGTTGGATTAATAAATTGAGCTGTCAATTGTCGTTTGACTGGTAGATAATTATATAAAATATTCTTCATAGCTGAGTCTCAGAGCAATTCCTTTTAGGCAGGTGCATTAATGACCTAACATCTGTAGCACTATCATGTGCTAAGTTAGTGTTGTCTGCAGCTTACAAATATTGACATAAACAGCAGACCAATTGAGTGTAGTTTTAGAGAGAACTGTTAATAAAACTTTCATCGACATCAATAATAAATTGTTTGCATCCAATTACTTGTCATCGACAAACTCTGAAAAGACTCTGAATATGTACGTCAGAAACTGTAAAAGATTCCATCCAACACATGCTTCAGATATGAGGATGTAGAGGCAAAGGAGAACAATATCAAATTCTTGGGATTAAACAGTGATCTATTACATGTGAGAGCTCCAAAGTATGATAGCCACTATTACAGAGAAGTGTCACAGAAGAAGTATCTTGACTATGGCCTTAACATATCAATTTTCTACAGTGTGTATGTAACAGTGTGCAAGAAAAGTAATTTTACTTCAGAGAACACAGAAAAGAAATGGTTTTACAGGAAAATTTTCACTGAAGAGTTCAGTCCTTCTTTCCATTGCCCAAGTAATAACACATATGATGACTGACAGATTTTAAAAAAATTTTGAAGGAGAAGAAGACAATGCAGCTGGAATGATCTATCAGAATCAAGAAGCTATGCACAGGTATTCACAGGTGATGTATTCTAGAATAGTGTCTCATCTTAGCAACAATAATATCGTCAGCAAAACACAATTTGGGTTTCAGAAGGGTTGCTTACTGAGAATGCCATTTACATGTTCACTAATCAGATTTTACAAGCATTAAATAATAAAATAGCTCCAGTTGGTATTTTCTGTTATCTATCTAAGGCATTTGACTGTGTGAATCACACTATCCCCCTAGATAAATTAAAGTTTTGTGGGACTGATGGCAAAAGCAGCCAATGGATAATGTCAAATTTAACCAAAATACTGCATAAGGTAATTTAGTCAATATAGGCTAGTCTGGGGGGTATAATTTTGACTGTGGAGAAAACATGTATGGGGTTCCACAAGGCTCAGTCTGAGGTACACTAAAGCTCTTCATATATGTCAACAATGTTCTGTCTAATATACAACAAGCAGAATTAGTTCTCTTTAGAGGTGACACCAGTATTGTAATACATCCAAGCACACACACAGAAATAGAAGAAATGGTAAATAAAGTAGATAAAATATCATTGACTAATTTTCTGTGAATAGTCTTGTCATCAATTTTAAAAAGTCACGACATATTCAGTTCTGCACGTCCAGGAGTATCAGGAGTACTACACCAATAATAAGTGTAACACATGGTGAAGAAATAATAAATAGGGTGGAAACTAAAAAATTTTTAGGTGTCAATACTGATCAGGATGTAAGTTGAGGGGGGGGGGGGGGGGGGGGGGGGGGGAACAAACACATTTTCGAGCTTGTGACGAAGCAAGCTGGGATCTATTTACTTCCTCTCTTGTTTTTCCATCTGCCTCCTTAAATACATTTTATTTTCATTTTGGCCTAACTACCATTAACATGCGTGAGTATAATCTTCATTTCCATAAAACAGAAAGGTCGGCCCACAGTCTTAAGGAAAATAGGACCAGGTCTAATTTTGTGCTTAGTTTTGTGTATGTAATTAATTTCCTAATTTATTTTGACTATTCCTAGTTAATATCTTTTGTTCTGGGGTGAAATCAATAATTGTTTTGTGGCTTAGGTTCTATTGTTGACTTATAAACTAATATAAATTCTTTAATAGGTATAAACATTTGGAAGGGGAACTGCTAGGATTCTTAAAGCATTTATTTGGCTCTATTCAAAAACTTATTAGCAAATCCAAAATAATTACCAGGTTTGTCAAAAGTATTGTTTGTATAACTATATCTGTTAATTTCATTATTTAAACAAATAATTTGGCCTAATTTCTGTGATAGAATAAACTGTTAAAAAGAAGGAACTTTTCGATGTATTCTCTTAATTGAATTAGATATGTTTTAATTGTAATTTCTGTAACTTGAAACATCGAACAAAGAATAGTTTCAGTGCCTATTATTGTGAGGATATGCAAAGGATGGATTTTTGGTTGTGAGACAGTCAGTCCATGGCCGATTTTCAGAAGGGATTTATGTACTGTTTCAAGCAACAACAATACATCAACTTAACAGTGAAATGAGTGCAACACAAATAGGCCATGTGTTAGATCAAGTAATGACAATACCTGTTCAAATTATTTATGAAATAATGTCACACGTGCCGTATTATTCTGCAAAAACTGTGAACTGTGTGGTTAGGTTTTTACTGCTCATGAATGTTCAACAGCAAACTGTTGTTGCACTATGCTGATATTGCCTGCAACCTATTAATGAGTCTTATCAACCGATAGTGAACTGGCCAGATAACTGTGAAATGTGTGTGGGGAGGGGTTGTGAACAGTGAAAGTAAAGAACTGTGAAACGCAACTGTGTAACTGTCGGCTTCATCATTTACTGTAGTCAGTGTTGAATTTCTACCCCCCATTTTTCAGCCAGTATAACAATGCAGTATGTCAACACTGAGGGCTATTGCTGAAGGAATAAAGCAGGCGAATGTCACAAGCTCTAAAACAACTTAGTTCAGCCACTTTTGCACTTAGAATCATTGCAAATCTTGGGGAGAGAGAAATTTCATTCAATAATGTCATATGGAATAATGTTCTGGGGCAACTCATCTTTAAGAAAGATGGTCTTCATTGCACAAAAATGTTCTGTAATACCTTTATTGTTTACAATATACATAAATGACTTAGTTGACAACATCGGTAGCTCCGTGAGGCTATTTGCAGATGACACGGTTGTCTACAAGAAAGTAGCAACATCAGAAGACTCGTACGTACTCCAGGAAGACCTGCAGAGGATTAATGCATGGTGCGACAGCTGGCAGCTTTCCCTAAACGTAGATAAATGTAATATAATGCGCATACATAGGGGCAGAAATCCATTCCAGTACGATTATGCCATAGGTGGTAAATCATTGGAAGCGGTAACGACCGTAAAATACTTAGGAGTTACTATCCGGAGCGATCTGAAGTGGAATGATCACATAAAACAAATAGTGGGAAAAGCAGGCGCCAGGTTGAGATTCATAGGAAGAATTCTAAGAAAATGTGACTCATCGACGAAAGAAGTAGCTTACAAAACGCTTGTTCGTCCGATTCTTGAGTATTGCTCATCAGTATGGGACCCTTACCAGGTTGGATTAATAGAAGAGATAGACATGATCCAGCGAAAAGCAGCGCGATTCGTCATGGGGACATTTAGTCAGCGCGAGAGCGTTACGGAGATGCTGAACAAGCTCCAGTGGCGGACACTTCAAGAAAGGCGTTACGCAATACGGAGAGATTTATTATCGAAATTACGAGAGAGCACATTCCGGGAAGAGATGGGCAACATATTACTACCGCCCACATATATCTCGCGTAATGATCACAACGAAAAGATCCGAGAAATTAGAGCAAATACGGAGACTTACAAGCAGTCGTTCTTCCCACGCACAATTCGTGAATGGAACAGGGAAGCGGGGATCAGATAGTGGTACAATAAGTACCCTCCGCCACACACCGTAAGGTGGCTCGCGGAGTATAGATGTAGATGTAGACTAATATGTGGTGCTCACCCATGATCATCTTGTAGACATCTATTTAAGGAGTTGGGCATTCAGACTACTCCTTCATAGTATATTTACTCCCTCATGAAGTTTGTTGTAAATAAACCTCTACAGTTCAACGATGTACATTATTACAACACCGGAAGGAAAACTGACATTCAATACTCCGCATTAAGGTCATCTTTAACACAAAAAGGGGTGCAAAGTAAAATTGCAAAACAAATTGAGAAAGTTTTTCTTGGAAACTCCTATGCTATAGAAGAACTTCTATTACTGTACTGTGTAAAAGGTGGTGGGTAGGACTTACTAATCCACAACATCTGTATATATTTTTCCTTTTGAAAAAAAAAAAAAAATAAAGAAAGAAAGTAAGAAAATCAACTCAGAAATGTTCGAATGTAACCATATGTACAAATTAATTTGCAATGTGAATGCAAAATAACTCATTCCACATCATTATGATCTATCATGCAAAAGATCCATGGATCAAGAAACTAACTAATGAAGAGACAAAAGCAGATCATATAAATCACCCTGGACCATTAGAAATGTCTTCCAGTGCCACATCTCAACAAAGGTCAGTAATTTTATTTGCACAAGCTCTAGACATTTGACTTAGTTATTCATGAAATAGCATGCAACAATGGCTACTGAGTGGTTTGAGAGGAACCAATTGATTGACAGGTCAGTAATGACATATATCATGTGAGTTAAAATGGGCTGAAGATCATCTCAAACACAAAACTAGAATTCTTGTCCGATAATTCTGCTAGCCATAACAAAAATCCAAATAGCATATACACACAAACACCTTTTTTTCACAACACAAAAGAAATTTGCCTGAAACAACTCCTCAAAGCACACACAGCATTCACCATCTCAGTTACCATAAAAAGGTTAAACTTTCCAATCAGGAACTCACTGTTCCACAAGAGTGGGATAAAGTATTTGAACATGTCTATGTATAAAATGCAATCAAAGGATTTCAATGACTTCATTTCTTTATTGATGTCATCTTAATATCCTTTCATCCATCATTAAAAATGTAATGACGGTGCAATTTGTCTTATTCCCAAGGTGGCATGGTCCAAATGCTGTACAGACAGACTTGGAGATATATCTTACAAGACAGACATTTCAAATGAGAGGTTTCCATGAAATATATATATATATATATATATATATATATATATATATATATATAGACACACACACACACACACACACACACACACACACACACACACACACACACACACACACACACACACACACACACGTGTCTCAGAGAACTGAAACCACACTGCAAGAAGCAGCACCAGTGCATGATGGGAGTGGCGACTGGGTGGGGGTAAGGAGGAGGCTGGGAAGGGGAGGGGGAGGGATAGTATGGTGGGAGTGGCAGACAGTGAAGCGTTGCAGTTTAGACCGAGGGTAGGAGAGAAGGTGCAGAGAGGGGAGGGGGTAAGTAGCAGAAAGGAGAGAAATAAAAATAAAAGAAATTAAAAGACTGCGTATAGCGGTGAAATGACGGCTGGAATAGGAACAGGGAGGGGGCTGGATGGGTGAGGACAATGACTAACGAAGGTTGAGGCCAGGAGGGTTACGGGAAGGTAGGATCTATTGCAAAGAAAGTTCCTACCTGCGCAATTCAGAAAAGCTGGTGTTGGTGGGAAGGATCCATATGGAACTGGCTGTGAAGCAGCCATTGAGATGAGGGATATAATGTTTGGCAGCATGTTAAGCAACAGGGTGGTCCACTTGTTTTTTGGCCACAGTTTGTCGGTGGCCATTCATGCAGACAGACAGCTTGCTGGTTGTCATGCCTACATAGAATGCAGCACAGTAGTTGCAGCTTAGCTTGTAGATCACATGACTGGTTTTACAGGTAGCCCTGCCTTTGATGTGATAGGTAATGTTAGTGACCGGACTGGAGTACGTGGTGGTAGGAGGATGTATGGGACAGGTCTTGCATCTAGGTGTATTACAGGGGTATGAGCCATGAGGTAAGGTATTAGTAGCAGGGGTTGTGTAGGGATGGACAAGTATATTGTGTAGGTTCGGTGGACGGCGGAATACCACGGTGGGAGGGGTGGGAAAGATAGTGGGAAGGGCATTTCTCATTTCAGGGTACGACGAGAGGTAATCAAAACCCTGGCGGAGAATGTAATTCAGTTGCTCCAGTCCCAGATGGTACTGAGTTATGAGGGGAATGCTCCTCTGTGGCCAGACTGTGGGACTTCGGGAGGTGGTGGGAGACTGGAAAGATATAAAAGATACCAACCATCTCCTCGACTGACTCTCCACAGTACTTGTCCCTTTACCACACGGTGCCCTGCTCGTCACTATTGATGCCACCTCCCAGTACACTGACATTCCTGATGCCTTACTGCTACCGAACACTACCTCTCCAGATGCCCTATGGATTCCAAACGAACAACCTCCTTTCTGGTCTCCATGACCAACTGTATCCTGACCCACAATTACTTCTCCTTTGAAGGCATTACCTACAAACAAATCCACGGTATGGCTATGGGCACCCGCATGGCACCATCCTAGGCTAATCTATTGATGGGCCATCTAGAGGAATTCTTCCTAAAAACCCAGAATCCTAAAGCCCTCACCTGGTTCATATTCATTAATGACATCTTTGCTATCTGGATTGAAGGTGAGGATACCTTATTCACATTCCTCCAGAACCTCAACAACTTCTTCCTCATTTGCTTCACCTGGTCCTACTCAACCCCACAAGCCACCTTCCTAGACGTTGACCTCTGCCTCAGAGATGCTACGTCAGTACCTCCATCCATATCAAACCTACTAACCACCAGCAATACCTCCACTTCGACAGCTGCCACCCGTTTCATACCAAGAAGTCCCTTCCGTACAGCCTAGCCACCCGTAGTTGTCGCATCTGCAGTGACAAGCAGTCCCTCTCTAAATATAACGAGGGTCTCACTGAAGCCTTCACTGACCATAATTATCCTCCAGTCCTTTTACAAAAACAAATCTCCCTTGCCTTATCTTTCCAATCTCCCACCACCTCCCAAAGTCCCACAGTCTGGCCACAGAGGAGCATTCCCCTCGGAACTCAGTACCATCTGGGACTGGAGCAACTGAATTACATTCTCCGCCAGGGTTTTGATTACCTCTCGTCGTGCCCTGAAATGAGAAACGTCCTTCCCACTATTCTTCCCACCCCTCCCACCGTGGTATTCCGCCATCCACCGAACCTACACAATATACTCGTCCATCCTTACACAACCCCTGCTCCCAATCCCTTACCTCATGGCTCATACCCCTGTAATACACCTAGATGCAAGACCTGTCCCATACATCCTCCTACCACCACCTACTCCAGTCCAGTCACTAACATTACCTATCACATCAAAGGCAGGGCTACCTGTGAAACCAGTCATGTGATTTACAAGCTAAGCTGCAACCACTGTGCTGCATTCTACGTAGGCATGACAACGAACAGGCTGCCTGTCCGCATGCCACCGACAAACTGTGGCCAAAAAACAAGTGGACCACCCTGTAGTTGAATACGCAGCCAAACATTATACCCCTCATCTCAATGACTGCTTCACAGCCAGTTCCATATGGATCCTTCCCACCAACACCAGCTTTTCTGAATTGCGCAGGTGGGAACTTTCCCTGCAATAGATCCTACCTTCCCGTAACCCTCCTGGCCTCAACCTTCGTTAGTCACTGTCATCCATCCAGTCCCCTCCCTGGTCCCATTCCAGACTACACAGCCGTCATTTCACTGCCACACCCAGTCTTTTAATTTCTTTTATTTTTATTTCTCTCCTTTCTGCTACTTACCCCCTCCCCTCTCTGCACCTTCTCTCCTACCCTCGGTCTAAACTGCAATGCTTCACTGTCTGTCACTCCCATCATACTATCCCTCCCCCTCCCCGCCCCAGCCTCCTCCTTAACCCCACCCAGTTGCCACTCCCATCATGCATTGGTGCTGCTGCTTGCAGTGTGGTTTCAGTTCTCTGAGACTGCAGACATGTGGAAGTTGTGTTTGTGCACGCGCGCATGTTAATTGTGTGAGTCTTTTTGTTGTGCCTATCGCGACTCAGCACCTCCGCTATATGGTGAGGAGAAACTTTCCTTCTCTGGTGTTGTTACATTCCATCCTCGATTTTCCAGTGTTTGAAATTGACATTTGTGGATGATGAAGTGTTGCTCTACAATCACTATTAAAGTACTTCCTGAAGTGAAGGATATAAATCCAATAAGTATGCAGACCTCCGGATCTGAACACAGTGTGTCACATAATACTGAGCACAATTTTATAGAGCATACCCAATGAAAAGAAATATGATGATCATTCAAATTGTGTGTGAAACCTGTGAAGATGAAATGTTCAGAGCAGTGCAAGAATTCACATTATTTTGTTTCAGGAAGGGGTGTTAATGTATTTTATGCAGTGATGCACAAGGAAACTGTGTTGTATATGTAAATAATAACTGTCTGAACTAGTAAATAATTTATTTAACATGCTAAAATTATATAAGGGCTTCCTACAAAGTTTTGTGGAAGATACAGGCATGCACCCTACTTTCTAGCTCCTGCGCCTAGCAATAATCAACGCTATGGTTCTGAATAATGTTTAGGTTCATAAATACAGTAGTTCCTTATTTCAATGATATTGTTATTCTCAAAGTGTACTTGACCCATTCAAAATAATATGATACACTAAATACACTCCTGGAAATGGAAAAAAGAACACATTGACACCGGTGTGTCAGACCCACCATACTTGCTCCGGACACTGCGAGAGAGCTGTACAAGCAATGATCACACACACGGCACAGCGGACACACCAGGAACCGCGGTGTTGGCCGTCGAATGGCGCTAGCTGCGCAGCATTTGTGCACCGCCGCCGTCAGTGTCAGCCAGTTTGCCGTGGCATACGGAGCTCCATCGCAGTCTTTAACACTGGTAGCATGCCGCGACAGCCTGGACGTGAACCGTATGTGCAGTTGACGGACTATGAGCGAGGGCGTATAGTGGGCATGCGGGAGGCCGGGTGGACGTACCGCCGAATTGCTCAACACGTGGGGCGTGAGGTCTCCACAGTACATCGATGTTGTCGCCAGTGGTCGGCGGAAGGTGCACGTGCCCGTCGACCTGGGACCGGACCGCAGCGACGCACGGATGCACGCCAAGACCGTAGGATCCTACGCAGTGCCGTAGGGGACCGCACCGCCACTTCCCAGCAAATTAGGGACACTGTTGCTCCTGGGGTATCGGCAAGGACCATTCGCAACCGTCTCCATGAAGCTGGGCTACGGTCCCACACACCGTTAGGCCGTCATCCACTCACGCCCCAACATCGTGCAGCCCGCCTCCAGTGGTGTCGCGACAGGCGTGAATGGAGGGACGAATGGAGACGTGTCGTCTTCAGCGATGAGAGTCGCTTCTGCCTTGGTGCCAATGATGGTCGTATGCGTGTCTGGCGCCGTGCAGGTGAGCGCCACAATCAGGACTGCATACGACCGAGGCACACAGGGCCAACACCCGGCATCATGGTGTGGGGAGCGATCTCCTACACTGGCCGTACACCACTAGTGATCGTCGAGGGGACACTGAATAGTGCACGGTACATCCAAACCATCATCGAACCCATCGTTCTACCATTCCTAGACCGGCAAGGGAACTTGCTGTTCCAACAGGACAATGCACGTCCGCATGTATCCCGTGCCACCCAACGTGCTCTAGAAGGTGTAAGTCAACTACCCTGGCCAGCAAGATCTCCGGATCTGTCCCCCATTGAGCATGTTTGGGACTGGATGAAGCGTCGTCTCACGCGGTCTGCACGTCCAGCACGAACGCTGGTCCAACTGAGGCGCCAGGTGGAAATGGCATGGCAAGCCGTTCCACAGGACTACATCCAGCATCTCTACGATCGTCTCCATGGGAGAATAGGAGCCTGCATTGCTGCGAAAGGTGGATATACACTGTACTAGTGCCGACATTGTGCATGCTCTGTTGCCTGTGTCTATGTGCCTGTGGTTCTGTCAGTGTGATCATGTGATGTATCTGACCCCAGGAATGTGTCAATAAAGTTTCCCCTTCCTGGGACAATGAATTCACGGTGTTCTTATTTCAATTTCCAGGAGTGTATTTTATGCTCACCCTGTAAAACTAGCAAAAAGGATTGAGTATCTTTTTGTTGTGCCTATCTACGACTCAGCATCTCCACTATATGATTCTTTGAAAGATGAGATTTTGGATGCCAAATACAAGTAATTTTGGAAAGCCCACATCACTTACCGTATTTACTCGAATCTAAACCGCACTCAAATCTAAGCCGCACCCGAAAAATGAGACTCGAAATCAAGGAAAACAATTTTTCCCGAATCTAAGCCGCTCCCAAAATTTGAGACTCGAAATTCAAGGTGAGAGAAAAGTTTTAGACCGCCCCTCCAAATCGAAAAACAGTTGGTCCATTGTAACGTGAAACACAATTGTGGTCGAATGGATGAAGATACAGCTACAGTAGTTTGGTTTGAGTCGTAAGCTTAACAGTTAAGCTTTACCAGGTAGCCATTGCTATGTCAGGCACTCCGTCCGTATTTATACGAGTACCCTTCCTTTTTCGTGTGCTTCGTCTGGTTTGAATCGATTGCTTATTTTGCTTTGATCTGATAAGTGCCGTTCTCTTTGTTATAAGTGTTTATGTCACTCTAAGCTGAAAATGCATTATTGTACTGTGTCATGCATTGTTTGTTACATTCTGATAATGCGTGTTTACGACCTGTCGCCGCTCGCGGCAAGGCTTGCTTTTGTGCGCGCTACCGCGGCTTACAATAAAAAAAAAAGGAAAAAAAAAGAGAGGAATTGTCTCATAAGCGAAACAATGGCGGGAGTCTGCTATTTGTTGTTACTTAAACTGCTGCTTTCTTTGATAATGATCAACAAGAACCAAATAACAGACTGCGTATGATGGAAGATGTTCTGAACGAGAGTTTAGTGAAAATTTTTCTCTGTTTGAAAATCTTTGCAGACGACTTCTTTAGTACATTACATTCTGCACATAAATTAGAGTCATCTTAGATTTAAAAATCTAGTCAGTTGCCGTGCTTAGTTTCTGACTGTATCACTATTCAGCATAAGAATAATACGAATATAAACATAACATGATATGTATATTCTTCCGCGTTTGCTGTTCTAGTTTCGTAGTTAATTAGGCAGACAGGATTTAAATGAAATAGCAGCAAACACGAAAGAATACATTGCATAATGTTTACATTCTTCTACCTTTTAATTTAGTTACTGACGCAGAGGTTTTGGCGCCAGTATTTATCTTTGTGCCTGCAAAGCATACCTGTCTAGCGCGACATATATTTGACGGAAGAAGTTAGTTGTGGCGACACCTACCAACATTTTTCAGAACTTCCGCTTACTTTGCACTCGATTCTAAGCCGCAGGCGGTTTTTTGGATTACAAAAACTGGAAAAAAAGTGCGGCTTAGATTCGAGTAAATACGGTAATCTTTTAAGCACAATCACAATAAGAACATTGTCCCACGTACTCAATGACAAAAACTTATACTTGAAGGTCACATTAGCCACTGCAAGCACAGGGAGTTTTAGGCTGCACACTAGAAAGATTGTCTACAGTTCCTTTCCAAAAACTGAACTGATGCCTTGAAAGTAAATTCTTTAATTCCAGTCACCATTCCAGATGGGGTTTAATTAGCTGTTCTGGAGTTTTTTCAACTACTCCAAAAGAGAATCATCTTCTAAGATAAGTCATAGGGTCTGTGTTACCTCATGTGTTTCTACATTTGTCCCAAAACCAAACTGATCTCCCCCAGCGTCAGTTTCTATTAGTTTGTGCATTTTCTGTAAATTATTTGCATAGGTATTTTTCAACCATTACATTAAATTTATACTTTGGTAATATCCACACATCAGCACCTTCTTTCTTTGGAACTGGAATTATTCCTTTTTTCTTGCAGTCTGAGGGCATTTTGTCTGTTTCAGCACACCACGGGAAAGAATTCTTACCATAGCACCATCTCCATTTGTTTCTTCTTGCGTTTGTATGATATTATCTTTAAGTTCATTTTACTTGTATAATTATGTCAACTATATATACTTTTGACATGATAAATTTTACTTGTATAGCCCTTCTATATATTACTTCCACATTTCAGCTTTCCCTTCTTTGCTTAGTATTGGGCTTGCCATTTGAGCTCTCGATATACACATACATGCTTCTGTTTTCTCTCTTTAATTTTCCTACAAGTAGCACCTGTTTTTCCCTTGGACATGCATTCTTCTTTAGCTTTCTACCATTTCATCTTCAATAGTATTCCCTTCCTCTGTTTCAGTCAATTATTGCTTAATGCTCCCTCTGTAACTCTCAATAAACTCTGGTTGATTCAGTTTGTGCAGTACTTACCTCCTTAGGTGCCTATCTTTTGCAATTTATTGGGTTTTAATCTCTGGTTCATGAACACTGGAAATGTTTAAAATCTGGATCAAAATCTGTCTTATCTGTCTACAAGTCTGTTACAAGTATATAACCATTTTTATTGTTATTCTTAAACCAAGTGCTAGCAACAGTTAAATTACACTCTGTGCAAAATTCTACTAGGTAACTCCCCTTTCCACCAGACTATGTTCTCCTACTATTTTTCCTTCTCTCCCTTTTCGTATTGCCGAATTCTAAGGTGCCATTACAATTAAAATTTCATTCCACTTAATTATCTGAATACTTTATTTTATCCTAACATACATTCTTTCAAACTTGTACTACTGTTGAGGATGTTGACTTTGTGTCTGTCTTGGCTATTATGCTGCATTCACTATCCTATTCACAGTACCTTACCCACATCCCTTTTTCTATTTATTCATTATTACACTTACTCCTGCATTACCCCCATTTGATTTTTTTACTCACCTGACCAGAAGTCCTGTTCTTCATGCTACAGCACTTCACTAATTCCAACTGTATCTAACTTCACGCAATCCATTTCCTTTTTTAAATTTAACTTACCTATCTGATTAAGGATTCTGGCACTCTACCCTCCAACCCCTAGAACACAAGTTTTATTTTTCATGGTGGGAACACCCTCCTTAGTAGTCGAGGGCCAGAGATAGAAATGGATGACAACTTCATCTCTGGAATATTTTACCCCAGAGGACGTCATCATCAATACGCCACACAGTAAGGCTGATGTCGTCAGAAAAAACAACAGCTGTGCTTTCCTCTTGCTTTCAGCTGTCTGCAGTACCAACACAGTAAGGCTATGCTGACTAATGTTACAAGGTCACATAAATCAATCATATAGACCATTTCACACACAACTACTGAAAAGGCTGCTCCCCTAGTCAGGAACCTGAGGTTAGTCAAGTTTCCCCACTGTGGTTACACCTAAAGTAAGGTTATCTGTATCACTGAGGCAAGCAAACCATACAACTTCAGCATGGTACATTGTCTGATATACATTTGATAAGCAGAACTCAAGGCTGAGTAACAACTCAGATTCATCCTAGTTAATCTCTTAAGGCTGCTTCACCTGCTCTTCACTCTCTTTTGCCACCTAGATACTCTGGGTCTTCGTTAAACGTAATAGCATACGTCATAATAAATATTAATATTTCTTGTTTTATGGGCAAAAGAAAACATATGATAGCTAATTTCCCCAGTACTGCCAGCAAGTTATTTTTATTTTATCATATTTCCAACAAACAAAAATGAGAAACTAGTTATTACATGATTGTTCTTGCCCATCATGATATTAGCTCCATATTTACACAAATGCCCCCATGATAGACAGAGGTGGAACTGCAGGTGTAAGGCTACACAGCCAACTCTTTCCTCTCCACCATAATCAGATCTGATATTACAGAACCTTATATGTTGAAATTCAGGCTACAAAGGATGCACTGCACCAACTTTGTGTTTGGAAAAGTAAGTTTACCTTTCATGGTAAGTTTATACATAGCTATCATCTGCAATTTCCAGCCTCCGGCTGGGTCTGTTTAGAACAAAGCTTCTCCATCTTTTCTCATTCATCCAACATGTTTCTCTCTCCATTCTTTCCCAGTCTGCTCCTCTCCTCGTCACACATTTCTTCACTACAATGATTTATCTGTCTCTCAGTCTTCCTCTAGGTAAGTTGCCTCCTATTGTCCTTTCATGGGGCTGCCTTGGTATCCTGTCAGCTCACTTCCTTTTAATATGCCCACACAATCTTAATCTTATCTTTTCTATGGTCTCTTGCATGGGCTTCTCTTTCACTATTTCTCTCACTGTCTCATTCCTTACTCTATCAATTCTAGTAAGTTCTATTCAGCTGTCCTGAAATTTCATCTCACAAGACTATATCCTGCTCAACTGCCTTTTTCTTTTTTAGTTATAGTATTTGCTTACTTTTTTTTGCTGGTACATCCACTTACTTTTTGGTGGTCCCCTGTTGCTATTCTCCTCTTATTTCTCATTGCCACCATCACTTAACAATTCTTGACATTTAATTTCAATCCATACTGTCCCACCACTTCCTCCCATGCATTTGCCCTTTCTTGTACCTCTCCTCCTCCATTTACTCACACTTTGGCTCCTACTCACACTGCCATTATCTCATCCATAATGATTATGAAAACTAGAGGGGAAAGTGAACTCCTCTACTTCACCCCATTTTTCTGTTGAATTCAGTTAGTCTTCTCTCCAGCTACTTTTACACAATTTGCAGTTCCTATTATTCTTCTCATAGTCAGCCTCTAAATTCCCCTCATCTTGCTTCTTTTCACATTATCATATGGCTTCTCAGTGTCCCTGAACACCGTTACTAAATTCTCTCATATTCGTAGTGTCTCTCTTGGAGATGCCTTGTGTCAAAAATTAGATCCACTGTCAAGCTTCCTGGTCTAAACTCATATAATTTCTTTCTCAATCCTCCTCCTACTATCTTCTGTACACTCTATTCCAAAATCTTCACAAGTACCCTCACAGTATATCACATCAATGCAACACCCTTACAATTTTGAAATAGTTTCCTGCAACTCTTCTTAACAATTTGGAGACTGGCCACTCAGAAGAATATTTGGTTTAGGAAATCAGCCATTTATACTGTTGTTTATAGTGTTACTGGTACATATTTAATTGATGTTTCTTCAAGGGTAATACATATTAAAAAAGGGCCAAACTTCAAGATTTATTTTTCATATTTCCTTTAGTTCTTTGACAGATTACAAATTTTAAAATAATGATGATGGAAAGTACAATTATACTTCCCAGAAAAAAAATGTGAGGTGAGTTATTGAGCAATATCTTCTTCTTGAGCTTCCAAAATTTGTTGTTCATTCAACAAATGTGACGTATTTGTAGCAGAATTACAGCAAACCCCAAAACTTAAAGCATACACACATGGAATTATGTCATTGTGATCAGATTGGCTCAGCCATTTACAACAGCAGCTGTTATGTTCACTAGTGTCTCCTTTGAAATAATTCTAGAAACTGACAACAGAAGGTAGCACCAGTCATGGGGCAGGTTGCGAGATTTCCGTACAGTGTTCTCAGATGAAATGAGTCCATTTTTCAAGTGATAGGTGGCTTGTCTGTCGAGAAAACTGTAGCCTGACCTGTACTTGGGCACAGTTTTTTAATTTAAAGTTGCAGCCCAAGTCTCTGATGTGTTAAAAATTGGCACTATGATTCCCTTTTTTCCAGTTTTCAGGTCTCCTTTCTTTCCCCACTGTTCTCATGACCTGACAGAGCCACTGCACTTCAACAATGGCAGCTGCTCTCACCTTCTCCACACTTACTTCATCCAGTCAAGGTCCTTTTGTGGTCTTTATTTCTTCTTCCACTTCTGTCCCATTTGGTCAATCTTGCTCCTCATTTCCAAAAATGGCTCTAAGCACTATGGGACTTAACATCTGTGGTCATCAGTCCCCTAGAACTTAGAACTACTTAAACCTAACTAACCCAAGGACATCACACACATCCATGCCCGAGGCAGGATTCGAACCTGCGACCGCAGCGGTCACGCAATTCCAGACTGAGCGCCTAAAAAAGTATCCCTTCCCTATTTCCATGATTTCCTAAACATCTTCATCTATACCTACATTTTTACATAAACATCCAAAATGATAACCACCATCAAAATAATATACAGTGGAAACTCACTGAGGGAAAAAGTAAGTCTTGGAAGTCATGATAATGATGTGACAGGCCTACTAGCCATGAAAGGCACTTCAATACAATAAACAAAATACCCAACACTATCACACTACTCTATAAATGAAAATTTTTACTAAATTTGTAGAGCACAGCTTACGTTGCAAAGTCAAAATAAAAAGCAAAATGATTTGTTACAAAACAAAAAAGTTATTCCAGAATATCCACAAAATACATCAGTAGCAACACAACAACTAATTTCCGGTCAAAGTTGCTTTGCTTAGAATTTGCATACCAATGCTAAGAAATTATTATTAGTCTTCTTTTTAAATCTTGGTCACTTCTGCTTCACATCACTATGTAACCCCTCCAATAATGCTGCATAATAAGAGCCAGTCACTGTTGTACCCTTTTCCAAATAGTCAATGATGATTATGCACCACAAGTTTCAAAGACATTTACCATCACTTTTACCAGCAAAAAAACTAGTTCCCATTTCTATCTTTGCCTAACCACTGTTATGGCTGTAGTCTTGTCTCCAGCAT
This sequence comes from Schistocerca piceifrons, assembly GCF_021461385.2. Taxonomy (NCBI): domain Eukaryota; kingdom Metazoa; phylum Arthropoda; class Insecta; order Orthoptera; family Acrididae; genus Schistocerca; species Schistocerca piceifrons. The sequence continues at coordinate 555,608,836 of NC_060144.1, forward strand.
GTAATGATGGGCACACATTCCACATAACACCACCAGTAGACCTCCAAATTACACTCTGAGTTTTTCAAACAACATTCTGAAATGCACTTCCTCAAACATTTCCGATCTGGAGTCAATATAATAGGCTTCCACTGTGCACTCAGCCTCTCCATGTGCAGAACAAAATTTAGGAAATTATGTAGCTGTTCATATAACAATATAAAAATATATCTTGTCTTCATGTGAGGGTCTTATTTTGTGACACTACAAATTATACAGGAAGTAATTTCTTCAGCAGAAAAGTGAAGCGGTTGTCCAAAAAGTGCCAAGGCAATTGTAGAGCTGGGACAATGTATCTCTTTTTGTGTGTGTGTGTGTGTGTGTGTGTGTGTGTGTGTGTGTGTGTGTGTGTGTGTGTGTTTTAACTTTCAAGAAGACTAATATTTGAAAACTTAGCTATGAGCTAAATGTTTATGTGACTATATACTGTTCAATGTGTCACCTACATGATTAGGGGTTACCTTTAGTCTTTCCATGGTATCCGTTCCATCCAGGACTAACCAGTATCATACCAACATGAATACATTTACTTATCTATCAATAAATAGTCTTGAAAACTGGTGCAGAGTTCTTACAGACTTCCAATTCAGCTTCTATCTTTTTATCACAGTGTAGTACTAATTTTTATCCAGTGCTGTTGTTGTTGTGGTCTTCAGTCCTGAGACTGGTTTGATGCAGCTCTCCATGCTAATCTATCCTGTGCAAGCTTCTTCATCTCCCAGTAACCACTGCAACCTACATCTTTCTGAATCTGCTAAGTGTATTCATCCCTTGGTCTCCCTATACGATTTTTACCCTCCATGCTGCCCTCCAATACTAAATTGGTGATCCCTTGATGCCTAAGAACATGTCCTACCAACCGATCCCTTCTTCTAGTCAAGTTGTGCCACAAATTTCTCTTCTCCCCAATTCTGTTCAATACCTCCTCATTAGTTATGTGATATAGCCATCTAATCTTCAGCATTCTTCTGTAGCACCACATTTCAAAAGCTACTATTCTCTTCTTATCTAAACTATTTATCATTCATGTTTCACTTCCACACATGGCTACACTCCATACAAATACTTTCAGAAATGACTTCCTGACACTTACATCAATACTTGATGTTAACAAATTTCTCTTCTTCAGAAACGCTTTCCTTACCACTGCCAGTCTACATTTTATATCCTCTCTACTTCGACCATCATCAGTTATTTTTCTCCCCAAATAGCAAAACTCCTTTACTACTTTAAGTGTCTCATTTCCTAATCTAATTCCCTTAGCAGCACCCGACTTAATTCGACTACATTCCATTATCCTCGTCTTGCTTTTGTTGATGTTCATCTTATACCCTCCTTTCAAGACACTGTCCATTCCATTCAACTGCTCTTTAAAGTCCTTTGCTGTCTCTGACAGGATTACAATGTCATCCGCGAACCTCATTGTTTTTATTTTTTCTCCATGGATTTTAATACCTACTCCAAATTTTTCTTTTGTTTCCTTCACTGCTTGCTCAATATACAGATTGAATAACATCGGGGAGAGGCTACAACCCTCTCACACTCCCTTCCCAGCCACTGCTTCCCTTTCATGTCCCTCGACTCTTACAACTGCCATCTGGTTTCTGTACAAATTGTAAATAGCCTTTCGCTCCCTGTATTTTACCCCTGCCACCTTCAGAATTTGAAAGAGAGTATTCCAGTCAACATTGTCAAAAGCTTTCTCTAAGTCTACAAATGCTAGGAATGTAGGTTTGCCTTTCCTTAATCTCTCTTCTAAGATAAGTCGTAATGTCAGTATTGCCTCACGTGTTCCAATATTTCTACGGAATACGGAATCCAAACTGATCTTCCCCGAGGTCAGCTTGTACTAGTTTTTCCATTCATCTGTAAAGAATTCACGTTAGTATTTTGCAGCTGTGACTTACTTACCCCTGGTGAAATAAGCCTCTACATCCTTACATTTGTCCTCTAGCCTTCAATGCTTACCCATTTTGCACTTCCTGTCGATCTCATTTTTGAGACATTTGTATTCCCTTTTGCCTGCTTCATTTACTGCATTTTTATATTTTCTCCTTTCATCAATTAAATTCAATATTACTTCTGTTACCCAAGGATTTCTAGTAGCCCTCGTCTTTTTACCTACTTTATCCTCTGCTGCCTTCACTATTTCATCCCTCAAAGCTACCCATTCTTCTTCTACTGTATTTCTTTTCCCCATTCGTGTCAGTTGTTCCCTCATGCTCTCCCTGAAATTCTGTACAACTTCTGGTTTAGTCAGTTTATTCACGCCCCATCTCCTTAAATTCCCACCTTTTTTCAATTTCTTCAGTTTTAATCTACAGTTAATAACCAATAGATTGTGGTCAGAGTCCACATCTGCCCCTGGAAATGTCTTACAATTTAAAACCTGGTTCCTAAATCTCTGTCTTATCATTATATAATCTATCTGAAACCTGAAAGTATCTCCAGGCTTCTTCCATGTATACAACCTTCTTTCATTATTCTTGAACCAAGTGTTAGCTATGATTAAGTTGTGCTCTGTGCAAAATTCTACCAGGCGGCTTCCTCTTTCATTCCTTACTCCCAATCCATATTCACCTACTATGTTTCCTTCTCTCCCTTTTCCTACTACCGAATTCCAGTCACCCATGACTATTAAATTTTCGTCTCCCTTCACTAGCTGAATAATTTCTTTTATTTAATCATACATTTCTTCAATTCCTTCGTCATCTGCAGAGCTAGTTGGCATATAAACTTGTACTACTGTAGTAGGCGTGGGCTTCGTGTCTATCTTGGCAACAATAATGTGTTCACTATGTTGTTTGTAGTAGCTTACCCGCACTCCTATTTTTTTATTCATTATTAAACCTACTCCTGCATTACCTCTATTTGATTTTGTATTTAGAACCCTGTATTCACCTGACCAAAAGTCTTGTTCCTCCAGCCACCGAACTCCACTAATTTCCTCTATATCTAACTTTAACCTATCCATTTCCCTTTTTAAATTTTCTAATCTACCTGCCCGATTAAGGGATCTGACATTCCACGCTCCGATCCGCAGAACGCCAGTTTTCTCTCTCCTGATAACGACATCCTCTTGAGTAGTCCCCGTCCGGAGATCCGAATGGGGGATTATTTTACCTCCGGAATATTTTACCCAAGAGGACGCCATCATCATTTAACCATATAGTAAAGCTGCACGCCTTCGGGAAAAATTACGGCTGTAGTTTCCCCTTGCTTTCAGCCGTTCGCAGTACCAGCACAGCAAGGCTGTTTTGGTTAGTGTTACAAGGCCAGATCAGTCAATCAGCCACACTGTTGCCCCTGCAACTACTGAAAAGGCTGCTGTCCCTCTTCAGGAACCACACGTTTGTCTGGCCTCTCAACAGATACCCTCTGTTGTGGTTGCACCTACGGTACGGCTATCTGTATCGCTGAGGCATGCAAGCCTCCCCACCAACGGCAAGGTCCATGATTCATGAGAGAGGGCGGGGCGGGGGGGTGGGGGGGTTATCCAGTGCTACGAAATGTGAAGTACTGATCACTTAAGATAGTTATCAAGAAAACCATATGCTAAATATATTTGAAATTTTGAACAACGGCCAAACTTTTCATCCTGCACTCAGAATCAAGTTCGTGCACAAAATTATTATTTATTTATTTATTTTCTAATGAAAAATGCCACAATTCTGATATTATATCAGCTGATATTTTTTATTAACAAAGTTTTTATACTGGTAACTGAGTTACATCTGAATACATCATCTCTTAAACAATCACTCCACAACAACATTGAAACAGTACTTCCTCTAAATAACATCATTAAATTAATAATAGCTGTCATGAGAGGTCAGTGCTCACCATAAAGTTGAATACTGAATGGTGGATACACACACAAAACCTATGACAATATTTTAACTGCCTATCTGATGTTCAATACTTTTTCTCTGAAGTATTATTTGCACTTCTCTTCATGTAACTGGGGAAACTAAATTTTATTCACAGGTTATGTTTGATCTGGTAAACTGTCCTGTAGATCTTTCATCACTGTGTCAATATCAGTACTTTTCATTCTACCTCTCCCTTGGTTAAACCAGTTCTTGGAATTCCTTGCTCCTCGCCCAAAACTGAAAGTCTTTGGTTTTAGATGTGATCTATTTGTAGGACGAATATCTGTCTCCATCTGACCTCCTGCAGCTGATGTGTGCTTCTGTTTTTTGGTACTATCAAACCGGAAATCATGAGGGAAATTGTGCTGTGAAATACAATGACTGCGTCGCTCCTGAGGATTGTTGCATAACGTGCTGCACTGTTCTACAAAGCAGCGAAACTGAAATAAATAAATAAAGATATATGTAAAATATAAATAAAAATATACAATATATATGAATGGGTTTTCTGATATTGAACATCATCCACAATGTTACTTTGCTTACAATGGAATACAGATCTTTTTCTCAGTAGCACAAATTTTCACTAATTACATGAATCATTAAGAGATTTTATTCTTTCTTCTCATGATATTTCATTTAGTGTACAGTATACATGACTAACGTCAAACATTTAGACACAAAAAGTAAACTCAATTTTGACTATCAAAAGAATATGGCTTATCCAAAAATAATGCCTAATATACATACAATTTGTACAGCAATTAGGGTTCACTAGCACAAAAAGCAAGAAGTAGTGACATTCTGTAACGGGGGATCTGTATATACACCTCTTTTCATCTCTTTGGAGATATTGCATTACCTTCTACAGAACAGGGAAAACTCACTGTCACTGCAATAACTACTCTGTTGTGTATCACTTGTGATAAAGTTGAATCCAAGTGTCAGACACATAACGTGACTTAAATACACTATGAAAGCAGTTCCAGACAAATGATTTTTATTTGAACTTGGAGAATTTCTTAAGTATATAAAATCAAAGCGTTGGTCTGATACAGCACAATTTTGATTGTTTTCTGTAGTTAACAGACTACTGTCAGCTTTAGTCTATAAGTTTAGTCAGTTTAGCAGATCAAGCCTTTTGTCATCAGAAGTTTCATTGTGGTTTTAAAGAGTCTTATTTAACAGATTACTATGCTTTTACTTCCTGTTTATTGCTTGTATGCTGCCATAACTGCCTTATTGTGGACAGTTAGGCAGAAATATCTTGTAAGGTCTTGCAACTACCCTCTAATGAGTGAAGAAGGAACCCGTAAATGATAGTGAAATATTCAAATAGCGTTTGTAACCTGTCAATGGTATTTACATCATTAGTGAATTGCTGCCTTACTACCAGCAACTGGCTTCTTCTCACATTATTTAGAAGCAAGTGCAGTAGTGCCTGCCTAACAACACTGTAGATAAGTACTTCAATTTTATAGCTTCTACAGTGTAGGAAGTGGGAATTCAGTTCACTTTATTTCTATGAAGAATGGTAGCCACAGAAACATCTGATTTCTATTATTTGTTAATTTTGGTAACTTATGATCACCAGTGAGAAGTGTCAGGGCTGTGAAGATTTGTGAGTAGTGGGTAACTGTGTAATCCTTGGGGGAGGAGAAAGAGGGGGTTGAGATTGCTGGTGATTTTGCAAGGCCCTCTGCTGATTTTTCTGAGTTTTCAGCAAGAATGGGTCAATATAAAAGCTGCCTTGTAAGTGGCTGTAAAAACAGTTACGGAAAAATGTTTCTTGGTACAAAATTGCTTTATTAGTTGTCAAGTTGTCAAAACATTTTCCTTTATAATTTAAAGATTTTTGGACATATTAGAACCAATAGAGGTTGTTACAGATTATAAATCAGATAAATACAGTTGATGAGACATTAACTTGATGTTCTTCTCTTTCAAATAATGAACAGTTTGACCTGCTGCATGATAGCTGCCATTTATTTTCAAGATGAAAAACAAAGGCATTGATGTCCTATGGCAAACAAATTGTTGTATACCAATCAGAGTTAACTGTTCTTTGGTCCTCTAAAGTATTGATCATGAAATGCCCATTGTCTCTCTTTCCTAACGTTTTATCTTATTGTATGGGATGGAATCTTTTTCATGATTTCACATTTTTAATTTAGCTTTGCCTTGTAACTGGCTGTCCTTCCTGCCACCCAAGTCATCATTTATCCTAAGAGAGGGAAGTCGTCTGCAACCACTTACCCTATAAATGACACTAACTTCGTTTTGTGTGTTATGATGTTTTAAATATTTGTTAATCATATTTTCTTAGATGTAGACTGGAGGCACTCCCAGAATTTGTCTAAATAAGCAGGGAAAAATAGCCTAAAAACCAGAATTTGGCTAGCTGGTGTACCACACCAATGGTCGTTAATCCACCATGTCCATTCAATCCAGGTGTAGCACACCTCACTGCATTGTGAGCTAACACATTGCATGTTACATTACACAAACAGGTCCATGACATGTCCAGTGTAACCAATGGGAAAGTGATCATAAGGAAGTGACATCTTTGGTGTGACGTCATGAGTGCTGGACTGCTGTTGAAATTTCTTGTCAATATTTTATAAAGTTTTAGTCTTCAGTTACTTATTTTAAAGTTTATTTGTGTTAATATTTGCTGTAAAAGTAACTTATCAGTGGATTTTCATCAATCTCAGTCTTTCTTTCTGTGCTAATGACTCAAGTGGTTTGTTATTTGTGAACGTGCTTACGTCAGTCATCCAAGTCTCACGCCTCAGTCGTGTGTTTACATTTTGCGGCATGCAATTGCAGCTTTAGCTGTTATGAAGCTAAGTACTGACCAAGTTGTTTGTGCACTAATATACAGTTATTAAATTTAATAGTTCTCAATGGTGTTTTGCACTGTTTGTGGTGAAATAACGATTTAATAAACTTTTGGAAACATTTGCTTGTTGTGTTTTATAGAGTTTTATGTGTGTTGATGTCATTTAGAAAATTCGTGCTTTACTTTTCAGCTCATGTTTCTAGTGAAATATTTCGGCCAAATTTTCATTCAGTTTTAACTTTGTTGAGCATTCCAGTAGCCACTCAAGTTTTTGGTTTTCGCTAGTACATTTTGTGAAGCTTTGTTGGTACTGGTATTAGTTGTGGTTTAGTAGTTTAATGAAAGTTGTTGCTTTCTTAGTAGAGAGAGAATTTAGAGACCGCTATTGTTAGTCCTATAAATAGTTTACTGGTGAAACTGAACTTAGGTAATGTAGACGTTTAATTTTTTTCAGTAACAGTAAAATTTTACCATGAGTGAGAAGTGTGGGCTCTGTTGTAGGTTTGTGAGTAGTGGGTTACGGTGTAGGATTTATTCAAAGTATTTTCATTGGGGGGAATGCAGTAGGGAAGCCAGTGGGCATTCTAGTGACATCCTCTCCTGGGAATATAGAATCTGTAGTAGAAATACGTTGACAGAGGAGCAAGAGGGTAAGATCTGCACCCTTCAGGTGCAGTTACAGTATGCTAAGGAGGAGCTAGATAGGTTGAGGAGGGTGAAGGGTGCTGGAGAATGGGAACTCGCAGTTGACAAGAAGGCAGCTACGAGGAGGAGGAGGAGGAGGTGGTGGTGGTGGTGGTGGTGGTGGTGGTGGTGGTATGCAGACAGCTGCACTTTACATATACACAATAGATTTGACCAACTGTCAAGAGTTGAGTGGAGAGGAGCCTCTTGTAGCTGTAGGTGTAGGTGTAGGAAACCTGCAGCAGTCCTTAGCAGTTATGAGACCTAAGTCAGTTGCAAAGCCTAACAGAAAGAAGAAGGTTCTGCTGCTAGGTAGTTCACACAGTAGTGGTGTGGTCCAGCACTGGCAGGGAGTGAGTACCAGGTCACCAGCACTGTGATGTGTAGTGCAGAGTTGGCTCAGGTGACTGACAGCATAGGGGAGTTATGTAGAAATTTTACGAAGGAGGATCAGGTATTCATAGTGGGTGGAGCAGGGAATAGTCTTGATAGGGACAGGGAATATGATGTAGATGGTGACATGGTAAAGATAGCTACTCAAACTAGTGGCACTAACGCGCATTTCGTGCAACTGTTTCAGCGTCATGATCAGCCTCATCTTAATGCGGCTGTTAGGTGCGTTAACATGGGGCTGGAGAAGGCACTGATGGCATAGGACATGGGCCACATTGCAGTGGTGCCAGTTGAGTCTATCAGCAGATCTGGTTTCACTAGGCATGGCCAGCACCTCAATACGTATGGGAAAGGGAAGCTGGCAAAGCTTACACAGGTGACAGTGTAGTGTGGGGTGGTGGGATCATTCATGAAAAAATTCCTGTAGTAGATGGTGTTAGAGCTGCAGCTTTTTTAGATTGAAGTCAGCTGATAGGTATACCTACTTTAGAGATAAAGTTAGTGAACTGCTGATAGATGTTGATTCTGACATTATTGGTATATCAGAGCACCACTTAAATAATTTGACAATTCAGAGGCTTCCTTTACCAAGAAACAGATTAGCTGGCTGTTTTACAAGGACTTCTTTGCGAGGCCAGATATTTAAATCTTGCGCAGGGGCAGTTCAATTTAATGAAAATAAACTTAAAATTTTTGTTGTTTATAGGTCCCCTAACTCTGAATCCAGGGATCACAAATTTAGCATTGGAGGGCAGTGTGGAGGGTAAAAATCGTATAGGGAGACCAAGAGATGAATACATTAAGCAGATTCAGAAGGATGTAGGTTGCAGTAAGTACTGGGAGATGAAGAATCTTGCACAGGATACAGTAGCATGGAGAGCTGCATCAAACCAGTCTCAGGACTGAAGACAACAACAACAACAACAACAACAACTCTGAATTCAGAGCATTTCTGCTCAAGCTAGAGAGGGTTCTTGATTCAATATGTAGAAAGTACCAGAAACCAGTTATACATGATGACTTCAGTATTAATTTTGTATATCATTGTGCAAGAAAAAAGATGCTGGTAGATCTCCTAAGTTCATATGATCTGATGCAGACAGGCAGACAGTGATTCTTCCAACTAGGGTGCAGGGGAACAGTAGCACAGCCATAGATAATTCATTCTTCATTACTACATGGGCATTCTGTTAGTAAGAGTCTGAATGGCCTTTCAGGCCATGATGCACAGATTTTAACACTAAGGCCATGATGCACAGATTTTAACACTAAAGGGCTTTTGTACTCAAACAAATGTCACATATAATTACAACTATGTGGGAATAGGAAGTTTTTTAAAATTTGTCAAGGAACAAGAGTAGCAGGATATTTGTAGTGCTGATAACATAGATGATAAATGCTTTCCTTAACAGACTTCTCATGCTCTTTGAGAGTTGCTTTCCATTTTAACATTCTAAACAGGGTACTAGCTGTAAAAGGCAGCCTGGGTGGCTGACTAATGGGGTAAGGATATCATGTAGAACAAAGCAGGAATGATATCAAAATGTTAGAAGTAGTCACAATCAAGCTACAGTTGCCCATTACAAACAGTATAGTAAGGTGCTTAAAAATGTTATTAGGAAGGCAAAGAGTATGTGGCGCATAAATAGAACAGCTAATTTACAGGATAAAATTAAAACCATATGGTCAGTTGAGAAGAAAGTGTGTGGTCAGTAGCACAAGGTCGATGATATAAAGTCAGTCAGTAGTAAAAGTATTTCTGTTACTGATAAATCAGATATATGTACAGTATTTAACAATCATTTTCTGACCATTGCTGGTGAATTAAATAAAAATTTAGTTTCTATAGGGAATCACAGAACTCTCTTGGCCAATGCCTTTCCGAGATTGATGTCTGAAATACTCCTCTGTGATAGAGACAAGGGGGAGATTGAGTCAATAATTAAATCACTGAAGACTGAGGACTCCCATGGATATGATGGAGTGCCTAGCAGAATATTAAAGTACTGTGCTGCACATGTTAGCCCTGTACTTAGCCATATTTGTAATTTTTCCTGAACGATTAAAGTACTCAGTAGTAAAGCTGCTTTATAAAAAGGGAGAAAAGGGTAATGTAGACAATTTTAGACCTATTTCTATGCCATCAGTGTTTGTTAAAGTTATTGCAAAGGCTGTGTATGTAAGGGTAATTGATCATTTTATATCACATAATTTGCTATCAAATGTACAGTTCAGCTTTAGAAGTTGTTTAAAAACTGAGAATGCTATATTCTCTTTTGTCTGTTAGGTACTGGATGGGTTAAACAAAAGGTTTCGAACACTAGGCATATTTTTTGATTTAACAAAGGCGTTTGATTGTGTTGATCACAAAATATTGCTCCAGAAGTTGGACCATTACAGAATACGGGGAGTAGCTCACAGTTGGTTCATCTCTTACTTTAACAACAGACAGCAAAAAGTCAGTATTCACTGTGTTGAGAATGGCTGTGATGTGGGGTCTGAGTGGGGGATGGTCAAATGGGGGGAGTCCCAGGCATCAGTGTTAGGGCCACTCCTGTTCCTTATTTATATAAATGATGTGCCCTCTAGTATTATGGGTAACTCTGAAATATTTCTGTTTGCTGATGACACTAGCTTGTTAGTAAAGGATGTTTCAAATAGTGCAGTTCATGACATAAGTTCATGGCTTGTAGAAAATATTTATCAATTGAAGACATGAAGTCTATATATGAGTCTGCGATCATTTTATTTTTAGCACTTTTGTTTTCACAAGTCCGTCTTGACCACATAGACTTCTTTACACTTTATGACCAGTTTCAGCTTATTGCCATCTTCAGATCATTAAAATATTCTGATATAAATCATTGTCGAGTTAAACATGTGCACTCATGTTTAACTTGACAATGATTTATATCAGAATATTTTTAACAATCTGAAGATGGCGATAAGCCGAAACTGGTCATAAAGTGTAAAGAAATCTGTGTGATCAAGACGGACTTGCGAAAATAAAAACTGTAGAAAATAAACTAACACTAAATCACAGTAAGAGTCAGTTTTTACACAATTCAACAAAACCCTACATTTGAATTTCACAGAGTGGGCATATGATTAGTGAAACTCAACAGTTCAAATTTCTAAGTGTTCAGTTAGATAGTAAACTGTCGTGGAAAGTCCATGTTCAGAATCTTGTTCAAAGACATAATGCTGCCATTTTTACTATTCAAACAGTATCTGAAGTAAGTGATGGTTCGACACAAAAATTAGTCTACTTTGATTATTTTCATTCGCTTATGTCATATGGTATTATATTTTGGGTAACTCTTCCCATTCTAAAAGGATATTTTTGGCTCAGAAATGGGCGGTTCGGGCAATAAGTGGTATGGTAAGGATCCCACACTGCACAGCAGTAGTCTAAAAGAGGACGGACAAGCATAGTGAAGGCACTCTCCTTAGTAGGTCTGTTACATTTTCTAAGTGTCCTGCCAATAAAACGCAGCCTTTGGTTAGCCTTCCCCACAACATTTTCTGTGTTCTTTCCAATTTAAGTTGTTCGTAATTGTAAAACCTAGGTATTTAGTTGAATTTAAGGCTTTTAGATTAGACCGATTTATTGTGTAACAGAAGTTTAACGAGTTCCTTTTAGTACTCATGTGGATGACCTCACACTTTTCGTTATTTAGGGTTAACTGCCACTTTTTGCACCATTCAGATATTTTTTTAAAATCGTTTTGCAGTTTGTTTTGATCTTCTGATGACTTTATTAGTCAATAAACAACAGTGTCATCTGTAAACAACCAAAGACGGCTGCTCAGATTGTCTCCCAAATCGTTTATATAGATAAGGAACAGCAAAGGGCCTGTAACACTACCTTGGGGAATGCCTGAAATCATTTCTGTTTTACTCTATGACTTTCCGTCAATCACTACAAACTGTGACCTCTCTGACAGGAAATCGCAAATCCAGTCACATAACTGAGACAATATTCCATAAGCATGCAATTTTACTCTGAGCCGCTTGTGTGGTACAGCGTCAAAAGCCTTCCGGAAATCAAGGAATACGGAATTGACCTGAAATCCCTTGTCAATAGCACTGAGTACTGCATGCGAATAAATAGCTAGTTGTGTTTCACAGGAATGATGTTTTCTAAACCCATGTTGATTGTGTGTCAATAGACCATTTCCTTCGAGGTAATTCATAATGTTCGAACACAATATATGTTCTAAAATCCTACTGCATATCAACGTTAACGATATGGGCCTATAATTTATTGGATTACTCCTGCTACCTTTCTCGAATATTGGTGTGACCTGTGCAACGCAGATCTTTCTCTGAGCGAACGGTTGTATATGATTGTTAAGTATGGAGCTAATGCATCAGCATACTCTGAAAGGAACCTAATTGGAATACAGTCAGGACCAGAAGACTTGCTTTTATTAAGTGATTTGAGTTGCTTCACTACTCTGAGGACATTTACTTCTACGTTACTCATGTTGGCAGCTGTTCTCGATTCGAATTCTGGAATATTTCCTTAGTCTTCTTTTGTGAAGGCATTTCGGAAGGCAGTGTTTAGTAAATCTGCTTTGGCAGCACTGTCTTCGACAGTATCTCCATTGTTATTGCACAGAGAAGGCATTGATTGTTTCTTGCCGTTAACATACTTCACATACGACCAGAATCTCTTTGGATTTTCTGCCAGGTTTTGAGACAAAGTTTCTTTGTGGAAACTGTTGTAGGCGTCTCACATTGAACTCCACACTAAGAGCTTCTGTAAAGGATTGCCAATCTTGGGGATTTTGTGTCTGTTTAAATTTGGCATGTTTGTTTCGTTGTTTCTGCAACAGTGTTCTGACCCGTTGAGTTTACCAAGGAGGATCAGCTCTGTCGTTTGTTAGTTTATTTGGTATAAACTTCTCAATTGCTGCCGATACTATTTCTTTGAATTTAAGCCACATCTGGTCTACACTTATATTATTAATTTGGAATGAGTGGAGATTTCCTCTCAGGAAGGTGTCCAGTGAATTTTTATCTGCTTTTTGGAATAGGTATTTTTTTCACTTATTTTTTGAGGATTTGGGTATTACAATATTCAGTCTCACTACGACAACCCTGTGTTCACTAATCCCTATATCAGTTTTGATTCTGGTTATTATCTCAGGATTATTTGTTGCTAAGAGGTCAAGTGTGTTTTCACAATGGTTTACTATTCGCGTGGGCTCATGAACAAACTGCTCAAAATAATTTTCAGAGAATGCATTTAGCACAATTTTGGATGATATTTTATGCGTATCTCTGGAATTAAACACGTCTATTTGCCAACATATCGAGGGTAAATTAAAGTCACCACCAACTATTATAGTTCGAGTTGGGTACGTGTTTGAAATCAAACTCAAGTTTTCTTTGAACCTTTCAGCAACTGCATCATCTGAACTGGGAGGTCGGTAAAAGGATCCAATTATTATTTTATTCCGGTTGCCAACAATGACCTCTGCCCATACTAACTCACAGGAAGTGTCTACTTCAATTCTGCGACAAGTTAAACTACTACTAACAGCAACAAACACGGCACCGCCAACCGTGTTTAGCCTATCTTTTCGGAACATCGTTAGGTTCTTCGCAAAAATTGCGGCTGAGCTTATATCCGGCTTTATCCAGCTTTCAGTGCCTATAATGATTTGAGCATCAGTGCTTTCTATTAGCGCTTGGAGCTCTGGTACTTTCCCAATACAGCTACGACAGTTTACAACTGTTACACCAATGGTTCCACTATCTACGTTCTTCCTGTGTTCAACCTGCACCCTTTGTGACTGAAGCCCTTCTTATGTTTTCCCGAGACCCTCTAACCTAAAAAACCGCCCAGTCCACACCACACAGCCCCTGCTACCCATGTAGCTGCCTCCTGCGTATAGTGGACACCTGACCTATTCAGCGGAACCCGAAACACAACCACCCTTTGGCGCAAGTCGAGGAATCTGCAGCCTACACGGTCACAGAACCATTTGAGCCCGATTCAGACCCTCCACTCGGCTCTGTACCAGAGGTCCGCAATTGGTCCTGTCGACTATGCTGCAAATGTTCAGCTCTGCTTTCATCTTGCAAGCAAGACTGACAGCCTTTACCACTTATGTTAGTCACTCGAAACCAGAGAGAATCTCTTCTGATCCAAAGTGACACACATCATTGGTACCGACGTGAGTGACCACCTGCAGTTGGCTGCACCCTGTGCTCTTCATGGCATCCGGGAGTACCCTTTCCACATATGGAAAAATGTAGTTGATCTCTCCATCCAACTCCATACTGTACAGTTATGATTTGTATCAAATACCCTAACCTTAAATACTGTGAAAATTAACTGAAAATTATTGACCTGACCTGGATACTCTGTTTCACAGTAAATACATTGACACAAAAAAACTGCAACACCAAAAAAATAATTAATGTAGAGTAATGAAATTAGAGGAATACATTTGTCTAGGCAACATATTTAAGTCACTAACTTTGCAAGATCATAGGTTGATGTATGTGTGAGATCAGCCACTGCAAGTGTGAAATGCTGATACATTAGTAATCGGTGTAACTGCCAGAATGTTGCATGCAGACATGCATGCATTATATTGCATAAGTGCTGGATGTCAGTTTTTGGGATGGAACTCCATGCTAGTTGCACTTAGTCAGTCAATACAGGAATTGTTAATGCTGTTTGTGGACGACACTGGAGTTGTCATCCAATTATGCCCCATATGTGCTGGACATAGGACAGATCTGTTGATTGAGCATGCACTGTGGAGCAAGAAGGGTTGCAACAGTGGTATGTGGGTGAGTGTTATCATATTGGAAAACACCCCCAGAATGCTGTTCATGACTGACAGCACAGCAGGTTGATTCGCCAAAATGATGTACAAAATTTGCAATCAGGCTGCATGGGATAGCCACGAGAGTGCTCCTGCTGTCACACAAAATTGCATCCTGGACCATTGCTCCTGGAGCAGATCCAGTGTGTCTAGCACACAGACAGGTTGGTTCTTGGCTCTCAATTGGCATTCTTCTAACCAACACACAACCATCACTGGAACTGATGCAAAACCAGCTTTCATCCAAAAACACAACAAACCTTCACTCTTCCCTTCAATGAACTCTCACTTGACAGTACTGAAGTCACAGATGGCAGTGGATTGGGGTCATTGCTTGGTACAGGGGCATTTGGCTCAGAGTTGTCCTTGGAACCAATTTGTAATTTTTGTCTAACAGTCAGCAAGTGATAAGTGAAGTGATAACTGTGCCAAAATCTATGGATATCAGTCATTGAATTCTGGCTCCTATTTTGGCTGGAGCAGAGGTAGAAATCTTCCCTCACGTCAATCAGGGGCTTGAAGATGGATTAATATATTGCCAAAACTGGTTCCTCAATAAAATAACTATTTGGAAATTTAGATGGCTGAAAGATGTTTTGATTCAATATTCTGATCTGTAACAGTTTGTTGCATCACTGTGGTGCCAACTGCTGCTCAGACTGCTGATGCTGCAGATGCAGTATGATGTGTCACAGCCATACGCCCAACTCTGTGGGGCGTCATGTGGCCATCCAGAGCTCTATGTTCCTGCAAAGTCTTTCTGCAATATTGCAGAAGGAACATCCATGTTCTTGCAGGCCTATTACTCAACCTCGTTCAAACTCAGTGAGGTGCTGTTAATGGCGTCCTTGTCACCTTAAAGGCATTCTTGACTGACAACTCACCACGTTCCATCTCAAAGGTAATTAATTCTCACAACCGTCACAGTGTGCATTGAAAGCAATCCTTATTTGCATCCTCATAGTGGTACTACCAGCATCACTCATATTGCGAACTGCGCGAAACTGTAACAGATATCAACTTTCAGATGTAGAAATGTGCCCAACAACTTTTTTTAATGTTGGTACGTCTACTCCCCCCCCCCCCCTCCCCGCCCCTTCCCCACCCAGTGTAAGTAGCCTCCTGTCAATATTGGGTAGTGAGAAACGCTGTATTTAAGCTGTAATTTATTACATCATCATTTATTTTTACTGAAGTATATTGTAAGAGCTTGATGTGCTTATAATTACCCGTTACTTTCTTTGTTGGTTGTAGGCTGTTTATTTCTTAATACATCAAAACATATGAATAACATATTCAAAGCAGTAACACTAGAAAAAAGGGCTTGTTTCACCAAGAACCTGTAGTCCCATCAGTTAAAAATGATTACATATTTATTATAATGAGAAACTTACCATTGGTTTCCTCTCCGCTTGAGCACTGAAAAAGGAATCATGACTTTCTGATACATGAAGATCGAGTAGGTGTGGTGATGGCAACGTCTTCCTACATACCACACATATATACCGATGAGCTGTGCTGTAATGCACATCAAATTGTAGAAGAGACTCAAACTTTGCATCACAGCCAGGGACACCACACGGGAATTCTGAAACACTAACAAAAACACAAATAATACTTATCTTCAGCTACTGTAAATTGGTTTCAACAAGCTGCTTAACTATTCAGCATGTTTAAGTTAATAATTTTTATGATGCAAAAGTATTTCAGACTATAAAAACAAGGCTACAATTCTGATGATAAACTAGAAACTGTGTACAATAGATATATACTAGTTCAGGTTTTTAATTCATGTATTTTCAAAATATTAGTTACACCCTCAAAATTGAGGAAGCAGCAGAGTTTTTCAAAGTGGCAGCTTTCTTACTCATTTACCTGATTTAAATTTTGATGATGTGAATAGCATGTGTTCGTATAGTGATAATTTATTGTTAATGCAGTCTACTGATTAAGTTTCTATGATTTCCTTGTCTTCTTTTACTGTATATGTTTGAAGGTCCTTCTTCTCTATGGGATCTATGGATCCCAATGAATGAATGAATTAATTAATTAATCATAACAAAGTTGATAACATCACTGCTACTACTTCTTCCTACCATAGATAAAGTTTAAAGAAATACAATGCTCTATAAAATTTGACGACAAGAGAGGTAAAGTACCAGAACATATTAACTACTTGGTGCAAATGAATGAAAGTGTGGGACCATATTGCCAGAGGTCTCCCAGTTGTGCACACAAAGGAGGACATGAAATGGTATGAGGACAAGGCGTCTATAGTGCCAAATGGGATTGGCCCTCGAACACAAGTCACCTGAAGGAATGGGAAAAGACAGAATGTTACAGAGCACTGTGGTGGTTGGATTGGGTTGTTTGGGGGAAGAGACCAAACTGTGAGGTCATCGGTCTCATTGGATTAGGGAAGGATGGGGAAGGAAGACGCCGTGCCCTTTCAAAGGAACCATCCCGGCATTTGCCTGGAGCAATTTAGGGAAATCATGGAAAACCTAAATCATGAAGGCCGGACGTGGGATTGAACCGTCATCCTCCCGAATGTGAGTCCAACTGTGGTGGTGTTCTTCATTACAACATGACCTGAAGACAACATTTGGATGACTTGAGGAAGAATCACTGGGAAACTGGAAGGAGGACAAAATCTGATGAGCGTAGACCAGGAATTTGGTATAGCTTACAGCACTGTTTCACATGCACGGGGAATGTTCCAACACACAGGCACTGCTCCCTGAAGGAGAGTAGATGGTCAACCGTGGTCAACTACAGCAGCAGATGTCCACTACATTGTGCAACAGGCAAGAAGGGATCCATGTCAAACAGTAGCTGCAGTTGGTACCACAGTTAACAGGACTGAAAGGCACACAATCTCACACTCCACAGTGGTGTGGAAAATGCATGGATGTGATCTCTTTGACCAGTACAATGTGCTCTTTAGACACCTACACATCGTCGACACCATTTGCACACAGATTGAGCCAATGAAGGGTAGGGCCAAGTGCTCTTCTTGGATGAGACCACATTAAGACTGAGTAGCGATTCAGGATGTTCTCTCATATGCAAGAGGTGTAATCATGTAATGCACCCAAGAACACTGTCAAACATAATCATTTTGGTTTGTTCTGAAAGTAGGTTGGTTATACTTAGGATTCCAATACACCACATTATTCCCCACTACTTTGGCTGAACTGGCTACAAAACCCTATTTTTAAACACAATACCCATTGAATGGGATGGCCTAACACCACATTAATGGGAGGGCCTACATGCCTGCATGGTATCAATCTACTGGTCAAAGTGAGAGGCAATGTCTTGCTGCATCAACGACCTCCCCATCAGCCATGTACTACTTTCCATGGAATGCATCCTTCATTAGGCCAAGCAGAAGGTACGAGATCCGGGCTGCAGGGTGGATGAGGAAGAACAGTCCAATAAAGTTCTGTGAGCTCTTCTCATGTGCACAGACTTGTGTGAGGCCTTGCATTGTCAAGGAGATGGAATAGTTCATTTGCACTTTTGTGGCGATGAATATGGTGAAGTCATTTCTTCAGTTTCCTGAGGGTAGCACAGCTGCATGTGGCCAGTCAGCAAGTGGGAGAACGGACAGGTTTGTATGACCTAGTTGCAGTGATGACAGATGCCTTGCCCAATGACTCACTGTGCTTTTGTTCACTGCCAGGTCTCCATACACATTCTGCTAGTGCCTATGAATATATGCAGCACCCTGTTTTTCCTCCGAAAGAAACACCATGATGGTGCTCTGCTTGGACTGCAACTCTGTTACAGACGCCATCTTGGAGGCTACATATAGTGCCACCACCAATTGGAACATCATCAAACTACGGGGGCTGAGGCGGAAATATTCCACAATGTCCCACAAAAAATTCTGCACTTTTTCAACTGAAATTACCTCAGTACATTTCTTACTGAAAGTCCCTCATAATCTTCTTAAGTAATGGTTGACATTAGGGCCAGTCCAATCGGTGAATATTGTGAACTTAAAATCTTTGAATACATTCTCTTTTTTTCTGTTAAACTTTCTATTGTTTTTTTGTGTTGTTACCTGTCCATCCAATCTCCTTCTGTGTCCATACTAAGCAAGGACCCCCTGCAAGTAGGAACATTTCTGACACCTTACTTGGTCAGAGACTGAATAGCTAGGTAATCATCATTAAACTGCAGGCAACCTATTGATATTTATCACCTATGCAAATTGGGGCAAGCTGTTCTCATATCAGCTACCTAGATTGGGAGCACTGTTAACAGCTAGCAAGAGGGAGGGGTGGGGTGGGAGCACAATTTCGAGCTTAGCCCATTTCTGAATTGACACTTTGTGGTAAAAGAAGTTGCAAGCACAGGAAGTTGCCAGCCAAATGGCACAGTGACATTATTCAAACATTCAACCAACACTGAGAGATATAACACAGATCTGCCGCATAGAGGTCGTCCACATTCAACACCACCATCTGATGACTATGACCTATATATTATGGCTCATACGCAACAGAAATGCTCACTACTTTTTTGGACACAGCCAAGAAAGCATGTGTCAACTAACACAGTATGTTATTGTCTTCACACTATTAATTTTTCCTCTAGACTTTTGTTACAAAAAACAGTAAAAATCCCCCAAAACACTAACGGACAAAGAAGGTGGGCAAGAGAATTTCTATAATGGAAACTTGATCATTTTAATAGAATATAAGACCTGCTTCAGTTGTCAGTGATTTGTTATTTATTTCACGAGAGCTTTTGAAGCCAACGCTTCACCTCCAGGTGCCACCAACAGCCACACATTTATGTTTTCATAATTATTTGATGGCACATGAAGATGAAGCTTTAGGCTTTGAAATCGGTCATTCAATAAGTTAGAAGTTATTGACAACTGGAGCAGATTTTTTATTCTATTAATATGTTCTTCAGTTGCAGACATTAACTTGATCAAATATTTTGCAGAAACTTGATCCATGGCATTAGAATCTCTTCACCAATGAGTGCAGGATATGTCTGGCACCCTGCAAGTATGAAGGCTGCCAGGTACCAATGCACTACTAAAGCATGCACTCTCAAGGGTTCAGTAGGAATGTGGATCAGTCTTTTCTGGGCAGGTTATAATGCTTTGAGAATTTCCGTGTAAATTCTAGAACCAATCGTCCTTCTACCGTCTCAAACACATGACATTTTAAATATAAATGGGAGAGTGGAAACGTATCTACTGCGCCGCCTGTTTCTGTGTGCAGGTTGGAAGTTCGTTATGAGAAGACTGTAAATGTGGCGGTCGAACCACACTGATAAGTGCTTGCCCCTAGCACCACAGAAGCCGTGATGAAAGAACAAGGAACAAGGAGTAATTATGTAGTATTCTTTGCTGTTTTAGTGACTGTGATTATTGTTAAAGAAAAATGAACAATTGAATAGAGACTTTTAAGTACTTCACGTATTGGACTCTCTAGAGGCAAGACAGGTTCATAAATTGTGTGGTTGTTAAACCAATTTTATTGCACATGTATTTTATAGAGTCTAATGCAAGATGAATTGGTTGACTTGTAAACATTCGAATGTTAATGTGAGGAATGGTGAATATGTTATTGGTGGAAGTTGAAATATACCAAGACTGAACTAAAAATATTCTTCGAGTACTAAATTATTTTGAAAGTAGAGAGAGAGTCTTATAAATTCCTGTAACCAGCACTATTCTTCGGAGAAGAAGATTTTGGAGATTGACAGAGCCGGCAATCCAGAGAAGAGGATCGGCTGTGCAGATCAAGTAAGTCAACTGATGTGAGAGAGGTGTGAATTCTGCAGTCTAACTTCACATCACTTCAGGTTGTCTAAAGCGTTAGAAGTTATGATGTATGGATGTTAGATGGCTCTAGTCACTATAGCAAAGTTGAAAGATGACCATCCCACCTATTGTCTAGCTATGTAGTGTCCAGTTATTTCAAGATAGCAATGCATTAGAACGTTATGTCTGTATGGTGAAAGCCTTCCTCCATGGTGGCAACAATCAAATGAATTCTGACATGGACCCAACAGAAGTTTCGGACCAGCTGAAACTTGCAGTGTGTCACCACCGGAAATCTCCGCACACACTGGATGACCTCACAATACAGTTAATAGTTTCATTTCATAAGGCTATTCTTTCATTCTCTGCTCCCCTTGAGCTTAAGCCCACACATGTTCAGAGATATGCAGATGGCGAAAAACTTTTTTTTTAGTGCTTTCTATAGTGGATCCTTTACTGAAGTTACAGATGTAGCCCTTCCTGTATTTTCTTAGTAGTATATATTGGTGAATTTTCATGTGTGTTTTTGTGTTTAAGAGGCTGAACCTTGCATATTACAAGAGTATTATGAAAAGAAAAGTTGCCACTCACCATATAGTAGAGATGCTGAGTTGCAGACAGGCACAACAAAAAGACTGTCACAAATAAAGCTTTCGGCCAGTAAGGCCTTTGTCAAAAATAGAACACACACACACACACATACACACACACACACATACACACACACACACACACACACACACACACACACACACACACAGACAGAGAGAGAGAGAGAGAGAGAGAGAGAGAGAGAGAGAGAGAGAGAGAGTGCAGTGCTGCTGGGAAGGATGCAGGGATGAGGTGGAGAGAGGGTTGGCAGCTATGTGCAGTCGGGAGGTTAGATAATGGGCAGGGGAGAGGTGGGGAGGGGCAGAGGTAGTGGAAAAGGAGAGAAGTAAAAACACTGGGTGCGATGGTGGAATGAGGGCTGTGTAGAGCTGGAATGTGAACAGGGAAGGGGCTGGATGGGTGAGGACTGTGACTAACAAAGGTCGAGGCCAGGAGGGTTGCGGGAACATAGGATATATTGCAGGGAAAGTTCCCAACTGCACAATTCAGAAAAGCTGGTATTGGTGGGAAGTAAAGCAGTCACTGAAATGAAGAATGTCATGTTAGGTGGTGTGCTCAACAACAGGGTGGTCCAGTTGTTTCTTGGTCATAGTTTGTCAGTGGCCATTCATGCAGACAGACAGCTTGTTGGTTGTCATGGCCACATAGAATGCAGAACAGTGGTTACAGCTTAGCCTGTAGATCACATGACTGGTTTTACAGGTAGCTCTGCCTTTGATGGGATAGGTGATGTTTGTGACTGGACTGGAGTAGGTGGAGATGGCAGGGTGTATGGGATAGGTCTTGCATCTAGGTCTATTACAGGCATATGAGCCACGAGATATGGGGTTTCGAGCAGGGTTTGTGCAAGGATGGAAGTGTATATTGTGTAGGTTCGGTGGATGGTGGAACTCCACTGTGGGAGGGGTGGCAAGGATAGTGGGCACGACATTTCTCATTTCAGGGCATGATGAGAGGTAGTTGAAACCCTGGCAGAGAATGTAATTCAGTTGTTCCAGTCCAGGTGGAAACGAGTTACGAGGAGAATGCTCCTCTGTGGTCAGACAGTGGGACTTTGGGGGATGGTGGAAGAGGGCAAAGATAAGGCAAGGGAGATTTGTTTTTGTAAAGGTTGGGGGGATATTTACAGTCCGTGAAGGCTTCAGTGAGACCCTCGATATATTTCGAGAGGGACCACTCGTCACGGCAGATGCGATGACCATGGGTGGCTAGGCTGTATGGAAGGGACTTCTTGGTATGGAATGGGTGGCGGCTGTTGAAATGGAGGTATTGGTGGTGGTTAGAAGATTTGATATGGACAGATGTAGTACTAATGTAGTCATCTTTGAGGTGGAGGTCAACATCTAGGAAGGTGGTTTGTTGGGTGGAGTAGGACCAGGTGAAGCAAATGGGGGGGGGGGGGGGGGGGGAGAAGTTCCATTGTTTGATATTCTAAGTGTTGTTATATGAGGAAATGGACTCACATCTTCTAATGAAGAAGTGGAAATACTTATCTTTGTTGATGAGGCACAATATATAAGTCAAGCAAAAATGTGTCAGTAAAGAAAATGTACATGAGCTTTTAAGTACTATAACTGATTGGCTTTTCAAATGATTATCACTGAACTAATCCTAACAGTTCTTTACAAGGAAGAATGAGAATCCAACAGCAACAGTTAAAAAGACAGAGAGAGAGAGAGAGAGAGAGAGAGAGAGAGATTGATCAAGCTGTCTGGGTAGTTACACTGATAAGAACTTAAAACTGAAGATGATTCACCAACTAATAAAATTTTGAAGTACATTAAAGAATTCGGAGAATCCTTTGGCTACCAAACTTCAATTTCAAACTGCAAGAACACACTAACATCATTCTTTACTAATGCAATGAATCCACCTTCCCACGTTGTAGACATTACCACATACTTACATTAAAGATCATTTTCTTTGTGTTTGGTACCTAATTTTGGTTATCAAAACACCAGAAAGTTACATTCTTTTACATATTTAAATTTTTAATGTCATAAGAAGTAATATTCTTGGATATTTCTGCACTTGACCTAAAATATGCACAGCAAAAATGCATACGGTGAGATATAGGAATGGTGTTATACACCTATTTAATTAACTATCAAACAATGGACAAACCAGTATGAAATAATGACAATATTATGAAAAGGATGGATTGCTATTCCACCATATAAAGGAGACATTGAGTCACAGATAGGCACAACAAAAGGACTGTTAAACAAGTAACCTTCAGGCCAAAAAGGCCTTCACTGGAATTAGTCACACACACACACACACACACACACACACACACACACACACACACACACAAAAAAAATGCAACTAGCATACAAATGACCACAGTCTCTGGCTGCTGAGGCCATACCAAGGGGTGTGTGTGTGTGTGTGTGTGTGTGTGTGTGTGTGTGTGTGTGTGTGTGTGTGTTACAACCAATGAAGGCCATTTTGACCATGTTGTTGTTGTTGTTGTTGTTGTTGTGGTCTTCAGTCCTGAGACTGGTTTGATGCAGCTCTCCATGCTACTCTATCCTGTGCAAGCTTTTTCATCTCCCAGTACCTACTGCAACCTACATCCTTCTGAATCTGCTTAGTGTATTCATCTCTTGGTCTCCCTCTACGATTTTTACCCTCCACGCTGCCCTCCAATACTAAACTGGTGATCCCTTGATGCCTCAGAACATGTCCTACCAACCGATCCCTTCTTCTGGTCAAGTTGTGCCACAAACTTCTCTTCTCCCCAATCCTATTCAATACTTCCTCATTAGTTATGTGATCTACCCATCTAATCTTCAGCATTCTTCTGTAGCACCACATTTCGAAAGCTTCTATTCTCTTCTTGTCCAAACTATTTATTGTCCATGTTTCACTTCCATACATGGCTACACTCCATACGAATACTTTCAGAAATGACTTCCTGACTCTTAAATCAATACTGGATGTTAACAAATTTCTCTTCTTCAGAAACGCTTTCCTTGCCATTGCCAGCCTACATTTTATATCCTCTCTACTTTGACCATCATCAGTTATTTTGCTCCCCAAATAGCAAAACTCCTTTACTACTTTAAGTGCCTCATTTCCTAATCTAATTCCCTCAGCATCACCCGACTTAATTCGACTACATTCCATTATCCTCGTTTTGCTTTTGTTGATGTTCATCTTATATCCTCCTTTCAAGACACTGTCCATTCCATTCAAATACTCTTCCAAGTCCTTTGCTGTCTCTGACAGAATTACAATGTCATCGGCGAACCGCAAAGTTTTTATTTCTTCTCCATGAATTTTAATACCTACTCCGAATTTTTCTTTTGTTTCCTTTACTGCTTGCTCAATATACAGATTGAACAACATCGGGGAGAGGCTACAACCCTGTCTTACTCCCTTCCCAACCACTGCTTCCCTTTCATGCCCCTCGACTCTTATAACTGCCATCTGGTTTCTGTACAAATTGTAAATAGCCTTTCGCTCCCTGTATTTTACCCCTGCCACCTTTAGAATTTGAAAGAGAGTATTCCAGTCAACATTGTCAAAAGCTTTCTCTAAGTCTACAAATGCTAGAAACGTAGGTTTGCCTTTCCTTATTCTTTCTTCTAAGATAAGTCGTAAGGTCAGTATTGCCTCACGTGTTCCAGTGTTTCTACGGAATCCAAACTGATCTTCCCCGAGGTTGGCTTCTACTAGTTTTTCCATTCGTCTGTAAAGAATTCGTGTTAGTATTTTGCAGCTGTGACTTATTAAGCTGATAGTTCGGTAATTTTCACATCTGTCAACACCTGCTTTCTTTGGGATTGGAATTATTACATTCTTCTTGAAGTCTGACCATAAGCTTATTTATTTGACAGTCTCTTCATTGTGCCTATCTGCAACTTAGCACCTCCGCTGTTTGGTGAGTAGCAATGTATTCTTTTCATAATATTGTATTTCAGCAACTAGACAAACTAAGAACAGCTTCAAAATATATTTAATCTGTTATCCAATTCGTCATACATAGCTTCTCACAATTAAAAATATAACACTAGGAACAAAAATGACCTCTGCTATTCTTGATTTTTACATAATCCTTGTGATGTAACATATCACTTTGGAAAAGTGATGTGTTACTCAACCCATACTTAGCCGACAAACGATGAGCATGATAGTTGTAACTATTTATTGGTTTAATAGTCTGAAACTGAAAACTATTTCAACATTTATGTCATTGTTTTCAAATGAAAACTGATATGGGTGGACGGTTATTGCATTTTACCAAGGGCTGTGATGCCTGCATGCCTGCAGGGCATTACATTTGTTCTGTGCTTCGAGGCCAAGGATTGGACAAGTGGGGTGCAGCACTGAGTAGGAGTGTGCTGCAACAATATGGATGGTGTCATTTTGAATGGAAGATGATGAATTGTCAGTCAAATTGTACATTTTCATTCAAATGTCAGATCTTGCCCAGTAACATCAAAGTTGAATGTACAAACACAAAATTTACGTGCAATGTTCTTTTAGATTAACTTGTTGTATCAGAAGCTATAATATACTCTTTATCAGAAGAAGATTAAGTACTTTCTATTCATTTGCAGAATGTTGGAAACAGATCAAGATTTATAGATTTTCAGCACAAGACCCAACTGCAGGGGAAACAATGTCCACTGTGTAGCACCTGCTTGGTCTATGAAGAAATCATAATTGAAGGTGCTGCAGTTCAGAATATGAAGGTTAGATATAAGCACTTCTAAAACCCAAATGTTGCATTTTGGGGCCCTAATGCAGGACCCAGAATAAACTAATGCTAAAAATTGAAACAGAATTTGAGAAAGAGGACTCATATTAGGTACACATTAAAAAGATATTGATATTTGAAAGTGAAGAATATACAATGGTTATCCCTCTTGTCATTAACAATGACATCAGTAGAAGAAATTCTGTGACAAAATCATTAAGTAATCACATCCAAGGAATACAAAGAAACATCAGAAGAATTAATTTCTTGGTAAGTGATAACTAAATTAATTGGCAATACATGCACCATAGAAGAATGAAAGTCTCCAAGTCAGGAGACTATAAAGACTACAACTTTTCCAGTCGGTCCAACACAAAAACTACACCACAGCAAGATGAGGCAGCTATGGCAATGATGCAACTAACAGCAGCAGTCCAGTTCACCAAGCACAGCAGTCTGGCATTACGTCAGCAACTCGACATGCCATGCTACAAAATCAACTTCGGTTGCTTGGGGGGGTGATTTGTTGAAATGAATGACACAATTTGAGACTTTACTCATCTCGTACAGATATGATTTTTTGCATACAGACTGAACTGGCGATAGAAAATTTGGACCAAGGCTGGGAATCGAACAAAGGTCTCCTTTATACTAGGCAGGTGCATTAGCCACCTGGCCAACTTAGCACAGTGGTTCACATAACTGCACGGACGACCCTGGCACACCTCACTCTTCGATCCAAATTCTCACTGCTGCCCCAGTCTATTTTTAATTCCCCCTTACACATGAACAGAGATACATATAAGTATTGGAAATTGTGTCATTTCATTTGTATAACTACCTGGACCTGAATTTCAGGGTGGATCCCCATTTACATTCAATGCTGAGGTGCTATTCCAGAACATGGGGAGCCTCAGTAGTTCTGTTCATGTGTAAGGGGAATTTCAAGTGGATTGGGGAGGCAATGAGACTTTGGATCGAGGAGGCTAAAGCACCTGCCAAGTAAGCGGGAGACCCGGGTTCGATACCCAGCCTTGGTACAGATTTTCACTCACCACTTCAGTCATTTTCAGAAATTTACATTCCTGATTTGAACTTGGACAAAGTAATTAGGCAGTAAATTTTCAGAAGAGTGCTGCTATTAACAAACCAAAAACATGTACTTAGCACTTTTTTTTTCCAGACACAAATACAGAATTGTAAACAGAGGATGTTAACAATGCCTCATCATGGAAGCAAAGAAAAGGAAGGAAGGAGAAGTTCTACATTTAGACTGTGTTGGATGACATGCTGACATCTAGGTTCAATCAAAATGAGATGATCAAGATGCATAGCAACACAAATGGGGTCAATTTTTGATAAATCACTAGAATTACATAAATGAATAACACATTTTGATCACTCTTAGCATGAGGTAGAGGAGTACTTAGGAGATAGAAAGGAAAATGAACAATTTGACAGCTAACTCATCGTCACCTGTACCCGGTGACGTTACCCACATTGTCACAGCATGGTCATACTCGATGGTGCACCCTGCTTCTCCATGCTGAGACCTTGAAGCATGGAATGAACAAACAAACAAACAAACAAATGGATAAATAATGTGTATTGGTCACCCTCAGTGGGAGGTACAGGATTACTTAGGAGACAGAGAGGAAAGGAACCAGGCATGGAGTCATAATCGATTAAGAGTCTGTTAAACTCGAAACAGAAGAAAAAGGAGAGAAATGTAGAAGATAACGATACACAGAATGCTGAATCCCTCTATATAAATTGTGTATTGTATGCTGCTCCTAAGGAAGGTTATAATTAGTAAAGGAATATAGAACATATAGCTAAAATGTTACTAGTTATTTGAAAATGTAGCTTCTCCTATTTGGTATTAGTGACCAAAAATGAATAAAGCTTTCATAAAATAGATGCTGTTGTAAGAGTAGCATAACATGATTAAAGATACTCATGAATGTGTCCAACCACTGACACATTGTGGGTATATATTTTGGAAGTATGTCTCAGTGTATTTTATAAAGTGTTTTGTATTTCAAATTTAGAAAATGGTAAAATCTGGTAATAGCTTGTACAATTTTCTACTAGGTGGCAGTAATAATAGTTTATATGGGTTTTGTACAAAGGCATTTGGTACTATTTGAAATCTAACAAGTTCTGGTTGGGTTTATACCAATTTCTTAGGGAAGGTTAGCTTAACTTAGTATAAGCAGTCAAACTATTTGCCTCACTTGTCTTACTTGAAAGAATTTAAGAACAAAGTAAAACTTGTAGTGACCAGTCAGAGGTTTCTTTTGTAGCTGAGGTGGTAAACTGGATGGAAGTTACTATTTTGTTGCTATTCTCTCCATAGGCTTTCAATAGTATGGTGTTAGAACCAATTTTCAGGGCCTGTGAGGTTGAAGCTGGTGATGTTCATTCTGTAGGATTGGTAAGTTCTACATTCTCTAGCCCACAGTGAAGTACCTCCTATGGAGGGATCCTTTAGTGGGATGTGCAGTAGGCTTCTGTCTTTGGGGTCTATCTTCTTTTTATTATTTGTTTCTAACATTCCTAGTCTTACCTTTCCTTTCTTTCTTCTCCGCCAGGATGTAATAGAACTGAAAAATAGCCCATTTTGATATATTATACACTAATTAAAGGTGTTTTGAAAAGCATTTACTTTGTACGATTTTAGGGTAGGTGTTGCAATCCATAATTGATACAGAAAATATATTCTTTGTTGCTACGACTGTGATCTTTGGTGAGCAACGGGATTTTAGCCACTTGAGTTTTGGCCGGAGTGGAGAGTAGTCGTTTTCAAGTTCTGGCAATAAATATGTGCTTTTTTTAAACAAACTGTGGAATCCTGCGTCATGATTTCATCAGTCTAGTGATAAAACACGCACCTTTCTTGCACCCAGAGAAGCAGTGGAATCATCGCCTAGACAAAACAAGGAGCCACATGGGCAATGCAGACTCAGCAGCATTAAGAAGGGGACATCATGACCATCTCTACAAAGTAATGTACATCCATTAGCCACACTGTAATGGTATCTGTATGCAGATAACTTTTGCAGTGTAGTAGAAAGGGTCCATGATAACTGGGGGCTCTGTGCCACGGTTAAGACATTTATATGTACACGGATTGATGAAATCTATGTTTTGCACAAGCCTAAAGAAAAAAAAGGATGAATTTTCTTGTGTCTAATAACCACGTGGTGCAAAGATGTACAATACATGGAAATCAAGGGATACGAAACGAAATGGTAAAGTGGACTGACCACATGAGTGGAGACCCACCAAAAAGATAAGTACATTTGTGTAGAGCTTTTTATTCCTTTTATTATTTTGTTTGTGAAATTTTACGAAAATGACCATTGTAAAAGAGGAAAGTGGTGCTGAATCTGAGCAGGATTGTGAAAATTTGTTACTCTCTGGGGACTTAGACATGCCGATAAAAACGCAAAATGAGTCATTCAAAGAAGTCGATCAAAGTCTTCATTTATTAGAACAGGAGATGTCTGACATAAAAGCAATGTAAGAAATGATGGAACAATTGTTAGCTTTAAATCAAACAGTTGCAGCACCCTTACAAGCTAATGAGGAACAGTTACACAACATGAATCAGATGGTTGTGGATAGTTTTCGGGTCATAAATCAGAAAGTATCGCATCTCGAGGGAGTGATAAACAAAAAAATTGACAATGTCTTACTTTGGGGTAATAAACTTCACAACGGCATATACAAGATAGACAAGAAACTTAGTAGGGCAGAAACAAAGATTTTGGTGGTAGAATCTGAAGTGGGAGAAACAAAATCCAGTCTGAGTAACCAAATTCAATCTGTAAAAAATGAACTAGTCACAGACAGAGAGAAAAATGCAAGTATTTTGTTAATGTCACCAGATAAATAGATACAGTTTGTGTAAATGTAAAAGCTATGGCTGCAGATCTTGAAAGTAGAGTAGATTCAAAACTAACTGTTGTAAATGATAAAGTGGAAACAGTCAGTAACACTGTAAAACTCCACGGGGTTTAAACTAAGATAAACATTAAGTGAACTGAAAAGTACAATATCAGAGTTAAACCACAAGTTTGAAATACTTAGCAATGATGTAGCTAACAAAAAATTTTCTATGAACACATGTACCTTATTATCCAATATTGCAGTTTAAAACTTTTCTAATGAGTGTAGTTTGCATACTGTTGACTCTCTGCAGAGTTGTGCAGACAACTTTTTGCCTAATATGAGTGAAAGATTGAAGATTAAGTTCGTGAAAAAATTTTTGGAGGGGGAATCTAGGTCATGGGCCAATCAAAATTTTTCTGTGTACATGTCTTATGCAGAATATGAAATAGGGTTCTGGTCTGAAACTGAACAAACCAGAATAAAGAGAGAGTTCCTGAATGGACCAAATTATAGGGAAACACAGGGGTCTATGAAACAATTTTGTAAAAATCAGTTAAAGAAACTTGTGCATTTGGGTAAACCCTTTGATGCTTTAAAGAAGTTGTTGCCAACTGATGTGCAATGGGACCTAGTTCATGGACCAGATGACGACACTGAACAATTTCTAAACTATGTGGACAAACTAGATAGAATTATAGACAAAGTGAGGAAACCAAAAAACTATTTCAATCAGACACAGAGAGGTGGGGATCGTAGTTGGGGAAATTCTAATTTTAACAGAAGGGAAAATAGTAGGTCTAACAACCATAGTTTTCAACACAGGGAACAAAATAGTCACAATAATAATAATTTCCAGTCAAGGGAAAACTACAATTTCCATTCAAGAGGGCAATCTGGAAACAATTGGAACAGAAATAATAACAGGGAGTTTAAAAACAGGAACTGGCATGAACATAGTGACACCAGGAGTCAAAATGCTATGGTAAGTCATGAAGTAAAAAGTTAGCATGCACTCCATTGTCAGTCCACACGGTAGGGGTGAAAAGTATAGATAATAGATGGGCCGATAACAGTGACTGCACTGTACAAAAATATACATCTGAAGTAATGAGTAGTTACCGTATTTACTCGAATCTAAGCCGCACTCGAATCTAAGCCGCACCTGAAAAATGAGACTCGAAATCAAGGAAAAAAAATTCTCGAATCTAAGCCGCACCTGAAATCTGAGACTCGAAATTCAAGGGGAGAAAAAAAGTTTTAGGCCGCACCTCCAAATCGAAACAAAGTTGGTCCATTGTAATATGAGACACAATTTAGGTCGAATGAATGACGATGCAGCTACAGTAGGTTGGTTCGAATCGTAAGCTTAGCAGTTAAGCTTTACCAGGTAGCCATGGCTATGCGTCAGGCGCTCCATCCGTATTTATACGGGTACCCTTCCTTTTTCATGCGCTTCGTCTGGTTTGAATCGATTGCTTATTTTGCTTTGATCTGATAAGTGCCGTTTTCTTTGTTATAGGTGTTTACGTCACTCTAAGCTGAAAATGCATTACTGTACTGCGTCATGCATTGTTTGTCGCATAGATAGTTCGTGTTTACGGCCTGTCGCCGCTCGCGGCATGGCTTGCTTTTGTGCGCGCTACCGCCGCTTACAATAATAAAAAAGAGAGGAATTGTCTCATAATCGAAACAACAGCAAGAGACTGCTATTTGTTGTTACTTACACTGCTGCTTTCTTTGATAATGATCAACAAGAACCAAATAATAGACTGTGTATGATAGAACATAGTTCTGAACGAGAGTTAGGCGAAAAATTTTCTCCGTTTTAAAATCTTTGCGGCCGCTTCTTTAGTACATCAAATTCTGCACAGAAATTAGAGTCACCTTAGATTTAAAAATCTAGTCAGTTGCCGTGCTTCATTTCTGACTGTATCACTATTAGGCATAAGAATAATACGAATATAAACATGAAACGATACGTATATTCTTCCGCGTTTGCTGTTGTCTCACTCTAGTTTTGTAGTTTATTAGGCAGACAGGATTTAAATGAGATAGCAGCAAACACGAAAGAATACATGGCAAAATGTTTATATTCGTATTATTCTTATAGTGAAGAGAATACGGCATGTGATTCACATTTCATCAAGTTCCTATTAGCAACCATCTCTTCTCACAGGTAGGAAAAAATTCAGAGCGTAGAGTTGGCCATATTGACAAACACCCCAAACAGTCTTGCCAGTCGGATTTTCGTATTACATTGAAATTCTGCTACATTCGAAGATGAACAATACGGAATTTGTATTTACTTCGTTGAATAATGTATGAAAATACAGTGGTCGAAACTCGGGGCGGAGAAAAAAGCTCGTCTTCCACCTTTTTTTTTTAAATTTATTTACTGACGCAGAGGTTTTGGCGCCAGTATTTATCTTTGTGCCTACAAAGCATGCCTGTGTAGCGCTACATATATTCGACGGCATAAGTTAGCTGTGGCGGCACCTACCAACATTTTTCAGAACTTCCGCTTGCTTTGCACTCGATTCTAAGCCGCAGGCGGTTTTTTGGATTACAAAAACCGGAAAAAAAGTGCGGCTTAGGTTCGAGTAAATACGGTATCATGTGAGTGTGTACTACCCTGTAAACACAGTATCTGTTAAGAATGACACTTGTTCCTCATCTAACACTAAAAATGCAAGTAAGAGGAATGAACACATTGGTTGTAATAAAGAGCCAGAGGAAGTAATTGACTTAGTTGAATTTTATGAATGGACAGAAACTTTTAGCTTGTCAGAGGACCAGCAGGTTAACAATTTACATGATTTAGGAATTGAAGCACTGATGAGGGAACCAGGTGAGCAAATTGTTGACACTGATTTAATGAGCAAAGAATTAAATACACTTGGGTGTGAAAGCAACATTGTAAGTTTTCAGGAGAGAGAGGTTGATGATTGTAGTATTTGGGAAAATGAAGATTTAATGGTACCTGATGACGGTGAGAAATATTTTGTTTGTTTGAAAGAGGAAATGGAAGAATTAGGTATTGTGGGAGAAACTGATATTATGCAACTTCCTGGCAGATTAAAACTGTGTGCTCGACCGAGACTCGAACTTGGGACCTTTGCCTTTCGTGGGCAAGTGCTCTACCATCTGAGCTACCGAAGCATGACTCACGCCCGGTCTCAGAGCTTTACTTCTCCCAGTATCTCGTCTCCTACCATCCAAACTTTACAGAAGCTCTCCTGCGTACCTTGCAGAACTAACATTCCTGAAAGAAAGGATACTGCGGAGACATGGCTTAGCCACAGCCTGGGGGATGTTTCCAGAATGAGATTTTTACTCTGCAGCGGAGTGTGCGCTGATATGAAACTTCCTGGCAGATTAAAACTGTGTGCCCGACTGAGACTCGAACTCGGGACCCCGCTGCAGAGTGAAAATCTCATTCTGATATTATGCATGTTGTAGATATACCAAAGGCTGTTGTTAATTTAAGTGGTGTTAATGTCAGTGTCACAACCAATTGTTCTGTAATCCAACATCTTATGAAGAAACATGTTGAGATGATAAATATTCTCTTAATAGTAAAACTGACTGTGCAAGTAGGCTGCCATTTGTAATGAACAAATGGTGAATTATTTCCTTATAATACGTGGCTAAATAGTGATGCAATTAAAATTATAGCAATTTTAGAAAAATGAGTCTTAATGTGTGTCAAATTTTATAGCCTGATTGGTGGCAAAATACTAAACATATTATTGTTGAACAACTGAAGGATAAGTACCTTAGTGACGAACAATGTTATACTGATGAAAATGTTGGATTAATGAAATTATCAATGCAAGTAACAGCGTTAATGATGTGTATGTTAATGTAATGACAGTAGGTAATACATGTGGCAGTAATATAAGTAATTGTAATTCAGGAAGTCATTGTTTTAGTGAAATCAAAAGTGATTTGCTGTATGAATATGTTCCATCTGAAAAAGGTGATGGCATATGTAGTCCATTCAATACAGTAAAAGTTGGTACCTGAGAAGGCAAGTGCCTTATAGACACAGAGAGTCAAGTGTTGGGAATATCTGAAATATTAAGCAAAAAGCTGAAGTGCAAGAAAGACTACATTTAAATGCCAGTCATTGGGGTGAAAATAAGAGGTGCTACAGGAAAACATAGTAAAACAGTTAAAAGACAAACTTTGTTATCTTTTACAATTTAGAAAGTCACCTTTAGGCATTGATGCCTAATTTTATAATATATGTTGACAAAGACATAAAAGAGCTAGACTTAAGTGAAGTAGATTTCAAAACACTTGTAAACACTAAGATTTCAGAAGCTAGTGGTCTAAACAATGGGCATAAACAGGAACTAGAGTCTTTGTTATAGGAATACAGTGATGTCTTTAGCAACATTCCATGGAAAGTTAGAGGCTACCAATTTACTTTGCTAGTGAGATGCAATGATCCATTTTTCATAAAACCGTATGGTGTACCCATCACAAAACGTATAGTGGTTGAGAAAGAACTACATAATATTGAAGCGTGTGGCATTATTGAAAGGAGTATCAGCACTTATAATAACCCACTGGTAGTAGTGTCAAAGAAATATGGGAAAGTGGGAATAGTTCTTGACTCCAGGCTTTTAAACAAGATCGTATACAGAGAAACAGACCACCCTGAAAACATCAATGAGGTGTTGCACAAGTTCAAGGATATAAAATTAATGTCAAATCTAGAATTAACCTCAGGCTTTCACCAAGTACCCCTGGCATCCAACTCTAGGAAATACACTGCTTTTATATACAACAGTCATACCTATCAGTATTGTGTAGTCCCTTTTGGCTTGGACTCATCGGTAGCAGAATTCATTAGAGCTTTAGACCATGTGCTTGGGGAGGAACTTGTATCCAAATTAGTGATTTATGTAGATGACATTTTGGTAACTGTACAAGATTGGAATGAGCATGTTGTGCTTTTAAGACAGGCATGTGAGACATTTAGAAGAGGGGGGAATGACACTAAAACTAAAAAAGTGCAAATCTGCAGTACCTGAGTTAAAATTTTTCGGACATGTCATAACAGAAAAAGGAATTTTGGCAGATCCAAACAAAATTAAAGCTACTTCAGAGTTTCATACACCCCATAACAGAAAACAACTAAAATCATTTTATGGGCTATGTGGATTCTACAGAAAATTTGTAAGTAAACCAAGCTTAAACACACCCTGTCTAAGTAACTTATTAAAGAAGGACACTATTTGGATATGGGGTAAAGATTGTCAAGAGGCTTTCGACAAAATAAAAAAAGAAGTGAATAACCAGAACCTGTTACACAGACCAGATTTCAATTTACCTTTCTGTTTACATACTGACAGTAGTGATTATGGGTTAGGTGCCGAATTATTTCAAGAAAAAGAAGTCAATGGGGAAACTGTTCATCCTACAATTGCATTTGCAAGCAGAACGTTATTGAAGTATGAAAAAAAAAAAAACCATACAGTCACTGAAAAAGAGTTACTAGCCATACTGTGGTCATTTTCAAAATTCAAGACCTATATACTTGGACATAAGGTAACAGTGTACTCTGGTAATAAAGCCTTAACCTATTTACAGGAATGTAAGCTTTATCATGATAAGCTTACAGTATTTACAACAATTCAACTCTGAAATTAAGTATATTAAAGACACTGACAACATAGGTACAGATACTCTATCAAAGCTACCAGTAGGAGGGGAAACAGAAATTTTTGATCACAATGAAGAAAAACAGTTTAAAATGAGGTATATTAAAGGGGTCACAGATGAAAAAGTTGTAACATCATTGTATGATAAAGTCAGGAGGAACCAGAACCGTGATATAAATTGGAAATTAATAAAGAGTTGTTTAGGGAAAAAGAACTCTGAAAAATTAGACAAGTACTATAAGGTGTTTAAGGGTGCTCTATTTAGGAGAACAGATGAAAGACTCTGACAATTGGAAACCATGCTGGCCTGAAGATGAAGCTGAGAGGTTAATTAGGTATACACATGAGAGACTCATTCAGAAATGTATGCAAAAATTACAAGCAAATATATATGTCTACAATATGGCCAAGAAAGTTAGAAAAGAATTGTCAACTTGTGATAAATGCTGATGAGTCAAAGTAAGTAACAGAAAAAGTCAAGGTGAAATGCAAAACATTACTCCTGCACAACCTCCAGACTTAGTCCCCGTTGATTTCTACGGGCCTCTTTCAAGGGGTAGGAGTGGCCACTGCTACATTTTTGTCACGGTGGATGTATTTTCTAAACTAATCAAGTTGTATCTTGCCGGAAAAACCACATGTAAAGAGATAGTTACAAAAGTTGAAAAATACTATTTCTTAAACGTCGGGAAACCAAAAGTGATCTGTTGGATAGTGGTTCGCAGTTTTTATCAAAAGTTTGGAAAGCCTTTGTCAATAAATCGTGAATCAAACATGTTCAAATATCCGTGTATAATCCATCGTCAAACCCAGTTGCGAGGCATATGCATGAGATTGGTTGCTTATGTCGTACATATTGCAGTCATAAATATCCTACATGGTACGACTCTGTACTAGAGTTTGAAGATGTCATGAACAGCTCGCAAACATACTTCCACAGGATTTTCACCTTATGAAATTATGTTTCATCTAAAACCAGACAACATTATCACTAAACTCGTAGAATTCCCACCATGCACAATGATGACTATGCGTGAATGTGAAGCCATAGTCAAAGAAACCATGATAAAACAGGACGAAATTAGAAAAAGACGACATGATAACAACATCAAAGCAACCAAGTTTAAAGTTGGAGATTATGTTTTAGTAAAATCACATGAGAAATCAAAAATGTTAACTTCTGAAATAAAGAAATTCTTTGAAATCCACATGGATCCATTCGAGATTGTGGAGAATCCACACCCTAATGCATACTGGTTGGTGTATCCTAAATCCAGGAAAGTTCTCGGGCTAAGGAATAGTGTTTCATTGAAATTATATAAACTAAAGGGAAAAGACTATTCTGAGAAAGTTAGAAGGTGACTCAACAAAAGTTTTTCACTGGAATTATGAAATGCAGTGTGCAAAAATTGACTGATTTTATGATACAGTTTTGTGTCCTTGAAAATGTTTATTATTTCTTTGAAATGTGTTTGCTGTATGAAGTGTTTGCAGTGAATTTTCTTTGTGTAATATGCTCATCATGTTTGTTCTTGATATATCTACATGTTTATGCAGTTTGAATGATATTTGATAATGTGTGTAGTTTTAGCTTCACACTAATTGAGACATCATTTGAAATGTAAACCACTAATCAGTGCTACATCTGTCTTGCAATAATTAGTATATTTTTTTTAAATATTTTTTAATCTTAAAGGCAGAGTCTGAAGGGGAGTCGTACCGCCCAAAATGACAAAATTTGACATTTTAACATCTATGCAAATTATGAAAATATGGATGTTTATGCTTAATTTGGTGTTCGTTTTATTGAAATATTCGATTATTTACTATTTTAAATAAATATTTGAAAATAATCATGCAATGACATTTCTGAGAATTTTGTTTTCCATCTTTTTGCATATTGGCATTTTTCTCTGGAACTATATAGTCTAGAAGGCTGTGGTTTCTTTTGTTTTGTAGGGAACTGACCATTTCATAGGTTGCCTACACTGGCGGCATTTCTCAGTAAACTCTTTGAACTGTACATTTGTTTGTGTTTGACAACAAGAGTTATCCACTAGCCGCGTTTTAGTTTCTGTGTTTCCTGTGATAATTTTCGTCATGACTAAACCAAAAGGAGTGATTAAAAAAATATGAAACAAAGGAAACAGATACTACAGAACAAATATAGCAGCAGTAAAAAGATTGGTTAGTGGCGAAGGGTGTGATAATTTGGTTGTAAATAGTGACAGTCCTTCTACTCCTCCAAGTGCTTCCAAGAATAAACAGCTGGGTAATGATGTAAAATACAACACAGCTTCAGACAGTGAAACAAACTGCAATATCATTATTAATCTCCATATTTCAGCTTTGTGTGAAACAGTGTGTTGTCGTATATGTGGAGGGGAAATTGAAATTTCTGAAAAGCTATCTCAACGCAATGGTCTGGTGTGCACTTCACAAATAATGTATTTGAACTGTAAAAGTAAAAAGACTTTCAAGACTTCAGAAGTAAGTATAAAGAATGGACTTTTTGACACTAATCTAAGATACTTCTATGGACTTAGATGCATAGGAAAAGGCCATTATGCTGGTAAGGTTCTTTGTGGCTTGCTGAACCTCCCTGGTCCCCCTACAAAATCTATCAAATACAACTCCATAGTAAGAAGTAGTGTCAAGGTGTGTGCTATAGAGTCAATGACTACAGCAGCACAGCAGGCTGTAGCAGAAAATGGTAGTTCTGACATAGCAATATCATTTGATGGATCCTGGCAAAAAAGAGGTTTCCAGTCAAAGAATTCATGTGCATCTTTTTATCAGCATCAACAATGGGAAAGTGTTGGATGTTGATGTGTTGACCATGTACTGTCAGGGTTGTAGGCAAGCAAGAGTACTGAAAAGTAAACTAATCATGAAATGAATTGTCAGAGAAACTATGAAGGAACTAGTGGTGGGATGGAGGTTGCTTCTGCAGTGAAAATATTCCAACGTCCCCAGCATGACCGTGCTGTTTGCTACATGAGTTTTCTTGGGGATGGAGACTCACGATCGTATAAGGCAATGGTGGAGAGTAAACCCTATGGTGATTTGTCAATTACAAAACTAGAGTGCATTAATCATATGCAAAAGAGGATGGGCACGAGACTACGTAGACTCAAGCAGCAATTGGGAAGTACCAAGTTATATGATGGTCTAAGTATAAGACGTCGACTGACTGATAAACAAATTGATCAGATTACACAATATTACGATATGGGTATTAGAAGTAACAGAGATAATTTAGATGGAATGAAGAGAGCTGTCTGGGCAATTTATTTTCACACGCTGTCTACAGATGCTGAACCAATACACAACCTGTATTCCACTGAATGGTGTACATACTTGAAGGCAAAAGAGGAGGGTAAAGTAGACACTTTCTCGCACAAAATTACTATACCAAATGCTGTTATGCTTGCCATGAAACCTGTGTTTCAGGATCTTGCCCAACCAGAGCTGTTGAAGAAATGTCTCAAGGGCAAAACACAAAATGCAAATGAATCATTTAACAATGTTGTATGATCAAGGGTACCAAAAAATGTGTTTGTTGGAAGGTCAGTCTTTGAACTTGGTGTTTTGGATGCTGTTCTTACTTTTAATTATGGCTATTCTGGAAGACTACAGGTTTTGGAATATCTTGGCATTCACAAATATATTTGTCCAACTTGAAGTTATTACAGTTACAACACCACTAAAAGTGTGATGGACTTGGACCAACTGCGAATCATGAAGGCAGAGATTGCAACAAACAATATGTCAAAAGAAGCCAGATCCAAGAGAAGGAGGGCAGCACTAGGTGAGGAAGATGAAGGAGGAGATTAGGACTACCATCCAGGAAGATTCCAACATATTTTTTATGTATCAGTTGGCTGTATATTAAAATTTTTTCTTTAAACGCAATTTTCTCAACATGACATTTTTCAGTATAAAAGCCCCTTTTTCTCAGAAACTTCTGAATCCACATCAATGAATTATTTACCACATAACATAGATAGTAGAATGATGTTGTAGCTCTACTTTAGTAGTATTTACTATAATAGTTAAAATTCAAGAAATTAAAATTGTGAAAGTTTACACCAAAAAATTATATGTTTAGGGAAAAAAATCATAACTTTTTCCCAGTTGTTATTTTAAAGTGATTGTAGAGCAATACAGTTACAAAACATGGGAGAACATGTGATAAAAACACCACATTTATATACTCAACAGTTCCTGAGAAAATGGGACATTTATATAGCCAATTTAACATTGTCGAGACAGGGCAGTACGACTCCCCTTAATTACTACACACATAAGTTGTTGAAATATCCAACTAAACAAGGGGGAGAATCGTTTTAAGTAAACAACATGAATTACTGTATATTGCTTCTCAACCACTGCAAAGCACAGGCAGTAATAATTTTCTAATTCTGATGTATACATATCATCCAAAAACATTCAAACAACCATGATTCTACCCTTGCCCTTTTACTGTGGATATGTGGATATGAACCCCTGTAACAGACTGACTGTAGCTTTACTTTTGGAAACAATTTAATTTTTTGTTTATCCTTGGTGTAAGGGTTATAGTTTGCAATAATACATTCTACATCCAATATGTTAATGCATTTGTTGGTTGGTTGTTTTGGGGGAAGAGACCAAACTGCGAGGTCATCGGTCTCATCGGATTAGGGAAGGACGGGGAAGGAAGTCGGCCGTGCCCTTTCAAAGGAACCATCCCGGCATTTGCCTGGAGCGATTTAGGGAAATCACGGAAAAGCTAAATCAGGATGGCCGGACGCGGGATTGAACCGTCGTCCTCCCGAATGCGAGTCCAGTGTGCTAACCACTGCGCCACCTCGCTCGGTAATGCATTTGTATTACAAGTTTACTGAATTTGTTGTTAGTTAAAGGATCCTTTTTGGACCAGTCCATACCTATGTAGTATTACTCAGATACATTTCTGTAAACTTCTCCCACTAGATACACATTACCAGAAGGATAAATACGTGTTCTAACCATATACTTACATATAAACATTATGTAACCACAAGGTGATCTCTGTATTTGATTTTTACATAACAAGGCATTATAATCATTGAAGCAATACAAACAGCTAAGCTGTGGAAATGGACTTGCTTCAGTACAAGCAGAAATCAAACATATTAAAGAAGGACAGCTAAGTGCAGATGGAAAATGTGGGACATTGCTGTGAATAGCCAGTAAAGTGGTCAATAAAAGAAAGTAAGACAAACCAATATTCAAAAACTACAACCTTTCAATGATTCAATGTTAAGTGCTACGACATTATAGACTCATCTAAGTGAAAATTGTAAATCTTCTTTTGTATTTCATTTACCTTAAAATTAACAATTTATGTTTTCTTTCACTTTCTGTAACACAATTTCAGTGTTAAACCTAATGTCAAGCCAACTGCTATGGGCAGAAAGTTAGCAAAATTCAAAGAAAACAGTCCTATTAAAAATTTTAATTTATTTAAAATCATTCTTGGCAGTTCCATTATTCTGGCGTCAGAAATTTGTTCGCATGTTCACACTTACAAAATTCTTGGGGGGCTATTGTAATGGAACTGACAAATAGCCCATTTTGTTATGCTATACACTAATTAAAATTGTTTTGAAAAGCATTTACTTTGTATGATTTTAGGGTAGGTGTTGCAATCAATAATCGATACAGAAAATGTATATTCTTTGTCATTATGACTGTAATCTTTGGTGAGCAACGGGATTTCTGCCACTTGAGTTTTGGCCGCAGTGGAGAGTAGTTTTTTTCAAGTTCTGGCAATAAATATGTGCTTTTTTTAAACAAACCGTGGAATCCTGCATCACGATTTTGTTAGTCTAGTGATAATCAACACCTGCAGTTCTCGCTCCCAGAACAGCAGAGGAATCAATGCCTACGCAATAAGGAGCCACATGGACAATGCAGATGCAGCAGCATTGAGAAGGGGACATCATGACCATCTCTACGAAGTAATGTACATCCATGAGCCACACCATAGTGGTGTCTTAATGGAGATAACTTTTGCAGTGTAGTAAAGAGGGTCCATGTTAAAGAGTATCATTCTATCCACCTCCTTTCCAAATCCAACAGTTCCAATGTGCAAACCCTTCTCTTGTCTGTATACTTCCACCTGTTTTCACAGTATCATCCAAGATGTAGTAATACCCCACTAGCTTCCAGACAAAGTTAGCTAACATTACAGTCATAAAAGGAACTGATATTTATTTGACTTCAGTTTGAACAAATAATCAATGTAACACCTTATGATAAAAACACAGTTAATAGAGTAATTTAAAACTGATGAATTAAAAAAATACATGTGTTAATTCAGTTATTTCCTTATTATTTTTATAGATGTGACAGTATCATTTGTCTAAGGGAGGGGACATGTAGTTTAACATACACTACGTGATCAAAAGTATCCTGACACTTGGCTGAAAATGACATACAAGTTCGTGGTGCACTCCATCGGTAATGCTGGAATTCAATATGGCGTTGGCCCAACCTTAGCCCTGATGACAGCTTCCACTCTCACAGGCATACATTCAATCAGGTGCTGGAAGGTTTCTTGGGGAATGGCAGCCCATTCTTCACATAGTGCTCTACTGAGGAGACGTAGCGATGTTGGTCGGTGAGGCCTGGCAACGAAGTCGGCGTTACAAAACCACCCAAAGGTGTTCTATAGGATCAGGTCAGGACTCTGTGCAGGCCAGCCCATTACAGGGATGTTATTGTTGTGTAACCTCTCTGCGACAGGCCGTGCACTATGAACAAGTGCTTGATTGTGTTGAAAGATGCAATCGCCATCCCCAAATTTCTCTTCAACAGTGGGAAGCAAGAAGGTGCTTAAAACATCAATGTAGACCTGTGCTGTGATACTGCCATGCAAAACAACAATAAAAACATGACCACACCATAACACCACCGCCTCCGAGTTTTACTGTTGGCACTACACACAATGACAGACGACGTTCACCGGGCATTCGCCATACCCACACCCTGCCATTGGATCGCCACATTGTGGACCTCGATAGGTTACTCCACACAACATTTTTCCACTGTTCGATTGTCCAATGTTTACACTCCTTACACCAAGCGAGGCATGGTTTGGCATTTACCGGCGTGATGTGTGGTTTATGAGTTTTTTCACCTCCCGCCTAACTGTCATAGTACTTGCAGTGTATCCTGATGCAGTTTGGAATTCCTGTGTGATGGTCTGGATAGATATCTGCCTATTACACATTAGGAGCCTCTTCAACTGTCGGTGGTCTCTGTCAGTCAATAGATGAGGTCGACCTGTACACTTTTGTACTGTACGTGTGCCTTCACATTTCCATTTCACTACCACATCGGACACAGTGGATGTAGGGATGTTGAGGAGTGTGGAAATCTGGTGAACAGACATATGACACTAGTGACACGCAATCACCTGGCCACGTTCAAAGTCCGTGAGTTCTGCAGAGCATCCCGTTCTGCTCTCTCACGATGTCTAATGGCTACTGAGGTCGCTGATGTGGAGTACCTGGCAGTAGGTGGCAGCACACTGCACCTAATGTGAAAAACATATGTTTTTAGGGAGTGTCTGGATACTTTTGATCACATAGTGTATCACTCTGGTAAAGTGACGTGTTACCCAACATTTACCTAACTGACAAATGATGATTGAAATAGATGAAATCATTTATCAGTTAAATAGTTTGGAACCAAAAACTGTTTGGAGGTTTTTGTCATTGTTTTTGCATGTAAACTGCTACAGATATGATCACCATGTGTATTCAAGATAGGATGGCTATTCCAGTTTGCCACAAGTTGCATACCTGCACGATATACCATTTGTTCTGTGCTTCAAGTTCTGAGCTTGGATATGCATGGTGCGCCTACAAGAAAGAGTGTGGTGTGACAATGTGAATGACATCACCATGAACAGAAACAATGAGTTAGCTGTCAAATCGTTCATTCTCATTCAAATATCAGATTTTGTTCATGTAACTTCAAAGTTGAAAGTATGAATGCAAACAGTAAATGCGATGTTCTTTAACGTTAACTACTTTTATCAGAAGACGCAATATACTTGCCAATACAAGAAGAAGAAGTACTTTCTTATAATTGGTAGACAATTGGAAACAGATTAAGATTTAGATTTTCAGCACAAGATTCAACTGCAGAGGAAATCATGTGGTGTCTTCGCGATCTATGAACAAATTACAATTAAAGGTGCTACAGTTCAGAATTTTAAGGTAAATATATACATTTCTACAGAACGAATATTGTATCCTTGGGAGAAGCATTCTCATATTGAAGATGAAACAGTATGAATTCTAGAAAGGATACAAACAACCAGTAAGAGCAGAGGAAGAGCCAAAGAGAATGGGAGTTCAATAAGAAAGCAAGACCGATGAGGTTCTATGGACTAACGAATCCAGCTCAAGTGGAAGGCTGAAAATAATGTGCAGCTTGTGCAATAGGAGTGATGGGACAAGAAATGTGATGGGAATATAAGCAGGGACTAGTGGTAATTATGGCCATGAGTATTGTGGGATTAAAAAACACGTCTTGGGTCGTTCCTATCTGTGTATTTCGTGCAAGCTGCTCCTCAGTGAAAAATCATGGGGATGGGAGAGAGGGAAGGAGAATATGTGGATGGGGAATGGATGACAGCATATTCAGAAGCCGTGTATGGTGATAATCAGCAACATCAGTAACTGACATGGCTACTTTCACACGTTTATTTTTCAGAGATCAGCTACAGAACTAGTGCATAATGGCCTTGATGAATGAGTGGAACAGGTCTTACCTGCACACATTATTAGGAGATGGGCGCAGGACCAGGAAAGAACGAACAAGATTCTTTGTAAGACAGGCTAGTGAGAAATAAAATTCTTTAAGCTGTCTGTCTGTTGTTTTCCATTTCAGTTGCCTTTAGTATTTGCTACTTGCTTTAGTTCTTTTTGATGCCTTGTTCTTGTCTCATCCAACCAAGAGCCTATTTACCATTAATTTCTCCTTTCGTTTGGCATGAGATGACTTGCTGTATTATTGTTTGTACCCATGTATTGGAACCCTTACATCTATGCTGTTTACATAATTTTACCTATGTACTGTAATGCTTCTCAAAGCATTCTTCTCGTCAAATAACTAGCTTATCTTGCTCCAGAAAGTCTTATGGCAGTTATGTTTAAC
The DNA here is from genome assembly GCF_021461385.2 of Schistocerca piceifrons. Lineage (NCBI taxonomy): Eukaryota > Metazoa > Arthropoda > Insecta > Orthoptera > Acrididae > Schistocerca > Schistocerca piceifrons. The sequence goes on from NC_060144.1 coordinate 555,653,395, forward strand.
ATGCGTTTTCGAGTGATGTTGCACTATCAAAACAAATTCTAGAATTCTTCAAGCAATGGAAGAATGAAACAGGAGTCAAAGAAAGTTGAAGGTGTGTGTGTGATAGTTATTTTTTACGTCCTAACTTATATTTCACCTTGAGACAGCTACTTCTCTATGTATTCACACTGAACATGCCCACATTTGAATTTATTTTTGCCTCACTGCTGTTTAATTGTTAAAATATAATGTACATAAGGAAGGTAAATTACTTACACTTCATGGCACAGGTCTTCATCATCAATATCAAACACACCAAGCCTGTTATACGTTTTGCATACTGCATCTCCCGGTAAGAAGAACGGATCCGCCGGAGATCGTCGACCCACTGCGACCTGTGAAAGTGCTTCAAATGTCTTCTCCATTTCCTGTGAGAAGAGGTACAAAAAATATTACCAATGAAAACACAGTTCACTCTGTGAATGAAGCCATATGGGCAAATAAGCTGTAATGACAATACAAACTGCTTGAATGTGGCCTATCAACAGGAATTTTAATTTTCTTTCACAAATAAAGCGCTAACACTTGTCATGGAATGTGAGCAGCTATTCGCATTATAAATGTTGAGTTTAGATCAGAAGACTGAACAACAGTCAAAGTTTTCAAATCGGTGAAAAGATCCTGGTGATGCTGCAAGTCTACAGCTTCAAGCTATCTATCTAGAGTAACTTCAGTGCTTCAAAGACTGTGGACAAAAGCATGCTAACCCATTAAAGAATCCAGAAGGAGTGAGACAGTATGAGACATAAGATGCAAGCTAAGGGTAGACAGGAATGTGTCAATCTCAGGAAGGTGCTGGGCAGTTGTCGCAAGAGGAGAATCTCAGAATCGGTACAGAACTGTTTGGGTGGCCACCACCAAGTAACTAATATTTTTAACTTCAGTGCAGGACTCAGCAATGTCATGCCACTCAATGGATGATAGTTACAACTGACCTGTGGGGAAAAAGCCCATCACTGTCCACTGGTCAAAGTTGTCCTTCAATGTACAGCAGTCAAAACTGCTACCATAAAGGGATTCCTGCCACTCTCCCAGTCAATGAAATAAAAAGAAAACTAAATACACACGACAATACTCCATGGAAATTAGGTGCCACATGTCAGGAAATTACAACAAGACCAACCTGTCCAGACATTAGTTGACTGTAGGGTGTCATTTTCTATGCTAATAGGTACTTATTGTCACCAGCTGAAGGAGATTATGTTCCGAGATTTAAATTGCACATTGCTGAAAGACAGAAATAGAAAATACACACAGCTGATAGAAACCTGTGTTGTTTCAGAGATTGATTATGTTCCAAATGGTTCAAATGGCTCTGAGCACTATGGGACTTAACATCTATGGTCATCAGTCCCCTAGAACTTAGAACTACTTAAACCTAACTAACCTCAGGACATCACACAACACCCAGTCATCACGTGGCAGAGAAAAGATTATGTTCCAAGACACACTGTCCAGTCACATAAATGTGATCATCTGTCGAAGGCCTCAATCACCAGCTTTTGCAGTGACAACTGTAAAGCACTCACAAAGAGTGTCAATGAGATTCCGGAAGGTACCGACAGGGAAGTGGAGCCATGCCGAATCCAGTGTTGTTGGCAGCTATGGTTTAGGTTCATGGCACATACAGCCTCATCGAGGTGGTCCCACAGATTCTTGACTGGGTTTTAATCTGGGGAGTCTGGTGCCCAGAGAAGTATGGTACACTCACCCTGGTGCTCTTCAAACCACATATGTAAACATCCAGCTGTGTAACAAGTTGGATTGTCCTGCTGGTAGATGTCATCGTGCCAAGGAAGAACAAACTGCACACAGGGCTGGACATGGTCCCCACGGGCAGATGCATACTTGTGTTGATCCACTGTACCCTCCAGAATCACAGGATCACCCAGGAAATGCCACACAAACATTTCCCAGATCACAATGCTCCCTCTTCCAGTCTGCATCCTTCCGACGATTGTCACAGGGTGTTTACTTTCAGACATTTCATCTGTCATATAGAGCATAAAACATGCTTCATCTGAAAAGGCCATCCGTCACCACTCAGTGGACATCCAGTTGCAGTACTGGAGTGCAAATTCCAGCCTTCACTGCTGACAAACAGCAGTCAGCATGGACGCATGAACCAGCTGCCTGCTGCCAGGGCCCATACACAGCAATGTTACCTGAACGGTTGTTGATGATACATTGATGGTAGCTCCTTGGTTCATCTGAGCAGTCAGCTGCTCAACAGTTGCATGTTTATTTGCCTGTACACATCTCCACAGCTGTCATTCACCACTGGCATCTATGGCCTAATGTGCACCATAATTACCATGGCGTTGGTTTTGGACAGCTCCATTTTGCCATGCATGACACAATTTAACCATGGCAGCATGTGAATAGTTTACAAACTTAGCCATTTCAGAAATGCTTCCACCCCCTGTCTGACAGCCAATGATCACGCCCTTTTGGGCATCAGATAAATTTCTCCATTTCCACATTACGACAATGACTGCACTGTTTTCTGGATCCCCCCCCCCCCCCCCCCCCCCGACATGCTTTACACTGAGGTCACAAAAATCATGGGATACCTCCTAATATTTTTCCCAGCGTAGTGCAGTAACTCAATGTGGAATGGACTCAACAAATTGCTGGAAGCCCTTGCAGAAATATTGGGCCATGCAGACTCCACAGCCATCCATAATTGCTAAAGTGTTGCCGATGCAGGATTTTGTCCATTAACTGACCCCTCAATTGTGACCTATAAATTTTCAATGGGATTAATGTCGGGCAATGTAGGCCAAATCATTTGCTCGAATTGTCATTAATGTTCTTCAAATCCACCGTGAACAACTGTGGCCTGTGACAAGGCACACTGTCATCCATAAAAATTACATCATTGTCTGGGAATGTGAAGTCCATGAATGGCTGCAAATTGTCTCCAAGTAGCTGAACGTAAACATTTCCAGTTAACGATCAGTCCAGCTAGACCAGAGGACTTAGTCCATTTCATGTAAATGCAGCCCACACCATTATGGAGCCACCATCTGTTTGCTCAGTCCCTTGTTGACAACTTGGATCCATGGCTTCATGGGGTCTGTGGCACACTCGAACCCTATCATCAGCTCTAACCAGCTGAAAGTGGGGCTTATCCGACAAAGTCATGGTTTTTCAGTTCTCTAGAGTCCAACTGGTATGATCACAAGCCCAGGAGAGGCACTGAAGTTGATGTTATGCTGTTAGGAAAGGTACTTTGTCGGTCATCTGATGCCATAGCCCAATAAAGCAAAATTTCACTGAACTGTCCTAACGGATACATTCATCATACGTTCCACATGGATTTCTGTGGTTATTTCACACAGTGTTCCTCGCCTGTTAGTACTGACAGCTCAACACAAATGCCACTGCTCTCGGTCATAAAGTGAAGGTGCTGACCATTGCATTGTCCATGGTGGAGGTGGAGGTGTTGTTGTTGTTGTTGCTGTTGTTGTCTTCAGTTCTTAAGACTGATTTGATGCAGCTCTCCAAGCTGCTCTATCCTGTGCAAGCCTCTTCATCTCCAAATGACTTCTGCATTCCATATTCTTCTCAATCTGCTTTTTGTATTCATCTCTTGGTCTCCCTCTACGATTTTTTCCCACACACTTACCTCCAATACTAAACTGGTGATCCCTTGGTGCCCTATCAACCGATCCCTCCTTTGATAAATTTGTGCCACAAATTTCTTTTCTCCCCAATTATATTCAGTACCTCCTCATTAGTTATGTGATCGACCCACCTAATCTTCTTCAACATTCTTCTGTAGCACATTTTGAAAGCTTCAATTCTCTTTTTGTGTTAAGTGTTTATCGTCTGTGTTTCACTTCCATACATGGCTACACTCCATACAAATACTTTCAGAAAGGACTTCCTAGCACTTAAATCTATATTCAATATTAACAAATGTCTCTTCTTCAGAAATGCTTTTCTTGCCAGTGCGAGTATACATCTTATACCGTCTCTATTTTGGCCATAATCTGTTATTTTACTGCCCAAATAGCAAAACTCATCGACTACTTTAAGTGTCTCATTTCCTAATCTAATTCCCTCAGCTTCACCTGATTTAATTAGGCTACATTCCATTATCCTCATTTTAATTTTGTTGAAGTTCATATTATATCCATCTTTCAAGATCCTGTTCATTCCATTCAACTGCTCTTCCAATTCCTTTGCTGTCTCCTACAGAATTACAATGTCATTGGCAAACCCCAAGTTTTTGTTTCTTCTCCCTAATCTCCAATTCCTTCTTCATATTTTTCTTTGGTTTCCTTAACTGCTTGCTCAGTGTACAGATTCAATATCATCGGGGATAGGCTATAACCATGTCTCACTACCTGCTCAATCATTGTTTCCTTTTCGTGCCTCTCGACTCTTTATAATTGCTGTCTGGCTTCTGTACACATTGTAAATAGGCTTTTGCTCCCTGCATTTTACCCTTGCTATGCTCAGAATTTCAGAGTTTCCAGTCAACACTGTCCAAAACTTCTGCCAAATCCACAAATGTTATAAATGTAGGTTTGCCTTTCCTTAATTTATGTTCTAAGATAAGTTATAGTGTCAGTATTGCATCACGTGAGCCCATATTTCTCCGCAATCCAAACTGATCTTCCCCAAGGATGGCTTCTATCAGTTTTTCCATTCTTCTGTAAAGAATTTGGTGTTAGTATTTTGTAACCATGATTTATTAAACTGATAGTTCAGTAGTATTCACACCTGTCAGCACCAGCTTTCTTTGGAATTGAAATTATTATATTGTTCTTGAAATCTGAGAGTATTTTGCTTGTCTCATATATCTTGTAACCAGGTGAACAAGTTTTGTCATGGCTGGCCCCCCCAAGGCTATCACAGTAGGTCTGAACGAATGTCATCTACTCCTGGGGCCTTGTTTCCACTTACGTCTTTCAGTGCTCTGTCAACGTCTTCTCCCAGTATCATGAGTCCCGTTTCATCTTAATCTACGTCCTCTTTCATTTTTATTACATTGCTTGCAAGTTCATCTCTCCCTTGTATAGGCCCTTATATATTCCTTCCACCTTTCAGCTTTCCGTTCTTTGCTCAGGACTGGTTATCCATCTGAGCTCTTGATATTCATACCACTACTTCTCTTTTCTTCAAAGACTGCTTTAATTTTTATGTAGATAGGGCCTATCCTTCCCCTAGTTTTATACACTCCTAAACCCTTACATTTGTCCTCTAGCCATTCCTGCTTAGCCATTTCACACTTCCTGTCAATCTCCTTTTTTAGACATTTACATTCCTTTTTGCCTGCTGCATTTTCTCCTTTCGTCAGTTAATTTCAATATATCCTACGTCACCCAAGGATTTCTGCCAGGACTTGTCCTTTTACCTATTTGATCCTCAACTGCCTTCAGTATTTCATCTCTCAAAACTACCCATTCGTCTTTTACTGCCTTCCTTTCCCATGTTCTAGTCAATCGTTCCTTAATGCTCCCTCTGAAACACTCTTACAATCTCTGGTTTTCTCAACTTATCCAGATACCATCTGCTTAATTTCCTACCTTTCTACAATTTCTTTAGTTTTAGTCTACAGTTCATAACCAATAAATTGTGGTCAGAATCCACATCTGCCCCAGGAAATGTCTTACAGTTTAAAATCTTATTCTGAAATCTCTGTCTTACCATTATATAATCAATCTGAAATCTGTTGGGGTCTCCAGGTATCTTACACATATACAACATACTTTCACTATTTCTAAACCAAGTGTTAGCAATGATTAAATTATGCTCTGTGCAAAATTCAACCAGGTAGCTTTGTCTTTCATTCCTTTCCCCCCAGTCCATATTGACCTACCATTTTTCCCTCTCTTCCCTTCCCTACTATCCAATTCCAGTCCCCCATCACAATTAAATTTTCTTTCATCTACCTTAACTATCTGAATAATTTCTTTTATCTCATCATACATTTCTTATGCGTTGACTATGCCAGGGTTTTTTTTTTTTTTTTTAGGGCGCACATCTTCAATGGTCATTAGCGCCCAGACTATGTTAGGAATGCACCGTGAGGCACAAGTTTAAAACGGCAACTAAAAGGGAAAACACGATAAAAGACAGACTGACAGGCATAGGATTAAAAAAACAGCATAATCAAATGTCCTTAGAGAGGTTTGTCAGGTTGATAAAACGAAGAACGCGAGCAGCTGCTCGTGGGTCATCCGCTAAAATGGCATCTAGAGTACATGGCAGGCCAAGATCAAGACGCAGTGTGTTAAAATCCGGACAGGACGTTAAAATGTGGTGGACCGTCAGCAATTGCCCACATGGGCAGAACGGCGCCGGCGCAGCCATCAGCAGATGGCGATGGCTGAACCGGCAGTGTCCAATTCGTAACCGGGCCAAAACTACCTCCTCCCGCCGAGAAGGGTGTGAGGAGGATGTCCAAGCCGCGGGAAGAGGTTTCAAGGCCCAAAGCTTGTTGTCCGTAAGTGCAGCCCAATCGGCATGCCACAGCGATAAAATGCGCCGACAAATGACCCTGCTACAATCTGATGAAGGGACACAACAAGAAGCTGTCCAAGGCTGGAGGACCGCAGCCTTGGCCGCGGCATCTGCAGCTTCGTTCCCAGGGATACCGACATGGCCAGGAACCCACATAAAGCTAACCGGAAAACCATCGTCCACCAGCTGCTGAAGAGAGCGTTGGATCCGGTGCACGAAAGGGTGAACCGGATACGGATCACTGAGGCTCTGGAGTGCGCTCAGGGAATCGGGGGTAACCTCCTTTGGGAGCGAGCTGAGGTCAAGGTGAACGCGAACCTGAGCCTGGAGCCAAGGTGGCGTGTGGCTCACGCCCACTCGAAAGGTTGCAGGGAGTGAAAAGTCAAGGTGTTGAAGGAGGCAACGAAAGCGAACTCCAGGAGGTAGCAGGGCAGAGACATACAACCCGTATTGACGGTCGAGAGAGTCGTCAAAAAAGGAACGATAAGATGGGTGGTCGGGCATTAACAGTAGCAGACAGGCATACCGACAAAGCAGTATATCGCACCGGTAGGTGAGTGGCAATTCACCAGCTTCAGCATGAAGACTCTCGATGGGACTAGTATAAAACGCTCCGATCGCAAGACGTAAACCCCAATGTTGTATGGAGTTGAGGCGGCGTAAGATGGATGGCCCTGCAGAGGAGTATACGAAGCTCCCATAATCCAGCTTGGAGCAGACGATCGACCGATATAGGCGAAGTAGGATGGTTCGATCCACTCCCCACGACATACCACTGAGAACACGGAGGACATTTAGAGAACGGGTACAACAGGCAGCCAAATATGACACATGTGGAGACCAGCTAAGTTTCCTGTCAAATGTAAGACCTAAAAATTTTGTTGTATTCACGAATGGGAAAGCAACGAGACCGAGTCGTAAGGACGGTGGGAGAAACTCTTTGTAGCGCCAGAAGTTAATACAGACCGTCTTCTCGGCAGAAAAACGGAAGCCACTATGCTAGGGGGGAGGGCGAGGGAGGGGGGGGGGGGGGGGGAAGGGGGGAGGGGGTGATGAGAGGGGAAAAGACAAGTAGATGCGATGGTGGGATAGAAGACGTGTTTAGTGCAGGAGTGGGAACAGGTAAAGGGATAGGTAGGTAGAGGACAGGAACTAGTAAAGGTTGAGGTCAGGAGGATTATGGGAATGAAGAATATGTTTTAGGAAGAATTCCCGTCTGCTCAGTTCAGAAACACTGGTGTTGATAGGAAGAACTCAGATGGTGCAGGCTGTGAAATGGTCATTAAAGTGAAACACATTGTGTTGCGCAGCATACAGCATGTGCGTGGTCCAGCTGTCCTTTGGTCACAGTTTGGCGGTGGCCATTCATGTGAACAGAAAGCTCCTTAGTTGTCACGTCCATGCAGAAAGTGGCACTGTTAACTTAGTTTGTAGTCATAAGGCTGTTTTCACAGGTAGCCCTGTCTTTGATGGGGTGGGAGATGCCTGTGACAAGACAGAAGTATGTGGTGGTAGTGGCAGGATGAATGGAACAGGTCTTCCATCTAAATCTACTGCAGGGATATGAGCCATGGGACAAGGGGTTGGGAGAAGGGGTGGAGTAGGGATGGAGACTGTTATTGTGTAGATTTTTCAGTATGCTACATCTTACAGCTCTAAAATACTGAAGAAATGGTGTTTTGTAAAATGTTTAAACCAAAACTTCTATTAATTTCCTGAATGACTAGTTTTGGGTTTTGCCCATTTCCACAAGTTACCTGTTACAGAGAACAAAATTTGTTAAGAGTGGATGTGTCAAATGTGGATAATAAACGTATCACCGATAATATGGGCCATATGGTAGCTACTTCTGTAGTTTGTATGTATGATATGTTTGGTGTGGATTGTTCCATTTATATCATCACATTTAAATGTATCTCAAGACATGCATTAAAAATTCATTGGGTGGCAGAATACTGTTGTGAGAGGGGTAGGGAGAATATTCCTCATTTCAGTGCACAACAAGAGGAAGTGGAAACCCTGGCAGAGAATGTGATTAATTTGCTCCAATCCTGAGTGACACTGAGTGTTGTTATCCCAATGTGAACATTCCACTATTTCATATCACATTTTGTTAACCACTTTTTATTGACATTATCTTCCTTACACAGTGTGCAGCTCGTGGTCTAGTACTTAGCATCACTGCCTTTACATCACAGGGCCCTCAGTTCGATTCCCAGTCGGATCAGAGATTTTCTTTGCCCTGGGACTGGGTGTTTGTGTTTCATAATCTTTTCATCTCATCTTCATCACAAAGACAGATGAGTTGCCGAAGTGGTGGCAAACAAAAAGACTTGCGCCATGCGGCTGACCCTCCCCTAGACTGGGTCTCCCCGTCCAATGTCATACAATCATTTTATTTCCTTACACACACTTTAATAAAGTCCTTGATGTCACCACAAACATCACTAACTATCTACTGTACAGCAGCTACTGAAATGCAAACCAATCTTCTTTTTCTAGTGACTTAGGCCCGCAATGGCACATTATCAGTTATTAATGGATTACGACACAATTAATTTAAGGGGTGGCCTGATGTCCATCCTGTTGCCACCCCCTGCCCCCCCCCCTCCCCCCACACCCATGGAATGTGTGTTCCCCAAACTATCTGCAAACATTGTTATTCATGTGAAAGTTTTCTAAGGTTCGTGAGTTGTGTAAGTGAAGTGGGACATACATACTGACTCGGTATTCACATAGTGTGATGTGGGAAACCAGCTAAAACCCATATCCAGGCTGGCCTGCACACCGCTCCTCATCATTAATCCGCTAGCTGCAATGCAGTGTTACATGCACTGCCTCCATGGGATTAACACTTATGCACAAATTGAGAACCTACAGCCTTCCTTTCCTATTTGCTTGCTTAGACAAAAACAGTGCTTTTGCCATTCAAAGTGATCCTCACTTAATATCAGCATTTTGTATCATGGCTCTGACTACGTATTGTTCTATTCTGAGTGGCGACTATTAGTGGAAAAAAAATGAATCATACACAGGCTATGTTCATCATGTCATGTTCCGTTCTATTCCTTCTAGAATAAATAAAACAACAGAATTTAGCCATCAATCTTACTGCTGCTAAGATAAATGACCTACTACTTGTGTTGAAAACCACTTAAATCATTGTAACCCAATAAGATCCCATTGCCCAATGGAAGTCCCAGTCAAGTTCTATATATAATTAGAGAGTGAGTCAGCTCCGCTCATGATCATTATTTACTGCAGATCCCCTGAGCACCTGAGCAGAGAGATGTTCACTGTGATTTGAAAGTAGCACAGGTCAAACCCATCTACAAAAAGGAAGTACAACTGATCCACAGCATTACCACTGTATACCACTCACATCTGTTTGTAGTAAATTGGAAATATTTCTGAATTCAAACATTATGACCTTCATAGACTAAAATAACCTTCTACATGGAAATCAACATCAGTTCCCAAAACAATGACCACATAAAACTTAATTCAAACTCTTGACATATATTATCCTACATGCTATGGACAGAGAAAATCATGGTGCTTTGATGTTTCTAGAGTTTTTGAAAGCTTCTGATTCGGTGTCACATTGACACCATATAAATAAAAATATGTTCCTACAGGACTGGGTGAAAAATTTCTTGACAGGCGGGATGTAGTACAAATCCTGGATGGTAAGTCATTTAGACACACAAAGTAATATCTGGTGTTCCATTTGGGAGTGTAATAGGTCTTCACTGCTCACATTATAGATTAATGAGTTATGAGATAGAATTAGTTGCAATTTCAAATTTTTCAAACACGCAGTTTTCTACAAGAAAATTGCACCATGTATAAAACTGCAGTAATATCCAGTTAGATTGACAAAATATCAACCTTGTGTAAAGGTTTATATAAAAAACACTCACAAAGTTGTGGACCTTAGAAAATGCAGAAGCATGGTATCTTTTGACTACCGGATAAATGAATCACAACAAGAGCTAGTCAAGTTACAGAAATTTTTTGAACTAACTATGAGTATAAATATCAAATGGAATAACCATTAAGCTCAGTGGTAGGTAAAGCAAATGGCTAGCTACAATTCATTGGCAAGATACCGAGAAGCTGTAGTTTGACCACAAAAGAGATTGCAAGCAAAACACTTCATAGTATATAGTTTAAAACTGTTCAAGTGTATGGATTCCATATCTTGTTGGACTAAAAGGGAACACAGAATATACGTGAAGACAGGTGGTGCAAATACGAAGACAGGTGGCGTAAATGGTCACAAATTTGTTTGACTGATGAGAAAGTGTGACAGAAATGTTGAAAAATCTTAACTGTCAAATGCTCAAAGAAAGATGACGTACACCTCGTCTCATGAGAACCCACCCACAGAAAAAAAACCATTTCAGGAGAAGAACTACAATGCCCAGTCACATTAATGTGACCACCTGTCAAAAGCCTGAATAACCACATTTTGCAGTGAACACCATTGCAAGACCTGCAGGAAGAACGTAAGTCAGGTTCTGGAAGGTACCGACAAGTAAGTGGAGCCATGCCAAATCCAATGCCTTGGCCAGATGCACTAGGTTTCCCGGTTGAGGACCCATGGTGAGGAAAACCCCAATCGAAGTGGTCCCACAGATTCTCGACTGAGTTTAAAGCTGGGGAGTCTGCTGGTCAGAGGAATACAGTAAACTCATTCTGGTGCTCTCCAAACCATGCACACACACTGTGAGCTGTGTGAAATGTTGTACTCTTCTGCAAGTAGATGCCATGGTGCCAAGGAAAAATAGATGGCGTGTAGGGGTGGACACAGTCCCCAAGGATAGATTCATACTTGTGTTAATCCATTGTGCCTTCCAGAATTATGAGATCACCCAGGAAATGCCATGAAAATATTCCCCAGACCATAACTCTACCTCCTTCGGCTTGGACACTTCCAACAATTGTTGCAGACTGTTGGCATTTGGACATTTCATGCCATACACGCCAACAACCATCAATCCAATGGGGGATAAAACATGAGCCATCTGAAAAAGCCACGTGTTGGCATTCAAGTGGATGTACAGTTGCAGTATCGACATGCAAATACCATCCTTCGTCACCGAGGAACAGCAGTCACCATGGGTGCACAAACCAGGCGCCTGCTGCCACAGTCATTGAGGAGACACTGTTAGTAGCCCTTTGGTTCATCTGGGTAACTGTTGCTCAATAGTTCCATGTCTATTAGCCTGCAGACATCTTCAAGCCTGTCATTCACTCCTGTCACCTATGGACTGTGGTGCCCCACAGTTGCCTCAGTGCTGGTTTTGGGTAGCACGATTTTGTCATGCTTGATATACTTCAACCACGGCAGTACATGAACTGATTAAAAACATTTTGGAACTGCTTCCCCCCCCCCCCCCCCATCGTCCCCCCGTCCCCCTCTGGCCTGACAGCCAATGATCATACCCTTTTGGACATCAGATAAATCACTCCGTTTTCACATTATGACAACAACTGCACTGTTTTCTGGATCCCAGTGATACACTTTGTGTACTCTCCAGTGATAGTGCTGCCACCTGTCATTTTTGAGTGTTTATTGCACCCTGATGTTAAACATAGGTGGTGGTCACATTAATGTGACTGAGCCACGTATAAATATTCCTCAGTCCCCTATGTACCTATCCCGTATAGACTGCGCAGCTCACACAGTCATTATTTTCATGCTCCATCCATGAATGGATAAGAATAAACCATAATACAAAGTACACTCAAAAATATGGTAACACACCCTTTGTGCAGTGATCTGCAGTTAACTCATGTAGAAGTATCCAAAACCCACTCCTCAGCACAACTTCAGTACCACAAAGTGTTTTGTTGGCTTCTCAATAACTGACCTTAATTGTTTCTTTAGTCCATCCAGTTCTTTGTGACAAATGTTAGTAATTATAAATGTCCTTTGACCTGGTATGCAGAGCATATCCAGAAATGGGGCTACCTCTGAATTAAAATGGTTTGTTGTCAGGGTTTCCTCATATAGGAAAGCAGGATTTACAACACATTTGGTGCTATACTTCCCCTACAATGTGGCACACACTTCATTCACTCCTCTGTCAAGACCTGCCTGGTAGCTATGTTATCACCAATAAATGGATGATAATAGATTATTCAAGCAAGTAATGCAACATCATCCAGCATGGAAGATGTCCCACATGTGAAAGGAGCAACCTCTTATAATAAATCACCAAGATACCTGAAGGATCTTGAACGTTCAAAATTTAAAACCAAGCTCAAAAGTTGTCTTATATTAAAATTTTCCTATTGCCTCAATGAGCTCTAATTGCGAGTATTGTTATTAGTTTTCATTTGATACCTTGCATGTCTCGATTGTGGGCACAGTGCAACTCTTTATTTGTATCTTATTTATCTCATATTATGATTCAACTTATCTTATTGTTATCATGGCTAATTGTAATGCATGACCTTCATGTTTCCTGCAATAACAAATAAATGAGAATGAAATTATGTTGTATTCCACGTCAGGCAGTCATTGGTTCCTATGATTTGTATTACTTTTCCGAAAGTGTACCAGTTAATGACAATGGTTCAGTTAACTCCCTGCATGGTTCAATTGACCCACAGCAAGATTCAGTTCACCTCCTGTAGGGTGTTAAGTGGACCACTTGCAATTATGTGGCATTTCAGTCTCTTCTTTTGTTAATATTTAGATTAGACTCTTATTACTTTTTTCAAATGCTCATTTATTGCAAACTCTTGCAGTCGAGTAGCTTCGTCTTCCAATCATCTGTGAGTCTAGTGGTGACTGTAAAATCTGATACGAGAGGTACACAGTTTGCTGCAGTGGTAACAGATATTCCCAGATGGAGCAGCTTCTATTCTTCCATTTCGTCCTTTCTCTTCTGGACTTCCTCCTACCAACTGCTGTATGTTGGCTGTTTTCTTCAAAAAGAAGTTTCCAATGATGGGCTCGTGATCTCCAGGATGAAAGATTGAGGGCTGAGGTCTCCCAGTTGTTAACATCAATGTGAAACATCTTCTTTTTATAATAATGAAAACAATCAATTATTGATAAAATTATTTAATTAGATGGATAAAAAATCTACTCGCCAAGCGGCGAGAGAACACAGATTGTTGTGACTGGCAAACTTTTGGAGCCAGTGGCTCCTTCTTTAGGCAGAAGGGATGAAGGGGAAGGAAGAAGGGTTGAGGAAAAGGACTGGAGAGGTCTAGGAAAATGGGTAGATTTTGGGAAAGCCACCCAGAACTGCGGGTCAGGGGAGACTTACGGTACTGAATGAGAAGGAAAGACTGATTGTTGGGGACTGCATCAGAAGAGATTTGAAAACCTGAGAGCTTAAAGGTAAAGACAGGGTAATATGCAAGAAAGAGATAACTACAATAAGAATGAGAAGCTCAGTGCATCGTACGTAACAGAGGCGGAAGGGGATGGAGAAAAATATATGGGAATGACAATGAAAGATGTACAAAATTAAAACAGAGTGAAGCAAAGAGCAGTTACAGTGCAGAAAATCTGTGACGGAAGAAATTAATGTAGGCCCTAAATAAGGGCAGGTGGGTGGTGAGAACCAAGGACATGTTGAAGAGCTAGTTCCCACCTGCAAAGTTCAGAGAAACTGGTGTCTGGGGGAAAGAATCCAGATGGCATTTGTGGTGACACAAATGCCGAGGTCACAAATGTCATTTTGTAGTGCATGCTCTGCGACAGGATATTACGAGTTGCTAATGTATACCCTCTGCCTATGCCCATTCATCCTAACTGATAATTTGGTGGTAGTTATGCTGATGCAGAAGGCTAAACAGTGTTTACATAATAGCTGATATATGATATGTGTTGTTCGCAAGTGGCGCTCCCTTTGCTAGCATACGTTTTGTCAGTTACAGGCTATTGTGGGTGGTGGTAGGAGGAGGCATAGGGCAAGTCCTGCAGCGGGGACAGTTGCAGGGGTAGGAGCCATAGGGTAGGGAGCTGGGTGCAGAAGGAGCATACGGTCTGATAAGAATATTGAGGAGATTGGGAGGGTGATGGAAAGCTATTCTAGGTGTGGTGGGCAAAATTTCAAACAGAATGGATCTCATTTCAGGGCATGATTTTAGGAAATCATGGCCCTGTCGAAGTATCTGAATAACACATTCCAGACCAGGATAATACTGAGTCACCAATGGTGTGCTCCAAAGCTGTTTTGTAGAGGGATCAGCAGTACCAGGAATGGTAGTGATGGCCTAGGAAATCTGCTTTTTAACTAAGCTGGAGGGGTAATTACGTGCAGTGAAGGCTGAGGTCAGAATGGTGGTGTATTGCTATAAAGAATCCACATCTGAACAAATACATTTGCCTCATACGCCATGGCTGTATGGGAGGGAACATTTGAAATGGAAAGGATGGCAACTGTCAAAATGTAAGTACTGTTGTTTGTTGGTAGGTTTAATGTGGATGGAAGTGTGTAGCTGGCCTTCAGTGAGGAAAGAGCGACACCAAGGAAAGTGGCATGGGATTTGGAATAGGACCACGTGAAATTTAATTGGGAATAGGTATTCAGAGATTCCAGGAATTTTAACAGGCCATCTTCACCATGAGTACATATGGTAAAGATGTCATCAGTGTATCTAAACCAAACCAGAGCTGAAGATTTTGGAGCCCAGGAAAGCCCCTTCCAAGTGAGCTATGAAAAGGTTGGCATAGGAAGGAGCTATCCTTTTTCCCATGGCCATAACCCTGATCTGTTTTGTATGTCTGCCCCTCAAAGGTGAGGTAGTTGCTGGTAAGTATAAAGTTGATTAAGGTGAGTAGGAAGGATGACATAGGTTTGGAATCAGGGGAGCACTAACTGAGGAAATGTT
Organism: Schistocerca piceifrons; assembly: GCF_021461385.2. Lineage (NCBI taxonomy): Eukaryota > Metazoa > Arthropoda > Insecta > Orthoptera > Acrididae > Schistocerca > Schistocerca piceifrons. The sequence continues at coordinate 555,668,773 of NC_060144.1, forward strand.
CAGCAGCAGACAGACCATGTACATCAGGTTTGTTGGTATAGAAGGAGGTGGCATCAATGGTGATAAGCAAGGTGTATGGTGGGAGTGGGACGGGCATAGATTTCAGACGATCTAGGAAATGATTGACATCTTTTATGTAGGAGGGGAGTTTTTGTACTATGGGTTGCAGGTGTTGATCAACTAAGGCAGATATACATTTGGTGGGTGCTTTGAAACCAGCAACTATAGGACGACCAGGATGTTGGGTTTGTGGATCTTAGCAAGAAGGTAAAAGATGGGGGCGCTGGGTTTGAGTGGGGTGAGAAGTTCTTTGGAATGAGGTGTTAGTCCTTGTGAAGGGCCTGAGGTTACACCTTGCTTATCACCATTGATGCCACCTCCCTCTACACCAACAACCCCGATGTACATAGTCTGTCTGCTGCTGAACATTTCCTCAGTCAGTGCCGACCTGATTCCAAACCTATGACATCCTTCCTGCTCACCTTAATCAACTTACCAGCAACTACCTCACCTTTGAGGGGCAGACATACAAACAGATCAGGGGTATGGCCATGGGAACAAGGACGGCTCCTTCCTATGCCAACCTTTTCATAGATCACTTGGAAGGCTTTCCTGGGGTCCAAAAGTCTTCAGCTCTGGTTTGGTTTAGATACATTGATGACACCTTTACCACATGGACTCATGACGAGGCTGACCTGCTAAAATTCCTGGAATCTCTGAATACCTTCTCCCAATTAAATTTCATATGGTCTTATTCCGAATCCCATGCCACTTTCCTTGATGTCAGGCAGTAATAGCTGATCGAGACAGATCCAGCAACAGGGAAGTAACCGCTTCTGTGACATTTACAAGTTCCTAACCAGGAGCAAATTTTATTATATCATCTGTATGCTTTAATAGTTTAGTTTCTTGAATTTCTGTGTGTATATTTAATATCTAATAGCCACTGTTCTTGCGTTTTCATTTGCTTCAGAAAGTAAACCGATTTTTTTACATATTACAAGTTCCTAATCAGGGGCGAATTATTTAGTTTCACCTGAGTGCTTTGGTAGTTACGGTTTTGAATAACTGAGTATTACTAGACACAGTTCGTGCATTTTCGTCAGGGTCCACAGTGGATTTCCATAGCGCGAGTCTATACTCCATTTATCTGCATAGTTTAGTTTTCTACAGTCTTTAGTACGGACAGGGACTGCGATTGTTGTGTGCATATGCGAGCCGCGTTGGTGACACTTCACTCTCAGCTTCAGGCTGTGATGGCTTTGGTTACACAGCTTGAGGCTGCAGTGGATGGACACCACTGTTGTGGGCTGGCCATGGGGACCCTATGGACATCCAGCATGTCCGAGTCCTCTGATCGGTCCTCACCGGTGGCCAACCACCCAGTTACTGCTCGCACTGAGGCTGACCCCTCACCTGTGGTAGAGTGGGAGGTCGCTCTGGGGCGAGGCAGGTGGCAAAAGACTTCCCAGGTGGCCGCACATAAGGCCTCCCCGGTTTGTCTGACAAATAGGTTCCAGGTGCTGTCTATGGCTGACTCTGTCACTGAGCCAGATGCTGTCGCCTGTCCTGTTTCAGAGAAAACCACTCAGCTTGCAAGATCCGGGCAATCACAGAGGATGGGATTATCGGTAGGTGGGAGCTCCAACATTAGGTGCATTATGGGGCCCCTTAGAGACTTTGCTGACAAGAAAGAAGGGTAAGAAAACCAATGTGCACTCCGTGTGCATACCGGGTGGAGTCATTCTACATGTGGAAAGGGTCCTCACAGATGCCATGAAGAGCACAGGGTGCAGCCAACTGCAGGTGGTTGCTCAAGTTGGTACCAATGATGTGTGTCAGTTTGGATCAGAAGAGATTCTCTCTGGTTTCGAGCGGCTAACAGAAGTGGTAAAGGTTGCCAGTCTTGCTTGCAAGATGAAAGCAGAGCTGACCTTTTGCAGCATAGTCGACAGGACCGACTGTGGACCTTTGGTACAGAGCCGAGTGGAGGGTCTGAATCAGAGGCTCAGACAATTCTGCAACCGTGTAGGCTGCAGATGCCTCGACTTGCCACTAAGGATGGTTGTGTTTCGGTTTCCGTTGAATGGGTCAGGTGTCCACTATACGCAGGAGGCAGCTACATGGGTAGCAGGACTGTGTTGTGTGGACTGGGCAGTTTTTTAGTTTAGAGGGCCTCGAGAAAACACAAGAAGGGCTTCAGTCACAAAGGGTGCAGGCTGAACACAGGAAGAACATAGATACAGGAACAATTGGTATAACAGTTGTAAACTGTCACAGCTTTGTTGGGAAAGTACCAAGAGCTCCAAGCGCTAATAGAAAGCACCGATGCTCAAATCGTTGTAGGCACTGAAAGCTGGCTAAAGCTGGATATAAGCTCAGGCGAAATTTTTGTGAAGATCGTAACGGTGTTCCGCAAGGATAGGCTAAACATGGTTGGCAGTGGCATGTTTGTCGCTGTTAGAAGTAGTTTAACTTGTTGTGAAATTGAAGTAGATACTTCCTGTGAGTTACGACGGTTGTTTTTTAAGTACGGGCCGTTCGCACGTATAGTCCCGTAGTTCGCGCGGACGCCGCAACAAGCCACTGCGCTTCTTGCCGGCATCCTTCCCGTTCACACTGATGCAAGTTGCAGCTTTGTAGCTGACGTGCACGCATCGCTGTGCTACTTTATAATGTTTACGATTATTGAATCACCTGCCGCGTGTGAGATACGGTCAGTGATACGTTTTTTGACCGCGAGAAGCCTATCAGCTGCAGAAATTCATCGTCAGTTAACAGAAGTTTATGGCTTGAATGCAATGAGTGAAAGTAAAGTGCGTCAATGGGTTAGAGAGCTTAAAAATGGCTGTCAAAATGTCCATGACGAAGAACGCTCAGGCCGGCCCTCTGTGATCACTCATGATTTGGTGGCTGCAGTCGAAACAAAGATTCGTAAGGACAGAAAATTCACAATTTCCACTCTTTCTTTGGAATTTCCACAAGTTTCAAGATCAGTTCTGTACAAAATTGTGTCTGAAAACCTAAACTTTAAAAAACTGTGTTCTCGGTGGGTACCCAGACTCCTCACAGAGGACCACAAAGGGAAGAGATTTGCCACTTCATTGGACTTTTTGATTCGTTACGAGGATAAAGGGGATGACAAGTTGAGTCAAATTGTCACTGGAGATGAAACATGAGTATCCCATATCACTCCCGAAAGCAACCGACAATCGATGGAATGGCGACACACAACCTCACCCGTCAAGGTCAAAGCCAAACAGACGCTGTCAAAGCGCAAGATTATGGCAACTGTGTTCTGGGAACGGCGCGGTGTTTTGCTAGTGGACTTTATGCCACGAGGAACGACAATCAACTCAGATGCCTATTGTGCAACTCTAAAGAAGCTCCGCAGAGCAATTCAAAACAAAAGGCGCGGCATGCTTACAAAAGGAGTTTTGCTCCTGCACGATAACGCTAGGCCTCACACCTCTCAAAAGACTCGGGATTTGATTGATTCTTTTGGCTGGGAAGTTTTGGACCATGCACCATACAGCCCCGACCTTGTTCGTAGCGATTTTCACCTTTTCCGGTACCTGAAACACCATCTTGGCGGGCAGCGCTTCAATGACGACGATGAAGTGAAAGCGGCCGTGAACTCTTGGCTGTCGGAGCAGGCGGCCGAATTCTTTGAAGAGGGAATTAAAAACTTAGTTGTACGGTATGACAAGTGCTTAAATAAACAAGGCAACTATGTAGAAAAATAGGTAAAAGTGTGTAGAATCAGAAAATAAAAGTTTTTTTACAAAAGTATTTGTATCTTTTTTTAAAAATAAAAATGGCCCTTACTTAAAAAACAACCCTCATAGTATGGGCAGAGGTTATTGTTGGCAACTGGAATAAAATAATAATTGGATCCTTTTACCGACCTCCCAGTTCAGATGATGCAGTTGCTGAAAGGTTCAAAGAAAACTTGAGTTTGATTTCAAACACGTACTCGACTCGTACGATAATAGTTGGTGGTGACTTTAATTTACCCTCGATATGTTGGCGAAAATACATGTTTAATTCCGGAGGTACGCATAAAATATCATCCAAAATTTTGCTAAATGCATTCTCTGAAAATTATTTGAAGCAGTTAGTTCACGAGCCCACGCGAATAGTAAACCATTGTGAAAACACACTTGAACTCTTAACAACAAATAATCCTGAGTTAATAATGAGCATCAAAACCGATATAGGGATTAGTGAACAAGGGTTGTCGTAGCGAGACTGAATATTGTAATCCCCAAATCCTCGAAAAATAAGCGAAAAAAATACCTATTCAAATAAGCAGATAAAAATTCACTTGACGCCTTCCCGAGAGACAATCTCCACTCAATCCAAATTAATAATACAAGTGTAGACCAGATGTGGCTTAAATTCAAAGAAATAGTATCGGCAGCAATTGAGAGATTGATACCAAATGAATTAACAAATGACGAAGCTGATCCACCTTGGTACACAAAACGGGTTAGACAATTGTTGCACAAAGAGACTGGCGATCTTTTACAGAAGCTCGAAATTTTGTGGGGACTTCAATGCAAGATGCTTATAACAGTTTCCACAATGAGACTTTGTCTCGAAACCTGGCAAAAAATCCAAAGAGATTCTGATCGTATGTGAAGTATGTTAGCAGCAAGAAACAATCAATGCCTTCTCTGAGTGATGGCAATGGAGATACAATGCTGCCAAAGCAGAGTTACTAAACACTTCCTTCCGAAATGCCTTCACAAAAGAAGACTAGGGAAATATTCCAGAATTCAAATCGAGAACAGCTGCCAACATGAGTAACATAGAAGTAAATATCCTTGGAGTAGTGAAGCAACTTAAATCACTTAATAAAAGCAACTCTTCTGGTCCAGACTGTATACCAATTAGGCTCCTTTCAGAGTATGCTGATGCATTAGCTCCATACTTAACAATCATATACAACCATTCGCTCGACGAAAGATCCGTACCCAAAGACTGGAAAGTTGCACAGGTCACACCAATATTCAAGAAAGGTAGTCGGAGTAATCCACTAAATTACATGCCCATATTGTTAACGTCGATATGCAGCAGGATTTTGGAACATACATTGTGTTCAAACATTATGAATTACCTCAAAGAAAATGGTCTATTGACACACAGGCAACATGGGTTTAGAAAACATCATTACTGTGAAACACAACTAGCTCTTTATTTACTTGAAGTGTTGAATGCTATTGACAAGGGATTTCCGATCAATTCCGTATTTCTGGATTTACGGAAGGCTTTTGACACTGTACCACACAAGTGGCTCATAGTGAAATTGCATACTTATGGACTACCATCTCAGTTATGTGACTGGGTTTGTGATTTCCTGTTAGAGAGGTCACAGTTTATAGTAATTGACAAAAAGTTATCGAGTAAAACAGAAGTGATTTCTGGCATTCCCCACGGCAGTGTTATAGGCCCTTTGCTGTTCCTGATCTATATAAACAATTTGGTAGACAATCTGAGCAGCCGTATTCGGTTATTTGCAGATAACGCTGTCGTTTATCGACTAATAAAGTCATCGGAACATGAAAACAAACTGCAAAACAATTTAGAAAAGATATCTGAATGGTGCGAAAAGTGGCAATTGACCCTAAATAACAAAAAATTTGAGGTCATCCACATGAGTGCTAAAAGAAAGTCGTTAAACTTCGGTTATGTGATAAATCAGTCTAATCTAAAAGCCGTAAATTCAACTAAGTACCTAGGTATTACAATTACAAACAACTTAAATTGGAAGGAACACTTAGATAATGTTGTGGAGAAGGCTAACCGAAGACCTTTTATTGGCAGGACACTTAGAAAATGTAACAGACCTACCAAGGAGACTGCCCACACTACGCTTGTCCTTCCTCTTTTAGAATACTGCTGCACGGTGTGGGATCCTTACCAGATAGGACTGACAGAGTACATCGAAAAAGTTCAAAGAAAGGCAGCACATTTTGTATTATCGCGAAATATGGGAGAGTGTGTCACGGAAATGATACAGGATTTGGGCTGGACATCATTAAAAGAAAGGCGTTTAGTGCTGCGATGGAATCTTCTCATGAAATTCCAATCACCAAATTTCTTCTCCGTATGCGAAAATATTTTGTTGACACCGACCTACATAGGGAGGAACGATCACCATGATAAAATAAGGGTCATCGGAGCTCGTACGGAATGATATAGGTGTTCATTCTTTCCACGCGCTATACAAGATTGGAATAATAGAGAATTGTGAAGGTGGTTCGTTCAATGAACCCTCTGCCAGGCACTTAAATGTGATTTGCAGAGTATCCATGTAGATGTAGATGTTGATCTTGTCCTCACCGAAGGCCAGCTGCACACTTCCATCCACATTAAACCTACCACAAACAATAGTACTTACATTTTGACAGTTGCCATCCATTCCATGTCAAATGTTCCCTCCCATACAGCCTTGGCATACGAGACAAACGTATTTGTTCGGGTGCAAACTCTTTACAGCAATACACCACCATTCTGACCTCAGCCTTCATTGCACGTAATTACCCCACCAGCTTAGTTAAAAAGCAGATTTCCCAGGCCATCACAACAAACCCTGGTACTGCCGATCTCTCAAAAAAAAACAGCTTTGGAGCACACCTCTATATTATCATGGTCTGGAATGTGTAAATCAGCTATTTTGACAGGGTCATGATTTCCTAAAATCATGCCCTGAAATGAGATCCATTCTGTTTGAAATTTTGCCCACCACACCTAGAATAGCTTTCCATCACCCTCCCAATCTCTGCAATATTCTTGTCAGACCGTATGCTCCCTCTGTACCCAGCTCCCTACCCTATGGCTCCTATTCCTGTGACTGTCCCCGCTGCAGGACTTGCCCTATGCATCCTCCTACCACCACCCACAATAGCCTGTAACTGACAAAACGTATGCTAGCGAAGGGAGAGCCACTTGCGAACAACATATATCATATACCAATTATTATGTAAACACTGTTTAGCCTTCTGCGTCAGCATGACTATCACCATATTATCAATTAGGATGAATGGGCATAGGCAGAGGTTATACACTAGCAACTCGTAATATCCTGTCACAGAGCATGCTCTACAACATGACATTTGTGACCTCAGCGTCTGTGTTACCACAGGTGCCATCTGGATTCTTTCTTTCCCCACACGCCAGTTTCTCAGAACTCCGCAGGTGGAAATTAGCTCTTCAACATGTCCTTGGTTCTCGCCACCCACCTGGCCTTAATTTACATTAATTTCTTCTTCTGTCACAGCTTTTCTTCACTGTAACTACTCTTTGCTTCATTCCGTTTTAATTTTGTACATCTTCCATTGTCCCGGCTATTTTTCTCCGCCCCCTCCAGCCTCTGTTATGTACAATGCACTGAGCTTCTCACTCTTATTAACTTGTAGACGATGTTTTACTAGTAATCTCTTTCTTGCATATTACCCTGTCTTCCATCTTTAAGATCTCAGGTTTTCAAATCTCGTCTGATGCAGTCCCCAACAATCAGTCTTTCCTTCTCATCCAGTACGGTAAGTCTCCCCAGACCCATAGTTCTGAGTGACTTTCCCAAAATCTACCCTTTTTCCTAGACCTCTCCAGTCCTTTTCCTTGACCCTTCTTCCTTCCCCTTTAACCCTTCTGCCTGAAAAATGAGCCACTGGCTCCAAACGTTTGCCAATCACAACAGTCTTTCCTGTTTGTGTTGTCCCACCGCTTGGCGATTAGATTTTTTATCTATCCAATTAAATAATTACATCTTCATTTTAGGTTTAATTATGTCCTTAGATGGTTTCCTATGACCTCCTACTTATATCTCATCTACCCTTAACCCAAAGTAATACACTTGTTTGGAAACACGATTATTTGGCACGGGAACTACACGCCCCGCCCATACTAACTGCCATCTTAAAACCATTGCTTCTATATTGGTTATATGTGCCTCTTCAAGGATGCCGACATTTGTGCTTTATCTAGACTAATTTTATGCAGAATCACTGGTGATAGTGCTCCAGCTTTTAGATGTCATCTGTAACATGTCCAGGATTCAAAGCCATAAATGGATGGTGGAAATTACAAATGAATTGTATATGAGGATTTTTCTTGCAGCATTGACATCATAATTATCAAAGACTTGACATCTCAGTCTGGGAACAGATGCTCCAACATGAGATTAATTCTATATTGAATTTCCAAATCTATATTTGCACTTTATGACAGGATGCTGCCAAGGTAAGGAAAGGTGTTTAAACATTAATCACGCAGCATCCAAAATAACAATGTGCTCAACACTTACTTACTGAGAAAAATATAAATGCAAAAAGTAAAAAAGTTAAAACTGACTAAGTTTTCCTAACCTTACGCTACTTACAGAACATACATAACCACAGTCTTACCAAGCTCTACAAATCAAAGCAACAGGAAGAACCCCTAATCTCCGCCAACACTGACATCTATATTTTGCAAACCACCGTGAAGTGCACGGCACAGGATATGTCCCATTGCAGCAGTTATGGCAGTTTCTTCCCATTCCATTCACATATGGAGTGTGGGCAGAATGAGTGTTTAAATACCTATATGCATGCTGTAATTATTCTAATCTTGTTCTCATGACCACGATACATAGGATTGGTTGGCTAAATGAGGGGGAGGGGGAGGGGGAGGGGGTGGGGGGAAGGGGACCAAACTGCAAGGTCATCGGTCCCATGTTCCCGGTAATATAATTACACAATGGAAAGAAGAAAGGAAAGGAGACATACAGCACAATAACAGGAGAAAGGAAGAACCAGAAGAATGACAGGAGGACAGCCAACACTACTATGGACAAAACAGGAAAAGAAAATCACAGAGAGAAGCAAGATACAGGCAGAAGAGGTAATAACAAAAGAGCAGATGACCATGGCTGGCCGACCATGAGAATAAAAAGGAAAAGCCAGCCACTCTGTGACACATTAAAACATCCACCCTTAAAATCATTTGAGTGCAGAACACAAAGGGACAAAGGACATGTGCAAAAACTTATATAGAATGACAAAACCCACCATCACATATAAAACATAAAACTAAATTAGCCGATGAGGCATTGTTCGCTAAAATTAATGGCAACAAGCCGTTAACTGAAGAGTCCATCGCAGGGCAGCTAAAGAAGGACAGCTCACCAAGATATGGGCACCGCACTGACACTTAGATGGGTCATTATGGCAAAGGAGGTAGCCGTGTGTCACCCAAGCGTGACCTATGTAGAGCCAGCAGAGAACCATAGAGTCTCTGCAAGAGGCCCACATGGAGGACTGCCACACATTCGTAGTCTCCTTAATGGCACGCAGTTTGTTGTGTGTGCTGAAGTTATGCCATTTCGTCTCCCGAAGCTGCAAAACCTTGCAGCGTAGTACTGAAGGCAGGTGACTTGCAGAGAAGCCGATCTCCAGAAATGGTTTCAGCGTAGCCTATTTGGCCAGCTTGTCAGAAAGTTCATTGCCTGGGATTCCGACGTGTCCTGGGGTCCACACACACACAACTGAACGATGTGACTGTTCCAGGGCATAGATGGACTCCTGAACGGACACTACCATAGGATTATGAGGGTAGCACTGGTCGATAGTTTGTAGGCTGCTCAAGGAGTCAGTACACAGAAGAAACGACTCCCCAGGCCATGAACGTATGTGCTCAAGAGCACAAGATATAACCACCAGGTCGGCCATGAAAACACTACAGCCATCTGGCAACGAATGCTATTCAGTATGTCCTCCATGGACATCCACGAAGCTGACATGATCATCAGCCATTGAGCCGTTGATGTAAACCACTTCGTGGCCTCGGTACACGTCAAGCATCGAGAGGAAGTGGCAGCGGAGAGCCATGGGGTTAACTGAGTCCTTAGGGACATGTGAAAGGTTCAGGCGAAGCCGTGGCCTAGGTGTAAACCATGGAGTGTACGTGAATGGACCTCAAGTATAGGTGGTAAAGGCAAAGACTCCAGTTTGGAAAGAAAGGATCGGACACAAACTGCAATTGGAAGCCCTGACCTGGGCTGTCGATGTGGGAGATGAGCCACCGTGGGTGGGAAAAGATGGCAGTGATTTAGATGCGCACGAGAACTACGAATGTGTGCAGCATAACTGGCCAGCATTTGTGCTCACCTAAGCTGCAATGAAGGGACTCCGGCCTCAACAAGAACGCTGGTCACTGGACTCATCCTAAAAGCTCCTGTCGCTGGGCAAATGCTGCAGTGGTGCATTGGGTTGAGTAAATGCAATGCTGAGGGTGCCGCCGAACCATAAACCAGACTCCCATAGTCATGGCGGGATTGAACAAGGGCTGCAGCAGCGTAGAGCAATCTGCACCCTAGTTGGTGTTGCTCAGGCAGCGGAAGGCATTGAGGTGCTGCCAGCACTTCCACTTAAGCCGATGAAGGTGAAGAAGCCAAGTGGACGTCGAAAACCAGTCCTAAGTATCGATATGTTTCCACTACAGTGAGTGGACTGTCACTAAGGTAAAGTTCTGTTTCTGGATGAATGGTACGATGCCAACAGAAGTGCATAACGCACGACTTTGTGGCTGAAAACTAGAAACCGTGACCTAGCGCCCATGACTGCGCCTTGTGGATGGCTCCCAGTAGGCGCCGCTCAGCAACACAAGTACTGGTGGAGCAGTACAAAATGCAGATCATCTGCAAACAGAGACAGTGAGATGGACGGTCCTACAGCTGCTGCTAGACCATTAATGGCCACTAAGAACAGAGAGACACTCAATACAGAGCCCTGCGAGAACCCATTCTCCTGTATATGGGGGGAACTATGGGAGGCACCAACTTGGACACGGAAAGTACGAAGCGACAGGAAAGTTTGGATAAAAATCGGGATCAGGCCTCAGAGACCCCACTCATATAATGTGGTGAGGATATGATGTCATGAGTTGGTGTCATATTCTTTTCGTAAATCAAAAAAAGATGGCAACCAGGTGTTGTTGTCTGGAAAAGGCTGTTCGGATGGCAGACTCGAGGGACACAAGATTATCACTGGTAGAGCAACCCTGGTGAAAGCCGCCCTGACATGGAGCCAGTGGGCCACATGACTCCAGGACCCAACCCAACCCAACCGTCGACACACCACACATTCAAGCAGCTTACAAAGAACATGGTGAGTCTGATGGGCCGATAGCTATCCACATCAAGTGGGTTTTTACTGGGTTTGAGCACTGGAATGATGGTGCTCTCCAGCCATTGCAGTGGAAAGGCGCCAATGCACCAGATCCAATTCAAGATGATGAGATGTCACTTGTAGTAAGATGAGAGATGTTTAATCATCTGACTGTGGATCTGACCTGGCCCAGGAGTTGCATCGGGGCAGTGAGCAAGGGTACTGAGAAGCTCCCATTCTGTAAATGGGGCATTTTAGGATTCACTGTAGCGTGTAGTAAGCGAGAGGACTTCCCATCCAGCCGCCGTTTGAGAGTGCGAAAGGCTGGAGGGAGGAGGGGGAGGGGGTGGTAATTCTCTGACCCAGAGGCTCAAGCATAGTGCTCAGCAAAGTGCTCGGCAATCGCATTTGCATTGGTAGATAACACGCCATTTACATTAACACCAGGAACACCTGTTGGGGTTTGGTACCCGAAAACACATTTGATCTTTGCCCAGACTCGGGAAGGTGATGTATGGCACCCAATGGTCGAGACATATCTCTCCCAACACTCCTGCTTCCATCGTTTGATAAGCTGGTGAATACGAGAGCCATTTAAAGTCTATGAGGTGCTCCAGGGAAGGGTGCTGCTTATGCCACTGTGGAGATCGCAGATGCTCCTTAATTGCTTCAGCGACTTCTGGTGACCACCAAGGGACTGCCTTTCTCCGGGGCACTCTAAAGAGCAAGGGATCGACGCTTTCTGCCACAGAAACAATTTTTGTAGTCACCTGTTCAACCATCACATCGATGTTACTGTGTGGGGGAGATTCAATGCTGACAGTAGACGTGAAAGTTTCCCAGTCCACCTTGTTTAGAGCCCATCTGGGCAGGCGTTCATGGGCCTGACACAAGGGCAGTGACGGTAAGATGCGGAAGTGGTCATTACCACACAGGTCGTCATGTGCTCTCCAGTGGATAGATGGGAGAAGTCCTGGGTTTGCAAATTGATAAATCAAGGGCCGAGTAGCTACCATGAGCCACAATTAAATGTGTGGCGGTCCCAGTTTTTAAGAGGCAGAGGTCGAACTGAGACAGGAAAGTTTCGACATCTCTTCCTGGGCCAGTAAGCACGGTGCCACCCCATGGGTTTTGCAGACAGTGATTTCCAGCGTTGTCCTTATTCTGACAGCCACAGCTTCAAGACGGGTTTGAAGGCGCATAGTTTCACTACAGACTGAGTTTAGGACATAAACACAAACTCCATCTGATGCTCGATTATAGTCGCTACAGTTCCTGTAGTATCCCTTATAGCTGCCGAGGGCAGGGGTCCGTATTGCCAGGAACCAGGTTTCCTGGAGGGCATTGCAGAAAGCAGGTGTGAAGCTTAACCGTTGCTGTAGCTCAGCCAGGCGGTGGAAAAAAACTGTCGCAATTCCACTGGAGGATGACATCATCGTGAGACTGGAAAGGCACGGGACATTCAATGAGGCAGTTTACGCCTCAGGGTCACCTGCTGCCACCAACTTTTTGCCTGAGCAGTCTATATCCATTGTGTCAGAGTGTCCGGTCAGATCTAGGTCCTCAGTGGACGCCAGAATCTCCACCTCACCCACTGATGCAGAGCTTGTAGGTAGTGGTGGTGTGGGTGCCATCCAAATTCCCTTGGTCTTGGGGACCTTCTTTATGGATTTCTCTCGTTGCTCGTTGGGTTTCCATGGCTGGAAGGTCTTCAATGATTCAGTCTCTGGGACTGAGGATGAGTGTGAAGCCCTATGACCAGCTGCTTTTGGGCTCTTCAGCCACTGGTGGGTGTCATCTTTCCCACTAGCAGAAACCTGGGAGTGACCCAATGGGCTCCTTCCTAGCAAGAGGAGCTGAAGAAGACTTGCGCTTCTCCAGCTCAGAAGTGGGGACTGATATCCCCGACGGTTTGGGTGGGGGGAGGGGGGTAAGGGGGGGGGGCTGCTCCCGAAGTAGGTGGTGCAGCAATAACAGGGAGGGAAGTGCCCCTCACCATCAAGGGGGAAGGTGTAGTCTTCTGGTTCCGAGAGGCGACAGGAATGCGAGGAACTGATGGGGCAACAACTGTTCTCGTAGCAGCGGTGTAAGAGGAGGTCATAGCCACAGGATGTAGGTGCTCAAATTTCCTCTTTGCCTCAGTGTAGGTGTCTGTTCACTGTCTTATATTCCACAATTTTACTCTCTTACTGTAAAATCCTGTAGTCTGGCGAGCAAGGTGAATGATGCTCTCCGCAGTTGACACAGATAAGAGGCGGGGCACATGGAGCATTGGGATGTGATGGACATCCACAATCTTGACATGTGACACTGGAAGTACAGTGCGAAGATGTATGAACGAACTTCCAGCACTTAAAGCACCACATCGGGGGAGGAATATATGGCTTAACGCAGTGGTAGACCATCACCTTGACCTTCTCGGGCAATGTGTCACCCCAGAAGGCCAAGATGAAGGCACTCGTGGCAACCTGATAATTCCTTGGACCCTGATGGATATGCCGGATAAAATGAACACCTTACTGCTCTAAACTGGCACGCAGCTCACTGTCAGACTGCAAAAAAAGGTCCCTGTGAAATATAATACCCTGGGCCAAATTTAAGCTCTTATGGGTTGTGATGGTAACAGAATCATCCCTCTACTTGTCACTAGTGAGTAATGCCCATGACTGGGCAGAGGATGCTGTTTTTATCAAGACTGACCCAGAGCACATTTTGGAGAAGCCCTCCTCCTCCCCAAACTTGTCCTCCAAATGCTCCACAAAAAACTGAGTCTTCATGGACATGAAAGATTCCCCATCAACTCTCGTACATATGAGGTACCGAGGTGAATAAGCTTCACTGCCATCCTTAACATGGCGTTCCTCCCATCGTGTGGCCAGGGAGGGGAACAATTTGGGGTCATATTTCTCAACATTGAAGTTAGACTTTGCCCGCTTAGAGACTGCTGGCAGCGGACCACCAGCAAGAGATGATGTACTATGCTTCATTGTGTGTCATTCGCCCTGATGCCACCCATTCCAACCAGGGGCCCTCCCCACGGGCGCCACCCAGCCTCAGCAAGGGCCACCTGGCAAGATGGCCATTGCCGGGAGTCCCATTGCCCCAGGGAGATGGGCATCTACTCCATGGCATACATGGGGAGTTCATGGCGCAGGCATCAGCAGAGCGATCCCTGTATTGTCAGGGGGCTACAACCAACAGGGTACAAGGTGGCCCCACCACAATGGACTGGCTACGTGCTAGATATGAGGTGCAAAGAATTCCATGGTCCTCGTCGGCGCAGAAAATGACACTGCATAGTGGGTAAAGGAAAATGCACCCAGGGAGGTGTCCTCACTCAAGAGATGGAGGATGAGCAGGACTGCAATGCCACAATGAGAGTGTGGGCTAAAGATCTCAATGCATGATGGACATATTGCACCATGAAAGGCACCCTTCCCCAGTTGGCTCACTCTTCGGGAAAATTTTGAAAAATGGAGGTCAAACCCTACAGGGGACCATCACATAAAGGCCAAAAGGTGAGAGACTTCTTTTAGTCGCCTCTTACGACATGAACGGGCACAGACGAACTGTCCACCTAGGAGATGTCCAAAACCCAGTAGCAGAGCATGCTCTCCAGCATAATTCTAGGGACCTAGGAACCTGCTACACCATACATGCCATTTGGCTTCTCCCACCCAACACCAGTCCCTCGGAACTGCGGAGATGGGAACTTCCACTCCAACACATCCTTTCATCCCGCCATCCCCCTGGAGTGAACCTACGTTAACCAACCTCACTCCCATTTACTCTTGTGTCCTCTCCTTTTTCCCCTCTCCTCTTTAGCCATTCACGCATCTTTTCTTCCTACATAGTTGTGTTTATCTTTATACTATATACCTCTTTACTTCTGTATGCATCCTCTTTGGTTTGAAGCTGGCACAGTACTTACATTAGAATATCTTTGGCTTCCCTCTGACACCAATCTGACTGGTACAGATCCCAAACACTCGAGCAGTACTCAAGAATAGATTGCACCAGTGTCCTACATGCGATCTCCTTTACAGAAAAATCACTCTTTCCTAAAATTCTCCCAATAAACTGAAGTCGACCATTTGCCTTCCCTACCACAGTTTTCACGTGCTTGTTCCACCTCATATCACTTTGGAATGTTATAGCCAGATATTTAAATGACCTGACTGTGTCAAGCTGGACACTAGTAATACTGTATCTGAACATTACAGGTTTGTTCTTCCTAGTCATCCACATTAACTTACATTTGTCCACATTTAGAGCTAGCTGCCATTCATCACACTAACTGCAAATTTTGTCTTGTATCTTCCTACAGTCACTCAACTTCGACACCTTACCATACACCACAGCATCGTCAGCAAACAACCGCAGATTGCTGCCCACCCTGTCTACCAAATCATTTATGTATACAAGGAACAACAAAGGTCCTATCACACTTCCCTGGAGCACACCTAATGATACCATTGTCTGTGACGGAACACCCACGGTTGAGGACAATGTACTGGGTTCTGTTACTTACGAAGTCTTCGAGCCCCCCACATATCTGTGAACTTATTCCACATGCCCATATCTTCATTAACAGCCTGCAATGAGGCACTGTGTCAAATGCTTTCTGGAACTCTAGAAATACAGTATCTGCCTGTTGTCCTTCATCTGTCGTTTGCAGTATATCGTGAGAAAAGGGCAAACCAGTTTTCGTACAAGCAACACTTTCTAAAACCATGCTGATTCGTGGACATAAGCTGCTTACCCTCAAGAAAGTTTATTATATCTGAACTGAGAATGTGTTCAAGAATTCTACAGCAAGCAGAAGTTACAGATATTGGTCTGTAATTTTGTGGGTCTGTTGTTTTACCTATCTTATATACTGGACTCACCTGCACTTTTTTCCAGCAGCTTGGGACCTTGTGCTGGGTGAGAGATTCACAATAAATGCAATGCAATGCCATAGAGTACTCTTTGTAAAATCGAACTGGGATTCCATCCGGACCTAGTGATTTATTTGCCAATGCCATAGAGTACTCTTTATAAAATCGAACTGGGATTCCATCCGGACCTAGTGATTTATTTGCTTTCAAATCTTTCAGTTGCTTCTTGACGCCAGGTATGCTTATTTCTATGTCGTCCATATGGGAGACTGTCTGAGGTCAAATCACGGTATGTCTGTATGGTTCTCCTGCATGCACGATATCTTGAAGGTAAATTTAAAACTTTGGCTTTGTTTTGCTATCTTCAACTGCCCCACCAGACTGGTCAACGAGGGACTGAATGGAAGCCTTAGACTCGCTTAGAAATTTTACATACACCCAGAATTTTCTTGGGTCCTTTGCCAGATCTTTTGCCGAGATATGACAGTGGCAGTTGTTGTATGCTAAACACACAGATCTTTTAACAGATGCACGAATCTCTACTAACCTTTGCTTGTCGTCATTTGTGCATTCCCTTTTGAACCAACAGTGCAACAGCCTCTGGTTTCTCAACATCCTCTGAATTTCATTATTAAACCATTGTGTTTTTTTTTCCATCTAGTACCCACTTACTAGGCATATATCTCACCAGAACACGATTTACAATCTGCTTAACATTTGCCCATAATTCCACTACATCCATATTACTGGAACTAAGTAATGTCAGTTTACTGTAGAACTGAGATGCTAACAATTACTTATCTGCTCTATCTAGCAGAAACACTCTCCTAGCCTTCTTGATCAATTTAATTAACTTTTGTAATCATTGTTGCTATAATGACATCACGATCGCTGACCCCCGTTTCTATACTGACATAGTTGATAAGGTCTGGCCTATTTGTAGCTACAAAGTCTAAGATATTTCCATTGTGTAGTGGCTGCCAAGCTAGCTGCTAAAGACATATTTTTTGAAAACTGTATTCAAAAGTATTTCAGATGACTGTCTGTCTGCACACTCCCCCCCCCCCCCCCCCCAATGAATCCATAGACATCCCAGTCTATACTCGGCATATTAAAGTTGCTTCCAACTAGTATTGCATGATCTGGGTATACGTGGTACTGACAGACTTTCTTTGAATGACTCTAGGGGATTACAGAAGCGTCCGATTCCACCATCTGCTTTGACCCATGACTTCATCAAATTGGCAGAAATGACCATTCTCAGCGTCTCCAATGACATCACTTCATAAATACAGCAACAAAGATTAAAATACATATATATTCGACAATAACATCTCCCTCCAAAAATATAATCAAACTAATGAGACAACCGCGGGAAATTGGGGGTTTAAGAGTGAGGACAAGCTAAATATAAACATAAAGAAAACGCTCACCATGATCCCAAACCACAAAAAAGGATGATAAAAAACACAAAATTACCACATTTTACTACACCCACAAAACCCACAGGAATCTGACACTTCCCTGGACTTATATGGCTCAACCGCAACTATCGATACCTCAAAACCGACACCTAAAACAACAAAAATTTGAATTGGACACTTCCCTTCATCTATATAGCTCAACCACAGCTGACAATACCATAACACACACAGCTATGATGACAAAAATTGAGATCGAACAAACTCACAAATTTGTTTTTCATTTTCAATTACAGGATGGAAAAGTGTGTGTCCTGACATTTCAGGCCAATAAATATTCAGAGTGGTGCCCACCACTCGTTGCACACATTTGCACTCTACCGTGTAATGAATGTCTTACATGACGCAGTACATCTGGTGTAATGTTGCCACAAGCTGCCTCAATACGATGTTTCATTTCCTCTGGGGTTGTAGGCACATCACGGTACACGTTCTCCTTTAACGTACCCCACAGAATGAAGTCTAAAGGTGTAAGACCAGGAGAATGCCCTAGCTGATCTACGCCTCCGCCACATCCTATGAAACACATGTCGAACGTTCTGTCAAGGGTCAGCCTAGTGTTCATTGCACAATGTGCAGAAGCACCATCATGTTGATACCACATACGTCTACATGTTTCCAGTGGGACATGTTGGCAGATCATTTTGCAGAAACTCGATGTATTTTGCAGCTGTTTGGGTGCCTTCAATAAAATGAGAACCAATGAGATGGTCACCAATTACTTCCGCACCATAGATTTACGTTCCACGGTCACTGTCTCTCCACCTGTCAAAGCCAGCGAGGATTGTCCACGGACCAGTAATGCGTGTTTTGTAAATTCATTGCACCATGGTTTGTGAAACCTGATTCATCAGTAAACAGGTAGAACTGCAATGCATTCTATGTTGATTCTCACTGACAAAAATTCACTTGATTATTAGTCACCTCGATGTAATTGCTGATGCAATGACACATGATACGTGTGAAATTTGTGACGGTGAAGTATGTGCATTACACTACTTTGACTCATTGCACTGCCTCCACCGATGTCACGTGAACTTCAAGGCAACAGCAGTCAACACAACAACTGCACCTACTTCCCCTGTGATGGGTTTGTTAGGAACTGTTTGCGTGTTACGGTTATACTTGTTGCATACAATTGTTCATAGACGTTTTCAAATGTGCGGCGCGTTGGATGTTCTCTGTCTGGGTACCTTTCTGTATACAATATGCAAGTTGCAGATGCATTTTGTCTACACTTGCCATAGATGAGTATCATCTCTGCCTTTTCAGAGTTAGAATACATCATTTTCACAGTTCTTACAACACTGTACACACTGTTGTACTTGCAACCTTCTCACGTTCCTACTGTGCGTACTACTGTTCTTACTTGTGTACGGTACACTATCACAGACATCCAGTAACACAGTGTACTATAGTTATTCTGAGTACAAGGGCCAATTCAGCAAGCGCGATGTGCAGATACAGAGAGAGCCAAACTCGTAAACGGCGTAGTCTTCATAAACGTAGCCCTACAGATATTGTTTGTTACAACACAGTGTACTATAGTTATTCTGAGTACAAGGGCTAATTCAGCAAGCGCGATGTGCAGACACAGAGAGAGCCAAACTCGTAAACGGCGTAGTCTTCATAAACGTAGCCCTACAGATATTGTTTGTTACAACACGCGACTGAATGTCTGAGGTTTCAAGTGTCAACCTAACGTTCCAAATTGCTTTGGATGTACTTAACATTTTAGAATTGAACAAACAGCATTGATTAAGTATTTGTTTCTATTTTCAGTTATGCTAAAAATAGCAACGGGTTTCCATTTACACAAAAAAACATACATTATGAAAATCAGACTTACGTGTATTTCTCAATGGTTTGTATTAACCAATTACAACAGCCACTCTCTTCACTTTTGGTCTGTGGAATTGGTTATTCAGTGTTTTTTGTGGTTTGGGAGGTGTTTCCTGTGGTAATTTTAGGTGACTCACCCTGTATAGGCCACCCACAGCTGACGATACCAAAACACACACGGGTACAATGACAAAAATTGGAACTGAACATTTCCCTTGGCCTATATAGGACAAACACAGCTGATGATACCAAAATACAAACACCTACCACTACAAAAATTGGAAGTGACTGGAACTGAACATTTCTATTGACCTATATACGTCAACCACAATGGATGATACCAAAAACCGAACACCTACAACTGTGATAAATAAAATGAAACCCACAACACCTCAAAACCCAAAAATCAAACCACCCCACAGAA
The DNA here is from genome assembly GCF_021461385.2 of Schistocerca piceifrons. Lineage (NCBI taxonomy): Eukaryota > Metazoa > Arthropoda > Insecta > Orthoptera > Acrididae > Schistocerca > Schistocerca piceifrons. The sequence goes on from NC_060144.1 coordinate 555,688,553, forward strand.
ATTAAAAAACAATCAATACACCATAAACACACAAAACATTACAACTTGCAAACAATAGACCCAAAAATAAGACAACTTACCACCAACAAATTATGGCGCTACACATTAGGTTGGCCAGACACACACAGACACACACACACAAGCAACATAAACACAAACAAAAAAACTCCCAAACCACCCCCAACCTACCAATGCCAACCCCAGCCCCCCTCCCTACTTTACCATCCCCCCCCACCCCCCCCCCCCTCCCGCCCCAAAAAAACCACAAAATAAACAAAACTCAATCACACATTACAACTCAAAAACAACTGCAACAAAATAGGTGCTCTCCAACACAGTCATGAAAGAACCCCACCCCACCAAGCCACCGAAATCCACACACACACACACACACACACACACACACACACACACACACACACACAAAAAAACCGCCTACATTAACCATCCTCGGCCTGTACATATTACTCACTGCCCTCAGAGAAACAAATGGTTCAAATGGCTCTAAGCACTATGGGACTTAACATCTGAGGTCATCAGTCCCCTAGACTTAGAACTACTTAAACCTAACTAACATAAGGACATCACACACATCCATGCCCAAGGCAGGATTCGAACCTGCGACTGTAGCAGCAGCGCGGTTCCGGACTGAAGCGCCTAGAACCGCTCGGCCACAACAGCCGGCTCAGAGAAACAAGAAAAATACAATGCTCAGAGACACTCTTCTGCCAGCAATACTCATCTAAATGAGATTGCAGATTAGAAGAGCACCTCTTCCCTCTCTAACACTGCCCTCTCGCTCACTCCTGTCTCATGCACACTGAAACTAATAGAGGACCTATAACAGAAACAGTAAATCATCAAAACAATCTCTCTCATGGCCAACCTGGATTTCTCGAACCAGGTACTGCGTCTAATGGAGTACCAAAGGTTATCCTTCCAACACACGTCCCTGGTCCGAGATTCTGGAACTCTCCCTGACCTCATATTCTCTCGGCACACACTACAACTCACAATTTCTGCTGTTAATCCAAACATCTGCAGAAACTTAATCAAGGACAACATGTCCTCCCCATCTCCGCCCGCAACATCACGCCACTGAACTTGATCGTCATATCCTTACCTAAAGATCTACCAACACCAAAGCACAAATGAAACAAATACACCATGTAACACTGTAACGCTGTGACACACACACACACACACACACACACACACACACACACACACACAAAATCAAACAACAACAACAACCAACTTAAAAAACTAAAATGCGCACTGTACCACAACAAGACGACATCTACAAACAGAACCAACTCAAACTAAACTCCGTGCCGTAATGACGTCACACATCATAACATCCTTACGTCATGGGTCAAAGTAGATGGATGGGATCGGATGCTTCTGTTGACCCAACTCTAGAACTGTCAGTGGAATCGGGTGGCCAGTAAAAACACCCGACAATTAACTTGGCTTCACCTACACCTGTTATAAATGACCAGATAACTTTAATGACACACTCAACTTTGATTTCAATCGAGACAATATTTTTGTGAACTGCAATGGACACTCCCTCTTCTATGGCCACTAATCTATCTTTCCAATATACATTCCACAATTCACTAAATATCTCAGCGCTTTCTGCTTCAGGTTCAGCCAGCTCTTGGTACCAAGAATAATTTGAGCACAATAACTTTCTTGGAGGGCAGTAAATTTGGGAACTTTACTACCAATACTTCGTCAGTTTACTGATAAAATTATGACAGTCAAAGTGTCTTTATGCTGAATGCTGTTTGACTTCCCTTGCTGCATATCGACTGGCAAGTGTTCATCAGACCAAGTCAAACTACCGCCTAGCCCAAGAAATCCCATGTGCACTCCACAAGTACTCTGCTATCCAAGTAGCTGCTTGTTTTGTGGAGTGCACCATTGATCTATCACCAGGAGTCCTACAAATGCCCACAGGGTAATGCAGGTCTAGAAACCTGCAGCCAAGACTGTGTCAAAGTCAACAAAGCCTTTGGTTGAGACCCTTCACTCGGCTCCAAACCAAATGATCCCAATCAACTCTGGGAACAATGCTGCAAACTGTGAGGCAGCAGTCTACCTAGTCTATGGTCAACTGTCCTTTTAACATTGAGCCAACTTCCTCTACGTACTTTAGTCCTGTGTTTCAAGTTCTTCATTGAGATGTGACACTACTGCTTTTTTCATCTAATTTACTGAATGTGTATAACTTTGTAGCCTTTAGTAATGTTTCACGGGACGTCTTATCATGCTCTCCACTAGCAAAACTATAGTTTTCCCCAATTGACTCTTTGTTGATTAAAGTCTCCACCGATCATTTCAAAATGCTTGGGAAACTTATGTACAAGTGAACTACAGTTTACTCTAAGGTTTTCAGTTACATCATGAGGTGAGTCCGGTGGGTGATAGAAAGATTCAATTACCATTTTATGCCCACTCCTGATACTGGCTCTTGTCCAAACAGTCTCACATGCAGCTTCAAGTTCTCTCTCAGTTCTTATTTACTGTGACAAATACACCACCCTCACTTCCCATTAGCCTATCCTTTCAGTATACACTTAAATTTTCCTCAAAAAATCTCATTGGTACCAATTTCAGGTTTCAAATAGCTTTCTGTACCTATTGTTGTGTGAGCTTCATAGCTTTTCAGGAAGTTTAGTACTCTCACCTCTGGGGGGCATTCTTACAATTATATTTCTGTGTCTTCTACAGCTATTGTTATCTGGACTGGACGGAGAGTCACCTGATCTAAAAGCCCTTGTGTGCACCTTCACAAAGTCAGCTCCCTTGGTAGCAGACTTTGTTGTGTGGTGCACACCTGACCCATTTAGGGGGATCCTACAGTTCTCAACCCTATTGCCCAAGTCCAGAAAGTTGCAGCCTCGCTTGTAACAGAACCTTCAACGTCTCTGGTTCAGGTCCTTCCACCTGACACAGAACCAAGGGCTGCAGTCAGTTCTGCAGGCAATGCTGCAAATTGTGAGCTTCAGAAACTCAGTGTGGATGGGTGGCCTTCTCAACCTTCTCTACTGTACGGTATATTGGGGAATATTCTCTTCCCAGCACTTAACAGTGACTTGTAGGTTGTGGAGGTAAAGGTAGGCAGGAGTGTGAAACAGGTTAATTTCCACTATTTGCTCTCCTCTCGTTACTTGGACTTCAGACAACCAAACTGCTTATTATATTCAGACTTCTAGAAAAATTACAAACGTAACTTACGTTCTTCATTTTTATTACTCCGTTTGTATTCTTATGAGTAGGTAAACAAGGAAGACTTAAGGAAGATAATCTTTTTGAAACAGTTGCATAAATTTCATAAAACGTTCTATTAAATCAACATTTAAAGTGTGTTCCAACGACTTTGTGATCAAAATAACTACAATTAATCAATAATGAGGGCGTTCACAGCGAGAAACTTGGTAAAATATGATGCTTTGTTTTAATTTCTGAAGCAATTGATAAAACGCGAAGTCAAATGTCGAAATTCTGAACTATTGTTACAGACGGACTTTCATAATATTGTTGACTGAAATTATATTTTGGAATAAACAGCTCACACGCAAATCATAAATATTGCTTATTACAACGTATTTATATTACGTACCTGCGTCTCCGTGCCCACATAAAAGTATTAAGTAACTCTTATAGGTTGGCAGACGAAAAACTATCGACGCAAACTTAAATTTACGTTTCGGTCAAAGATATTACGTTGTGATAGCATCATCCTTGGTACGCGATTCGCTTGTGCTACACATGTTGCGGTACACGTCAATGATAGTTGTGAACTGTAAATGAGTATTAGAAACAGAGAATTTTTTATTTAAATTCGACAGAAATTGGCTGTAGAGCAGAAAACTCGCAAATATGCATTCTGTACTGGTCAGAGGAAACGCAATACTTGCGTATACTTTGAGCGTCTTAGCTGCCCTTACTTTCTGCTGCTTTCTGTCAACAGTATTTATGGATTACAGAACTAAAGCGACGATGAACACTGTTACGGTTATGGTGTAAGTATGAGCCCTTCACGTGCGTAGTTCAAAGTTCTTGCCTGTTCTAAGGGTAAAGGAAATAAGCGCCATATGTTTAATTGCTATTTTGCAGGAAGAAGCACCCAAGCGACAGTGCAAGACGCGAGCTAAACGATCTGGGAGTACTGACGTTTAATTTACAGACAGATATCCTTTTTGTATACGGCTTTTAAACGTCCAGTGTGTGATACAGAAGCATAGATAGTTTTGTTTATCTAGTACTACGACATTTCTGTATTTGTTCCATAGTTATGATCTTCCAGTACTTCTGAAATTGTAAGTTACGGAAGTATTTTGCTATGTGCGCTTACTTTTCAGTCGTTAATCTTCCATTTTCTTCTTCATTCCTGTGCCAACAAAATCATCAATGGCCACAGAATAACATTTGCTCAAGTGTAAATTTTCGTTTTTATCTTCTCTATGTTGAATTAATAGTAGAATATGTGTTATCTTAGTATAGTTCTTCTTTTTATTCCACATAAGATATGATGCTTCTCTCATATTTAGTTAAAGTGCTGTTGACAGATTGATTTAAATTGTTATGATAGGGGATGATGCGCAATAATGAGACCATTAATCGTTTTTTTTAAACCATTGAAACTCATTGCTGCAGTCACATTTGTTACAATATTAGTTTGCATGCTTCCACCCAGTACTGTCGTTCAATGTTATTTTCTGGAGCAGTGTAGTTGAGGTTAATCAAATAGTTCATAGCTCTACAGATGCAGGCTTAAGAATATTATGTAAAGTTGATAGTCAAACATTTGTTGGGAGCCATTGGAATTCTTGCACAATATATTTATTCATCAAAAGTATTTGCGATGAGCAAATTTAATATTAATTGTGACATTCAGAAACAAAATACTAAAGTAAAAGATGCCTTCATATAGACTGTATACATGTCTCAGGTTTATTACAAAGTTTTATACTCGGTTACAAAGGTCTACAGTGGAAATCGGCATTCTGGACAGAGAGAAGGGAGTGCAAGGGGCATAGCAGCAGATGTTTGTGGTTTGTGCAGTGATAGTGTAGACAGAGTGCAAAACCATTTTTTGTTATAAATCAAACTGTCCTAAGTGGGATGAGAAAAATTATATAATGTATTTACAATGTAGGAAAAGACAGATTGCTACCTATCATAAAGAAGGCATGTCAAGTTGCAGACAGGCACAATTAAGACACGCACATAAAGCTTTCGGGAAAAGCCTTCATCAGTAAAGAGAGAGAGAGAGAGAGAGAGAGACACACACGCGCACACACACACACAAGCTTGCGCGATTGCCAACTCCTCCAGCATCTCCGGCTCGAGCTGTTGGAGTTGGTGGTGTGTGTGTGTGTGTGTGTGTGTGTGTGTGTGTGTGTGTGTGTTTTGGTTTTTTAAATGATGGAGGCTGTGGCTGATAGCTTTATATAAGTGTCTTTTAATTATGCCTGTCTGCAACTTGACATGTCCTCTTTACAGTAAGTAGCAATCTGTCTTTTCCTACATTGTTGATATTCCTCTCTGGATTTTTCCATTGTTTGACAAAATTTATATCATTTTTATGTATTTATTTTTTTCATAGACCATTCAGTATGGTAGTATGACATATCAGGTACATTGCAGAATAATATATGCATATAGAATGTTAATAAAGTAGGTTATGATTAGGTGAGGATAGGGCAGTAAGTGAGCCAAGGCCTAATCAAAGGAACCATTCCAGCATTCACATTAGCAACATGGGGAAACCCTGGAAAACCAAATTCAGAATACTAGTTAGGGAATAACCCACAGCTCTCCCAAATATGTGCCCAGCACATGAAGACTGGTGTAGCCACCTCAAACAGTACGATTGGAATGGGAATCATGAATTTACTTTGTGAGCAACATGCACAATAAGTAAATCAATGAATAAAATATTTTGAAAATAAAAACACTTGGCCACATTACATAACACTGCTGAAAAGTAAAACTTGCACAATAAGTAATCAGTGATGTAACCAAATCATGAAACTTTGATATAAAACACACTTGAAAAGATACAAACAAATGGAGCACATTATGTAGCACAGCTGAAAAGTATAACAGCATATATATTCAGCTAGAGCTTTGCTATGGAGTATGGCATCCTTACCAGATAGGACTGATGGAGGATATTGAAAAAGTCCAAAGTAGGGCAGCTCATATTATATTATCATGAAATAGGGAATAGAGTCATGGACATACGAGGGGTCGACAGAAGCGTCCGCTCCCACGCATTGGCTTTGACACGTGACGTAAGGGTGTTGTCGTGTGTGACGTCATGACGGCGCGGAGTTTGGTTTGTGAGTGTGGCGTGTTTGTAGATGTCGTCATGTTGTGGTTTGTTGTGCTCTCTGGTGGTATGTTCAGGGTTTTCGTTTGTGTGGTGTAATGGGCTCAGTTTGCTTTTGCTCATTATCCAGAATTGTTCGAGTGTTGGCTGTATTTGTAGTGGAATTCGTTTCAGTAAGTTAACGATTTTGTGTGAAGGTTAATTTAGTGTTTTTCGCTGTACGTCGTGTGGTATTAGTAAAATTAATCAGTTGTTATTTTTGTTTAGGAATGGATATGATGGGTAAAATTAGCAGTACGCAGGTCAAGGGAAGTGTTCGATCCCAATGTGTGGCTGTGTGTGATGGTACTGTTATCGGGAAATATTTTTGAGGTATATAGGCCAAGGAAAGTGTTTGATCCTAATTTATGGGATCGGGAGCTGGTGTTGAGCTATATAGGTCAAGGGAAGTGTCCGATTCCAGATGATATTGTGTTTAGTGGTATTTGGGGAGTTTTGTGATGTCTGTTTTTTTCGTCGTTTTGTGTGGTTTTGTATGGGGGTGGGTGTCTAAATTTCTAAATTTTTTTATATTTAGTTTACCCCCACCCAAAAACACCCCATTTCCCGCACTTGCCCCGTTAGTGTCATTAGGCTTTTTGTGGAAAGTGTGTGTGTGTTTGTTTTTCGATGTATTTACGTCCTCATAATGTGTACGTAACGACTTTATATGCGCCATATTGGAATCGTGGTTTATGGTCGATTCCGCCATATTTGTGACATCATGGGTCAAAGCAGACAGGCGGGATTGGACGCTTCTGTATTTACCATATGAGAGTGAGTTGTGTTGACAATCATTAAAACAAAGCTGTTTTTCCATTGCGGTGTGTGTAATCACAAAATTGCAATCACCAGCTTTTTTCTCTGAGTGGGAAAATATTTTGTCGCGAACCAACACAGGGAGGAATGATCATCATAATAAAATAAGAAGTATCAGAGCTCGTGCAGAAAGATTTGTTCATTTTTCCCACATTCTGTTAGAGAATGTAACAGTAGAGAAATAGATTGAAGGTGATTCGATGAACCCTCTACCAGGTACTTAGTTATGAGTTTGAGTGATCGTGCTGATGTAGAGGCTCAACAGTAAATGAGATCCTAGTAATCTTGTATGCCAGCATTTACATTGTAGAAACACTTCTCTGTAAGAAACAACCGGAATGGAAAGTACTCTTTTCATAGCCCAGAAAAGGTGAATGTGTAATGAGCAGAGCTAGGGATGTAAAAAAAGGGAATTAGTTTTCAGCTTATGTGACAGTTTCAGAGGCACTTAAATCTAAACATCTTGATGTATTCACACTTTTTTACTTGCAAGTATTAGTACCCATATCGTGTAATATAATGTATCATGTCTAGTAAAGTAATGTGATACATAATGTTATATTGTATAACATGCGGTTATGTCATCCAACATGACACTTGTCATATAATGCAATGTGACAAAATGTGTTGTTAAAGTTCCATTCGATGATATAACTGGTTACTATGGCTGGTGAATCTTCTGGATATGGGCAAAAGATCAGGGACTTCAGCCTATAAATTGCAAGATGTGTGTGTGCCAACACCTTGAACCTAAGAGATCTCACTGTGCTGGGGACGTAAGATTAACTTGTAAGGTGTTTGGATATAAATGTCTTTGAAGCTGCCAGATAAACAGTTAGCTAGTTTGTTTCTTTCACATCCCTACCTCTGCCTGGGACGTATTCACCTTTCTTTGTTCTTTCTGGTTCCCAAATTTAACTCTAGTATATTTCGACATTAGGCTGCCATAGCTTGGCAATTCACGTAGATTTTTGTTGTCTCAGGCAGCAACGAATCTGGTATAGGTTTTTTTATTATTTTATATACAGGGTGTCCCATTTATCTTGATCACCCTAAATAACTGTTTGTCCGGATGCAAATTACAAAATGTTTCAAGCAAATGTTCTTTAGCCGTCAGGGGTACATCAATCATTTGTTTTTCACAAAGACCTATTCAAAAATACAGGGTGTTACAAAAAGGTACGGCCAAACTTTCAGGAAACATTCCTCACACACAAACAAAGAAAATATGTTATGCGGACATGTCTGGAAACGCTTACTTTCCATGTTAGAGCTCATTTTATTACTTCTCTTCAAATCACATTAATCATGGAATGGAAACACACAGCAACAGAACTTACCAGCATGACGTGAAACACTTTGTTACAGGAAATGTTCAAAATGTCCTCCATTAGTTGAGGATACATGCATCCGCCCTCCGTCGCATGGAATCCTTGATGCGCTGATGCGGCCCTGGAGAATGGCGTATTGTATCACAGCCGTCCACAATATGAGGACGAAGAGTCTCTACATTTGGTACCGGGGTTGCGTAGACAAGAATTTTCAAATGCGCCCATAAATGAAAGTCAAGAGGGTTGTGGTAAGGAGAGCGTCGAGGCCATGGAATTGGTCCGCCTCTACCAATCCATCGGTCACCGAATCTGTTGTTGAGAAGCGTACGAACACTTCGACTGAAATGTGCAGGAGCTCCATCGTGCATGAACCACATGTTGTGTCGTACTTGTAAAGGCACATGTTCTAGCAGCACAGGTAGTGTGTCCCGTATCATGATAACGTGTTCCATTGAGAGTAGGTGGAAGAACATGGGGCCCAATCAAGACATCACCAACAATGCCTGCCCAAACGTTCACAGAAAATCTGTGTTGATGACGTGATTGCACAGTTGCATGCGGATTCTCGTCAGCCCACACATGTTGATTGTGAAAATTTACAATTTGATCACGTTGGAGTACATACTGACGAAACTGAAATGAGCTCTAACATGGAAATTAAGTGTTTCCGGACACATTTCCACATAACATCTTTTCTTTATTTGTGTGTGAGGAATGTTTCCTGAAAGTTTGGCTGTACCTTTTTGTAACACCCTGTATATCACCACGTACCATTTGCTGAAACACAAAGTTATCAATTACAAAATACAACACCGACTTTGAGCCTGGAATCACAAACTCATCCACTTGCTGGAGTTGTCAGAAAACCAAGTAAAAACATAACACAAAATTGACTTTGACTCTCTTGCAACATTGCCCAGGAGTACAACATTCGAAGATGCTCAAAGTGGTGACCCTGGACATCGATACTCTGGTACACTCATTGAATGAAAGAATTATTTACTGCTTCCAGTGGTGCCTGCTGAAGAGAATTACAAGCAAGCACGATATGTGCCTGCATATCCTCTGGAGATTTTGGAATATCACAATAGACAACATCTTTAATGCATCACCAAAGAAAAAAGTCCAGAGGCTTTAAATTGGGAGACCTAACAGGCCAAGTAACTGTTCCTCCTCGACCAATCCATCTGGCAGGATACCTCTGGTTGAGAACACAATGTGCATGCAAAGCATTATGTCCTGGACATCATTATGTTGATACCACATTAACATTCTGTCTCTTAGCGGTACTTCATCCAGAAGAGGAGGAAGAATTCATCTGAGTAAGTTGGCATACACTGTGCCGTTTGACTACAATTGATGAAATAAGGGCCAATAATTTTAGTACCAAGCATCCCACACCAGATGTTAACTCTCCATTGACGCTGATGTTCCACCTGTCTAAGCCATCATGGGTTGTCACTGGGCCAGTAACGCACATTCCTCGTATTTACCTGTCCTTTGTTTGAGAGGGAACATTCATCAGTAAATAGAACATTGGAGAAGGAGTTCAGGTTGGCGAGAATTTGCTGCTGTGCCCACTGACAGAACTATACACGATTCTGGAAATCATTCCCATGCAATTCTTCATGTAGGTGTACATGGTAAGGATGGAACCAGTGATGTTTAAGAATATGATATACACTGGTTTTAGGACTGCCAATCTTATGTCAAGCTATTGTGTGCTCGCTTGTGGATTCATGGCAACGGAAGCGAGAACAGTAACTTCGCCAGCTTCGTTTGTGCGAATGCTGCGACGATTGTGTTGTCGTGGGTTGAAACTTCCCGTTTCCTGAAGCGTCACAACAAGGCAAGAAAACATCCGTCGGGAAGGTGGGTTCTTGTCAGGATATCGCTCTCTGTACAGTTCTGCTGCCTGCGTAGCATTTCGTCTACCTTCAACAACCACAATAAAAGAAATGTTATGTCCGTGTAGTTTGCTGGAAGGACAGTCTTTACTGTCTGCCTACTCGACACAACAGTATTTAAAAGGACTAAACTACTGTACTAAGTGTACCTGCACATAAGAAAACCGAATTGCAATTACTGTTCTGCTAACTTACATTCCCCATAGATGAGTAGCATTTCTACCTTCTCTTCGTTGGTGTACATCTACTCGCACAACTCAGGGTGCCATTTAAGAGTCATACCACTGTTCATATCTTTGTAAAAACATAGTTACAATGAAGGCAATCGTGCTGAGTGATGTCCCCCTGACAGCTAAAGAACATTTGCTTGAGACATTTTGTAATTTGCATCTGGACAAAGTCATTTAGTGTGGTCAAGATAAATTTGACACCCTGTGTGTGTGTGTGTGTGTGTGTGTGTGTGTGTGTGTGTGTGTGTGTGATTTTTTAATCGTGTTGCTTGTATCATGGGAGCGGATTGAGGTTTCACAAAACAGGGACTACATGTCTTTGTGTACATCTGCACAAAATTTGAACAGATTTATTCAAGTTTCATACATAAAAGTGGTGTCCATAAAAAGACTCACAAATGTGTTTTTCACATGTAAAATCCAAATGAAGCTAGATTTAAAAAAATTTAATTTTCAATTTTGTCGTAAGAATGCATTTTTATTTGAGTCAATTAAAACCATGTCTGTGTATTGATTTAGTAGCTCATCTTTAAACTGTTGTGTGTCGCCAACTTACAAAGATTATTGGGTAAAAGAATCTTTGTAACTTTATCCATTTGTCTACCTTTGTGCAACATTTGATGAACCAGTTCATACAAGTCTAAGGTATAGAAGTGGCACACTTCAAAACTCTCCCAGAAAATGGGTTCTTGCATGTAAAATACAAACAAAGGTGACTGTTTTTGCATGTAAAATCTAGATGGTGCACGTACAAATGATGTCATTAGCTGAGCATTAATTGCAATTCAGTCAAAATCTTTTACAAAAGGAATCAATGATTTTGCATAATTCACCTGGGTGCCAGCTCGAGTTGCTTGCTCAAACCATGCTTAATATACTATAACATATAGCCTTTTGATACATATTTGTTACAGTGCTGCCACACTCCTAAAATCATTTTAACTCTGCTTAGAAAGCCATTTCCGTCTCGAAGATCTTTTATGTATGATGGTAGTACATCATAAAGAATGACACCAAAGTGGCTCAGATGTCACCACTGTGCTAATCAGCTGATTTGCATGTCAGCAAGTTCAGCTCTTGTCACCAGCATGCATTTGCATATGTACGAGGAGGGTGCAGTAATCAGACACAACTTTTCAAATAGGGGCTTGCAGTGAGCTCTAGCAGAGCTGCGTGGCAAAATTGGAATAGCCCTTTCCTAAAACGTAAAAATTTCGTTTAATTGACTATAATTTTACTCTGGAAAATTATTGTGAGAGTTACAGGGGACTTGGAGTAATCAAAAATGTCGTTCTAGCACTATCTGAGGAGCAAACTTTTGAAAAAATCCTCAGTGCAAAACATGCAGAACTGTTTCTCTCTGAGAGGTTAGTTACATGGTCTTCCCAGTTTGTCTTGGTCAACATACAGAGCAGTTATAATTAAAGTTTCTGTATCTGAGAGTGCACCCACGAAAAACAGGTGATCATGGAACAATGAAACTATGTGGAAACATTTGTAAAGAGAAGTAACAAATAAGCAATTGAAGGAAAAGCATTGTAATTTCGATGTGAGATGGTAATATTTGTTAAATGCATACCATGTTTACATTCCGAGTAACAAAAGTAACTCAATGTGACGACCATCTGTAATCATAACAGCCTTGAACCACAGTAGGGATTCCATTTCACAATTGCTCGCTCCACTTTCCAAACGGTGGACCGTGGTATTTTCAGCAGTCTTCACGCTGCTCGTGCAGAGATTGAAGGTCACACAGTGCATCCTGCATTCTCCGCCATGCCATTAGTAATTTCTTCAACAGCTTATGGTACAGTCGGCCATTGGCCTCTCTCAGGACCAATTCTCAAATTGTCAGGTAATTCAAACATCCAAATTGGAAAACTGTTCAGAACGAGGACCTCTCCAGAATCTTTTATTACTTCGATAGTGCAAGGTGCAGCAAAAATAGTGATGTTGTTTTCATAAAACAACTTTAAGAGGAAAGCTTTACTCGCCTTCTCCAGACTTATGTCACCTATGTGCAACTGTAATTCACACTGATGCTTATTTTTCTCCCCTACATCCCCATACCAATATCGGCGTCTAACAGCAAGTGATGACAATAACATTATTAACCATGCAAATTCTTCAATAGACAGTCTGAACATTATTCTTATAAAGTTGAATGCTCGCATGGTAAATAGTTTTCCATCTATGCTGGCTCAAGTATTGAAAGTTTAGTTATGATCTCCCTTTAAATTCCTAAAAGTTTTGTGCACCTACCCTTCGTAACCCATTTCTGCCTAGTATCAGATGGAGATCTTTGTTTTGATTCAACTTTCCAAATAGTATGTAGTTTGATTTCTTAAGGGCCACTCTTTTGGTATTGAACCATGAGTGCAAGAACTTGAGGACTTCATCACATGTAGTGGTCAGAGATTCCTTAAAATCACTCATTATTACACTGGGTTCATCTGTAAACATGATCTTGACAGATGATCTTGCCTGCAGTTTGTGAGGTGTGTGTGTCATTTCTACATCTGCATGGATACTCACCAAATCACACTTAATTGCCTGGCAGAGGGTTCATCGAACCACCTTCACAATAATTTTCTATTATTCCACTCTCAAACAGCACACGGAAAAAAATTAACCCCTATATCTTTCTCAAATTTCCTTTATTTTATTATTGTGATGAGCATTTCACCCTATGTAGGTTGGTGTCAACAAAATATTCTCACATTCAGGGCAGAAAGTTGGAGATGGAAATTGTGTGAGAAGATCCTGTTGCAATGAGAAGTGTTTTTGTTTTAATGATGTCCAACCCCCCCAAATTCTACAACTGATCGACATTAGAGATATAGGTCTATGGTTCTGTTCGATGTCCCTTTTTGAAAACTGGGATGACCTGTGCCCTTTTCCAATCCTTTGGAACGTACGCTCTTCTAGAGACCTATGGTGCACCGCTGCAAGAAGGGGGCAAGTTCCTTTGCATACTCTGTTTAAAATCAAACTGGTACCCTATCAGGTCAAGCGGCCTTTCCTCTTTTGAGCGATTTTAATTGTTTTTCTGTCCCTCTGTCATCTGTTTTGATATCTACCATTTTGTCATCAGTGCAACAATCTAGAAAAGGAACTACAGTGCAGTGCAGTCTTCCTCTGTGAAACAGCTTTGGAAAAAGACATTTAGTATTTCGGCCTTTAGTCTGTCATCCTCTGTTTCAGTACTATTTTGCTCACAAGTGTCTGGACATTTTGTTTTGATCCACCTACCGCTTTGACACAAGACCAGAATTTCTTAGGATTTTCTGCCAAGTCAGTACATAGAGCTTTACTTTCGAATTCGTTGAACCGCCTCTTGCATAGCCCTCCTCACACTACGTTTCGCTTCATGTAATGTTTATTTGTCTGCAAGGTTTTGGCTATGGTTATGTTTGCTGTGAAGTTCCCTTTGCTTCTGTAGCAGTTTTCTAACTCGCTTGTTGAACCACGGTGGCTCTTTTCCATCTCTTATGATCTTGCTTGGCACTTACTCATCTAATGCATATTGTATGATGGTTTTGAACTTTGTCCACTGATCCTCAACACTATCTGTACTTGAGATAAAACTTTTGTGTTTAGCTGTCAAGTACTCGGAAATCTGCTTTTTATGTCACTTTTGCTAAACAGAAAAATCTTCCTACATTTTTTAATATTTCTATTTACGGCTGAAATCACTGATGCTGTAACTGCTTTGTGATCGCTGATTCCCTGTTTTGGTGTTTCAAATTGTTTGTCACCGGAAGGTCTAATATGTTGTCACCACGAGTCGGTTCTCTGTTTAACTGCTCAAGGTAGTTTCCAGATAATGCACTAAAAAAATTTCACTGGATTCTTTGTCCCTGCCACCCGTTATAAACATTTGAGTCTCCCAGTCTATATCTGGTAAATTAACATCTCCACCCAAAACTATAACATGGTCGGGAAATCTACTCAAAATATTTTCCAAATTTTCGTTCAGGTGTTCTGTCGCAACAGCTGTTCAGCCAGGGGCCTATAGAGACATCCAATTACCATGTATGAGCCTGCTTTAACCGTGACCTTCACCTAAATTGTTTCGCATTTCAGATATCCGTCAATTTCCATCTATACTATCGCACTTTTTATCGCTATAAACACGCCTCCCCCTTCACTGTCCAGCCTGTCTCTGTGGTATACATTCCAATTTGAGTTTAGAATTTCATTACTGTTTACATCTGGTTTCAGCCAACTTTCTGTCCCTAGTACTATGTGGGCATTGTGAGCGTTTATTAATGAGAGCAGTTCTGGGACCTTTCTATAGGTGCTCCTGCAGTTTACTATTACCATATTAATATTGTCATTCCATGTTGCAGTTTGCCTACTGCTACCTTGTCACATCTCAGGAGGTGTCTTGTTGGGCCTAGGGAGGGAATTCTCTAACCTAAAAACCCCACATGTGCACTCCACATGTACGCCGCTACCCTTGTAGCTGCTTCCTGAGTGTAGTGCATGCCTGACCTATTCAGGGGGACTCTACATTTCTCCACCCAATAGCGGAAGTCGAGAAATTTACGCCCCAGATATCCGCAGAATCGTCTGAGCCTCCGGTTTAAGCCTTCCACTCGGCTCCAAACCAGAGGACTGCGATCGGTTCTGGGAACGACACTACCTCAGATTCCACCCTGTGAGCGAGGCTTTCCGCCCTCACCTACGCCACCAACCGCCTGTATGAACTGAGGATGACCTCTGAACCCTGATGGCTGGAGTCATGGGTGCCGACATGACCAACAATTTGCAGTTGGGTCCACCCAGCGCTCTCTATCGCCCCTGGCAGGACCTCATCCACATCTCGGATGAGACCTCCAGGCAAGCAGAGTGAACACTGGCCTTCTTCCCCGACCTTTCCACTATTTCGCTAAGGGGCTCCATTACCCGCCTAACATTGGAGCTCCCAATCACTAATAAACACCTCCCCCCATGTGCCTGCTCGGACCTTGCTGGAGGAGTGGCCACATGTCCACTCACAGGCAGAGCGGGGGATGCAACACGGCCATCCTCCACATTGACCCTCCGCCTCATGCGATGCGAACACCGTTGAACCCGCCTCTCCCCTCGGGGAGAGGGTGGCCCAACTGCGCCCCTTACCCGCGAAGGTGTCTCGACAGCAGGGACCATGGGTGAAACATGTAACACCTGGAGTGTACCATGCAACGCACCAGACTCCCCACTGCTGCTACACTCTGAGGCAGCAGCCTGAAGACAGCTGACCGCGGCCATCAGCATGTTCAGCTGTTCGCGAACAGTGGCCACCTCCTCCTGTTTCGGTACACAGCAGTCATACATTCTATCCATCCTAAGTAATCAACAATTTACTGTAGAGAGTTAAGTAATCAACTTTTAACTAGAGTGCTAATTCACTAAAGGCAGCTGATAGCTGACTAAACTGTGGTTACTAGACACTTCTTGTTGGGAACAATGAAAATAAACACTGAACTGAATTCAAAACAAACACGAAATCTATGGAACACTATGACTAGTACTTGAAAATTAAATCTCCCCAAAAGCAAAAACACGCGGAAAAAGAAGTGACAAGTAAGAAAAACACAGTTAATACAAAAAATTTACATAGCTTGCTGCACAGGAGATGGGAAGCAGATGGCAGTTAAAACAGCAGTTACAGAACGCACTGCTCTTCTTTGAACTTCCTTGATGTTTTCCATCAATCCTATCTGGTAAGGATCTCGCACTGTGCAGCAGTACTCTGAAAGAGGATGGACAAGTGTAATTTAGGCAGTCTCTTCAGTACGTCTGTTGCATCTTCTAAATACTCCGCCTATAAATCAGTCTTTGGTTCACCTTCACCTCAACATTTTGTGTGTGTTCTTTCCAATTTAAGTTGTGCATAATTAGAATTTCTAGGTATTTAGTTGAATTTACAGGCATTAAATTTGATTTATTGTTAATCGTAGTTTAACAGATTCCTTGTAGCAGTCATGTGGGTGGCCTCACAGTTTTCATTATTTATGGTCCATTGCCAATTTTCGCACCATACAGATATGTTATCTAAATCATTTTGCAATTTGTTTTGATCTTCTGATGATTTTACTTGACAGCAAACAACAGCATCATTTGGAATCAACCTAAGAGGGCTGTGCACATTGTCTCCTAAGCTATTTGTATAGATACGGAACAGCAGAGGGCCTATAACACTGCAAGAAATCATTTCTGTTTCACACGATGACTTTGTCAGTTACTACCAATTGTCATCTCTCTGACAGGAAATCACGAATCCACTCTTAACTGAGATAATATTCCATAAGCACGCAATTTGACTAAAAGCTTTTGAAGTACAGTGTCAGAAACCTCCTGGAAGTCTAGAAATACCGATTCAGTTTGAAATTCCTTGTAGATAGCGCTCAACACCTCTTATGAGTAAAGAGCTGGTTGTGTTTCACAAGAGCAATGTTTTCCAAATCTGTGTTGATTGTGTGCCAATAGACTGTCCTCTTCAAGGTAATTCAAAATGTTGAGACACACTATATGTTCTTAAATCCTGCTGCATATTGATGTTAATGATATGGGCCTGTAATATTGTGGATTACTCCTATTGTCTTTCTCAACAATTGGTGTGAACTTTTCAACTTTCCAGTCTTTGGGTATGGATCTTTTGCCGAGCAAGCTGTTGTATGTGATAGTTAAGTATGGAGCTGTGGCATCATCATACTCTGAAAGGAGTCAAATTGGTACACAGTCTGGACATGAAGACTTGCTTTTATTAAGTGATTTAAGTTGTTTCACTACTTTGAGGATATCTACTTCTAAGTTACTCATGTTGGCAGCTGTCCTTGATTTGAATTCTGGAATATTTATTCATTTTCTTCGGTGAAGGAATTTCAGAAGGCTGTGTTTAGTAACACTCCGTTAGCAGCAGTGTCATCAATAGTATTTCCATTGCTATAAGGCAGAGTAGGCATTGATTGTGTCTTGCTGCTAGCATACTTTACATACGACCAGAATCTCTTTGAATTTTCTGCAAGGTTTCGAGACACAGTTTCACTGTGGAAACTGTTATTAACCTCTCACAATGAAGTTCGTGCTAAATTTCAAGCTTCTATAAAAGATCACCAATTTTGGAGATTTTGTATTCATTTAAATTTGGCGGCATTCGTTTTTCTTTGTTTCTGCAACAGTGTTCTGACATGTTTTGTGTGCCATGGGGGATCAGCTCGGTCTTCTGTGAATTTATTTGGTATAAATCTCTCAGTTGCTGCCGGTAGTATTTCTTTGTATTCATGTCACACCTGATATACACTTTCATTGTTAATTTGGAAGGAGTGGAGATTGTCTTGGGAAGGCATCAAGCAATTTTTTTTATTCTTTTTTTGAATAGCTATTTTTTTCATGTATTTGTGGAGGATTTGGGAGTTATGGTATTTAGTCTCGTTGCAACCACCCTGTATCTATTTTGATCTTTGTTATTAGCTCAGGATTATTTGTTTGTTAAGAAGTCAAGCATGTTTTCACAACTGTTTACTATTCGAATGGGCTCATTAACAAAATGCTCAAAATAATTTTCAGAGAATGGCTTTAGCACAATTTCAGATGACGTTTTATGCATACCTCCAGTTTTGAACATATATTTTCGCCAACATATCGACAATAAATTGAAGTCCCCACAACTATAATTGTGCGAGTCGGGTACATGTAGAAATTAGACTCGTGTTTTCTTTGAACCTTTCAGTAATTGTATCATCTGAGTTGGGAGGTTGGTAAAAGGATCCAATTATTATCTTATTCCTGGTACAAAGAATGACCTGCACCCATACTGAATCACAGGAACTATCTACTTCAGTCCTGCTACAAGATAAACTACTTCTAATAGCAACAAACACACCACTGCCAACTGTGTTCAGTCTATCCTTTCTGAACACCATTAGGTCCATTGCAAAAATTTCAGCTGAACTTATCTTTGGCTTTAGCCAGCTTTCAGTGCCTATAACAATTTGTACATCAATGCTTTCTATTAGCTCTGGTACTTTCCCTACACAGCTACAACAGTTTACAGCACTTATACTGATGGTTCGTGCACGTGCATTCTTCCTGTGTTCGACCTGCACCCTTTGAGACTGAAGCCATTTTTGTGTTTCCCCGAGATCCTGTAACCTAAAAAATTGCCCAGTCCATGCCCTTGCTACCCATGTAGTTGCCTCCCACTGTGTAATGGACTCCTGACCACCTTAATAGAACCCGAAACCTCACCACCTTATGGCACAAGTCAAGGAATCTGCAGCCTACATGCCCAAAGAACTGCCCGAGCCTCTGATTAAGTCTCTCCATTCGGCTCTGTAACAGAGGTCCACACTCGGTCCTGTTGTTTACTCTGCAAATGGTGGGCTCTGCATTCATCTTGCAAACAAGACTGGCAGCCTTTACCACTTCTGATAGTTGTTCAAAACTAGAGAGAATCTCTTCTGATCGAAAGCGACGCACATTATTGATACTGACGTGAGCCACCACCTGCAGTTGGCTGCACCCTGTGCTCTTCATGGCATCCAGAAGGATCCGTTCCACGCCTGGAATGACTCCACTCCACCCAGTATACACTCAGAGTGCACATTGTCTCTCTTCCTCTTCTTGGCAGCCATGTCCCTCAGGGTCCCGTAACGCAGCTTACATTGGAGATCACAAATACCAATAATCCCAACTTCTTTAACTGCCCGGATCTTGCAGGCTGAAAGGTTTCCTCTAAAACAGGACAAATGATTGCATCTGGCTGAGGGACATTGTCAGTTACAGACTGCACATGGAATCTGTTTGTCAGACTAACCGGGGAGGCCTTACATTTGGCTCCCTGAGAAGTCTTTTGCTGCCTGCCATGCCCTGAGGCAACCTCCCATTTGACTGCAGGCGAGGGGTCAACCTCGGTGCAGCAGTAACTGGGCTGCCCACCAGTGTAGGCTGATTGCGGACTTCTGGTTCATCCTGGACATCCACTGGATCCCCATGGCTGGCTCACAACAGTGATGCCCATCCACTGCAGCCTCAAGCTGTGTAACCAAAGCCATCATGGCCTGGAGCTGGGAGTGAAGTGTCACCATCTTGGTTTGCATCCACACAAAGCAATCACAGTCCCTATCCAAACTAAAGACTGTGGAAAATTACGCTGCACAGACAGACAAACAAACAACTATTGACACACTCTATGGAACTCTACTGTAGACACTGACGAAAATGCAAGAACTGGGTGTAGTAAATTAGATTAACACGCAGAGATTCAGAAACTAAACTACCAAAGCACTCGGCTGAGAGTAAGTAGTTCATTCTGATTAGGAACTTCTAATGTCACATTTCGGTTTACTTTCTGTAATGTGTCACACAATTGGTTTACTTTCCATAATATGTCACAAAGTCAGTTTACTTTCCAACACAAACAAAAATTCAAGAACTGTGTCTATTATATATTAAATTAATATGCTGCTACCAAAGCACACAAGTGTAACTATAAAACTCAATCCTAGTTATGAACTTGTAAAATGTCACAAAATTGGTTGCTCCCCTATTGCTGCTTGTGCCTGTCGGCTGCTGCTACCGGACTAGCTGACTAATGCCAACGAGCAGTCACTAGCATTTGTGTAAGGAACAGGAGGAGATCCAACACACCTATTCTGACTTTCCTTGCATCAGATACTGATCTGTTTTGCAAATTTGACTGAAACCACTTGCTTTCTTTTCCTTTATTCCCAAAGCTTTCAAAACGTCTAACTTAACTTCTGCAACGCTGTTATTGTTTCCCAAATTTCTAACTGTTTCATCGGTGTAACAACTTATTGCTCTTTCTGTACTTCTACCTGTTCAAAAGTCGTACTGATTATTATTCAGTAGGCTGTGGTTGTCTAAATACTTGGTGATTCATTGTTTCATTAATCTTTAATTACTGATGCAAGGAGGAGTTAAATGGGTTGGTGATTTTCAACTTTATGCTCATTCCCACTCGTGAATAAAGGCATCACTTTCAATATTTTTAATCTTTGTTGAACATTCCCTTCGTGAATGATAAATTTATCATGTGAGTAAAGGGCTTTGCGATTTGTGAAGCAGTACGGGTTATAAGTGACACTGGTACGTCATCTGTACCAGCTGAAATTTTGCATTTGAGGCTTTTCATTACCTTTACTACTTCATGCTCAGTGGTTGGAACTAACCTTGTGCTGTTCGCTGCTATGCAAAACCTAAATTTATCCTGATGCGTGAAATTTAAGCTAAGTCTTTGGGAAGCATTTATAAAGTAATCATTTATGTAATTTGTAGGGTCTTTTTTGCCAATATTGATATCATCAGCATTTGTAAGAGTGATTTTGTGCTCTTCATATATCTTCCCTGTTTCACTTTTTACAATATTCCGTATGGAATTTTATTTGTTGCCCAATATTTTTTTATGTTATCATTTGCAAGTTGATTTTCCTTTGCAAGTACCTGTCCATATTTATTCTTGTAAGTCTTTACGTATTCTATAAAGTGGGAATCTGTGGATATTTTCATTTCAGAACTGAACATTTTTAAAGTCCTACAGGAAATCTTAGTGCCTAACGTAATCCAGGAACCAGATTTAGCAATCCGACAAGGACCCAAATCAATTTCTTAGGAAAACACATTACAAAATTTGACATAAATATTGAACAGAAAGCATCATAACTGTTGTTGATACTTGACTGTGAAAGCATTTCTAACCAGGATTCATTACATACACTAGGAACAAAACTAGCAAAGTTTTCCACAGAACAAGTTTTTATTTAGGAAAGAATTTCTGATGTAGGAAAGAACTACATTCTTTCCTTTCTATCACATGATTTAGTTAGAATTGCAAGGATGAGGGTGTGCTGAGTGCAACATTAAATATGTCAAACACATTAATAAGTGAACAGTACTCAAATAATGTCAGTACTGTATAATATATCTATGATTCCATTTATCATCTTTGGAGTTTGTACTAGCGCTTGTTGGTTGGCGCTCTGTCTTGCTATATGCATGTGTTTGGTATAAAGTGTGTTCTAACATTATCGCCTGGCCCCAAAAGGGGAATACAATCAGATAGTCCTAAGCCAATATTAATAATTTCTATCTCTGTGGTTTCCGCATTTGAAAGTACATTGTCTAAAAGACTTTCCATCATATTTGTTATACTTGTTGTGTGTTGGAACACTATGAAAAATGTGGTTACAAGAAATCCACAGTTTACTGGGATAGATCACAGAGTGACGGCATACAGAACAGGTACAGATTAGAGATGAGTACAATCTTGTTGACACATACGGACTGCCGTGGCTGCAGGTGATTGAGGCTCCAGACCCTGATCAGTGACCTCTAGTAGAGACCTGGAGCAGCAAGATAGCACACTTCTTAAACTGCATGATGCGCGCCACAGTAAGTACAGTAACATACAGGTTACTACACCCTTCCTTCCTTAGGGAGAAGTGACCAGGTGGCCATTCCTCTGTGACATGTTGCAGGTGACATATCCATATTGTCAGAAGCAGTTGTCTTGGACACACATGGTTCTGTTACCGCACGGGCCCGTGAGCCAAGTTGACAGTTAGGCATTGCAGCTCCGCACCGTCGTAACTCTCCAGGAAAGGACAGTGGATGGCCACAGCACTTCGGAAGCAGGTCCTGGTGATGTTGGATTGTTGCTGGGTACCAGAATCTGGGGAGCTGTGGTGTATTGTGGGATGGCAGGTGGCACTAGCAGGAATTGTCAGGCTCCCATTCTGATGCAGTGGGCATCTGGGTTGGTGCATGAGGTGCTTGCATCTTTGCAAGAGGCACATGGGTCAGTGGGGGAGGTGTCTGCGTCAGTGCAGGAGGCGTTTTCATAGGGTAAAAGTCATCACTGTCTGTGTAGAATGCATCTGCGGAGATGCAGGAGGCACCTGCATTTGGGTAGGAAGTGCCCACATCGGAACTGGATGTGTCGAGATGCCAAACCATGTCCTCCACATGTAGGCTGTCCACTGGTGGTGAGGTGAGCAGGCACAACCTGGGAGTGGTGTGCTGCCAGAGCGAACTGTAATCTCAGTGGATGCCATTGCAGAAGCAAAAATCGGGAAAGGAGATGACTCAAAACACCAATGTACAAAGGAGGCCTCCAACAGCAAAAAAATGAAGGGCATTGCCACGAGAGTCGTGTCTGCTGTGGTAGATAGGCAACAAACCACATAAGGAAACATGGAAAAGGCATCAGTGTGACTAATTATTAGAAAATATGTAAAAGGGGGTTGATATCTATCGTCCCGAGGTAGTGTAAGTTCTGACGAAGAGGGAAAAATGTTACGTGGTGCGACCTTTTGATTTAAACACTTGCGACAGGCCGTGGTCAAGCATTCCACGTTGCATTCAGTGTGATTAATAGTGGTGTCTGCAGCTACAAGGGATATAATCCAGGAGCAGGCAATGGGGAAAGCAACAATAATCTGTCATGCTTTTGTGGCAATTGGAAAATGATGATTCATCCTGAGCAAACATTGAATTAGGTCCCAGTGGAGAGCCAAGACAGTATGGCATGCTGTGACATAGGGCGAAAAGACAGAGAGTATGTTAAAATAACAGAAAATTCAAAAGCAACAGAACGTCAAACTCGAACAAATTCTCAGTATAAGATTTGTGAACAACCAAATTAATGCTAGGACAGACTAGAGATTTGTAAGCCTTTGCAGCAGTAAATTGACAGAGCAGGAATGTGCTGTTTATTGATGCTTACTAGATGGTGTTTGATGGGCATCAATGATGGGAGCCCAGCTGTGCATATGGTTATGAGTTGGGAGCAAAACAGCTGCTGAAATGTCCACTTGCAGCTCTCTCATGTTGCATGAAGCAAGAGGGGTATGACAGAGATCCGCACAGTGCCCTTGTTGTTGCGAAGGGAGTCGTCTGTTGCAGCATGGTTTCCTAGTTCGGACTGTAGTGGCTTCTTCTTTACACAGAGGGCCTGTTGCATGCTGCGAATGAGTCAATGAATGACACGAACGCCATACCCCCCTCCCCCCCCCCCCCCCTGCCTTTCCCCACTTCTAGAGGAAAGCATAGAAAATAGCATTCAGGGGTTGATCCCAGCAGTGGAGTGTGAGCTGACAAACACTTTTGTCAGACACAGGTGGAGGATTGAATCCCTAACCACGGAAGCTGCACAAGATTTGGGAGAAGTTGTGGGCAGAAAATGACACAGACTCGTGTGGCTGCTTGCAGCTTGAAGAAAAATTTGATGAGAGCAGAATGGCATGGGTGTGCTAGTGGCGATACAAAGAAAACAAACAACACGAGGCAGCAAAGGAGAGTGAAGCTGGTCCCGAAGCCGGGGGCAGATCGACACAACAGAGAGAGGCCATTCCTGGAATGGAGGCCAATGAAAAGTACGACGAAGAGGGGAAGGGTGTTCCTGAAAAGGAGCCAACTAACATAACAACAAGAACGTGCAAGGAAGAATCGAAGACGAAACAGCCATACAAGCAGCCATGTCTATTAACCAAAATACAACAAAGTGCTGACAGAACCCTGATGAAAATTTATATTATTATGTGCAGAAAGAAAGAAATGAATTTCCTAACAGGGAAAATTAATATTATAAGGAAATAAGTTTTAACAATTGTCTTTAAAGTTGGATTTAACACTCCTTTCTGAAATATATCTGGCATCCGGTAAAGGTTACATTTTACAAGGTTTCCTTTTCTGTGGAGGTGATAGAGTTTGCCATTCTTCTAATGACGATTGTATGTCGTGTGCAATTCTAATGGAAGGCAATCGGACTTTTTAGCTGTGCTTCCTTCTCTTCTGTCACTGATTAATATTTGTGTACTGGTTTTCAAGTAAGTCAAAGAGAGATTATTTTAAACTTCCTTGGAGTATATTTCAATAAAATACACAAATTTTGTCATGAATTAGTCAGACAGGCACTACTTAACATGCAGCTCATGCCAGAACACAGAACAGTACACAAGATAAAAGAAGATTGAAAATGTTCATTGTAGTTGAGATCCATTTGACTTCTTCAGTGATATATTAAAACTTTTCTGTACATCTTTATACAACATAATTACAGATTGTCACTAAAAATTTGTTTTCATAATCAGTCATTGTATGATTTATCTTTCAAAATTGCTGTCTCATTTTTCCTGTACATATATTTCATCACACTGAACAGAAGCTTGTCAAACTGTAGCACAATCATGAGACAGTACAGCCTGTACTGTCAGCATAGCCAGAAGGTAGTCTTAAGACAGGCAGAGGAAGTTACTGTTGCTGTAGAACTGATTGAAGAACAGGATCCATAAGAAACATGAAAAAATAGTCACTGAAGTTCTGCAGACAAAAGATTCATAACAGGGCACATGAAAGTTCCACAACGGAGCACGCAAATGTTTGACTCACTGACACTTGTGTTGTGACTTGGAACATACAGAAAAATGCAGTTACAAGAAATCCACAGTTTATTGGGTCATGGATTGACAGCATACAGACTAGAGAAGAATACAGACTTGTTGACACACACACAGACTGCTGACTGGAGCTGGTGCACAACAAAATAAAGAAAATTTGCCCACCAGGTACCATTGGCTCTCTGCTGCAGGCGATTCAGGTGTTGGACCCAATCGGTGGCCTCTGGTAGGGGCCTGGAGCAACCATATAGTACACTACTCAAACTGTATGCTGTGCATCATAGTAGGGGCAGTGAAGGTGTAGGAAGGTACAGGCTACTACACTATTTAAAGAGGAAACGTGTTGAAGCTGTGCAATACATTAAGAAACAGCTGCTAGGTGCAGAATCATACATAAGGTTTATATTGAAGTCCCACAGAAATTATAATGGTTTTTTCAGTAGACAAAATGGCCAGCAGAGACATTTATTAGTGAATGTGTCTACCCCCAGTAGGTGCTCTATAAACTGCCATAATTATTACGTTACCCAGCTCCCATGCAGTTGAAGAGCAGCAGCTTGAAAGTGCTTTCCAGTACTCATACCTTCTACTTCAAACCCCTTTCATATTCCACAGTAAATTTAAGAAAAATAAAAGCTCCACTACTTTTGCCATGCTTTCTACAAAACTGACCAGCCAAACTGTAATGATTAATGTAAAAAACTCAGTTCGGCATCCTTGCACTGGTGCTCCATGATACATGTATGGTCAATATTGATATCCTTAACAGCCACTTAAAGATCAAAAAATATATTTCTCAGACCAACTGAATTAGGCAGTTCAGTTGCTAAGACATTAACCTCACATTTTAGAGGATGGAATCTACCCTGTCTGACCAACCATATTTAGGTTTTCTGATGTTTTCCTAGATCATTTCAAGCAAATTCGTGGACTTCCTTGAATGAGATCACAGCTGATTGTGTTGACTAGCCTTGTAAAACATTTTTGTTTATCTATATGTCTGTGTATTTGAGCTATGTATTTTCATTGTATCATGATGACAAAGCTTGTCTCGGGATAGTTGTCTACTTCAAGAGCGTACCAGTTCAGTTGACATAAAAGTTTTCTGGGTATGGTCATGCATCATAATGTATAAAACTACTGCTGCTGGAGAAAAAAACCAGTTTTGGCCACGGTTGCAGTGGACTTTTTCTGGGTCTATAATGGTGCATTCTAGCTATGCAGTGTCCCTGATATTTTGTTGTTTCTGTTCACTGTGCATGCCATTATGTCATAATTTTCAAAAGGTAGTTTGTTTCATTGGTCACTTAAGGACGGAGGAGAGGGAACTTTAATAGGTTATTGTGGTGGAGGGAGAATGTAACCTCTGTTGTCTAGACAACAGAGGTGGTACAATACCCAGAAAACTTTTATGTCTACTGACTGACCACGGAAGCCTACGCAATTATACCTATCAGTTCAGTTTCTTGAGAGTCTTTGTGACTCTCTTCCATGGGTCAGAGAAACCTCTGACCATTCGTGCTGCCATTTTTTTTATACTTTTAATATCTCCTGTTAGTCCTATTTGGTACAAGTCCCACACACTTGAGCAATATTCTAGAATGGGTCATACAAATGATTTCTAAGCAATTTCCTTTGTAGATTGATTGCACTTCTCCACTATTCTACTAACAAACTGAAGTCTGTTTCATGCTTAGCCCATGATCATTCTATTTAATACCCCTACAAAGTGTTGCACTCATATATTTATAGGAGTTGGCTGATTTTTTTTTTTTTTTTTTTTTTAACTGTGACCTATAGATACCACACTCATCGGCTACTACATTCTTTCATTTTGTGAAGCACATAGTTTTATATTTCTGAACATGTAAAGCAAATTGCCAATCTTTGCATCACTTTGAAAATTTGTCAAGAGCTGACTAAATATGTATGCAGCTTCTTTCAGACAGCACTTCATTATACATAAGTGCATCATCAGCAAAAAGTCTGATGTTACTATTACTATTGTCCACATTGTCATTAATATACAACACAAACACTGAGGGTCCCAACACACTTCCCTGGGGCACATAAAACTTACATCATATGATGATAATGACTATGGTTCTCTATCAAAAATAACTTGCTGCACCCTCAGTCCTGTCACAAAATTTACTTGATATCCCAAATGATCATACTTTCAACAATAAACATAGATGTGGTACAGAGTCAAAACCTTTTTGAAAATCAAGAAATACTGCATCCTCCTGACTACCTTGATCCAAAGCTTTCAGTATGTTATGTGAGATAAGTGTGGGTTGTTTTTTGCATGATCATAGTTTTGAAATCCATGCTGGTTGACATAGAGATCATTCTGTTCAAGATAGCTAATTGTGTTTGAGCTCACAAGTGGAGGCCACGACATTGGGATAATGGATTGACTTCAAACTTTGTACACCTTAAGTAGGTCATTAAAACAACATAATGTACAAGTAGTAAGGTACACTACTCTGGCAATTTCGATAAAATCACAAGAGAAGTTTTATGCATCTATTATGTAACTGATGTATGTGTGTGAAGGTGCTGGCTGTGAGAAGTTGGTGTGGTCAACTGGTTAGTGTTCACACCTTAAAGAGGGTCATGCACGAGGTGATTGTTCGAATCCTGCTACAGGGAGTCACCTTCATTTTTGTAGTACAAGAGTAAATTCTGTGAATTTCAAAAAAATTGCACCTGCACCATTCATTCTTGCTACAGTAGCAATGTCTCAACACTATGCTGATAAATGGGGTCTGCCTCCGTGTCTGCAGCTCGAAGCATTGAGGTGCAAAGTAGTTCCAGGTATGTCAACAGATTGCATGTATAAGGGATTTCACAAATCATGACAGGCATACATTTTCAGGAAAACTCTACATGTTTCTTCATTTACCTGTTGAGAGTTCTAAATATGTTTGTTCTGATAATTAAGTTTAAGTAAAAATGGTAAGTAGTCAAATAACATAAAATTCACAGAAGCATCATGCAAATGTGTGCGTTTTTTTTTTTTTTTTTTTTTTTTTTTTTTTTTTTTTTTTTTTTTTTTTTTTTTTTTTTTTAATTATATTTCCTCAAATGTCATATAAATTAAATAATATGACCAGTGATGAAAAAATATAGATTCAGAACTAATTTTGAGTGGGGGTTGAACCGTCACCTCATACTGAGTCATCTTATGTAACTCGAACTTCAACCACTTGACCAGCATGCACTCTAACATCCAGCAACTATACATAGATGTGTAAAACTTCTCTTGCGATTTTCTAGTAATTATCAGATTAGTGCACCTTACTAATTGCACATTATGTTGTTTTAATGGCCTACTAAAGGTGCACAAAGTTTGAAGTAAACCTGTGATCCCAATGTTGTGGCCTCCCCTTATCAGAATGCATTCTAAGATTCTACAACAAATCAATCAGTGACAAGGAGTAGTCTGGCGTCTTCGTCTGGAGCAAATTACAGAGATGACAGGATTCCACACATTATTTACCTGGTAGCCACTGTCACGGTTCATTACATTTACCACAATCTGTATTTCAATGGATTCTTGTATAATAGAGCCCCAAAAAGATGTTTCTGTTGTCAAAATTAATGTTTTTTCATACTCCGTTGAATGACCATTGGAGATACAATGTTCCACAGCTGCAGACTTGCTGGGTTGCAGAAGGCAAGTGCAACGTTTATGTTCTGCGCAATGTTCTTCCACTGTGCATGTTGTTTGTCCTATATAGGCCATACCACACTGGCAAGGTATTTTGTGAATTCCCGCCTTCTGCAATAACAAATTAGCCTTCACTGGTCCCAGAAGGTCCGAAATCTTAGATGGTGGGTGGAAAATTGCTTTTACTTGAAAATAGTTAAGGATTCTTGCTATTTTGAAGAAAATATTTTCAACAAAGGGAAGAAAAGCTAGGTACTTTGCTGGAACATTCTCGTATTTATCCACTTCCCGGTTCTTGGTTTTAGCTGAGAATGTCCTGTTAATTTTCTGGGTTGAGTATCCATTGTCTCTGAACACTGTCCTTAAATGTGCATGCTCTTTAGGTAAACTATCTGCATCCAAGACTGTATGGTCACTGTGTACGAGGGTTTTAAGCACACTCGTGGTTTGGGATGGGTGATGGCAACTGGAGGAGTGCAAGTACAAATCAGTGTGAATGGGCTTACGGTAAACAGAATGACCCACAGAGCTGTCACTCTTCTGTCCAACCAAAACATTCAGGAATGGGAGACAACTATCTTTCTCTAATTCCATAGTAAATTGAATGTTCTTATGGAGTTACGATGATGTAAAAACTCCATTAATTTATCTTCTCCTTGGATCTACAGTATGAAAGTATCATCCATATCTCCAAAAAACAGTTGGTTTAGAAACTGCTGATTCAAGTGCTCTTTCCTCAAAATTCTCCATAAAGAAGTTAGCCACTAGGGGAGACAAGGGGCTGTCCATGGCAATGCCATCAGTCCATTCAAAATATTCTTGATTAAATATAAAATAGGCTGAGGAAAGAGTGTGTCGAAACAAAGCAGTGATGTCTGACTAAAACTGTACACAAATTATCATCAAGGAAACAGCAAAAGGTACCATTGTAAAAAGATATTATATCAAAACTCACTAAAAGCTCCAAACTACTTAGTGGAGAGCCCCCAGTCTGTTGATAAAATTGGCAGAGTTCTGTATATGATATGGACACTCACCAACAAATGGTCTCGGCAAGAAAGTAATATGTTTGGCTAAATCATATGTGGGGTCTCGATATTACTCACTGTAGGCTGTAAAAGAAGACCTTACAATCTTGGTGGTACACTGCCATGTGGTCTTAACTGCTTGATGGTCTCTGGCGGTAACAATGTAGAATTCAGGAGTGTACGCATCTTCCATTGCACACGTGCTGTAGGGTCATGATCAATCTTCCTGTATATTGTACCACTGACAGACCATACATCTTCTCCAAATACAAACTTTGAGGGAACAGAACAGTTGAGTTACCTTTATTGGCCTTCAGCACCCCTATGTCTGAATCCTCTGAGATTTTGTAGCGCAGCATTTTCTTCAGAGGTTATATTGCTGCATTGAAGAGGATCTTTCAATAGAGCTTGGCAGGTTTCCTTTCTTGTTTCTTTGGCAGCGTCCGTAGGAAAGCATTGTACAGCTTCTTCAACACCACTCATGAAACTTATCAGAGGCACTGCAATTGCTGTAGGTGCTAAACTAAGTCCTTTATCCAAATCAGACAATGTTGCATCGTCCAAATTCTTCTCGCTGAAGTTAACAATGGAACATTGTGCAATTATTCCATGTGGTGACGGTTGTTATGGCACCAAGCGATCAAATTTTGATTCCTGCCAAGAACTTGCGTCCTTACATACCCAATCAAACTTGGCTTAAGTCACTTCATCAACCCAGTCACATGATACAGGAGAAAGAAGTGCTGCAATCTTCAGATGTAGGTGGAACAGTTCTGAAATGGCATCCAATCCTTCATCTCATACAGGGTGACACAGAATAATGGGAAAGTTTGAAATGAGTAGTGGCAGCCTGGGCAGGTGGCAGCACTGCGGGTTCGTGACAATTAGCAAGTAAACAGTCCGCCATTTCAGTAATCGTGGATCAGTGGAATGGACAACAGCATGCCGTAGCTATAAAAATGTTTTATCAAAACAATAATAGTTTGGTAGTGGTGCAGACAGTTTTTCAACATTTTTATAATTTAGGACATCATGATGCTGTTCCGTCAAAACACATGATAAAATGTTGGATTAATAACTTCGAAGAGACTGGATCTGCCCTCAAGAAGAAACCAACAGGATGACCAAGTAGTGTGCGTTCTCCAGCGAACATTGATGTTGTATGCAAGTCTGTCTTACGGAGCCCACGGCGTTCAATTCATAAGGAAGCAGTAGTAATTGGAATGTCCCCGGTAGAGTGTTCGCAGAATTCTTCATCTTGATTTAAAATTTCATCCACACAAACTAGATGGTGCAGCAATTGAAGGAAAATGATTACCTGCTATGATAGGGATTCTGTCAACAAATGATAATAAAAATAAACATTGTCGAATTTCTAAACAAGTTCTGGATGTCAGATGAGGCACATTTTGATCTCACAGGTTATGTGAATAAACAGAACTACTGCTACTGGGCAAACACAAATCCTAATGACATTCATGAGTGCCCTTTACACGCTAGTAAAGTGACAGTACGGTGTGGTGTTTTATCACATGGGATTGTCAGACTGTATTTTCTCGCAGATGAACAGGGGAAACACAATAACCATCAATGCCGATCGTTATGTGGAGATGTTACAAACTTTCATTACACCTGCATTGAACAACTTTCCAAACATTCAAGAAGCCTGGTTTCAACAGGACAGAGCGACATCACACACTGCACAGCAATCAATGGC
This sequence comes from Schistocerca piceifrons, assembly GCF_021461385.2. Lineage (NCBI taxonomy): Eukaryota > Metazoa > Arthropoda > Insecta > Orthoptera > Acrididae > Schistocerca > Schistocerca piceifrons. Next base: position 555,720,054 of record NC_060144.1, read on the forward strand.
CTATGTGCGAGAATTGCTTGGCAACTGTGTGCTCTTAAGATTCGGTAACATTCCATGGTCCGGCCCCCTAGGTCACCAGATTTATCCGTTTGTGATTTTTTTCCTTGTGGGGCTACCTCAAGAGCAAAGTCTGCACAACTCGACCAAGAACCTTGGATGAGTAAAAACAGAGAATTTGGGATACAATTCACAGTATACCAGCTGAGATGTTGCAGCGGTCAGTGAGGATCTCAGCAGCAGATTTGAAGAATGTATTCGTACAGGAGGATGCCATGTAAAGGAAGTAATTTTTAAAAAATGGTGAATACCATCAATATTTTGTAAATGGCAAAGTTGTAAGGCTTCAATTACTTTGAATGCAATTTCTTTCCTTAATCACTTCCAATTTTATTGGATTGTGAAAATGTTCCCTTTTCTCTGTGTCACCCTTTACAACAAAATATTCTCTCCTTCACAATAGCATGGCTCGCCTTCTCCATTATCTTCCATGCAGTGGCCATCTTAAGAAAATGTCACTCTGGCAAACTTTGGTATTATGCCATGGACCCGACATCTCATTAAAAACTTAAAAGTTTTGTGCTCATGTAGCTTGTTGAAATTTCTTACATGTGAGGCCATCTCCTCCCCGTAAAGGTGTTTGATGTGAAATTTAAAATTTTCCCAGTGAATTAAGTGTTTGAAGAGATTTCAGTATTGCAGCCGGTCATCGCAAACGTCATTCCATCGTATTTCAACTGGACACCTGCCAATCATCTTCAGGTGAGCCATCGAAGACTGATGAAGACGTTTTGAACTCTGCCTTATATAATGCACTGATAGTACTGCCATGCATGTGTGCGAGTCAGTGTGTCAGAAGGACCACACCGCCTGGTTTTGCAACAACCGCATCATGGTCACTGATGCCAGCTTCAGTCTGCACATCCTCAACGAGGTCACGTCTATTTTTTGCCATCATGAGAGAGTTTCTGAAGTATCTGTTCTTGGTAGTTTCCAGAGAAGGCATTTAGTAATGTTTCACAGGATGTCTTATCATGCTCACCACTAACAAAACTATGATTTTTTCCCAATTGATTGTTGGGTGGTTAACGTCTCCATCGGTGAGTACAATATGATTAGGGAACATCTGTGCCCACCTCTGATACTGACTCTTGCCCATACAATCCCGCATGCATCTTTATTTTCGATCTCAATGAATTTGACTTTATCTACTGTGACAAATACATCACTTTCATTTCACATTAGCCTAACCTTTCGATAAACACTGAAATTTCCCCCAAAATCTCTGTTATCAATTTCAGGTTTCAACCAGCTTTCTGTACCTAGCTTTAAACTGTGGTACTTTGTAGTGAGTGCTTTGGCAGTTAACTAATAGGATTTTAATACTCTCACCTCTGGGGACATTCCTAAACTTACAGTTCTAGGTCTTCTACAGCTCGCTGTTTAGCGCCCGAAAACATCAAACCACACACACACTCTTCTGTTGTTAACTGGACTGGATGGAGAGCCACCTGAAGAAAAGATAATAATAATAATAAAAAAACCCGTGGAGGCCCGGGAAAAGAATAGACTTCTGGTATGTTCTGCCAGTCGTAAAAGGCGATGAAAAGAACAAACCACTAATAATAATAATAATAACCCCCCTTTTAGTGTGATTAGTTGGTTCAGGACAGAACTAAAGAAGCCTCGGACAAGCGCTGTCATGGTCGGGGACGACGCTTGAACCCTATGCCCGTCCACAATGGTAACGACACTGCTAGCCACACGGAAAATGATTTAAATCCAAATGGAGGTGTTTTGCAGGATATGCTTCCTGCAACCACTCTAGAAGGAAAACAAAGACAGAGGATGAGATGGTCAGATGAAGTTAACCGACACCTCATGTTCTGTTATTACCAAGCAACAAACTTAGGAACCAACACAACTGGATACAGATCACAAGTATACACAACATTTATTACCAGATACCCAGAATTAAAATTTTTAACAGAACAACGACTAGCTGATCAGATCCGTGTAATAATCAAAAATAACAGGATACCCCAGTCAGAATTAGAAAACATCAAACAACAAGTACAACAAATACTAGAACAAAATAATGTGCAATCAGAAGAAGAAGAAAATACAGTAATGGACTCAAACATCCCAGAGCAAACAAACAAAGAGCAACACGCATCAATTAAACAATCGGAGGAAAATGAAATCTTAAGACAGCCACCAGAACAAGCACAAATAGAACACCGAAGTGACACACATGTTAGATATAGAAGAAAAATTTCAGCTGACATATATAGAATACAAAGACACAAATACAGACATTAGACCATTCTTGCATAGACCACCAAATAACCTACAAGTCGAAACAACAACTAACACAATCATACACAACAAAATAAATGAAAATACAACTATGGAAGAGTTACAACTACTGATTTATATAGGAGCACTCACTCCACTAAATATACACACTAGGCAGAGATCAGAACCAACCAACACACAGAAGAAACCCACAAAACCAGCATGGCAACACAGGCTACAGATCAGAATAGAAAAACTGAGAAAAGACATCGGACAGCTAACACAATTTAAAAGAAATGAAATATCAGACAAAAAACGAAAAAGGTTAGGTAAAATCTCACAACAAGAAGCAGTAGAGCAATTAGATGAAAAGAAGCAGAAATTACAAGCATTGGCCAAACGACTTAGAAGATACAAAAAAAGTGAAAATAGAACGAAACAAAACCAAACATTCAACACAAACCAAAAGAAATTTTACCAGACAATAGATAACACACACATTAGAATAGACACTCCACCAAACATAACAGACATGGAACACTTCTGGAGCAACATATGGTCAAACCCGGTACAACATAAGTCATGCACAGTGGATACAAGCAGAAACACACACATACAAGATGATACCACAAATGCCTGAAGTGATAATTTTGCAACATGAAGTCACTCAAGCAATTAATTCTACTCACAATTGGAAAGCCCCTGCAAAAGATAAAATAGCAAATTTCTGGCTAAAGAAGTTCACCTCAACACATTCACATCTAACTAAATTATTTAACAGTTACATTGCAGACCCATACACATTCCCTGATACACTTACACATGGAATAATTTATCTGAAACCTAAAGACCAAGCAGACACAGCAAACCCAGCTAAATATCGTCCCATAACATGCCTACCAACAATATACAAAATATTAACTTCAGTCATTACACAGAAATTAATGACACATACAACACAGAACAAAATTCTAAATGAAGAACAAAAAGGCTGTTGCAAAGGAGCACGAGAATGTAAAGAGCAGCTGATAATAGATGCAGAGGTGACATATCAAGCTAAAACTAAACAAAGGTCGCTACACTACGCATACATTGATTACCAAAAAGCTTTTGATAGTGTACCCCACTCATGGTTACTAGAAATATTGGAAATATACAAAGTACATCCTAAATTGATACAGTTCCTAAACATAGCAATGAAAAACTGGAAAACCACACTTAATATCCAAAAAAATTCAAATAATATCACATCACAGCCAATACAGATTAAGCGTGGAATATACCAAGGAGACTCATTAAGTCCTTTCTGGTTCTGCCTTGCTCTGAACCCACTATCCAACATGCTAAATAATACAAATTACAGATACAATATTAGTGGAACATACCAACACAAAATCACACATTTGCTATACATGGATGATCTAAAACTACTGGCAGCAACAAAACAACAACTCAACCAATTACTAAAGATAACAGAAGTATTCAGCAATGATATAAATATGGCTTTTGGATCAGACAAATGTAAGAAAAATAGCATAGTCAAGGGAAAACACACTAAACAAGAAGATTACATATTGGATAACCACAGCGACTGCATAGCAGTGATGGAAAAAACAGATGCCTATAAATATCTAGGGTACAGACAAAAAATAGGAATACATAATACAAATATTAAAGAAGAACTAAAAGAAAAATATAGACAAAGACTAACAAAAATACTGAAAACAGAATTGACAGCAAGAAACAAGACAAAAGCTATAAATACTTATGCTATACCAATATTGACCAATTCATTTGGAGTAGTGAAATGGAGTAACACAGACCTAAAAGCACTCAATACACTTATACGATCACAATGCCACAAATATAGAATACATCACGTACATTCAGCAACAGAAAGATTCACATTAAGCAGAAAGGAAGGGGATTTATCGACATAAAAAACCTACATTATGGACAGGTAGACAATTTAAGAAAATTCTTTATAGAACGAGCAGAAACTAGCAAAATACACAAAGCAATTACTCATATAAATACATCAGCTACACCATTGCAATTTCATGAACACTTCTACAACACTTGAGATCACATAACATCAACAGATAAGAAGAAAGTAAATTGGAAAAAGAAAACACTACATGGCACGCACCCGTATCATCTAGCACAGCCACACATCGATCAAGACGCATCCAACACATGGTTAAGAAAAGGCAATATATACAGTGAGACGGAAGGATTCATGATTGCAATACAGGATCAAACAATAAACACCAGATATTACAGCAAGCACATTATTAAAGATCCCAATACCACAACGGATAAATGCAGACTTTGCAAACAACAAATAGAAACAGTAGATCACATCACAAGCGGATGTACAATACTAGCAAATACAGAATACACCAGAAGACATGACAATGTAGCAAAAATAATACATCAACTCTCCATACAACATAAACTAATAAAACAAGAAGTTCCCGCATACAAGTATGCACCACAAAATGTACTTGAGAATGATGAATACAAATTATACTGGAACAGAACCATTATAACAGATAAAACAACACCACATAACAAACCTGACATCATACTCATAAATAAAAAGAATAAATTAACACAACTAATCAAAATATCCATACCCAATACAACAAATATACAGAAGAAAATGGGAGAAAAAATTGAAAAATACATCCAACTGGCTGAGGAAGTCAAGGACATGTGGCATCAGGATACAGTTGACATTATACCAATTATACTATCAACTACAGGAGTCATACCACACAATATCCACCAGTACATCAAAGCAATACCGCTACATCCAAACGTATATATACAACTACAGAAATCTGTAATTATTGGTACATGTTCAATTACCCGAAAGTTCCTAAATGCAATGTAACATATACCGTACAGTTAAAAGGAAGTCACGCTTGATCAAGGTCCGCGTCACTTTCCATTTTTAACCAGACATAACGTCTGAGAAAGAAAAGAAATAATAATTAAAATTTAAAAAAAAATACCAACCTTGTGTGCAGTCCCACATAGTCAGCTGCCTGGGTTTACAGCCCTTAACCCTATGGTGCAAGACCAGGAAGTAACAGCCTAACTTGTCGCAGAATTCTCTGTCTCCAATTCAATCCTTCCCCCTTGACTCTGAACCTGTGGGCCACAATCATTGAAGAGATCTTTAATTATTTCGCAGCTGATAGTAGTCTCCGAAATCAGGGATGTTATATAAATGCATAGCACTAGATAAGAAAAGACTTCAGCACTTTAGGAGCAAGAGTAGTGCCTTTTGTTTCCAAAGTAGCTGCTTTTGGTCAAAGTTACATAGTAGACCCTCCCTTGAATTTTTTGTGCTTCATGTACAACATGGTTTCTGAATAAGTGTGAGAGTTTACTATGACTTGAGTTGTTCCCAGATTTAATGAAAATTCCTGTCTCTTACTCTGTACTGTGGACTACCACTGTTCATCCACTGGAACAAAGTTACAGATAATTGTCTATGACTTGATTAAATCATTAGTTAATTCCATGTTTCTTACATTATATTTAAACCAACATACTGTGAGTGAATTGCTAATTGAACAAAAAATGTAGTTTATAATTGGCTACTTATTTGTATTCGGAATAAAACCCATGATATCTAAAGGCTTAATCTACATAAGAAAAAAAAATTCTGCTGTTTTTTCAGACTTTCCATTGACAGATTGGTAAGTTTTAATAGTTGTGTATTTCTCTTCTTTCTAGGCAAAAGTAATATTCATTAAAGGGAGAGTGCAGTTCTCTTTTTTTCCATTCTAGAGGTAGGAAAGTGTTCCATCTCTAATGGTCTCATTGTTGGTAGAACATTGAAACCTGATCTTCCTTCCTGAGTTTTTTCAAACGGTTTGTAAAAATATTCAGTCAGTGCTGTTAGCTGATGAGGGAGATGCTTAAATATTTTTATGAATGTGGCCTCTGTTGTAACAGTTTTTACCTATCATTTTATATATATGAAAGCTGCTGCTGTTTGCAAATTAAGACCCATTTTCAACAAGCAGTTGAGTGATAGACTCCCACACACATCTCTCTCTCTCTCTCTCTCTCTCTCTCTCTCTCTCTGCCCAGTTGCCCCAGCACTAAGACTGCTGATTGCGCATTCAGATCGAGAGTGTATGAGACATAACAGCTTGTCATATAGTTGAGCAGGCAATGAAATGTAGTTTCGTAAAAGATGAGCACAGCATGTTGCCGAATAGGTGCCAGTGTGCTGAGTGTGTTATATACAAGCAGAAATATTGTATCAAACCACCAATTTCAGTTTAGTGTGGAGATTGTCTTTTGTGGAACATTGTGCATTCTTTCAGTAAAATTTTAGACTGTAGGGCACAAATATTTATGGTTGGAACGCACACCTCCTTGACAGATACAGTTCAGATTCTTTCAAAATATCAATACAGCTGAACAACTCAGCCCTAAAATTATACTCGTTTCATTTAACATCAAAATACATTCAGTATTTTCACTTTAAAGAATGAAATGGGAAATATACAGGGATGTTTGCAGGAGATTTTGAATGGATTAGATGGCCAATTACAGGACTTAAGTGAAGATCAGAATGTGGCACTGTCTCTTCTGATAACTACACCGATTCTTTAAAAGTGGACTATTCCTAGGGCTGATGTCTTCTTTGTAGGAGCAGATCTAGGGCATGCTGAAAAGTTTGGAACTAGTTGTTCCTAGGAAGTGTAAGACAATGCCCTCACATGTCAGTCCAAAGTAATTTTCAGGCAGCACATTCAGAATAATCTCAAACGAATCCCTGTCTCTGGCAACAGTTTTGATCACTTGAATCCCACTGTACAGCTGGCAAATTTATTTGTTTCCCTTTTACAATAGCGTAACCAGGGAACTAACTCGCAATAACTGCAAGTTCTCTCTAAAGTGCTTTGCTACTACAGCTCTTGATGCAGGTGGTCTATGAAAGCATTCAGTTACCATCGTTGATCTTTCTGTCATACTTAAATTAAACTTTGTTACATTTGGAATCCCTAATAACCGCTCCAGATATTATCGAAATCTTAACAGCAATAAATACTTGGCCACCGTTGGCTTCTAACCTATCCTTGCAATATATATTCCAATCCAAATTAAGGATTTCATTGCTATTCACATCCAGTTTCAACTGGCGTTCTGATCCTAATACTATCTGGTCATTATTACCTTTAATAAATGATACTAATTCTGAAACCTTACCACGGATGCTCCTGCAGTTTAGAAGAAAACATCGTGTTGATCTTTTCTATTTCTGAACAGGCAGGATGAACATTCTCTAAGAATAATATGGATGATCTATATTCAATTGCGGTTTTCCTGGATTTCCTTAAATTTCTTCAGGCAGATGCTGGGATGATTCGGTTGAAAGGGTATGGCAAGTGTCTTTCTCCATGTTGTGCTTGTGCTTTGACTAATATGATCTCATTGATGAGTTGTTTAATTTGAATCTTTCATCTTTTCTTCTCTCCTCTATCCCTCCCCTCTTCTCCCATCCCAGACAAGAGACTGTTGTTCAAATAGCTAGGAATGCTGTCTTATTTGAAGTTTGCTTATTGGCAACAGTGTAATTTGCACTTAATGTTAAAGAGTTAAAAGTCAACTAAAACTGAGATTCTGAATAAATACTGAAGAGAAAGGTGGACTTGAAATTTTCGTACATGATTTCTTTTTTAAAGAAAGAAAGAAAGCTCACACCCTACATTTATCAAAATCAGGTTCATAATTGTTTGGCACTTCCATTGTGCCACGTTCTTGTTACTTATTATTTCTGTAGCTGGTATACTCATGTCCTGTCTCAACCATTCTGATGTGCAGCATTTCACATTATTTAGACCAACTGCTCAGGTTGTAGACCAAACTACTGAGCTTTTATCCACACGTCTGACTGTTAGTGTTCTGCTTCTGAAACATTTTTGAAACAAACTTAGTTATTATGTACTTGGTATTTGAGCTGTGCATTTGTGTTTATTGTTGTATTTGTTATAAAAATTTTGCAATGGGGAACTGATGTTTTCTTTAATAATAATTAAACTTGACAGACCTGTTCAACTGGAATGTGAAGCAGCTATTCCTGTACCTGACAGCAGAGTACACTACTCCAAATAATCAACTCAATCAGGTGTGTACTACAGAAATTTGATATTTTTTATTTTTATGATTGTTATTATATGCATATTGTACATAGAACAGCTTCTTGAGAAATGGTGACTATTGCTGCAGTGAAACTTCCTGACTGCTTAAAAATTTGTAATTGAGCATAACTTGAATCAGAACTTTTGTGCTAGGAATAGAGTACTTTGATTCCTTATCCACTGGTCAGTTTTAATCTCTAAGGACGCTTCATTACTACTCGTACTCTGATGTAAAGCTACATTTCAGAACTGTTCACTAACTCAAAAAATGTGTTGAGTGATCTGATTTGCAATTATACTAATAAGTAACTTTAAAAATTGTATGTATATGAGGTTAGATCACTTCTCAGCAAATAGAAGATACCTTTAAAAGTACACAGCAGCATAGCAAGGAAGATAAATTTCTTAGATTACGGATAGCTGGTACCCTAGCACCAACACCCTCTCTAGCCCCCCATCGGCCCTCCCCCCCATCGGCCCTCCCCCCCATCGGCCCTCCCCCCCATCGGCCCTCCCCCCCATCGGCCCTCCCCCCCATCGGCCCTCCCCCCCATCGGCCCTCCCCCCCCATCGGCCCTCCCCCCCATCGGCCCTCCCCCCCATCGGCCCTCCCCCCCATCGGCCCTCCCCCCCATCGGCCCTCCCCCCCCATCGGCCCTCCCCCCCCATCGGCCCTCCCCCCCATCGGCCCTCCCCCCCATCGGCCCTCCCCCCCATCGGCCCTCCCCCCCATCGGCCCTCCCCCCCATCGGCCCTCCCCCCCATCGGCCCTCCCCCCCCATCGGCCCTCCCCCCCCATCGGCCCTCCCCCCCCCATCGGCCCTCCCCCCCCCCATCGGCCCTCCCCCCCCCATCGGCCCTCCCCCCCCCATCGGCCCTCCCCCCCCCATCGGCCCTCCCCCCCCCATCGGCCCTCCCCCCCCCCCCGTCGGCCCTCCCCCCCCCCCGTCGGCCCTCCCCCCCCCCCCCATCGGCCCTCCCCCATGATCGGCAGGCTGGTAAAGAAGAACTGAAAAACTGAGGAAAACTAAATGTGCAAATATAGGACTAAATGCAAAATGGCCAAAACTATATGATGAAGTATTGAAATGGATTCAAGGACATTGGAATTAATACAAAAATGTTTTAAATACAAGCTTGTAAGCTAACACTACAGTGGAACTTACAACGTCAAGGGTGGAGTTCATTGGTGACAAAACCAAAGTATCTCAGAAAATGCCACAAGAGTATGAAGAGAGAATATTATCTTCCCATTGCATTATTATTCAACATTGAAAGAAAACCAATGTGGAACTAAGCCAAATAGCAAAAATGGATGAAACTCCTCAGGTATTTGATATGCAGAGTTAACAGAAGTGTTGCCATGAAAGGTGCTAAAACTGTAACTATAAAAAAAATTTGACATAAAGAAGTGCACTACACTGTTTTCCTTTCATGTTGTGCTGAAAGTACTAAACTTAATCCAATAATCATTTTTAAGTGCAAAACAATGCCAAAACCTTCTGAAATACTGCCAGATGGTCATGTTCATGTACATGACAGGGGTTGGATGGATGAAGCAGGTATGAAAGTATGGGTTAACAGATTGTGAGAGAGAAGGAACGGTTCTTCATTGAAGAAGAAGTCACTTCTTGTGCTAGATCAGTTTAGCAGTCATTTGAAAAATTCTGTGAAAGAGAAACTGAGACAGGGAAATACAGAGCTTGCTGTTAATCCAGGAGAACTTACTTCATGATTGCAGTGTTTTAAAGTCTCAATAAATAAACCATTTAATGTGTGTATGAGAGAAGAATGGAACAAGTGGGTGGTGAATTAAACTCAACAAAAATTGATGCTGAAGGGAGCTTTAAAATGACCTACAAACACGTGTGTCAGTGGATAAAAGTGTCATGGTCTAGAGTGAGAGAAGACATCGTTAAATCAAGAAGTGTGGCATAAGTAACACTCTTCATGGCAGTGAAGACCATCTTATAATATATTAAGAGGATAATCATTAATGATGAAGAGGAAGAAGGAGAAGAAAGTTCAGATGACAATTTTCAGGTATTTTAAAGGTCTGTCTAGTTTTATAAACTAAGAATTTTTTTTTAGTCTGTCTTTGCAATCTAATAATAAAAATGGCAGAAATTTTAAGTTTTTAAAAAATGTTTAAAATTAGGGTGCACCTTATAGTCCTTAGTGTCTTATAGTCCGTAAAATACGGCCAGCGCTTTTAGCACCTGGTAAAGGATGTGCCAGTGAGACTACTGTTGCAAGGCAGTCCTTAGAGCAGTTGAATGTTATTTGTATGTTTGCCATCTGTACATATTTTTGTTTCACTTGTGTATGAAGGCTTGCCAGTGTGTTTGTCAGAGGTGCCTGAATTTCCACAAGATGAGGTAAGTATCATTGTTAAAAATTCAGGATACCCGAGAACTGGTGAAGGTTGTGGTAAGTTTGTAATAGTGGCAGATGACGGATGAAATTGGCCCCGTCTGGAGTTGGTTTGATTCTCTTTTTGTTGATTGTGTCCAAGGAATGTAACTTCATGCTTCTGCAATTGCAATTTGTCTTCATTGGTTGTCACACCTGCGTCATGGAGGGTAGTGAGAATGAGTTTGAGGTGACGTTTGCGACTGTGGGGATTGGTAGAGAAAATTAAAAAGGCGTCGAGATACATGTGTTGGCAATCAGTCTTGAAAAGTACTCCATTGCTAAAACACTGCCATGTCTGTGCCGCGTTTTTCAGTCCATACAATATTGCTAAGAACCCAAATAAGCCGAAGGGTGTAATAATCCGTGTTTTACTTATGTCATTTGGATACATGGGAATTTGATAATAGGCTTTGTCAGTCACACTAAAAATCAAGCTCCCACAAGTGAATGTGTGAAATCTTGAATGTTTATGATGGGTATGATGGGATAATTGTTGTGGAACATGCAAGAATTAAGAAACCTGTAGTCTGCATAGTCTCGTGGAACTAACTTTTTTTTCTAATTTTACGGGAAATTCCTAAGTGCTGTTCAATGGATGGACTATGCCTGCTTGCAACATTTCATCTGTTGCTATCTAAGCTACCTGGGGATGAGCTGGTGCGAGGTGTCATACCTTGTGGCGAGTGGATGAACCAGAGGTCATGTTGATGCAGTGCATTGTGCCATTTCTAATAGTGTATTGGTAGAGTCTTAACTCGTCGTGAGTTGGGCAAGGAGTCTAATTCAATTGTCAAAGTACAGGTTGCGAGGCAGATAGTGCTGTGGTTGACCTGTTTAGAGTGTTGGCTAGACACAGTGTGTTATGGTGTGTTACGATGTGTTATGATGTCGACTGGATGCAGCTGTGGGATGTGACTGTCCAGTGAAGGTGTGGCTTCATGTTCTGATGCCACTGTGGTGTAGGACATTTCTCAGAGCTGGTCACTTGCATACACAAGTGCAAGGGACATTTCATTTATTTGCCGAAGCAGGTCGTCGGTGGCACTGCAAAGTTACTAAATTGATGTACATCTGGTGGAGTCGTTCTTGGATTGTGTTGATCGTTTGTATGGTTGTAAAACACTCGTGTAGAAATGGGCCAGTGTTGGCCAAGGTTGTGACGTAGATCACAGATGAGCATGAGCATTAGTTCACGGTCCTTGTGAGATTGGGGCAAAAAACCCCAGGACGGATTGTCATGTGACATGATGGAATAAAGCACCAGGTAAGATGAGAGGCTGAATTTGTGAAGAAAGCTGACTCCTTTCATTGGTTCAGACATATCAGTTAAGTAAAATGTCCAACTGTGACGTAGCTCATCCTTATCTTGTCTGGCTAGCTCCACAGTGCCATGCTAGCAGATGCTGGCACTGTTAGCTGCATGTAGTTGTAGTCAGAGGTTTTCAGCATGTGGTTCAAACATTAGGTGAGGTGCGGTGTGCATATGACACTGTCTTGATAAGAAAGTGCATGTCTGTGGAATGGTCCTAGATAGATATAGAGATCTTTAGTGAGAAATAACTGTGGTACAAGAGAGACGTCTAGGTGTTACGACATGAACTGGTGCGCCAGTTGCAGCTGATGATAGTCACTTGGGTATGAGCAAGGTTGCCAACAGTTTCAGGTGGCTACACCGTACTGCACATGGTACAACCAGTGTTGTAGCCCGGGGGAGGTAAGATCAGCTGGCACAGCATTTACTGTGGACAATGACGTTCTGTGCACAGTCTGCAATTTGGTGCTTGTAGAGGGGCCCATGATGTTAGCTTCACGTGAAGTCTGGTGATGTTGAGATGGTTTGGCTTTCATGCTGGCCGACCAGGTGACAGCGACAGGTGTGTCCAGGTTGCTGTGCTGCATGTGCTTACCAGTGAATGCAATCTGTCCACTAGGGTCTGTCTCTTATGTGTGGTGTCTTCCAACACATGCGCAGTCATTGTGAGCTGTAGAGGCGGAAGTTTGATGATCTGTAATGCCCAGCAGGCTGGATATGGCATTAACATGGAGTCCATCAGCAAACATAAACAGCATCGTAGCTACGGAGGAGATCCCTCTGAGCTGCAGGTTGTAGGTCACCTGTCGCACTTGCTGCCCAAGGGTGTGAACAATCCATTGTAGCAATGCTGCTTTTGCAGCATCTTACTTATTATGTGCCAGAGGGATAAGGTAACGTCACTGATTAATTCTGTGTGTTCTGCAAAAAGGAGATCAACATTACAAATTTTGAGTCATTGTTTACAATACCTAACAAAACGAATATGCACATTGCCATGGCAAACCATAATGTCACTTGATCAGACGTGAAAGACGGGAGTTTAGGATGTGATACAGCTCTACACTCTCCTGTGAAGCAGGTGAATAAGGTAGCTAACCCATTGCAATAAATGGTGGTTTTGCAACAGGTTGGCTATCATTTTTATCTGTTATTCTGTAACTGTTGTTGAAGTGCAGCCATGTTCAAAATATTGATGTGATGTGAAGTCTGATAACAGTTGTACTTGCTGAGCCAGATAGTTAAGTATGACCGATAACTAAGCCGTCATTCACAGTGCAAGTAGAGTTGGGAATACAGTGTCAGCATTGCACAGTGGTTGTGCTGTAAAGCACGTGCATCAAATATTGGTGATTGTGGCACAGTAGACACTGAAGATACTGTTGGCACAATATCCGTTTGCACAAAAACTGGACTTGGATTGCCCTTAATGCTGGTCGACAAGGGGTTGGCATGTAAGTTCACTAATAAAAACTCCAATTGTGGTAGTTGTTGAGTCACAGTCAGTGTGTCTTGTTTTGATGAGTTTGGAGCAAAAAAAAAAGTTAATGAAGTGCAATAAAGTGGTGCAAGACAGTATTTTGCAATTAACTTGGCATCCATTGCTGTAGTCATTGCCAGTGTAGAGGTTTTCCTATATTTACTGGGAGCGAACACCAGTGACAATTGCACCCAAGTATTTAAAGTTAAAAATTTATTTCTTACCACAAATTACAAAAAGCCCCCCCCCCTCCCCCCCTCATATCTCTCTCTCTCTCTCTCTCTTTCTTTCTCTCTCTCTCTCTCTCTCTCTCTCTCTCTCTCTCTCTCTCTCTCAACTGCTTGTACAAAGCACAGAGGCTCCATGCCTCCTCTCGTCTGCATTGCTCAGCAATCTTCTTTGCCTTAATATCACCACAACCGTCACCACATACATGATGATGGTTTCTGTTCTTTCGGACATGTCTGAAAGAATAGATGCCATTGGTGATCTTGCAGCTCTCGAAGAATGAAATTATAGTGAAATCCAGACCTTTAGCTGCTTACAGGCATTGTTAGGTATAAGCAGGGACAGTTGAAAATGTGTGCCCCGACTGGGACTCAAACCCGGGATCTCCTGCTTACATGGCAGATACTCCATCCGACTGAGCCACCGAGGACACAGACTCCGTAAGGGGCTCACGGTCCTTTCGTGAGTACATGCGTGGCAATCATGAGACCCCAAGATATTGCAGCCTTCCTTCCTTCCCCAGGCTGCATTTCTTTTCCCTTCCCCTCCTTTCCTGTCCTTCCTCCTCTCCCTAGTCCTAGTTTATGTTGGCCCCACTACCCTCCTGGTTATGTTGGCTTTGTGATTTGGTTTTGTTCCATGATTACCTCATCCTTTTGGCACTCTCTGGTCCCCCTCTAGGGTTTGCTCTCCATTACTAAATTTCTATTCCGTAATGTGAGCCATTTGGTGAAGAGCAACTTACCTAGTGTCTCCAGCATGTGCCCTCTTAGTTCCTTCCATATTTTTCTTCACATCATTGTCTGATGCTAGGGTACATAGCCAGCATGGTAGCCAGCCTGTGTGGTTGGGTCCCTATGTACCCTTTTGGTTGAGCCTCTTGAAAACACAGAGATCGTGCTTCTGATACCTGAGCTGTGACCACCTCATGTAAGCCTAGGAGTGGTTGCTTGTCATCCTGGAACATCGGAACTCACAGCAATGGCCGCTGTGCCAGATGGCCCTTGCTATGGCTGGCTGTCACCCGTGGGGAGAGCCCCTGATCAGAGTGGGTGGTATCATGGCGGACGCTATGCAAATGAAATGTATATGGGTTCAGAACTCTAGCCATTCTTCTACAGCTGTCTCTTTGAATGGAAATGATTCTTTTAGTGCTGCTTCTTCTGCCCCTTCGGCCTTCCCTTCCATGGCTACGCACTAGGAGGAGGGTCAGGCTCATCGGCTAAGGGCGAAACCTTTCCTCCGCTATCTGGTTTGCACCAGGAGTGATGGGGATACTTTCACCAATACCAAACCTTTATTTTTGTGGAACACATTGAAGACCAGTTTGGCAAAGTGGACACTCTGAGCAAGATGCGGTCGGGTTCGTTGTTGATCAAAACTGATTCAGCTGCTCAGTCTGCAGCCCTACGTGCCTGTGACCATCTTGGCAAAATTCCTGTGTCCATTACCCCCCCCCCCCACTCCCCCACTCCCCCCCCCCCCCCACACCAGTCTTTGAATGTGGTTCAAGACGTAATTTTTCACAGGGACCTCGTCCTTCAAACAGATGAGGAACTTAGGGATAGTCTAGGACGACGGGCTGTTCACTTACTTTGGTGTGTTCAGAAGGGCCCGAAGGACAATCACAGTGATATTGATGCCTTTATCCTGGTGTTTGAAGGGGATACTCTCCCTGAGAAGGTCAAGATTATGGTTTATTGATGTGCTGTGAAGCCGTACATCCCACCACCTATGAGATGTTTTAAGTGCTTGCATTTTGGAGACATTTCTTCCCACTGTTCGTAGACCCCTCTCTGTTGTGACTGTGGATGTCCACTCCATGAGGGGAGTTCCTGTGTTCCCCTCCTGTGTGTGTTAATTGTCATGGCAGTCCTTCTCCATGTTCACCGAATTGCCCGGCTTATAAGAAGGAAAAGAAGATACAGGCGTATAAGTCCCTCAATCGTCTAACCTACACTGAAATATGCATGTCTTCATCCTGTATCAATGACGTCTAGCTATGCTATAGTTACATCTTCACCCCTTTCTCCCCCCCAGTGCCAAACCCCTCTCTTCCCCCTCTCCCCTGCAGTTCCCCCCTCCCCAGCTAGAGAAGTGTCTCACTTCTTCGGTGTCTGCTGGTCAAGGGTACCCCTCCCCAGGACCCCCTTTCCCAGCACCTTCAAGGCCAAAGGTCTGCTGCAACACAACGACCACGAGAACCACGGTCCGTTTGGCCCCCAGGTTGCCCGCTCTCTTTCTGTTCCCGATCTTGCTGCAGCTGGTTCCTTTATGCAGCACGGCCCTCCTCAATCTCAAACAGAAAAGAAGAAGAAACATAAGTCCTGGGACAAGGAGCCTCTCGTGTCGCTAGGGGTCCCGTCCCCAGCTTTGCAACCTGACTGACCTGCTGTTCATGGATGTCACCCCCTCCTTGTTGGTAATGGATGGTGACCTGCGGCATGACTGGCTTTAGCCTGTTCACCCTGCATTTGAATCATCATTCTGTGGTTATGCAGTGGAATTGTAATGAATATTACTGTCACTTTCTGGAGTTGAAATCCCTTATTTCGTTTCACTCTGCAGCTTGAGTGGTTCCACAGGAATCTCATTTTACTGATGATCACTCACTGACCCTCCATGGTTTCCGTGCTTTCTGTTGAAATAGAGGCCCCCTGTGGGCCTCCGGCGGCATTTGTACATTGGTCTGTACGGACATTGCTAACATTGCTATCAAATTACATTGAAAGCAGTTGCTGTTAGGGTCCACCTGGACTCTGGGGTCATAGTTCGCAATCTTCATCTCCCTCCTGACAGGACTCTTACATCTGCTGCCTTCACTGCCCTTCTTCAGCAACTTCCTCCTCCCTTCCTCCTCCTCGGGGATTTTAATGCTCATCATCCCTTGTGGGGCAGTGCATTCCATCTAGTCAGGGACTTCTCATAGACCACTTTCTTGTGGACCACGACTTGTGCCTCCTTAATGATGGCTCCCCTACCCATTTCAGTGCCGGTCATGGGACCTTTTCTGCCATTGATCTTTCTCTTTCTTCTCTCTCCCTCCTCCTGTCATTACACTGGTCCCCACATGATGACCTTTGCGATAGTGACCACTTCCTGTTGATTCTCTCACTCCCCGATGGACAGGTTAATTCGTTGGTCTTTCCAACGCGCCAATTGGCCTCTATATACTGCACAGCTTGTTTTTTCGCGTTGTATTGATTACGTCCTATGTGACGTGTCTGATGCAATTGTTAGTGCTGCTAGCCTTGCTATCCCATGCTCATTTGGACCATTTCACCGCCAGCAAGTCCCGTAGTGGAGTACAGCCAATGCCACTGTATTCCGTGATCACCATCGAGCTTTGTAACACCTTAAGAGGCATCCGTCCACTGCCAATCTTGTTACCTTTAAATGCCTTCGCGCCAATGCCTGTTACTTAATCAAATGGAGCAAACGGGTGTGTTGGGAATGGTTTGTTTCTTCCCACGGTTCTACTGTCCCTATGTCACGGGTATAGGCTACACATCGCTCTCTCTAAGGTTGCCATCGGCAGTCTACCCTCCTGGGCCTTGCCATCCTGGATGTGCTCTGGACGGACGTGTTGATTCTCGCAGAACATCTTGTGATGCATTTTGCAACAGCATCAGCATCAACCTCCTATATGGCTGTTTTCTTCCACCAGAAACAGCGGGCTGAAGCTTCTGCCTTATGTTTTGCCCCTTGTCAGTCAGAATCTTACAACAAACCTTTTACTGAATGGGACTTCTTTCTGCATTTCCTTCTTCTCATGATAGGGCTCCTGGGCCAGACTCCATTCATAACCAATTGCTTAAACATCTCAGTGCTCCACAACGACAACATCTTCTCTGGGTGCTTAACCGTATTTGGCTCCAGGGTGACTTCGTACTCAATGGAGGGATAGCATCGTGGTTCCTGTTCTTAAGCCTGGTAAGAAACTCCTGTTTTTTTTAAAGCTATCAGCCAATTCGTCTGACAAATGTTGTTTGCATGATACTTGAACGACTGGTAGCCCGTTGGCTCAATTGGGTCCTTGAATCTTAGGATCTCTTGGCCCCTTGCCAGTGTGGCTTCCGAGAGGGACGGTCTCCGATTGATCATTTACTTCGATTGGAATCTGCAGTTCGGCAGGCTTTTCCCCAGTGCCGCCATTTGGTTCCAGTATTTTTTGACCTTCGCAAAGCCTATGATATGGCTTGGTGCCATCATATCTTACTTGCACTTCATGAGTGGGCTCTTCGGGGCCCACTCCCAATTTTTATCTGCCAGTTCCTGTTCCATCAGTTGTTCTGGGTTCGGGTTGGTACTGTTTTTAGTTCTCCACGGGCCGAGAAGAATGGCATCCCACAGGGTTCCGTCTTGAGTGTACTTCTTTTCCTCATTGCTATAGATGGACTTGTGGCCTCCATCGGTACTTTGATCACCCCTTCTCTGTATGTGGATGATTCTGCATTTGGGTTAGTTCCTCTTCGATGGCCTCTTCTTTTATCTGTATGTGGATGATTCTGCATTTGGGTTAGTTCCTCTTCGATGGCCTCTGCAGAGCAGCAGCTCCAGGGTGCTATACAGGGTGCCTCTGCATTGACCCTCACACATGGGTTTAAATTCTCTCCTTTAAAATCGCGGGTGGTCCACTTCTGTCACTGTACTACAGTCCACCCCGATCCAGAACTTTACCTCGATGCACAATAATTACCTGTGGTTCCACAGTTTCATTTCCTGTGCCTTCTTTTCGACAACAAGCTCACTTGGCTGCCTCATATCAGACTTCTGAAGATAGGATGTTCCCATAAACTCAATGTCCTTCTCTTCCTTGGTGCTCCTTCCACACTGCGCCTCCTGGATCTGGTCCACCATTGTGGTATCCGTTTGGCCACCTATGCCTTAAGTACTAGCTCTGTTGATAGTCTTCTGGTTGAAGCTGGGATTCCCCCCTCCCCCCCACCCTTTCTGTTCGGCGGTCCCAGCTTCTGGTTTCTTATGCAGTCGCTGTCCATTCCTGTCCCACTCGACCTTCCTATTCTATCCTCTTCCCAGACCAAGGACGTAACCCACCTGATTCCCACCCTTGGGCAGGTTTACCGGTTGGGCTCCACCTTGCATCTCTTCGCCATGATTTTCAGCTTCCTTCTTTGTCCTGTCTCCCATGTTCCCTCTCCATCAACCCCCCCCCCCCCCCCCTTGCCCCCCTTGGTTAGTTCCTCGGCCCCAGATTCGGATGGATATCCGCCGAAGTCCGAAGGATTCCGTTCCCCTGATAGTGTTCTGTTATTTTTTCCGCCGAATTTTATGGGAGTTTCGGGATGCTGTTGTTTTTTGCATCAATGGTTCTAAATCTGCTGATCATGTGAGATATGCCTTCCCATTCTGTGATGGCATGGAAAATCATCTCCTGCCAGCTGCATGTGGTGTGTTTACTGCGGTATTGATGGCAATTTCCCAGGCCTTTATCTTTATTGAACAGTCCTAACTCAACTGCATTTTGTTATGTACGGACTCAATGAGTGGCCTTCAGGCTATTGACTGTTGTTTTTCCCACCATCCCTTGGTCTCAGCCATCCGTGACAGTCTCGCTGATCATTCTGTTGACTTCCTTTGCATCCATGGCCATGTGGGTATACTAGGTAATGTGCTTGCTGATCATTTAGCTGGGGGAGCAGTCACTTAACCCCCTTCTGTCACCCTTCCTGTGGCGGATTTACCGCTTCATATCAAATCCCACTTCACACAGTCAGGGCCAACTCTTGGGAGGCTACCTCCCTGTCTAATAAACTTCATGCGATTAAGGTGACATCTGTGTTGTGGCGTTCTTCCTTCCGCTTCTCCCAAAAGGACTTGACCACCCTGTGTTGTCTCTGCATTGGCCATACCAGGCTGACCCATGGTTTTATTTTGCGTAATGAGCCACCCCCACTTTGTGGTTGTGGAGCCTTCCAGTCAGTAGCCCACATTTTGGTGGAATGCCTTCTTCTTTTGGCTCTGCATACTAAGTACAGACTTCCCCGCACTTTACCTTTAATGTTGGCAGACGATTCCCGGATGGTTGAACTGGTTCTCAGTCTCCTCCATGAAAGTGGTTTTTAATCTCCCACTGTAAGCTGTGTTTGGAGAGTCCTGACTCCCCTCCCTGGCCAAGATCCTCTTTTCTCTCTCTTTTACTCTGTTTTTATCTCTTTCTGTTTTTATCGCTTTTTGGATTTGCCTACAGGAAAATTAAAGAGACCTTTGGAGATAAGAGAACCACTTGTATGAACATCAAGAGCTCAGTTGGAAACCCAGTTCTAAGCAAAGAAGGGAAAGCAGAAAGATGGAAGGAGTATATAGAAGGTCTATACAAGGGCAATGTACTTGAGGACAATATTATGGAAATGGAAGAGGATGTAGATGAAGATGAAATGGGAGATACGATACTGCGTGACGAGTTTGACAGAACACTGAAAGACCTGAGTCGAAACAAGGCCCCAGGAGTAGACAACATTCCATTGGAACTACTGACGGCCGTGGGAGAGCCAGTCCTGACAAAACTCTATCATCTGGTGAGCAAGATGTATGAAATAGGTGAAATACCCTCAGACTTCAAGAAAAATATAATAATTCCAATCCCAAAGAAAGCAGGTGTTGACAGATGTGAAAATTACCGAACAATCAGTTTAATAAGCCACAGCTGCAAAATACTAACACGAATTCTTTACAGACGAATGGAAAAACTAGTGGAAGCCGACCTCAAGGAAGATCAGTTTGGATTACGTAGAAATATGGGAACACGTGAGGCAATACTCACCTTACGACTTGTCGTAGAAGAAAGATTAAGGAAAGGTAAACCTACGTTTCTAGCAATTGTAGACTTAGAGAAAGCTTTTGACAATGTTGATTGGAATACTCTCTTTCAAACTATAAAGGTGGCAAGGGTAAAATATAGGGAGCGAAAGGGTATTTATAATTTGTACAGAAACCAGATGGCAGTTATGAGTCGAGAGACATGAAAGGGAAGCAGTTGTTGGGAAGGGAGTAAGACAGGGTTGTAGCCTCTCCTCGATGTTATTCAATCTGTGTATTGAGCAAGCAGTAAAGGAAACAAAAGAAAAATTCGGAGTAGGTATTAAAATCCATGGAGAAGAAATAAAAACTTTGAGGTTCGCCGATGACATTGTAATTCTGTCAGAGACAGCGAAGGACTTGGAAGAGCAGTTGAACGGAATGGATAGCGTCTTGAAAGGAGGATATAAGATGAACATCAACAAAAGCAAAACAAGGATAATGGAATGTAGTCAAATTAAATCAGGTGATGCTGAGGGAATTAGATTAGGAAATCAGACACTTAAAGTAGTAAAGGGGTTTTGCTATTTGGGGAGCAAAATAACTGATGATAGTCGAAGTAGAGAGGATATAAAATGTAGACTGGCAATGGCAAGGAAAGCATTTCTGAAGAAGAGAAATTTGTTAACATCGAGTATAGATTTAAGTGTCAGGAAGTCGTTTCTGAAAGTGTTTGTATGGAGTGTGGCCTTGTATGGAAGTGAAACATGGACGATAAATAGTTTAGACGAGAAGAGAATATAAGCTCTCGAAATGTGGTGCTACAGAAGAATGCTGAAGATTAGATGCGTAGATCACATAACTAATGAGGAGGTGTTGAAGAGGATTGGGGAGAAGAGAAGTTTGTGGCACAACTTGACCAGAAGAAGGGATCGGTTGGTAGGACATGTTCTGAGGCATCAAGGGATCACCAATTTAGTATTGGAGGGCAGCGTGGAGGGTAAAAATCGTAGAGGGAGACCAAGAGATGAATACACGAAGCAGATTCAGAAGGATGTAGGTTGCAGTAGGTACTGGGAGATGAAGAAGCTTGCACAGGATAGAGTAGCATGGAGAGCTGCATCAAACCAGTCTCAGGACTGAAGACCACAACAACAACATAGTTTCCTTTTACAGTACACACTTTTACATTCTAGCAGTTTAACGCTTTTGAATAGCAGGTGGTCTTGCCTGTACTGCATCAGAGGTGGGATATTTCCTGCCTCTGGCATGGCCTTGGGGTTGTCCACTTGCTGAATTCCCTCCTTTTGTTTTCACCATTGACAACATGACTGCACTTTTACGTTTTTCAGCTCTTTGCTTTTTATCGTTATGACTCTTCTGAGATGTAAATCCGTCCCAATGGGCCACCTTTGAAACAAGGGACTGATAACCCTGCTGTATGGCCCCTCCAACACCAACCAACCGAGGACACACAGGGTAGTGCAACTGCTGGGACTTATCTCTGGCATGTCCCCCGTGAGACCCATGCTTCAAACTTACTGTCCACACACTACATTTGTAGTGCCCCTGCCCAGTATACTTATTACTCACGGCAGTCAATCTACCGATTCCTGTAAGAGTTTGGGCAATGTAAGTGCATCTGCACTGAAGAAGATCATTGGCCAGTAAGACTTGTCTATATGATGATGGTATCTGTTCTTTCAGACATGTCCGAACTCTTTCGGGAATCGGTAGATTGACTGCTGTGAGTAATGAGTATAGTGGGCAGGGGCACTACAAATGTAGTGTGTGGACAGTAAGTTGGAAGTATGGGTCTCACAGGGAGCATGCCAGAGATAAGTCGCTGCGGTCGCACCATCCTCTGTGTCCTCAGTTGCTCAGTCGGATAGAGCGTCTGCCATGTAAGCAGGAGATTTCGGGTTCGAGTCCCAGTCGGGGCACACATTTTCAACTGTCCCCGTTGATATTTTTCAATCCTTGTAAGCAGCTAAAGGTCTGGATTTCATTGTAATTTCACTGTCACCATAAGTCATCTTGAGTATGTAATAGAACATTTCTCTCTTCGTCTTGTATATTTGTAAAACTTGTCTGGTCATTTCAGTAACTGAGGGAAGAGTGTACAGTGTGTGCTACAGGTGCATTGTTATCCATAAAAAAAATCTTGTTGTTCGGGAACATGAAGCCCATGAATGGCTGCAAATTGTTTCTAAGTAGCTGAACATAACCATTTCCAGTCAATTATCAGTTCAGTTCGACCACAAGACCCATCCATACCATGTAAGCATAGTCCACACTATTAAGGAGCCACCACCAGCAGCTTGCACATTGCCTTGTTGACAGTTTATGTCCATGGCTTCATGAGGTCTGCACCACATTCAAACTCTACCATACCAACTGAAATTGGGGACTCCTTTGACCAGGCCACAATTTTCCAGTCAGGTATCTAGGGTCTAACTGAGATCATCATGAGCCCAGGAGAGATGCTGCAGGTGTTTTGTGTCATCAGCAAAGGCACTCGAATCCAGACGTGTGCTGCCATAGCGCATTAACACCAAATTTTGCCACACTGTCCTAATGGATATGTTCGTCATACGTCCCACATTGATGTCTCTGGTCATTTCACACAATGTTGCTTGTGTGTTAGCACTGACAACTCTAAACAAACTCAGCTGTTCTCAGTCATTAAGAGAAGACAGTCGGCCACTGCCTTGACCATGGTGTGAGGTAATGCCTGAAATTTCGTATTCCCAGCACAGTCTTGACACTATGGATCTCTGAATACTAAATTCGCTAGTATTTACTGAAATGGAATGTTCCATGCGTATAGCTCCAACTGCCATTGCATGGTCAAAGTCTTAGTTTGTCATGCAGCCATAATCACATCTGACAACTTTCCACACGAATCACCTGAGTACAAATGACAGCTCTGCCAATACTGCCTTTTTATACCTTGTGTATTCGATGTTGCAGCCATTTGTTTATGTGTATATCATCATCCCACGACTTGTCACCCCAGTGAGTGCCACACTGGGCAACCTGCCCTGCACAATCCGCAGTTCTGCAAAATTTTTAATGGGAGCAGAAAGGCAGATCCAACAAAGGGACCATACAATTAACAATTAAAAGTTGTAGAATGTGGAAGGGAAGAAAACAATTGCTCAGAATCACCAATCAAATCCAAGCACAATCAGTACCAAGAAGACCACCCAATGGAATGGCAGAGAAGAAAAAAGAAAAGTAAAAGGACAGACTTCCAGTATGGAGAGGGAAGTAGCATTGCGAGGGCTGGGGGCCCCTCGGTGGCCCAGCACATACTCACAAAGGATTTCTACTTTTCCCAAATATTAAAACATCATCAGTGCAACATAGAGTTCCAGAATAGCTGCATACAACAATGAAGCACCCTGAACAATCATACTGTTGAAGCCTCATCAAGTGACTTAAGATGATGTATTGCTTACGGACAATACTTTCAAAATACGCAAACCTAAGCAGGCACTTTCACAAATTTGTAAGTGACCATCAAATCTACATTACTTCACAACAACATTATGAAAAGGATAGATTACTACTCACCACATAGAGATATTGAGTCGCACACAAGCACAACAAAAGACTGCTAATACTGTGAGCTTTTGGCCAAAAGGCCTTCGTGTCCACTACGTCTGTCCATCGAGGCAGCCTGAGTGCATCAATAATGTCTCTCAATTTCCCGTTGACATTAGCAGAACATATTGACATTTTGCCTTGCATTTTGCTGTAGTCCATTTTGGTTGCTATGTTCCTAATATCTGTGTTGATAAAATTTTTGTACTAGTCAACAGCCTTTACATTAGGACATTTTCTTTTAGGGATAGGTGGGGGCAGGAACACAGCATAAATGGAACCTTTTTTTATTAGGGAAGCCCAGTGTATGGGAGGTGTCAAGCATTAGCATTATGCATAAATTGCTGTCAAACATTAAGCCTAGTGTCTAGCTTACTATCCTCCTCCCTCTGGTATTTTCATACATCATTAACTACTGAAAAGAGAATATTACTAACTGAAATTAATTGTTTAACAAGCTAGGATGTGTTCAGAGGCACCAATAACATGTGCCAGTGGTCATCCAATAACATCAGCCGACAGCTTGGTCACTGTGTCCAGTCATCAGGTTTTGGTGGGATCAAGGTGGACGGACTCACTCCTAACATACAGTGAGATTATAATTAAACTTTCAAAATGTCGTAGAAAGAACACCACTGGTCAGAATGACGTCAAATTGCAACGGAATATTATTGGAGGAGGAGGAAAACGTATGGCAGAAGAAAAAAAAGTGAAAATTGATCAATAGATGGTGCTGCATATGTCGGAATATGTAAATGAAAACACCTGTCATGTGGATGACCTATTAAAGTTGGTATAAACACGCTGGGTACACAGCTTATACTCCTCTTGTGTCTGCGACATTTGCCATGACTGTCTCAATGCAGGGTCACGCCCTGCTTGTAAAGCTGTATTACAAGAATGTTGACTGTGCACATGTCGCTCTGCAGAAGTTCTGGGCACTGAAGGATTTGAAAAAAAGGCGATGGTCCGATGGATGGAGAAAATGATTTGGAAATTTGAAAAGACTGGTTGTTTTGGGTGCAACCTGGTAGAGCGAAGAAACGAATTGATTAGATGTCAGTGGAAGCAGTAGTCACAGCAATGCTGGAGGAGACGAGTGGTGGTGTGCAAAGTGTAGTGCGCGGAGAGTTGCCCAAACATTGGACATAAGCGGTAGCAAGGTGCGTAAAAGCCTTCGAAACATTCTTCTTTGCTATCCATTCAAAATTACCCATGTGCACGAGTTATTTCATGTTGACCTGCTAGCAAGAGATACCTTTGCTTTTGCCCACATGGAACTGGACAGTGATTGGCCGTTGAAGATTTTTGTGGACAGACAAAGCCCACTTCCATCTGACAGAATGTCAATACACAGAATTGTCAAATATGGTTAATGGAAAATCCACATGCAAATCAACCAGTACCACTTCATTCTGTAAAGGTCACTGTGTGGTTGCAGGTTTACAGCATCATTTATCATAGGGCCACATTTTTTCGAAGAGACAGGTTTTCAGAAATGCTGGTATTTTCAGCCGCCATTTCCCTACAGCCTGGCCATTCCGATCACCTGACCTTAATCCGTGTGACTTCTGGCTGTTGGGCTATCTGAAAGATGTTGTGTTCAGTGTTCGATTGCAAACTTACTACATTAAAGGTAAGCATTGTGCAACACATTCTGAACGTGACCCAGAAACACTTTGATCAGCTGTGGAACATGCTGTTTATCAATTTCAACTTGTTACAGAAAATGGTGGCCAGCAGATTGAACTCTTTTTGCGCCAGTCACACGGAAATTAATAATCAGATTTGATTTTGATTGATTCTTTTTATGCAGTTTTTGGCCTCAGGATAATTAAAAACTGATTTTTCCCATCTGATGTGATATGACCTTGCTGTGGTGGATGGGCTTACGTAACTAACAGTATCACAACTGTACACCCATGCACATTGAGTAGTACAGTTTGTTTAACATCAAACGTACACCTTAGGCATTGTTGTATGAATCATTTGTAGTCGACCACTATTAAATAATGACACTCCCAGCACCATCTATTGCTACATTTTATAACAATTTATTGTTCTTCTGCCATACGTTTCCCCCCTTCTCCAATAATATTCTGTTGCAATTTGATGTCATTCTGATCAGTGGTGTTATTTCTTCAGAAAAAAGTTTTAATTATAATCACCCTGTATACCAATATCCCATTAATGGCAATGAGAAAAAGTGACACTCAATACCGAGCCGTGTGAGATGGTGTTCTCTTGGACCTGTTGGGCTGCTGGTCACTCCTGCATTGTATGTCGATGAGTTCTGCATTTGGTACAACTCCCATTCTGTAGCCTCCACTAAACGCCAGCCCCAAGAGGCCATCTGGGGACCATGTAGCATAGTCCCATTTCTTGGCCCACGTTTCTGATAATAAGCTGACTTGGTTGCCAGATATTCGTCAGTGAGAGATTAGCTGCAAGTGGAAGCTTAATGCTCTCCTCTTCGTTGCCCGCACGTCTTGGGGTGTGTATTGTGCCATTCTTATCCATATTTACTGGGCCCTGGTTTTGTCGTGACTGAACTATGGTTACCAGGTTTCAACTTTAAAACTGTTAGACACAGTCCACCAGTGTGGCATACATCTGGCAACTGGTGCCTCTTGGACTAGTCCTATACACACTCTCCTTACCGAAGTGGGGATCTTCCCCTTCAGATTTGATGGAACCAGCTATTGGTCACCTATGCAATCGCCATTTGACCACATATCCTATTCTCTTTACCAGTTGGAATGCACCACACTTCCCTTTGCCAGGATCTCCATCTCCCCTCCCAGGATTGTGCTCCCTGTGTTTGTTTTCTTGTACAGATTAGGACCAATCTCTTCCAAGGTCCTAATGTCTCGGCCACCTATGTGACCTTTCAGCATCTGTTATGTCCAGTTCTCCAAGAGCTCCTGAGTGCTATCATCTTTTACACCGAGAGCTCTAAAACTGTGGATCAGACGAGATGTGCTTTTACATCTGCTGTCAGTATGGAATGCCATTTGCTGCTGGGAACATGTAGTGTGTATATGGCAGAGGTGACAGCTGTTGACAGATGACCATGTCTTAATACGTACTGACTCAGTGAGCAAACTCACGAGGCTATTGACCATTGCTATTGCCACCCTTTGGTCTCCACTATTCATGACCTGCCCGCTGACCTTTATTGTGCTACCTGCTCAGTTGTCTTTCTGTGGATCTGAGGCCATGTAGATATATCCTTGGTTGACTGTTTGGCTAGAGGAGCATTTACTCACTCCACGTTCGCTTTGTTGACCCCAGGTGTGGATTTGCAGGTGTACGTGAGACCTCTATTCACTCGGAAATGGAATGACATCTGGAGTGCTACTGCACCATCTAATAAACTCCGCACGATGAAGGAGACTACTGCAATGTGCTCTTCCTTCTGCTTATCCTAGAAGGAATCCCCAGTCCTATATCATCTCCACATTGGTCATTCCAGGTTAACTCATAGCTTTCTTTTGTGTAATGAGTTACCTGTACTTTGGAGTTGTGGAGCCCTAGAGGCAGTCTCTCATCTTCGTGGAATGCCCCCTCCTTTTCGCCATCTGCACTAAGTATGAACTTCTGGAGTCATTGCCTCTAATGTTGGTGGACAATTTGTGGATGGCTGAACTAATTCTTTTTTCTCCATGAAAGTGGTTTTTCTTCTCAGTTAAAAGTTTTAATCTACCACCGGAGCAGGGCCAGGGTGGTTGGGGATGGGACATCTCCCTCTGTATGTTAGTCTGGAGAATCCCCAACCCTAATTCCTTGGCCAGACTACTCTATCAGCCCTCTTTTACTGTTTAATCACTTTTAGAAACTCTTTGCCTCCTTTCTGCCGCACCAAATTTTGTGTTCTGGGTATCGCACTTTACTGAATAGTGGGCAGTCTTGACTGTAATGGATCAAGGGTGGGACATTTCCTGTCGCAAGCAGGACTCCCGCCTGCTGACTTCCCTATCTCCTTCATCTTGCTTTTATTATTGTCAGTCCAAGAGAGATACATTTCTTTTTTGCCTTTTCGCATTTACTGTTATGAATCTCCTGATTAGACCGTTGAGCGAGGTGGCGCAGTGGTTAGCAAACTGGTCTTGCATTTGGGAGGATGATGGTTCAAACCCACATCCAGCCATTCTGATTTAGGTTTTGCGTGATTTCCCTAAATCGCTCCAGGCAAATGCCGGGATGGTTCCTTTGAAAATGCACAGCTGAGTTGCTTCCCCATCCTTCCCTAATCCGATGGGACCGATGACTTTGCTGTTTGGTACTCTTCCCCAAATCAACCAACCATCTGATCTAATTGGATCAGAAAAAAACATCTCAGTGGGCACCTTTGCTTCCAGATGCACCATTCCTGGATCAAAGTGCTGATGACCTCGTTATTTGGCCACGTTCCCTCTCCCTCCAATAAACCAACCAACCAAAAGTAGAAATTGTTTTGTCACATACAGGCTGCAAGGTGATTCACAGTTTTGTAAGAAATGGTTTAGTTTCTGATTGTGGAGCAAATATATTGTTGTTATGCAACAAGATGCCTTCTCAGATATTTTTTGGAAAACCCTAGAAGGAATACTCCAGCGTATCAGGCTGCAATTACTTGATCTATATTATACAAGTCCACTGTGTTGATAGATCTGCTGGCAATAAAGTAAGTGCACATTATTCTGTTGCTCATTCTCTTGTATCCCTCTACTTGTTGGCCAAGCATCTTTCAGGGAGTGCTAGACATGTGACTGTCATTCAGTTTCTGAAATCATCTTGGGACAGGCCTCTTTAGTGATTGCTAACAATGTTGGATATAAATTTTGACTTACTAGCGTTGTACCTCTCTCATGCTAGTTGAAGCCCGTTTGAGACTTCACTGTCTTCTTCAATCACTCACATTTCATTGAATATCAATTGTTACTGAGTGTCTAGACCAACTTGGAATTTCAAGAGAATTTCTTACCTTTCTGATTTGTTAAAGGAATGAAAGACTGTTCCATAGAAGAATTGAGAAGTGCCAAATATGATTACCTAAGGCACTGATTGACACTGAAATGCTCTCTGAAATCATTAAAAGAAAGAAAAAAAACATGCAGAAAACGTTACATTTTTAACTCAGTAGCTGACAGTGCTGCATATGATGCAAATATCAAAATGGAAACCCTTCACTGGATTACTTTCAGTAAAACAGTCCATTCATGTGTAGATAGCTAGGTAAGTGAGAGGATAATGGTAATATTGAGATTTGTGATGTGAGCGGTCACCATGCAGCAGGGAAGTTATAAATTACTCTGATTGTGTCTTCCGACATAAATTTAGTAATGTTATTAACAGTTTGTCCTGCCTGACTATGAAGTAGTCTCTTTACACGTACTGAACTGGTAAGCACATAGAAGTTTGAACAATTCATGCCGTATCTCCTGCCACTGCCAAGCTCTACTAGGCATGGTGGCTGATGGGAGTGACCAGGTTTGTTCGAATGAAGATATTATGACCAATCACAACCCTTTTCAAACTGTGTCTGCTGAGCAAACACAGTGTCTTGGTTGTTGTGATCATCGTGACATCTTTGTCAAACCATATTTAACGTCGTTTCGGCATATGGCATTTCGAGCTCTAGTTGACACGGTCATTCACTTTGCGTTGCTCAAATGTTTTTAGTTTAAACGCAGCGCCAGTTATGTATTTTATTTCTGCTGAACAAAACGTGTTTCTTGTGCGTGTGTGTGTGTGTGTGTGTGTGTGTGTGTGTGTGTGTGTGTGTGTGTGTGTGTGTGTGTGTGTGTGTGTCTTTTTACATAACTGATAAGGTACAGAACCTGATAAACTCAAAAAGATGACTACAGTGCAAGAGACACAGAATAACACACAATCAAACACCACAAAAAATACTTATTTACATATTTGCACTTGACAACGAGGAAAAAGTCTCGAAACATGTCATTCTAAGCATGAAAAAAATACGTAACTAGTGCAGTATTTCATTATTTAAATAATGACTGACAGCTGCAGGCTTTCAAAAACATAGATTATGACATACGAGATTGAGTCAAATGTTCCTACTTCCCAGACAGTTATCAGTACCCGTTAAATCAGCAGTTTTAATTAGATAATAAACCTTCATTAGATAATAAACAAGTCCCTGACAAGTCTTTTGATGCCTTTAATGTACATATATCATACATAAAGTGCAAGGGGGTATCCTGTATGTAACTTTTACAGCTTAAAACATTATTTCCCACATTTTATTTTTTCCTGCATTTTACACAGTTTTCTTTCAAGTCCTGTGAAAAGTGTAAAAGTGGTGTTCCACTTGTAGAATCTACATTATATAGTGTTGATGTATCCATCTTTCACTTGATCATCCCAATGATCTGTTTTCGTGGCTGATTTGTGTATACAGGGTGTTACAAAAAGGTACGGCCAAACTTTCAGGAAACATTCCTCACACACAAAGAAAGAAAATGTTATGTGGACATGTGTCTGGAAACACTTACTTTCCATGTTAGAGCTCATTTTATTACTTCTCTTCAAATCACATTAATCATGGAATGGAAACACACAGCAACAGAACGTACCAGCGTGACTTCAAACACTGTTACAGGAAATGTTCAAAATGTCCTCCGTTAGCGAGGATACATGCATCCACCCTCCGTCGCATGGAATCCCTGATGCAGCCCTGGAGAATGGCGTATTGTATCACAGCCATCTACAATACAAGCACGAAGAGTCTCTACATTTGGTACTGGGGTTGCATAGACGAGAGCTTTCAAATGCCCCCATAAATGAGTCAAGAGGGTTGAGGTCAGGAGAGCGTGGAGGCCATGGAATTGGTCCGCTTCTACCAATCCATCGGTCACCGAATCTGTTGTTGAGAAGCGTACGAACACTTCGACTGAAATGTCCAGGAGCTCCATCGTGCATGAACCACATGTTGTCGTACTTGTAAAGGCAAATGTTCTAGCAGCACAGGTAGAGTATCCCGTACGAAATCGTAACGTGTTCCATTGAGCGTAGGTGGAAGAACATGGGGCCCAATCATGACATCACCAACAATGCCTGCCCGAACGTTCACAGAAAATCAGTGTTGATGACGTGATTGCACAATTGGGTGCGGATTCTCGTCAGCCCACACATGTTGATTGTGAAAATTTACAATTTGATCACGTTGGAATGAAGCCTCAGCCGTAAAGAGATAATTTGCACTGAAATGAGGATTGACACATTGTTGGATGAACCATTCGCAGAAGTGTACCCTTGGAGGCCAATCAGCTGCTGATAGTGCCTGCACACGCTGTACATGGTACGGAAACAACTGGTTCTCCTGTAGCACTCTCCATACAGTGACGTGGTCAACGTTACCTTGTACAGCAGCAACTTCTCTGTCGCTGAAATTAGGGTTATCGTCAACTGCACGAAGAATTGCCTCGTCCATTGCAGGTGTCCTCGTTGTTCTAGGTCTTCCCCAGTCGCGAGTCATAGGCTGGAATGTTCCGTGCTCCCTAAGACGCCAATCAATTGCTTCGAACATCTTCCTGTTGGGACACCTTCGTTCAGCCAAGCCACGGCTATTGCCCCGTGCTAATCCATACATCAAATGGGCATCTGCCAACTCCACATTTGTAAACACTGGACTGACTGCAAAACCACGTTCGTGATGAACACTAACCTGTTGATGCTACGTACTGATGTGCTTGATGCTAGTACTGTAGAGCAATGAGTCGCATGTCAACACAAGCACCGAAGTCAACATTACCTACCTTCAATTGGGCCAACTGGCAGTGAATCGAGTATGTACAGTACATACTGACAAACCTAAAATGAGCTCTAACATGGAAATTAAGCATTTCCGGACACATGTCCACATAAAGTCTTTTCTCTATTTGTGTGTGAGGAATGTTTCCTGAAAGTTTGGCCGTACATTTTTGTAACATCCTTTATATTTTA